>NC_135716.1:145462767-146062767 GCF_964656455.1 Halichoerus grypus | reverse complement strand
GCCCAGGTTAAAGGAGGTGACCACCCCTTGATGGGAGAAGCAGGGAAGTCACATAGCTAAGTCAAACAGGGATAGGAAAAATTGTGCTATTTTCTATACTCTACCACCCATTGTTAGTTACATTTTATAGACCCACAATCTGAGGCACAGAAGTGCCATTTACCCTATGTTACCTAGGTAGTAGGAGGCAGAATCAGAATTCAAACTCAGGCAGTCTGGCCCCAGACCCTCTGATATTAACCACTTTACTATACTTCCTTTTTATCAAGGCAATCAGTTGTTTGGAAATTTCTTTTTTTAAGATTTTATCTATTTATTTGACAGAGAGAGGCACAGCGAGAGAGGGATCACAAGCAGGGGGAGAGGCAGAGGGAGAAGCAGGCTTCCCACTGAGCGGGGAGCCCGATGCGGGGCTCGATCCCAGGACCCCGGGATCATGACCTGAGCCGAAGGCAGACGCCCAACGACTGAGCCACCCAGGTGCCCCTGTTTGGAAATTTCTTTGGGGCACCTGGGTAGTGCAGTCAGTGAAGTGTCCAACTCTTTGGTTCAGGTCGTGATCTCAGGGCCATGAAATCAAGCCCGGTGTCGGGTTCCACGCTCAATGTGGAGTCTACTTAAGTGTCTCTCTCTCCCTCTCCCTCTGCCCCTCCCCAACCCCACACCCCTTAAAATAAATAAATAAATCTTTAAAAAAAAAAATTTCTTTGCTTATACTGTTATACTACTTCTCAATCAGGATATACATAATTGAGAAATTTCTTTGTTTCCAAAAGATAAAGGTGAAGATTTACAAAAAGTAATGAAGATATACTGTAAGTCCCTTCAGTTTGCCGTGCGTGAAATGTATCAAGCTGATGGTCTTATAACACTTGGGAGGTGGTGGTAGACGGGTATACAAATAGCTTTCCAACTTAAGATTGACTATGGTAAGTGCTAGAAAAGAAGCACAAAGTCTCATGGGAGCTTTTGATTCTAGATCATGCCCTCCTTGAAAGCAGGGACTATATCTTTTCCTTTGTATCCCTAGCACATATAGGACTTGGAACAGAGTAGGGAGGATTAAATGATTAATATTGGAAATCTGGAAGGTATAGAAAAGTAGAAAGGAGGGACTAAAGAAGCAGGAGACAAAGGTCTTTTGGCTAGGGAAGATGAGAAAATGTAATCATTTGAGGGACATTGTAATACAGAATATCTAGAATTCTGGGAGATGGTGGGAAGAAGAAAAGCAATAGAAAATAAGGCCAGAAAGGTGGATTGGAGCCTCATATATGCTATATAATGTTAAGTGTCCTACTATTAGCTAACCTTTTTTTTTTTTTTTTTTTTAAGATTTATTTATTTATTTTAGAGAGCAAGGGGAGGGGCAGAGGGAGAGAAGAGAGAGAGAATCTCAAGTAGACTCCCCGCTGAGCACAGAGCCCGAAACAGGGCTGGATCCCATGACCTATGAGATCATGACCTGAGCCAAAACCAAGAGTCGGATTCTTAACCAACTGAGCCACCCAGGTGCCCCTCAGCTAACCTATTCTAAAAGATCTTTTGCTTTTTTTTTGAAAGACTCTCAGAATGCTGAGGATTTATGAGGTTGCCCCCTTTCCTTCCTTTTTCTGAATGAAGAAGACCCACATTCTCCTGTAGCTTGCATCTTCTCAACATTTTGTTCATAGACTCTTGAAATGAAAAAGCTGCTAGAAAAGTAGCCTCTGCCAGGCTTACAAGAGAAATCTTGAGATTCATCTAAGGTGTGCTCAGTTATGCTAAGGATGCTATTGTGTTGTCTCTCCTTGTTCGGGGCTTCCATCTGATCAGCTTAATGTTGAAATCCTGCTACTGGTGAGGATATGTATAGCTGGCTTTGGGGAAAAACGGGGGTAAATCTCAAAATAGTGCAGTTTCTGCTGAAATCAATAGGGTACAGCTGGTCTTGTGAAAAACTGGGGGAAGTGAGCTCAGGACAATGCAGTTTTCTGCATGGCGCCGTATGCTGCTTTTAACCTACTAGTTTCTAGGGTATACTTTTCTGAAAGCTACTTCAGAAGGAACAATAACTGCTGTGTGCAATTTAAATATGTGTTTCACTTCTAAACCTTTGTTTTTTAATATCTGTGGTAGGCAGACCCTAAAGTGACCTCCAGTGATTCTTCTCTCCTGGTGTTCATGTCCTCGTGTAATGCTCTCCTGTCAAATGTGGGCAGGAACTGTGACTTGCTTCTTACCAACAGAATATGGCAAAGATGATAGGACATCACTCCCATGATTATGTTACAATGTATGTACAGTAGACACACCCCCCATCCACAGTTTTAGTTACCTGCAATGTGGAAGCAGGTGATCCTTCTGACGAATGGTCAGAAAGTCAGTAGTAGGCTAACGCTGTCACATGCCTACGTCATCCACCTCTTTATCTTGTCATATAAGCATTTTATCATCTCATCACAAGCAGAAGAAGGGTGAGTACAATAGAATAAGTTATTTTGAGAGAGACCACATTCGTGTAACTTATTATATTGTTACCATTGTTCTATTATTAGTTATTGTTGTTAATCTCTTACTGTGCCTAATTTATAAATTATACTTTAGGTATGTATATATAGAAAAAACATAACATAGTATATATAGGGTTTTGTATTTTCTGCAGTTTCAGGCATATCCACTGGGGTCTTAGAACATGTCCCCCACAGATAAGAGGGGACTTCTGTATCAGTCCTTCTTGCTAGTAGGTATGCTAAGAGACTCTTCTTAACTGTCTTTGAAAAAGCAAGCTGCCATGAAATAAGTGGTTAGAGAAGGGAGAAACCCACGTGGGAAGGAGCTATGAGCAGCTTCTAGGAGCTAAAGGTGGCCTCCAGCAAGAAACTGAAACCCTCAGTTTTGCAGCTGCAAGGAAATGAATTTTGCCAACAGTCTGAGTGAGCTTGGCAGTAGGTTTCCCTCTAGCGGAGCCCCCAGATGAGAATGCAGCCCAGCCAGCACTTTGTGACTTTGTGAGATCTCAGAGTAGAGGGGCCAGCTAAGCACATGGATGAAACTGAGAGAAAAAATATTTTAAGCCACCAAGTTTGCAGTTGTTTGTTAAACAACAACATAGAAAACTAATACATATAAAATACAGTGCCACCTGTCTTTCATTGTTATTGTTAAATTTCAAGCTAATGTAACATATAGTAGGCACTGAGGAACTTTAAGTATTCAGTCAGGCCTGGATTTTATTCTAGTTCAACCAGTTATTAGCAGTGTGAACCTGACAGACAAGTTCACTGACTGACAAGTTAAGTCTTGCTGAGTGACTTATTTATTTGTACAACTATGTTAAAGATTAACTGAGTGGCTCCTGGGGGCACAGTCGGTTGAGCGTCTAACTCTTGGTTTCGGCTCAGGTTGTGATCTCAGGGTCGTGGGATCAAGCTCAGCGTGAAGTCTGCTTAAGACTGTCTCTTCCTCCGGTGCCTGGGTGGCTCAGTCATTAAGGGCCTGCCTTCGGCTCTGGTCATGATCCTGGAGTCCTGGGATTGAGCCCCACATTGGGCTCCCTGCTTGGTGGGGAGTCTGCTTCTCCCTCTGACCCTCCCCCTTCTCATGCTCTCTCTCTCTCTCTGTCTCATTCTCTTTCTCTCTCTCTCAAATAAATAAATAAAATCTTAAAAAACAAAAAGACTCTTCCTCTCTGTTTGCGCCTCCCCACTGTGCATGCTCACACTCTCTCAAATAAATAAATAAGCTTTAAAAAAAGATTAAATGAGATAAGGCAGATAAAAAGACATTTTTGTCTAGTACAGTGCCTGGCACTTAGTAAGTGCTTACTCAGTGATTTGTCATTACTGATCATCCTCATCATCAAGGGGTGGGATTGTGGGGTATTAGGCTAAATTGAGAGGGAGGAGGATGGGACTAAGTGTTCTGTCTGTATCTGAGCTAAGCAGTAGGAGAGGGAGAGAAGCCAGTGTCTGATTCTGTCTTCCTTTCTATCCCTGATATTTTCTGCTTCATCTGACCTGTAGAACAACATAGCTGAAGTTAGAGAACTCTCTTCCAAGCTGGTGACTGAAGATGTGCTGAAACATATTAGCAGCTTGCTCCATAGCAAAGAGATGGAAGTCAGCTATTTTGCTGCAGGCATCATAGCCCACCTGACATCTGACAGACAGCCCTGGATGTCCCATGACCTTCAGAGGAGTGCTCTTCTCCAGGATCTGGTACAAGGACCATTCCTCTTTACAAAATCGGGAGTAATCTCTTGTAGGAAACTTATTTTTCTAGATAAGAATTTTAGAAATATGTTTTCATTGTAGAAAATGGGAAACATAATAGAAAAGTATAAAGAAAATATTCTAAATCACTCATACCCTACCATCCAATGCTAACTTTGTTCATATTTTGTTACGTTCCTTCTGATATTTTTCTTTTATAAAAGTTACCATTGCAAACAGTTGTATATGGCTTTACCAGTTCTCTTTCCCACTTTCAGCTCCTTTTCAGGCTATTTCTTTTGGTATTTGCCTCCATATCTCTAAATAACATCTGTTGGTACTTCTTGACTTTGCAGTAATAGGCATTATCTGTTCATTCATTTTCCCTCTCTGGAAAATGAAGATTCTTTTTCTCATTGTCTCTGTGCACACCCTTTCCTATACTCCAAGTATAAATCTCCTTTCAGCATAGTTAAACATACTCTATCCATTTCAGCTTCTCAGAGACTTTTCTCAGAACCTTCTGTTTTCTTCCATCTGGTCTGCTTATTTGTGTATCTGCCATACTGCTGTCATCTTGGTATATTCCATTACTGTCATTGTGGGGATTTGCCTCCCTGGTGTTGGATTCCTTGTTTTCTGGATTGCATTCCTTTTCTCTCTCTCTTTTTTTTTTTATGTACTCCCTTATTCTGTTGGATCATATCTAGTAGTTTCCTAAGACGAAATGCATGAAATAGAAAACTTCAGACCTCTGTTTGAAAAGGCCGTTATTTTTCCTTCACATTTAATTGGTCACATGGTTGGGTATAGAATTTTAGTTTTGGAATATTTTCCCTTCAGAATTTTTAAGCCATTGGCTTCTTTGTCTTTTCTTTCTTGGTATCACTGTTAAGAAGCCCGTGCCATTTTCCTTTGGGACCTTTAAGATCTTTGTCCTCAGTGTTTAGAAATCTCAGCAGTGTGCGTTGATATAGGTTTATTTTCTTCTGTTATGTTGGCTACTTATTGCTCTGGAAGCTTGTTTCCTTTAGTTCTGGGAAATTTCTTTCTTTCTCCCTTCTCTCTTCTCCCCTCCTCCCTACCTTCCCTCTTCTCCTTTTTTTTTTTTCTGGGTTGTCAGCCTTCACGGACTCAATTTTTTCTTGCCTATTTCCCTTTTTGTCCTTTTTAAAAAAAATCTTTTTAAATTTCTAGTCCTATTGGATTTTGCATTTATGTTTTTATCTTATATATTTCATTATATAATTATATTTTAATATAATTTTATATATTATATAATTAATATAATGTACATTTAATATATCTTTATATTTTATATATAATATATATTTTAATGTTTATTATGTATACTTACATATTTATATTGTATTTTTATATTTCTGTTTTTAATTTCCAAGAATTCTTTTTTTGTTCTGAGTTCTTCTTTTTTTATACAATATCGTACTCTTTTTCCATGGTTGCTATATCTATTATCTCTTTAAAGGTATTAGTGATTAGTTTGGGTGGTTTTTTTGTTTGTTTTTTTGTTTTTCTCTTCCTTCAAGGTCTCTGTTTCCTGCAAGTTGCTTTTTTCCCCTTATTTTGTTCCTTTATGTTACAGATTTTCTTAAACTATATGGTGATCCTCAGCTGTCCAGTCATATCTAAGAGTGGGGCTGTTTGGAAGCTGCGTGCAGATGGGTAGAACTTGTCAACTGTGGGTTTCACTTTGGAAGCTGCGTGCAGATGGGTAGAACTTGTCAGCTGTGGGTTTCACTTAGAGTGATCTGGATTAGTCATTGTCATTGTTACTAGATCTTTTGTCCTGAGCTGGTTGGAATTTACCTGAGGAAGAATCTTCTGTTCTTCTGACTGAAAATTACAAGTTTGGTTCCAACGGCCTGAAAGCCCGTTAGAGGAAGAGAGTTGAGGACAGGGGACTCTGAGCATTTACCATTTAGATTTTCACTTCATCCCCTGTTTTTATCATGGTACTCCCACCCTCAGTTGTTTGTAAGGTTGCCCAGTCCAGAAATTTTTGTTAGGGGTGGGAGAGAAGATCTGGGAGTCTTGATTCTTTAGTACTTTGAACCAGTCCTCCTGTTTTCAATCTTACCTCTAATCTCATTTCCTGAAGTAACTGGTGTGCAAATTTTTAAGTCTCTTGTGGGTTCTGTTCAAATTGGTTCATTTTTTAACATTCCCCAGTGCTAGATCTATTAAATCAGTTACCATTTTCCTTCTGCTTTGTTCTTGTGTGTTTGCCTTCTTTTATTTTAAACCATTTGTACTATTCTGTTCATGGGATTTAGGGAAGGAATGGATGCATGCTCAATCCTGCATCTTTAAACAGAAGCCCCCTTTTATTGCACTGTTTTCCACACGACTTTGTTCATATTTTACATATATAATGGTTATCTAATTGATATTTTGGCAGGTAGGGATACCTTAATGTGGGTGATCATTCCCATATTTTGAAAATTTGTTTTTTCATATACATATAAGTATAAATGACATAAAATAGCCTATTCTGACCTTTTAAAAATTATGGAACACAATACTAGCATCTTGGTTTCTCTTTCTGTATAGTATGCAACCATCCAGAATTGGCCAAGTTCAAGTTGTAAGATGACAGCATTGGTGACTTACAGGTAATCTCGTGATTGTATAGTACTTCTCCTAAAGCTTGTCCTCATTGTACTATGTAGAGGCCATGGTACAGTGATAAAATATTATAGTCAAATAACCTTGTGTTCAAATCCTATTTCTATGATTTTGGGAAAATCACTTTTAGAAGATCTCTGAGGCTCAGTTTTTCTCATCTGTAAAATGAAGCTATCTGATAGTCTGCAAGATTGAGGATGAAATGAGATATTGAATGTAAAGAGTATCTAACACAAATGCAGTTTCTTAAACATTAGCTTCTGATATATGCTCAACAATGTGTCTGTCTCAGTGAGGATATGACCCTATGTGGAAAAGGTTGAAAATAATTATTATATCTCTGACACTAGCCAGAGTTTTGAATGAACTTCTTTGTGCCTTTTTAGATCCTTCAAGGCATTTTTCCCACTCCTTGGCAACTTCTCTCAACCAGCAGTTCAGCTCTGGGCACTATGGGCAATGTATCATGTCTGTAGTAAAAACCGTATGTATTCAAAACAATAGTTTTCCAGCTATTTTTCTGTATAAAAACTAAATTCAAGATGGAATTTTGGAAATGTGTTCACCTATGTACTGAATTTAACTCTTCTGTTTTATTTTAATTTTTTTTTAAGATTTTATTTATTTTAGAGAGAGGGTATGGGGGGAGGAGGGGCAGGAGGAGAGAGTCTCAAGCGGACTCCTCATTGGGCATGGAGCCCGATGTAGGACTCGATCTCATGACCCTGAGATCATGACCTGATCTGAAATCAAGAGTCAGACGCTTAACCAACTGAACCACCCAGGCGCCCCCTGAATTTTAACTCTTTTAAAAAAGAAATTGGAAAATGTTTTTGTTTAAAAAATGCCACAGAATTGGGGGAATGGGGTAACTGGGGGATGGGCATTAAAGAGGGCACTTGAAGTAATGAGCACTGGGTGTTGTATGCAACTGATGAATCACTGAATTCTACCTCTGAAACTAATAATATGTATATGTTAATTAAACTGAATTTAAATAAACAGTTTTTTAAAATGCTATAGAATTGGGGCGCCTGGATGGCTCAGTCGTTAAGCGTCTGCCTTCAGCTCAGGTCATGGTCCCAGGGTCCTGGGATCAAGCCCCGCGTCGGGCTCCCTGCTCGGCGGGAAGCCTGCTTCTCCCTCTCCCACTCCCCCTGCTTGTGTTCCTGCTCTCGCTGTCTCTCTCTCTGTCAAATAAATAAATAAAATCTAAAAAAAAAAAACAAACTTAAAAAATAAAATAAAATGCTATAGTATTATATATTTGGGGGTCCATGTCAAGCTGTATAGAAAGTGAAAGTTGGCTCCCACTCCTGTTCCCCACAGGCAAGTACTGTTAATAATTTGATAACTATAACTGTCCTTCCAAATACTTTTCTATACACATACCGTAGTTAATATATAGAATATGTAAATATGAATGTTTTTAAATGAAATGGGCTCATTCTGTGCATGATGTCCTATAGCTTCCTCTTTTCACTCAACAGTTTATCATGAATAATACTTTTCCTATAGTAATACGTACATCTACCTCTTTGTAATGGTCTGTGGGAGGCTGGGGGATCAGGAGTCAGGAGCTGTTTCCCAGCCAGATTAAATGTTTTTCCATGTTTGGCTGTTTTGAGCATTGGGGGCTTACATTCTCTGCTAAGGATTATTGTAAAAAATTATTGCTCTTATTATAAAAGAAATATAGGCTATATTTTTATGCTAAAAAACTCAAGAGCTGACTTTTAGAATTAATTAAAGGATTAGCTACCAACAAAAGTATAAAATACCAAAAATAACTTTAACAAATATGAGACCTATATGCAGAAAATTGAGAAATAATTGAAAAACCTGAAGTGATTATGAGACATACTATATTCCTAGATGGAAAGACTTTTTAAGAGACAGATGTCAGATCTTTTCAATTTTTGGATATACTACAATTCAAGTGGATGAGTGTGATATGAGGGATTTGAAAATTATTCTAAAGTTAACCTGGCAGAATAAGCAGGAAAGAACTGACCAAGAAAAATGTTTTTTTTTTTTTTTTTTAAAGATTTTATTTATTCATTTGAGACACAGAGATACGGAGAGAGAGAGAGCATGAGCAGGGGGGGAGATCCCAGGACCCTGGAATCATGACCTGAGCCGAAGGCAGACGCCCAACCATCTGAGCCACCCAGGCGCCCCAAGAAAAATGGTTTTTAGGAACCTCCCTTAACACTTCTCTTTAAATTGTAAAAAAGTATTCTGAGGGATGCCTGGGGGGCTCAGTCAGTTAAGAGTCTGCCTTAGGCTCAGGTCATGATCCCAGGGTCCTGGGATAGAGCCCCGTGTCTGGCTTCCTGCTCAGTGGGGAGTCTGCTTCTCCCTCTGCCTCCCCCCACTCGTGCTCCCTTGCTCTCTCTCTTGCATTCGCAAATAAATAAATAAAATCTTAAAGAAAAAAAAAAAGTATTGTGAATGGTGCTGGCATATGAACAGATACAGGCAGATTTGCCAGTCAGAATGGCCCTGGAACAGACTAGCAATAACTATAACAACTAGAACTTAGTTGAGTACTTTCTCTGTGCCAGGCAGTATTGCAAGCTCTTTATGAGTTAACTCATTTAATCTTCACAACAACTAGAAGAGGGTAGCATTATTATTTTTATTATCCATCTGTTACAGATGAGAAAACAAGGCACAGAGAACTTACGTAACTTGCCCAAAGTTAAAATAGCTAGCAACTGGCAGAACTCCACATCACCACTATGAATTAAACTGCTTAGTATTTCTTCACTATATGGATCCAGTTTGCTTTAGATGGACATTGTTTCTATTTCTAGTCTTTTCTATTATAAGCACTAGTTTAGTGAATATTAACATATTCATATACAATGAATAGACATTTACACTATCTATCAGGTGAAGTGCACATGTGGGTAATTCAGAGGACAGATGCTAGAACCAGACTATCTGTGCTCTGTTCCCAGTTTCTGCCATTTACTGACTGTGGGAACTTGAGCAAGTTACTTGACCTCACTGTGTCCCAGTTTCCTTATCTATAAAATAATACTTCATAGGGCTGTTCTGAGAATTAAGTGGGTTAATATTTGTTAAGCATTTAAAACACTGCTTGGCTCATAGTATTTTTTTTTTTTTTTTTTTTTTTTTTTTTTTTTAAAGATTTTTTTTATTTATTTATTTGGGAGAGAGAGAATGAGAGAGAGAGAGCATGAGAAGGAGGAGGGTCAGAGGGAGAAGCAGACTCCCTGCCGAGCAGGGAGCCCGATGCGGGACTCGATCCCGGGACTCCAGGATCATGACCTGAGCCGAAGGCAGTCGCTTAACCAACTGAGCCACCCAGGCGTCCCAATAGTATTAGCATTTGTACATAGCATAGTATTAGTTCACACATAGCACATAGCATTTATTAAATAAAATACATCATTTTGCAAGCGTGTGAGTTCATCTGCAGAATATGTAGAATTGCTGAGTCAAAATGTTAGGAACACTTATAATTTTGATAGTTATTGCTAAACTGTTTTCCAGAGAATTGATTACCAATTTTCATTCCTGCCAGCAATGTATGAGAGCTTGCCAGTCGCCTTACATTCTTACAACAATGTTTAATTGAACTTTTTGATCTTTGCCAATCTAAGGTGAAAGTGATAGTCTCACTTGACATTTTAAGTGCAGTTAACCATCTTATAATGAAGAGTCCTTTTTTTTTCCTTGAATTGTCTATTGATATTCTTTATTCACCTTTTATCTATTGTTTGTTGGTCTTTTTCTTTTTAATTTGAAGGAACTCGTGCAAATATTTTTTCCCAGTTTATCATCTTGACTTTGTTCATTGTGTTTAGTCAGCCTTTTGTTATATGGCCTCTGGATTTCAGGTCACAGTTAAACTTTTCAAAATTGATGAAAATTCTCAGCTATTTAAAAATATTACCTTTTCCCTATACTTTCCTTATGGAATGTCTATCAGAAGTATCTTGTATCTTCTCTCACTTTATCCTACACATCCTGTGGACTTAAAAATAATTTCAGGGATGCCTGGGTGGCTCAGTCGGTTGAACATCTGCCTCTTGATTTCCGCTCAGGTTGTGATCTCAGGGTTGTGGGATTGAGCCTCACATGGGGCTCCGTGCAGGGCATGGGGCCAGCTTGTCCCTGTCCCTCTCCCCTTCCTTACTCTCACTCACTCTCTCTCTCTCTCTCTCTCTCAAAAATAAATAAATAAAATATATTTTTTAAATGTTTAAAAGAACAATTTCCATGTCTGTTTCTTTGTGCTACATTCTTGGTAACTGCAGTGTTTTTAGATCATTATATCTCTCTGTGTCTAATTGGCTTTTGGACTGATTAAGAGAATCTTTTCTAGGCTGCGTTGTAGACATGTTCCTTCGGCAATTTTGTATTTGCTTCTGTCAGGTGCTCTAGAGGTTTCTCTGGGATTTAACTAATTTTTATGTTAACTTCTCAGCTCAAGGGTTCCCAGAACATTTAGGTGTAGGTTAAATTCAAATCCTATACCAACTCAGTACTGTGGTTAGGAATTCTTGGGAAAGACTTGTCCAGCCCACCCCTGTTTACCCACCTAGAGCCCAGACCAATCGTAAAGATGTTTCATGTCTTATCCCTTCTCCTGTATAGTCCTTTGAGGGACCAGCTTTATGCACTGATATATATTTTATTATATACATATTGCTTTTAACTTCGTAAGTTAAAACCTAAATTCTTGGATTACTGAAACTCACAGTCCCTTTCTGCCCCAGAATAACTCTAGGTAGTTACATGAGTTTAGGTGCTCTCTGCTCTTTGTATCTGGCTCCTGGACAAATCCTTTACTTTGTACACATGAATATGCATTTAAATTTTTTGTTACATTTTTATCCAGCATCTGGTGTTTTCAGGTTATCTAGCTCAACATAATGCCTGAACTTGAAATGTTTATTATATATATAATAAATGAAGTTCTTATTCTTTTAGCTAGGATTAGAGATTTTGAAGCTTAGAGTTGTCTGGAAGTAAACATACTAAAATAATCATTTGTTACCGCACTACACAAGTCAAGCATTATTTAAGTTTTGACATATTTCTTTTGAATTGACTAATTTTATCTGTTAATTCTTATGTCAAGGGGCTTAAACCTTGGTACCTTTTCTTCAAAACGGTGAATGTGGTGACTTGGGAATATTTAAAATGCCAATTTGTCCACCAAGTTTCTTTGTTTGATTTTCTTTCAGCCAGCAAATACTGCAAAATGTTAGTTGAAGAAGAAGGATTGCAGCTTTTGTGTGACATCCAGAAGCACAGTGAGGCAGACCCCCAAGCACAGCAGATTGCAGCCTCCATGCTAGATGACTTCAGAATGCATTTCATGAACTATCAGAGACCCCTTCTGTGTTGAATGCCCTTCTTAACCTCTGGGGCTTCAGAGGTGCTCTCTGTTCTCAGTGTCAGGACTTCTGCCTTGCCAGTAATTGAATGTTGAAACCAGTTGTCATTGGAGTTTGTGAGTTGGCCGCCTCACTGGCCTTTTATTGTTGATTTTCTGTAGGCTACAAAAAGGTTGGATTTGAATGATAGCCATAATCCCAAATCAAGTTGGAATCATTCTGAGAACACCCCTTCAATAGTTTTGCAAAATCAAAAAAAAAAAAGTTTTGCAAAATCAAGTCTCGGACTCTGTGGGAAGATCTGTGAGCTTGTGTTGCAACAGCTCTGCCAATTACTTTTCCTAACCCTGGCCAGTTTCTTAACTGTGGGAGTTTGTCAGAGGAAGGGGAAAAGAAAGACCAACAGGGAGACCTTCGTATTTATGTTAAATTTCATGTTTGGAAGAATATCCTGAGTTGTTATTTCTAGTTATGTGAAGCTAATAGAAAAGAAGCACGTGAAAAAGTTCTGGGAAATACATGCTTATTGGAGGCAGAATCTCCATTGGAGGGGAGGAACAAGGTGGGGGGAATTTTTTTTAAATAAATACCGAAGTATCTTCCACTTGTGGGGGTAGAGGGGAAGAAAAATAACTTTTTTTTTTTTTCTTTTTTTTTTTTACAATTTTGGATATTCTGCCTCTGGCCTTTCTTCCTCCAACTTTACACATTAGACTGAGTGAACATAACATTCTGTGTAAGTGGGTGTGGTGGTGGAAAATAGAATTTAGGACTTCAAGTAGAGTGTTTAGATGAAGATTATATGGGGACTGTAAATCTTGATCCTGTAAGGTTTTGATTTTAGTGGGATTGTGACCAACCCAGGAGGAGGAGGAAGCCAGAAAAAAGACTTTGCTATAGATTTCAAGAGTGCTCTTGCCTAGAATGGAGGCAAGAAAAATAGGGGCTTTTGAGAACCAACCTCACCTGCAATATACAGTACCAGAAGCTTCTGTTTGTGTCCTTTGCAAACCTCCTCTGTGGAACAGAGTATCAATTCCTTCCTTATTACTGACAGCTAACGAAATGTGTCTTGCCATTCATCTGTCCAAAGAACAAAAGTAAATTCCTTTTTGATGAGTAGTGTATTTTCATACTAGATATTTGTGCTTTTAGCTGGCCAGACTCTTAACTGGAGTACTGTATACCATCTTTTGGAATCAAATGAGGCTTACCCTTACTCTGAATCATATTCCAGATTCTTGCTCACCAGTGTCCCACTGGATAAGGGGAATTTGTAACCTGTTTCCTTCTACAGTTCTGAAACTGCACCGTATTTTCTCTTATTCACTGTTCTGCATAATTCCAAAAGGCTGTCTTCATTTACTGACCTGGGTTCTAGTACTTTAGAACATCCTGTTACCAGATACTAGCTCTTGCTAATGTGAGAGAATGTGGTAGGAACTAGTGCCTGTTGAGGCACCCCTCCAAGTTTCATTTCATTCACAACAGTCCTCTGGGAGAGATAAGTTGTATTCTCCTCATTTCACAGATGAGAAAAAGGACGTTCAGTAAGGTTGTTACTTTCCGGAGTAGTTAGAGCTAATGCATAGTTCCAGCTAATATGGTTGGTTCTGGTTTTATGGCCTGGACTTTTCTCTTACTCTTCCTTCCAGGAAAAGAGCACCCAGCCTTGGGCACACTTGTATTTAGCAGCATACCAACAATGGGGGGGAGGGAGTATATATCTGTGCCCTTGGCTTAGTGTCTCTAGGTCAGACCTAGGCGCCGGAAGCTCAGATGAATTAAAGAATGGCCATAAGGCCGCAGCGTAAGATGCAGCCTTCTCTACCTTGGTCCAGGAGGAGGGCTAGCTAGTGTGCATATGTGTTTATCGAGCCCCATCATTTCTAAGTGTGTCGTCCTCTTACTCACCTTCACTCTTGCTGTTCCCCCTCAGCCCCCCTCTCCTTGCCACAAATGTCTGTTGAACCTTCGGGCTTCACTCCAGTGTTACCTGCCCATTTCCTTTGTTCTCTCCCTCAGACTTAATGCTCCCTTCTCAGTGCTCCTGAGGGCTATATACTGCAGCCATCGAAGATTGCCTGCCACCCTATAGAGTTCACAAAAAGTTTTCTCAGTGATAATTTCATTTGGTTCTATTAAAAACACTGTACATTAATCATAACTCAGGTTTATTGAACATGAGGCATAGGCTTTTTTTTTAATCCTCACAGCAGTTTCATTTTGCAGATGAGGAAGCTGAGGCACACAGTGAATGGCAGAGAGCTGGGATCTGCAGTCCGATCCCTGATGCCTGTTCAGCCACTACCAGGGTTTCTGTATTATCTCTGTTGTACAGAGGAAGAAACTGGAGGGTTCTTACAACATTTGCCATCTCTGGTGAGCACCCGATAACTGAGAGGCAGAGGTCAGGCCTGAGAGCCAATAATATGAAGTCCCAGAGTGGTCTGTTTTAATCCTTAGTTTACCGTTTGAGTAGGGAGAGACATACTCTCCAAAGCCAACTTGACCCCAGTGATTATCTAGCCAGGATGAGGGATTAGGAATGTAGCTGTAGGTGACATCGGCAGTACCTTGGTGTCAAACACCGTTCCAGTGGTTTTATATCTGTCCTTGTCCTTGTGAGGAGACTGAAGCCCAGAGAGGTGAAATGATGAACAGTCACCCTGCTCATTTTCCTTCTGGATCCTGCCCTGGAAGGCAGGCGTCTCCCATGCTTATAGTTAAATGGGAGTCACTTGCCAACAAATCTGGGGGGCCGCTTCTCCCTGAAGGCTGCCATGCCCTCTAGGCGGTCCTGAGTGGGGATGTTCTGAAACAACAAGACAGAGTATTAATTTTGGGGGGAGCTGCAGGGCCAGAGGCCAATAAAGACTTGCTCAAACTTGTCTACCCCCTGACAAGGTCAGAGTCCACGTCTTTCCATTGTCTCTTGACTCTGGTAATGGGCCAGGCAGAGGTATGGGCCTCAGTGGCTCCTTGGTCTCCTGGGGAAGGCAGGCCACATCTCTAGCATCCGTGGCCTATCACATTAGTCTCTTGCACACTGCTTACATGCCCCAGAGAGATGATAGTCTGCAGCAGTCTGATATGCGGCTGCTTAGTAGAGAAAAACAGTTAAGTTTTGCAGTAAGAAAGCTGGCTTTGAGTCTGGTGTATAGTTAGTTCACACCAGGTTCTGCAAGTTCCAGGACTCCTTGTTTAAGAGTATTGTGGATATTTGTTAACCTCTAGAGATTAGTATTTTTGACTCACCCAGGAGTCCAGGGCTAAATAAGTCAGCCCCAGGTCACCCCTCCTTCCCCCCCTCACCCCCACTGAACACACAGCCTGCAGGCTATAACCAAGGCCGTGACATCCCAACTCCAGCCTGGCCGCTACAGCAGCCGCCGGTACAGAGAGTGGAAGTGGTGCTTTGACAGGCACCTACCTGTGTGCTCCGTGATTCTGGGTGCACCGAGTGTGGCAGGCTGTGCCACGATTAGATGGCTGAGGCAGCAGTCCCAGAGAGAAGCAGGTGGGTTCCCTAGGACTGCCCCGGGCTAATTCTAAGAGGGAGTGGTCCAGAGTCTAACTCTTCAGGTTAGGAGGAACCTACTGGATTGGTCACGTATGGCACAAGGCTCCCCACTTTGGCCTGGCCTCTGCTTGGAAGTGTGCGCGGACTGGCAGCAGTCACGTACCTGGGCGTAGCATATTCCTTCAATGGCCATCCCTGATGAGATGTCCACCTGTGAGAAAGAAGTGGTGCCCTGATCAGCCTGACCTTAGCCACCTCCGTCTGCACTGGGTGCAGCGCACCCTACTGCCTACACCCCCATTCCCTACTGTTCACGGATTCGTCTGGTGCAGTATTACTGAGGCTTACTGTATGCTAGTCCATGTGGACAGAGGTGATTATGATAAGGCATTTCCCACCTGGAGAGGGAACACCGTTTGTAACAGTGATAAAACAATGTTGGGACAAAGGGGTGGGGGGGCTTTGAAAACAGCGGGGAGGATGGCACTCAGCCTGGGGAGCTGAGGAGGAGGGTAAGTGAGCTGTGCTTGCACAGCCGGTGGCCGCCTCTCCATGCCTCCTGTCCCTCCTGGTGAGGGAACTTCACAGGCTTTCTGTTGCCCTGAGGAATAACGTCCTAGGCTTCTATGGCCGGGCCTCTGGCAGCTTTCCAGCCTCTGCTGCCCAGTGCTTACTGCTACTACCACTTATAAGCACTGTTCTAAGAGAAGTACCTTGTGTGTATGAACTCATCTACTTTTACAGCAAGGGTTATTATCCCTACTATACAGCTGAGAAATCAGGCATAGAAAGTCAAGGTCACAACGGTATATGGAAAAGCAGGTCTTTGAACCCAGGCAGGCTAGCACCAGAGCCTTTGCCCCTAACTTCTGTGCTATGTAGTTTCACTCATTCCTCACTCCCATTCAGTCAAGTTGCTTATTTATACACCTCTGTGCTTTTGCTCATACCATTCTTTTTCTCAAACCCTAATCCTTCCCAAGGCCTAAATCTACAAAACATCTCTAACCCAACACTACCCAGTAGTAGCCACTAGCCACATCGATATCATAGCTCTCACCCCTCCAGGGTATCTTCTTGATACCCCCCCTTTTTAAGTAACCTCTGCACCCAATGTAGGGTTTGAACCCACAACTCCAAGATTAAGAGTTGCATGCCCTACTGACCAAGCCAGCCAGGCACCCCTGCTTGGTATCCTTAACCTTGTATTAGTGTATTAGTGATTCTGTGTGCATCTGTCCTCTCTCCCCACCTTGGTGACAGTGACCATATTTAACTGATCTCTGTGTCCGTGTTCTCAGCTCAGGTCTAGATTCAGTGTGTAACGAGTGAATTGATGAGTAAGTTGTGTAAGGATGGATTAGTTTGCATCCAAGACACCACCCTGAGCTCTGTCCTTGAGGTCACCTTTACCACCAGCACAAACCCGAGAACATGGCCTGGGAGCCACACAGAGCTTCATTCTTATTACTCACTTGCTGTATGACCCTAGACAAGTCGTTTACCCTTTCTGGACCTCAATTACCTTCTCTCTAGCAGAGAGAGATGAAGATAAAATGTAATTCAGAATGTCATCTGGCCGAACTTTACATTTCATGGGTGGGTAAACTCAGGCACAAAGAGAGAGGTCAGACTCAGTGTCTGTTAGAAGAGTCCCATTTCTGAGTTCTTTCCAGCTGTGCCTTCAGCCTGCATTGACGTGAAAGCACTGCCTCCCAGCCACCCCACTGACGTTAGTGGACCCAAGTCCTGACCCAGAGCCTGCTCACCTCCATTCCTCTATCAATGGCTGCTTTGCCCAGCCGCACAGCAATGGGTGCCTAGGGAAAATAGAAAAGGCTTGGTTGAGGGGATTGGTGCTGATAGTTGGCGGGGGACGGGGGTTTGGAATAAAGAGAGGGACAGAGCTTCATGGTGGGGGAAGAGTCATGGACAGGTAGATCGGTCTGGGTCAAGTTCCAGCTATTCTACTGACTGTTACATTTTGTTAGTGTTAGTACCTACTACTTCTTGGTTGATAGTCTTTTTTTTTTTTTTAATGTTCAGTTAGCCACCATATTGACATACTTACCTATAATGAAGGAAGCCTGACTGATCCCTGATCCTCCCAATTCTGACTATCTGAGGTTCTTGTCATTTAATCCATCCCACCAATGTGTATAACATGCTACCATTTACAAAGTGTTTTCCTACCCACAGACTTGTCTAATGGTGCTACCCACCCTTCAAGGATGGTGCCATCTTATAATTGAGACTCAGGGAGGTGAAGCACTTCGCCATGTTTGTCCAAAGAGTGGTGACACTTGGATTGGTTCCCAGTCACCTTTCCCACTGTTGCTGTGTTCCCCTACCCCTCTCATCTTGGCAGATAGAAGCCTCCACTGCAAGAAGGTTTCATCCCAGCAGAGTAAACAAAAGGTCAAGATTAGGAACTTGGGCTTTGTGGAGTCTGACCGGCCTGGGTTGAGATCCCAAGGGGCCATTTTACACGGCCACTTGGAAGCAAGTGCATCAAAGTGGCCACCTTTGCTTCACTGATCTTGCTTCTAATTAACTTGTGCCACTACAGGGCCTGGCACTCCATACCCAGCTTCACTTCCTGGCAAAGACTGCATTTACTTCCTCTATTGCTTGTATTGTATTATTTGAGGTTTCTGTAAGTACAGCTTTCTCAGAAAAAAAGATTTTTAAGTCTGTTAACATAGAAGCCATAAATGAAAAAGCTAGCTACATAAACATGAATGACCTCCTGTAGGGAAAAATGCCATGAATAAATGACAAAAGTAAAAAACTGAGAAGATATATTTGTGATACTTTTTTTTTTTTTAAAGATTTATTTATTTGACAGAGAGAGAGACAGCGAGAGAGGGAACACAAGCAGGGGGAGCGGGAGAGGGAGAAGCAGGCTTCCTGCTGAGCAGGGAGCCTGAGGCGGGGCTCGATCCCAGGACCCTGGGATCATGACCCGAGCCAAAGGCAGATGTTCAACAATGACTGAGCCACCCAGGCGCCCCTGTGATACTTCTGACCAGCAAATGTCCTTGATTTACAAAGATCTGGCATAATTTTTTAACAAATATTCACAAGGGTAGTTCACAGAAAAGGGGTTATAAACATAAGGATTTTTCAGTTTTACTCTTAAAGAAATGTAGCTCAAAACCATGAGGTGCCCCCTTTCACCTAAGAATAGGTAAATCATAAAATGCTGATAATGCCCACTATTGCTGAGATTCAGGAAATAGGTATTTGCATACATTATTAATGGAGTAAATTGGTACAGTGCTTCTGAAGGCAACTTGGCAAGAACTGGCAAATGTTATTAGATGGATGTATGTACCCTGATGTTGTAATTCTATGTAGGAATCTACCTTACAGATGTACTTCTAGAAGTACATGAAGATGTTTAGTTATACACTCCAGCTATTTTGCAGTAGCAAAAAGCAACATAAATGTTCATTATTAGAGTACTGGTTAAGTAATGATGGCACATCTGTACTGTGAATGAAAAAGTGTGCAGTTATTTAAAAGAATGAGGTCGGTAAGTATGTGCTGAAATGGGAAACTCTCCAAAATATTGGGTGAAAAAAATCAAGGTGCATACTAAGTATGTATATTGTTATCTCCTTTGTGTAAAAGATGTTGGCGTGACATGCCTTTGGGAAGAGTCAGAATGGAGAACTTCACTTTTTGTTTTATACTTTTCCATACTGTTTGAATTCTTTACTATGTATATTGAATTCTTTACTATGTGTATTTTAATTTCATGTTTTTCAAATGTCTCTTAGAACTGGATTAGCCTCTAAAGGTGTGTTCCTTGTCCCCCAAACCATCTTAAAAGGAATTCAGAGTTGTTTAGATATGTGAGTATATGTGCATAATATATATTCTTATATATACAATGAAAATTTCTGGAAGAGTGTGTAAGTTGACAGTGGTCATCTCAAAAAAAATAAAAAAACAAAACAGTGGTCATCTCTGGGGAGAGGGATTGGGGAATTGAGAGCTGTTTTGGTGACCACCTATCCTGGTTTGCCAGGGACTGAGAGTTATTAGGATGTGGGACTTTCGCTTTTAACTGGGACAGCCTTGGGAAAACAAGGTCACCTGGGTCACCCTACTTTTTTTTTTTTTTTAAGATTTTATTTATTTGAGAGAGAGAGTGAGCACAAGCGGGGGTGGAGGGAGCAGAGGGAGAAGCAGACTCCCTGCAGAGCAGGGAACCCAATGTGGGACTCAATCCCAGGACCCTGGGATCATGACCTGAGCTGAAGGCAGATGCTTAACTGAGCCACCCAGGCACCCGACCCTATTTTTGATTTTTACTTTATGCCCTATATTCTTCTGTTCTATTTGTTTTGCTTGTTATGAATATGTATTATTGTTTAGGTAACTACCTAATAAACTGATTTCTCACCAAAGAAAAGTAAAAACTATATAGATATGGTATGTGTGTATGTGTTGAAAATATAATATTTTTTTCCTGAGTGTATGGAGATATATATATATACACACACCATTTGGCTCCCTAGTCTTGGTGGTTTATGCACTAGAGAATAGCCCACTACCACACCATCCCCAGCACTCACCCCATCCAGGAACCCTCTCATTCTTGGCACCCAGTATCTCTGCTAGGAATTAAAGATTGGGATTAGTGAATGTACAACTAATTTTTGGTAAGCTGGTGTCTTGGTATACAAAGCTAGCTTTAAGTACTGAAATACTAGTAATTAGTAGAATACCATTGCTTTAGTATATTAAAAAATCTGAAATCTGACTCCTTGCATTCAGTTCATGCAAAAAGACAAACCCCACAGTCCACAAGTCTTGCTTGCTATAGCCGCTGCCCCCCTTCCGTGCCCCCCTGTGGAAGTGCAGTCAGCCACACACTACCTTGAGTCACTCAAGAGTTTTGTGTTGGTTCAGAGACTTTTTGCTCAAGTGTAACAGAAACCTGGCAGCTTTAAGATGGTCTAGGTAACAGCATCAGATTCCGTTTGTATGTGATAAAGAAAAAAGAAAAGACAAATGCTTTCTTTTAGACCGAACTCACTATTAATTTTTTAAAGTTATAATCTTTACCCTCAAAGAAGACCTCAAAGTTAGAAGAAGGATTATTTAAATTTAAGGGAGACAGATTTTTTTCTGAAATAAAATTTTTGTGATTAATTAAAATACTTTCATCTGTTAATATTAAAATAATATATGGTTAACAGTTTTATAAACTTTTATCTTTGTTTTGTAACATGTTTAATTTTTTGTGTTGGAAATGCATTTGATATTTAGTTTGAGTTTAATAATATTCTGCACTCTTTATTTTTTTTAAAAGGGTACTATACATCAGTGGTTCTTTTTTTTTTTTTTTTTTTTAAGATTCTACTCATTTATTAGAGAGAGCACAAGCAGGGGGAGCAGCAGAGGGAGAGGGAGAAGCAGGCTCACCAAGCAGGGAGCCCGATACAGGGCTCGATCCCAGGACCCCGGGACCATGACCTGAGCCGAAGGCAGACACCCCCTGCACTCTTTAGAATGCCAGTTTTTATATTGTATTTTGTATTATGCAAAATAAAAGCCCAAATACCAGTATTGTCTTTTTTTCTGGTATTGCAATCACTTTTTTGTGACCTTGATTGAGCAAGTCACTTAATGTTTCTGGGTCTGTTATATCACAGATACAACAGGGATAATCAACTCAGCTGGACTCTACTAGTAATTCAGAGACTTTTAAAGTACATAGGATTGTGTCTGATGGAAAGGAAGTGCTCCATATTGGCTAAGTCAGTATTTACTATAAATTATAAAACCTAGCTCCATTTCAAGCTGCTTTCATATGGAAACTTGGGACATCCCTCTTGGTCCTCTTACAGTAGTGAGAAGCCAACAGTGAGAGGCTCCCAGGTCCTTGGAGACCCCATCAGCCAGATCCTGTCCTGGTACATGTAGGCTGAGTCCTAACACATGTCTTACATGATGTATTTCAGGAATTTCTCCACCCTGCAGTGTGGCTGAAAAGATAAGCTGGTTGTTCTTTATCTGCTTTAGAATTTTGCTTTTTTAGTTTTGGGGACATTTTATTGCAGTACTGTCCAATGTAGTAGGCACTAGCCACATGTTGCCATTAGCATCTGAAATGGGGAAGCGTAACTGAGAAACTAAATTTTTTTTATTTTTAAGTAATCTGTACACCAGTGTGGGACTTGATCTCAACCCTAAGATTAGGAATTGTGTGTTCTACTGATTGAGCCAGGCAAGTGCTCAGAGAAACTAAATTTTTAATTCAATTTAAATATAAGTCTGGGGGGCGCCTGGGTGGCTCAGTCGTTAAGCGTCTGCCTTTGGCTCAGGTCACGGTCCCAGGGTCCGGGGATCAAGCCCCGCATCGGGCTCCCTGCTCAGCGGGAAGCCTGCTTCTCCCTCTCCCACTCCCCCTGCTTGTGTTCCCTCTCTCGCTGTGTCTCTCTGTCAAATAAATAAATAAACTCTTTAAAAAAATAAATAAAATGTAAGTCTGGATAAGTGGATCTAGTGTGGCCCCAGGGGACATACCCCCTGGCCTCCCCACAGTTGCACCCCCCCTCCCTCCCCCATGGCACAGGCCCTCCCTCTTGTGCTGGACTGCAGCCACACCTGGGGCAGGATCTCCTGGGCCAGTTCCCGTGCCCGATGGTAGGCGGCGTTGCCCTCCTCATTCTGGGAAACAGCGTGGTTCACCAGCCCCAGGGCTTGGGCCTGTGCACCACTCAGTCTTCGGCCTGTGAAGATGAGCTCCTTTGCCAGCGCCACCCCCAGGCATCGAGGCAGCCTCTGAGTCCCTCCTGCCGGGATGGAGCAGGGTTAGTAAATCCACATGGGAAGTGGGAGCCCAGAGAAGCCCAGTTTGGGAGTCAACCAAGACTTCTCAAAGGAGCAGATTCTGAGTTAGGATGGAAGGGCAGAGCCCAGAGCACAAGGCAAAAGAGGAAAGCAGGGAAGTAACCTGGAGAGAGTGGGATTAAGTAAGAGAAGGATGGGTGCAGTGGGTACAGTTACCTGCTCCGGGGAGGAGCCCTCGGGTTGTCTCGATCAGCCCCATGACAGCTGAGGAAGCTGCTTAAACAGAACAGAGTGAAGCACCCACACTATCCTGCAGGGCCAGTCCCCAGAGGGAAGAGACATCTGCCTCTAGGCTCTGCTCAGCCCTCCAGCCAACCACTTCATGGGCCATAACAGACCTCTCCAGACTCTGCCTTGGGAAGAGCCCTAGCACAGAAGTCCGGAAGCCCAGGCCCTCATCCTACTTCCCAGGAGTGAAGGGATGCATCCAGGCCAATCTCACCCTGAGCCTCATTCACAGGTGGAAAAAATAGGATTACCTTAGAGAGCTGCTAAGGATCAAATGAGGTAATGGTGCTTGTAACAAGGAAGGGATTCTTGGAAGTTGCCCAGTGCCTGTTTGTGGGGTAATGGATTCTCTGTCTCACTTGACCCTTACCTCAGGCTCCTGCTCCTACCAGTTATTCCCTCAGCTTTTCACCAGCCTGTGTTTCCCTGAGTTCCAGTCCACATCTCCTTCCGAGTTCTGTGTCCTCTAAGGAGTTCTCCTGGAGCGTCCCACCCCACAGGCTTCTCCTGAATCCCCTCACAGGCCATCTGAACCATACAGTGTGGCCGCAGGGAATGGCCATTACTCCTGCCTATAAGGGGTTTTATATTCTCTCCGCTATCTACCAAAACCCTGCAAGTTAGTTGCCCTAAACATGGGCCCCTGAGAAGCAAGTTGGAGCATAACCCGACTTGGTATTTTGATGTCTTCTCATGTAGATACAAGCTACCTCTATGCCTGGAGATACACCTGGAGTGGCAGGAGAAAGCAGCGAGGGGAAGAGAAGAGAGTGGCACCAGATAGCCTTCGGACTTTTTCTAACTGCCTCCTAGAAGGGCGATCAATTATCTTCATCCCCTCCCTCCACTCTTCAAAGCTCAACCGCTCTGAACAAGTAATGCAAACCTTGGCTGGTGCCAGAGTGAACCAGAGGGCAATGTTCCTGCCCAGGCATGTTTGTGAGTAGCTGGACTGGTGACAGACTGCCCCTGTGACTGTCCTTGTGCAAAACATGACACAGAATTGGCTTGCATAGAACTGGAAAGTTGAACAATTAATCTTTGTCCTCAGTCTCCGCTCTCTGTTCTCTTTTTGTCCTCTAGCCAGTTGCTCTGGGGTTGGTAGAAGCATTCTTGAGATGAGGGAGGCTGGTTCTGGGAGGTGACAGGTGCTACAGCGGTCGGTGGCTGGGCCAGGAGGGGAACCAGCTTACACCCAAACTCTGGATCTCCCACATCGTCTTTCTCTAGTTTTGCTGCTGTTTGGAAAGCCCAGAGTAGTGGCTAACTTTGCAAAGTCCCCAGACTTACTCTGTTTTACTTACACTTGCCTCCTCACCCTATCCCACCTCTCCTCCTGCCCAGTACCTGCCACTCGGAGGTCACAGGCCAGGGCGAGTTCCAGGCCTCCGCCCAAGGCAAACCCGTCCATAGCTGCAATAGTGGGCGCAGGGAAGGCTGCTGTGGAGATGAAGAAGGGCTCAGCCTGAGAGGCCCTGGCAGGACCAGGACAGGGACTCAAGGCTGGGGAGGGGCTATGGCCTCATTGGTCCCAGGTTTGGAACATTACCTGGTACCTCAGCCAGGTTATCTTAGAAGTAGGTTTTCCTATTGGGGAAAGTTGGGGAATCAGCTGGGGTACTAGAGTGGGGAGATGGGCTAGATGATCCCCACTCAAGCCCACTTTCCTGTTGGCCTCCCTGGGACCAGCCTTTCTGTTCTGTGTCAAGCCCCATACTCGGTGGGCTGGGAACATAGAACTGAATAGACATGGGGAAGGCAGACCTATAAACAGGCAATGATGACCCAGGGTGATCAGTGGTCTGATAAAGCTTCGAGATAAAGCTTCCTGGTGGTCTTAAAGGATGACTAAAAAGTTCAGGCGGCCAAGGAGGGAAATTCCAGGCAAAAGGAACAGTAATTGTCAAAGCCTGAAAGCATGCTTGGTGAAATTTGACTCCTATGGAATGCCCTCCTCCAACCCACTCCAAGAACCTCACCAATCTCATTCATCAGGCCTCGGAGCCGCTGGACAAAGATCCCCACTTCTGCCTCACTCATCTGCTCCCGCTCCTTCAGGTCTGCACCTGCAGACGGTGAGGGGTTGGTGACATGACCCATTACTGAATCCCAGGCCATTGAAGGATCCAGCCAAGAAACTTGAGGAGAAGCAGCCAGAGAGGAAGGTGAAACATCAGGAAAGCATGGTCAAGGAAGCCAGGGAGGAAAAGGGGGGTTGTGTGTCAAAAAGACAGGTGCAACAACAACAAAATGATAAGTTGGACATCAGAATTAAAAACTTTTGTGCATCAAGGGACACTATCAAGAGAGTGAAAAGACAACCCACAGAATGGAAGAAAATACTAGCAAATCACATATCTGATAAGGTAGTAATAATCTAGGATACATAAAGAACTCCTTGAACTCAACAACAAAAACCACAAAGGACAAGGGACTTGAATAGACATTTCTGCAAAGAAGATGCATACAGATGGTCAATAAGCACAAGAATCGATGCTCAACATCATTAGTTATTAGGGAAATGCAAGTCAAATCCACAATGAGAAACCAGCTTCACACCATTTAGGATGGTTATTATAAACAACAACAACAGAGGCAGAAAACAAGTGCTGGCATGGGTGTGGAGGACCCTGATGCATTGCTGGTGGGAACGGGAAATGATGCAGCTGCTATGGAAAACACTCAGGTGGGTCCTGAAAAAGTTATACGTAGAATTACTATATGATCCAGCAATTCCACTCCTAAAACAATTAAAAGCAAAGACTCAAGAGACTTGCCTGCCGTGATTCATAGCAGCATTATTCACAATAGCCAAAAGGTGTAAACAACCCAGTGCCCATCAACATAGATAAACAAGGGGCACCTGGGTGGCTCAGTTGGTTAAGCACCTGCCTTTGGCTCAGGTCATGATCCCAGGGTGCTGGGATCGAGTCCCACATCAGGCTCTTTGCTCAGTAGGGAGCCTGCTTCTCCCTCTGCCTTTCGCTCCCCCTGCTTGTGCTCTCTCTGACAAATAAATAAAATCTTAAAAAAAAAAAAAGATAGACTGTAGTATATAAACAATGGAATATGGTTCAGCCATAAAAAGGAATGAAGTTCTGCCATGCTATACTATGGATGAACCTTGAGGACGTTATGCTAAGTAAAAGAACCCAGACCCAAAAGGACATGCATGATTCCACTTGTATGAGGTACCTAGGATAGGCAAATTGATTGAGATAGAAAGTACAACAGAGATTATCAGGGGCTGGTTGGGGGGAGGACGAATGGGAGGGATTGCTTAATGAGTACAGAATTTGTTTGGGATGATGAAAAATTTCTGGAACTGGACAGTGGTGATAGTTTCATGGCCTTGTGAATGTACTCAGTCACTTAATTTTATACTTAAAAATGGTTGAAATGTAAACTCTGTGTACTGTATATATTTACCACAATTTTAAATGTATAAAATAATATTTAAAATGTATTATTTCTTTCCAGTTTTATTGAGAAATAGCTGACATTGATTATTTTTTAACAGGAGGGGTCAGTGTGGTCCAAGGAGGCTGAGCAGTCAGGTAAGATGAGAACTGAGAAGCAAGGGCAGGACACAGTGGCATGGAGGTGGGCAAGGACCTTGGTGAGAGTAGTGTCATCTAAGGCCAGATGGCAGGGGGCTGGAGGTAGGAGTAGGGGGTGAATATATTCTCTTCAAGTCTGAGATTAGGAAGTCAGAGCTGAGAGCCCTTGCAAGTCTTTGATTAGTTCCAACCCCTCAATGACAGATGGAGAAACTGAGGCCCAGAGAGGAATAGGGGCGATCCCAGGATTCCAGAGCAAGTCAGGGACAGACCCAGACCTCCTACAGCGCCCCATGGCCTCTTCCCACCTCCCCATTGACCACTGCTGTCCCTTCCCCAATCACCCAGAGTAGGTTCTTAGCCCAGCATATCTCTCACTCACTTGCTTCTTGTTGTGGGGATGGGACGTTTCTTGTCTTTGAGACAGAAGTTCATGGTGCTTGTCCTCTTGTGAGGACCAAATTGTCCAGGGGCGGTGGAGAGCTATGGTGACAGGGACTGAGATCTTGTGGGTGGGCAAAGGGGCACAGAGTCCCATCTTGGCCACAGACCTTGTGAATGTCACTGGACTCAGTTTCCTCATTTCCTCAATGAAGGGTCAGAACAGAGCATAGTGTAGCAGAAAGAATAAGGATTTGGGGGTCAGAGGTGCCAAGTTAAAATTCTGTTCTACCTCTTACTAGCTGTGTAACACTAGGCAAGGAATTTTATGTCTGAGTATTTGAGTTCACATCTGTAAAATGGGAATAGTAAGTCCTATGCTAGAGCTGACCTAAGCCTCCAACCCCCTGTAGGCTGAGGGTATCTTGCTGAGCCCCGTGGTAGGGGCAGGGGAGGAAACCCACCTGCACAGAACACACCCTTTACTCCACTTCTGAATAGCAGAACACGCACTTGCTGGTCCTCCCGTAGCTGGGCCAGAGCTTCCAGCAGCTGCAGAGGAGACCTTGTCAGAAACCTCCCAGTCCAGCCCCGGCCCAGCACCCCCGCACCCACCCTGAGGTCTGCCCTTTCTCACCTCGCTGACCAAGATGTTCCCCAGGGCATTGCGGGCACTCGGTCTATTCATCAGAATCTCAGTGATTCCTGCAGGTGACAAGGCAGCCTTGGGTGAGCCAGTAGGCCTGCAGCCTGGGTTCTGGGCAACCTCTACCTTCATGAGCACTGTGACTTCAGGCAAGTCACATACAACCAGGCTTCAGTTTCCCTGACTATAAAATGGAGAGAATAACCCCTTGTTCTTTCTGCCTCACAGAACTGGAAGAGCTTGTAAACTCCATGGATTGGTCTTTCTCCTGTACCCTTGGTGAGCAAATGCTCTATTAACCCAGGAGTCTGTCCTGTTGCTCCCTCTTCCTCACCCATGAAATTTACTCAGTCTCCTTAACCAATTCAACCTCTTAAATAGATCTCAGATCTTTTGGCTCATATCCCTCTCTGCAGCCAGTAACCTGGTGTGGGCTGTCTTCTACTACATGAATCACCCAACTGGCCCTCTTGCCTTCAGTCTTGCTCCTCCTCCCCACTCCACATTCATTCCCTCATTTGGGTCAGAATCCTCTTTCTAACCCAAATCCAGCCATGTCCCTCCCTTTCTCTTTTCACCAAAATTAAGTCAAATTCCTTAATACCACCCAAAAGATGCCCCCCTTCCCCAATCTGGCCATTGCTTCCCACTCTAGCCTCAACTCACCCCCACAATCTGGGCCAGTTGTAGGGAAGAGAGACCGGCTCTGGGCAAGGGCTCAAATACTCTTACACCTTCTTGGCTGTTTTCCCTCCTGTGTTTACCAATCCTTTAGCCTTCAAAGGCCTCTTATTATTTTATCCCAGGGTTCTTAGCCTTGTCTGTGGAACAAGCAGTATTTATTAAGATGGCATTCTCAGTGTGAGTTGATTTATGACACAGGGAAGGGACAATGAAAGTTTCAGGGCTCTCAAGGGACAGAGTTTCCAGCCAGGAGTTAGAGAACTGTGGTTCAGGAGAGAAAACCATAACATTCAGACTAGGTGGGCTCCTTAGCCTCCCTAGAAACCTTCAAAAAGTTCTTTGAGCCCAGCAGGCCTGGAGGTCCCACAGAAAGATGTGCCCAAGGTCTTCTCCAGCTCTAGTGCTCCAGGAAAGAAAATGCTGCAACTTTGGGGAAGGGAAACTCTGGTAGATACAGAAAAACCATGTCAGAGTGTAGAGGTCCAAGGTCTTTGTGGCAGAGAGACCCTAGACTGGGCCCAATCTTCATATCCTCAATAATCTTCCCTGGAGTGTGGGCAGGAGAATTGCTTCTAACCAACAGAATGCAGCTAAGATCATAAAATGTCACTTCCAAGATTGGGGTTCAATTATATGGCAGAGGTGATGAGGTGTTAGTTCCATGATTAGGTTACAATGTATGTATGACTCTGTCTTGCTAGGGTACACTAGACAAACTAGTGGGCCTACAGAGAGGGTCATGTGGCAAGGAACTAGAGGCAGCCCCCAGGAGCTGAGAATGGCCCCCAGGCCAAGAGGAAGAAAACAGGGCTTCAGTCCTACAACCATAGGAGGTGAATTCTATCAACGGGAGAAGCTTGGAAGCAGATCTCTCCTCAGTCAAGCCTATGATGAGACCACAGCCCTGGCCAACTCCTGGATTGCAGCTCAGTAAAACCCTGAAGCAGAGAATCTGGGTAAATTGTGCTTGGACTTCTCACCTACGGAAGCTATAAGATAATGTATATTATTTTAAGCAGTAAAGTTTGTAGTAATTTGTTATGTGGCAATAGAAAACTATCATGGTCATGACGTTCTGAGATTGATAGAAACTTTCCTCTCTCCTCTTCACTTTCCTGTTCTGTCTCCTTTCTTTCTGGCTGTCTCCCATATTTCATCTCTATCTGTTCTCTCCATCTTTATCTCCTCCCTGCAGAATACAAACAGGGGACTTGGCTCAAGTCACAGCTTAGCCATTGGCTTTGGGCAAGTTGCTTTACTCTTCTGGCCTTCAATTTCCTGATCCATAAATAGAAATAATAAAAAGGCCATTATGAGGATTTATTTATTTATTTATTTTTTTTTTTTAAAGATTTATTTATTTTTTTGACAGAGACACAGCGAGAGAGGGAACACAAGCAGGGGGAGTGGGAGAGGGAGAAGCAGGCTTCCCGCTGAGCAGGGAGCCCGATGCGGGGCTCGATCCCAGGACCCTGGGATCATGACCTGAGCCGAAGGCAGACGCTTAACGACTGAGCCACCCAGGCGCCCCCATTATGAGGATTTAAAGAAATAATGCCTTGGGACACCTGGCTGGCTCAGTCGGTAGAGCATGGGACTCTTACTTAATCTTGAGGTTGTAAGTTCAGACCCCACACTGGGTGTACAGAGTACTTAAAAATCTCAAAAAAAAAAAAAAACAAAAAAGGAAAAAATATAATGCCCATAAGTGCTTAGCCAGAGTTTGTGGGTACAGTGAGCAGGAAAAAGGCATAGATGCTAAGGAAAATTCCAGGATTCAATAAAAGGAAAGAACTTCAAGCTGGGTGCTGTGAGGAGCCAGACAGGGCATCTTTGGCTTTCATTCAATTTGTACTACTCCATGTCAGGTCCTGGAGAAGTAAGAGAGGACTCAGCCATGGTCCTTAAGCTTTTAGTTGAGCCCTGATTCTGAGAACATTGCCCTTACGGGACCTCTGCAGTGGGGATAGGTCTGTACCATACCCCATCTCCACTCTTACCAAACCCACCATGCCACTGGCTAATAATTTCCTTAGCAGCTGACCTCGGGTCACTTACGTTTGGATGGCCTAGATCACAGGCTAGGTAATGTAGGTGGGAGTTGTAGGGGCCAAGGGCAGGCTGCCTTGGGTCACTTTGGCATGAAGATTATTTGAGTTAAGCAATCAAACCCAGCAGATTCAGGAAAAGCTCTTTACCTCCCCCACAACTGCCTAAAAAGAATTTAGATAGAGGATCTGATCCAGGAAGAGAGCTATCACCATAGATAACTATATTACTATGAACTAGGTATGGTAGACTGGGAGGAACCTAGCAAGACCTGTTTTTTTTTTGTTTGTTTTTTAAGATTTATTTGCTTGAGGGGCACCTGGGTGGCCCAGTCGGTTAAGCGTCTGGCTTCGGCTCAGGTCAGGTCATGGTCCCAGGGTCCTGGGATTCAGCTGGAGTCGGGCTCCCTGCTCAGCGGGGAGTCTGCTTCTCCCTCTCCCTCTTTTGCTTCTTCTCCCACTCGTGCTCACTCTCTCGCTCTCTCTCTCAAATAAATAAAATCTTTTAAAAAAAGATCTTAGAGATAAAAAGATAAATAAATATTTTTTTAAAAGATTTATTTATTTGAGAGGGAGAGCTTGGGAGAGCAAGCAGGCGGGGAGGGGCAGAGGGAGAGGGAGAGAGTCTTAAGCAGACTCCTTGCTGAGTGCTGAGCCTGAGCTGAAACCAAGACTCAGAAGTTAAACCCCTTAACCGACTGTGCCACCCAGGCACTCCATTGCCTGTTTGATCAAAGTCCTCTATGTCCCATTGTTTCTGGGTGGCCCAGCAAACATTTGTTTACCAAACATTTACTCCTTTTATCTTCCTGTGAATTGCATTCCCTCCCTCTGAAGTCCCAGACCCCTACCCTCTTCTCCTTAGTTTAGAGTGACATATATATATCTCATTTTGCCTGTTTTGGGAATTTCCATTCTGTGTGAATTCCCTGTACATTCAAAATTAAATTTGATTTTCTCCTGTGTGAATTTTCATGTCAATTTAGTCCAGCTAGAAAGACCTTGAAGGGGACAGAAAATTCTTGCTCCCCGGAAGAGTCAATAGAGAGCTTTTTCTGTATCTTAATAAACTTCTCTCCGGGGGCACCTGGGTGGCTCAGTCGTTAAGCATCTGCCTTCTGCTCAGGGGTCCTGGGATTGAGCCCCACATCGGGCTTCCTGCTTGTGGGAAGCCTGCTTCTCCCTCTCCCGCTCCCCAGCTTGTGTTCCCTCTGTCGCTGTGTCTCTCTCTGTCAAATAAATAAATAAAATCTTAAAAAAAACTTCTCTCTGTTGTCAAAACAAACAAAAACAAAACAAAAAAACCTTAGACTCAAGCAGGGAAAAAAGGAAGAAATAAATAGAAAATGTATAGTAGGACACCATCTATGTACATTAGAACTATGTAAATTAAAGCACAAACTCTGTTACATCAAATTTAGGGAGAGGGGTTGGGATTGGGGAGAAAGTAAAACCAAGAAAATGGCTTTGCCCTGATGGTAACAGGCAGCGGACTGAGGCGTGTAACGCCACTGAATGCACTTTGGTCTCCTCTCACCCCCCAAAAACAACACAACAGGTGCAATCGGAAAATGTTCTCTGCCCGTTGATGAGGGAGCAGAAGGCAAGCTGAGGGCAAAGCACAAGCTAACACGCAGCAACCTCCCCCCCAACCCCCACCGGCCCAGGTGGAATGTGTGTGACATTCCTCAGGGACTCCTGGCTGCCCCAGCACAAAGGAAAGGGAAAAAAACGGTTAACTGATAGGGATCACAGTCCCGCAGGACTTGAGTCTCCAGCAGTTTGCAACTGTCTTAATGATTTCTAAAAAAAAAAAAGCAATCTCCAGAAACCTATAGATTCCTGGAGCCCTAACATTACCCACCCCTCCATAGGACAGAAAATCTTATATAATCAGTCACTCCTCACAACCCCAGGGCGCTGTCTGCCCGCGGGTCCTGTCCCTGCGCTTTAATAAAACCACTTTTTGCACCAAATTCGCATCCAGAATTCTTTCTTGGCCATAGGCTCCAAACCACGTCACCAGTGACCAGCGGGAACTTTCTCTCTTTGACGCAAAAGGGCACAAAAGTCGGCCAGCGTGGGCAGGACCAGAGAGCAGGGAGCCGTGCGCAGCTGACGCCCCATCCTCTGCTCTCCTCTCCCCCCTACTCGGCCCTGCCTGGCCGGCGGGATTGGCTCCGCCGCCTGCCCCGCTGGAACCGAGCCAGGACTCTAGGCCGGGACGGACAACTGGCCTTTTAAAGTTACTGGGGTGGAAGCGGTGGGTCGCTGGTGCCTCGTCCTATCCCTGCGCGAGTTCCTCTCCCCTCCTTCACAGCCCCAGGCCACCGAATGGGGGACTGAAGGGACTTAGGTTGACGTAGAGTTCCACCGCAATTAGGGGTCGGGCCGGCTGGTAAGGTGGTCACCCTCCTCCCCGGCCTTACAAAAGGTTTGGGGAGCCTTGACTGGGAAACCGCAGCCGGGGATCAAATCCTCAAACGCCGCGAGCGGCCCGCCTTCCCCTTACCGGTCTGTCTTCCCGCGCCTCCTGGGCGCTCCCGGGGACAGCGCACTTACCTTGGTCGCGGCCGGTCAGGGCGCGCACTTGGATCTCGGGGTCGCCGGTAGCTCCGTGGGAGGCGCAGCTGCGCGTGCGAAGGGGCCTCCAGGGGCGTGGAAGGCGCAGGGCGCTGGTCAGGGCGCGCAGCATCTGGGCGCAGGCTGGGAAGGTGCCAAGAGCCCCTCCACTGCTCGGTCCGCTGCCGGGGAAAGCTCGCAGCTGGGCCGCAGGTTTTCGCAGCTGCTCCACCTCCTGGCGCAGAGCCCACAGCGGTTCTCTACGCCTCTTGCCTTTTGGAGACTTGGAGCCCTGGCTAGGCGAAGCCCACCCAGCTCCGCTGAGCGACGGGGGGCAAGGATGTCAACCTCTTTTTTTTTTTGGATGTTAACCTCTTTTAAGTGTCAGTGTTGTCATCAGTAAAGCGGGGATCGTAATAGTGACTACTGTCAAAGATAAAGGGGGAGGCTGGTTAAAGTCGTGAGAACAGGTTTTACTCAGTAATATAAAATATACTACGGCAAAAGGGACTATCCAGTGTGAACTGAACTCAAACTTTTTTTTTTTTTAAGATTTTTTAAATTTACTTGAGAGAGAGAGAGAGAGAGAGAGAGAGACAAGTAGGCAGAGAGCAGGCAGAGGGAGAGGGAGAAAACAGGCTCCCCCCTGAGCGGAGAGCCAGAGGCTGGGCTCGATTCTGGATCGTGATCTGAGCGGAAGGCAGACGCTTAACCAAATGAGCTCAAACTCCCGTTTGTACAGAGGGGGCTGAGAGTTTTAAACGGAGGAGGGAATATGGAGGTGGGTGAACCGGGCCTGTATAATAGAATCAGGGAAGTGAAAAGTTACAAAAATCATGGAACGCGTTTGGCCAGGTTAAACCTGTCTGGGTCAGCTAAGGGAGGTTTATCCAAAATTAGGCTCCCACAGAAAGTGGGGGGGAGGGTTGGGGAGGGTTGTCTTCAGGTGTTGGCTGGAACAAGCAGTAAATTCTTTTGGCAGTGTTGACCTTAAAAATAAAAGTTATTTTACCAGCAAAAATAGGTTTATTTGGGAATAGCAGAGAATTGCGATTTGAGACAGACAAGCCACAGGATACAACCATAGGTTAGTCCAACGGAGGAGAGAAGTTGGGAGGGGTTGTTTTGAAACCAAAACCCACTGGAGAAAAGCAAGAGTTCAGGGTGACAGGGTTTCTCATCAGCTGAGCTGCTGACCTACTGGATTTCTGGAAGGAGATACAATGTACATCCTCTCCTGATGGGTCTATAATTGACAATTCTTCCTGTGATTGATGTCCAGTGGTATAGCACCAGAGCTCCGCCTTCTAGCCTCCTGACTGCATTTTAGTAAGGTTTCTCTCTCTCTTTTTTTTTTTGATAACTTAATGTTTTGTTTTGTTTTACAGGGAAAACCAACACCAATATACGCAAGGCTTCTCTTTATTAATTTCTATAGCTGGCTTATATTTCTCATGCAGTCACTTAAAGGGGGGCTAGGGTCATCTTAGGAATGTGGCCAGGAGTTGCTAGAAACTATATTAGTGTTTAAGTCTTTGTAGGTCAACGTTGAGGCCTAGTAGAGGAGTGTGGCTAGAGTTGGGTGAGGCTCAGAGGAGTGTGGCTAGAGTTGGGTGAAGAAGAGTATCTTTGTTACCATGTCATGGTGGTATTATGATGACTGAATGGGGGGGTGTGAACCTTGCTTACATAAATGCCCAATAAATGTTTTATTTCATTTTTAAAATGTCATTTCACTTATTCATTCTGGCATTGTCTGCATTCATGGACTTCACTCCCTCACTGCTCAGTTACGCTTCAATCATCCCAATTTTATGCTCAATAATTAGATTTAAAAAATGTTTGTGACTGTGAGTCCCTAGCTTCTGCTCCACTATCTACCCAAACTGCTGGTGCAGCAGTTGTCAGAGGCCCTGTTTAGTTCATTCTGGGCGGATCAATAAGGAGTATTCAGTGCACACTCTCCCTCCTCCACCTTCCACTTGTTGATGACCCCAAAGTCACTAACAATCCACACCTCCAACCAATGGCTGGACTGTTAGGTGATCTAGAAATAAAATCTTCTCTTTTTAAAGCCATTGGTGCTTGCTGGGGTCATCACTATGTCCATTAAGGTTTTAACAAAAATGGGCTCTCATCTCCTTCCTGGGTCTAATGGGAAACTCTAAGTTCCTCTCTGTGACCTAAAATATTAATTGGGGTTTTTAGCAGTCCTAGTCATTTTTGATCCCTTGCCTTTGCTTCCAATGAATTAATTCAGATCATGGATCATCCGGCCATCCCTCTGTGTCCCTTTTCTATATATTCCTGGACACAACTCTAATTCTTTCACTCCTTAAATAACAGAGACAGATTGCATAAGAAAGAAAGGCTGAGGAGCAACTGTGGGACTCCACTTCTCATACTTAATGAGGTTAATGCTGTTATGGACTGTTATGTCCCCCCTAAATTCATACGTTGAAGGCCTATTCCCTACTATATCACAGTGTGACTGTCTTTAAAAAGTAATTAAGGGGCGCCTGGGTGGCTCAGTGGGTTAAGCAGCTGCCTTTGGCTCAGGTCATGATCCCAGGGTCCTGGGATCGAGCCCCACATCGGGCTCCCTGCTCAGCAGGGAGTCTGTTTCTCCCTCTGCCTGCCGCTCCCCCTGTTTGTGCTCTCTCTCTCCATCAAATAAATAAATAAAATCTTTTAAAAAATAAAAGGTAATTAAGTTAAAATGAGGTCATTAGGGTAGAACTTCATCCAATATGACTGATGTCATTGCAAGAAGTGGAGATTTGGATACAGATAAGTAGAGAAGATAGACCATGTGAAGACAGAGGGAGAAGACAGCCATTTGCAAGCCAAGGAGAGAGGCCTCAGACAAAATCAACCCTGCTGACACCTTCATCTCACACTTCCAGCTTCTATAACTGTGAAAAAACACATTTCTGCTGTTTAAGCTACCCAATCTATAGTACTTTATTATGACAGCACTAGCAAACTAATACACCAATCACAGAATTTCTTTTGTTAAGAGATTTGGTGCCTGGTTTTTAAAATAACAAGGTGCCCCCCTTCCTCTACATTATTATTGTTCCTGAGACTCCAAGGAAAATCAGCAGAGGGGCAATGGGGATAGAACAGTGGTAATAACAATATGGCTATAGGTAAGGGGCGCCTGGGTGGCTCAGTTGGTTAAGCGACTGCCTTCGGCTCAGGTCATGATCCTGGAGTCCCGGGATCGGGTCCCGCATCGGGCTCCCTGCTCAGCAGGGAGTCTGCTTCTCCCTCTGACCCTCCCCCCTCTCATGCTCTCTCTATCTCATTCTCTCTCTCAAATAAATAAATAAAATCTTTAAAAAAAAAATATGGCTATAGGTAATAATATTTTTGTCCTTTTTAATCCTGCTGCTTTTAAGCAGAAGTAATTCCTCAGTAATCTCTTCTGAATTATAAGTTTTGAAAACTATTGTTTTAGGGGCGCCTGGGTGGCTCAGTCAGTTAAGCATCTGCCTTCAGCTCAGTTCATGATCCCAGAGTCCTGGAATTGAGCCCCACATCAGGCTCCCTGCTCAACGGGAGCCTGCTTCTCCCTCTCCCTCTGCCTGCCGCTCTGCCTACTTGTGCTCTCTCTCTATCAAATAAATAAATAAAATCTTTAAAAATAAATAAATAAAACTATTGTTTTAGTTATAAAAGAATATATGCAAATACTCTCACATTGCTGTAGGAATGTCTTTAATGGAGAGCAATTGGCAATATATATCAGAACTATAAATTATCTCCTTTTTGACCCACAAATTCCATTTTTAGGAATTTAACCTACAGACATACCCACACAGGTGTGCAATGATACATGCACAAACAGGGGGAGCGGCAGGCAGAGGGAGAAACAGACTCCCTGCAGGATGCCATATAATAACAAAAGACTGAAAACCATCATTTTTTAAAAAAATTTTATTTATTTGACAGAGACAGAGAACATAAGCAGGGGGAATGGCAGACAGAAAGAGAGGGAGAAGCAGACTCCCAGCTGAGCAAGGAGCCTGATGAGGGACTCGATTCCAGGACCCTGGGATCATGACCTGAGCCGAAGGCAGGCACTTAACTGACTGAGCCACCCAGGCGCCACTGAAAACCATCTTAACATCCACCAATAGGGGAATGGTTAAATAAAGTATGGTACCTCCATAAACTGAACACTAGGCAGTTATTAAAAAAAACAACACAAGCAGCTCTTTATGCACTGATATAATCTTCAAAATCTATTGTTGTATGAAAAATTTAAGATGTGAAATAGCATGTAAAGAAAGCTAAAATGTGTGTTATAGAGGGGGATAACACCACTCAGGTGTGCATGTACAACGAACATTACTTGGTTGTAGTTACATAAAATATTTCTAGGATAGGGAGAGGAACTGGGAAACGGAATAGGGGTGGGAGGGAGAATTTTGGCAGTTTGACCTTTTGTATTTTTTGAATCTTAATTCATGTGGTGAGTATTATCTACCCCCAAAATAAGGAAAATGAAAACAAAACATGACAAAAATTAAAGACATGACACAGTAAAAATAAAAGTAATACACAGGGGCACCTGGGTGGCTTGGTGGGTTGAGCATCTGCCTTCAGCTCAGGTCATGATCTCAGGGTCCTGGGGTCCTGCGATCAAGCCCCATCTCGGGCTCCCTGCTCAGTGGGGAGTCTGCTTCTCCCTCTGCCCCTCCCCCCCAGCTCATGCTCTCTCTCTCTCTCTCAAATAGTCTTAAAAAAGTAATATACAAAGTCAAAACATTCAAACAGTACAGATGGGTATAAAATTAAAAGAAAAAACGCCCCTCCTCTATACTGTATGCATTTAAAAGAATATTTATTGCATTTTATCCAGCATTTCTGGGTGTTTCTTGGTAGGAAAAAATTCTTTTTTCTAGATTTTTTTTTTTTTAAGATTTTTATTTATTTATTTGACAGAGAGAGAGGGAGAGAGACAGCGAGAGAGGGAACACAAGCAAGGGGAGCGGGAGAGGGAGAAGCGGCCTCCTGCAGAGCAAGGAGCCCGATGCGGGACTCGATCCCAGGACCCCAGAATCATGACCCAAGCTGAAGGCAGACGCCCAACAACCGAGCCACCCAGGTGCCCCAGGAAAAAATTCTTTTTAAAGATTTATTTATTTGAGAGAGAGAGAGCAAAAGAGTGCATATGAGCAGGGGGTTGGTTGGGCAGAGGGAGATGGAGAGAGAATCCTCAAGCAGACTCCCGCTGAGCATGGAGCCCAACGTGGTGCTTGATTACAGGACCCTGAGATCGTGACCCAAGCCAAAATCAAGAGCTGCCAGCTCAACCAACTCCTAGGTGCCCTGGCAGGAGAATTTTTTTATTATCTAGTCCTCCACATTGAAAATGGAAATGTTCTTTCCCAATCTTTTCAGCATTAACAGCAACTTTTATTATCTTACTAGTCCCTCTCCACTTCCATGGACTTCTATTTTGTTTTTTTTTGTCCTTATGAAATAGTAAAAATTAATTTTATTCAATTTCATCCCATGAGTACATATCTTTTTAATATTATGTGACAAAATGGAAAGTACACATCAAGCACTTCTGCTACAAGCCAAAGTATAATAGCTGATCCCAGAAAACACTCGTGTGTTTGAGTTACCAGCTGAACTAGCCACATACATATAGAATGCCAATTTTACTTGAATGAACAGCTAACAAACTATAGTTATTCAGACTTGGGTTTTTCACAGACATTTTTCTCAAATTTGTAAAAAAAAAAGTGAGTCTGTCCCTTCAACAAAACAACTGACAGTATTTTTTGCCCAAATGAAAGCTTGTTTCTCCTACTTTGAGTTTAGCAGTTTAAACTTTTTTCTAAAAAAATGAGATAGGTGGTGATACTCACAAATGTGACTTTCTTGATATTGTATACTGACATTCCACTTGATATTACATTATGGAATTTGAAATGTCAACATTTGGAAGATTTGCTTAACTCAGTAAACTAACATTTTCCAAATGACCAATGCCTAATGTAATAAAATCATACTTGGGTAAAATATCCGAACAAAGGGCAAGATAAACCAACGGATTTTTTTTTTTTAAGATTTTATTTATTTGACAGAGCACAAGCAGAGGGAGAGAAAGGGAGAAGCAGGCTCCCTGCTGAGCAAGGAGCCCGATGTGGGACTCGATCCCAGGACCCTGGGATCATGACCCAGGCTGAAGGCAGCCGCTTAACCGACTGAGCCACCCAGGCGTCCCAAACCAATGGATTTTAACATAACAGAGTACAAAATTCATCAGTATGGTTTCAGATGGCACGCTGTACATACCCTTCAAGAAATTACCACTTGCTAAGTTTTAGTGTAGTATCAAAAAAGAATGTCTACAGTTATTTGAAAAGGCAATTAAAAATCCGTGTGAGACCAGACTTTCTTCATATACATCAGTCAAAAGACACAATAGTTTGGTTGCTGAAGCAGAAATGATAGTCTAACTATTTTCTATCAAGCCAGATATTGAAGAGATTTGAGACAATGTAATATAATGCTACTCTTCCTACCAATTTTTTTTGGGGGGGAGCATAGCTATTTTTCATTAAAATTATTATTTATATTCAGAAGTAACGGGTTACTGTTATTTTTTAAAGATTTATTTAGAGAGGGAGAGCAAGTGCACAAGTGCAGGGAGGGGCACAGGGAGATAATCTTAAGCAGACTTTCTTTTGAGCATGGAGCCCAACATGGGGCTGGATCTCAAAACCCATGAGATCATGACCAAGAAGCGGATGCTTAACCAACTGAGCCATGCAGACGCCCCAAGTTTACTGTTATTCTTAAACAGCTGATAAATGAATGTTTTAAGATTTTCTCAGCTTTAATTTCTGATATGGTAAATATCATAGATATAATATACACAAAACACTTTTGAGGTAAGGGCATAAAGGTGTCCTGAGATCAAAAAATATTTGAGAACTGTTGTTTTGTAGCAATGTTACATTGATCTTTCCACAAGGCAAACTGCAAATGACATTTTATAATACCTCTGAAGTACAAAAGACATAGATGTCTTTTAAGTACCATTCAATTAAACAAAAATTTTCCCACACTGCATTAAGTGGATACAAGGAACAAATTCCCTGAAGGGACAGTGGTGAAATGAGAAAAATGATCTGGATTCTAGCACAGACGTAACAGTCTTGTTTAGACATTAGTCCTCCTATCTTCAAAATGAGATCAGAGTAGCCTATTTTTAGATTGTTTTCAATGGTCAATTCCATGGATAGATTCAGGGAACCCTAAATAGTGGCCCAAGGGAGGCATCTGGCCATCTGGTCGTCAGACTGATTGGCTGTCATGGTTTTAGAGAAGTGCCCCAGGAAAAAAGTCGGTTGGAGCTGAGTGAGCCTTCCTTTCAAAAGGGGAATTGATTTTCAGTTACAGCCCAATCCAACCCATCAGACTTGCCCCTGCAGATATCTGCATTTGCAGCGCCTGGAATGAAGAGCCTCTGAAACCCGTTCCAAATCTCAAACTCTATAATTTAGCTCCAGAGACAGAGTGTCTGGGTTTCTTTCTCACTCTGCCACTTGCTGGCTATTTGATTTGGGGCAAATTAACTTCTTCGAGCCTCAGTTTCTTCATTTGCAAAACAGGATAACACCACTGACCTCACAGCGCTGTTACGAAGCTTAACGAGGGGGGCGCCTGGGTGGCCCAGTGGGTTAAGCATCTGCCTTCGGCTCAGGTCATGATCTCAGGGTCTTGGTATAGAGCCCCACATCGGGCTCCCTGCTCAGCAGAGAGCCTGCTTCTCCCTCTCCCTCTGCTTCTCCCCCTGCTTGTTCTCTCTCTCTCTCTGTGTCAAATAAATAAAATCTTTTTCTTTCTTTCTTTTTTTTTTTAAAAGAAGCTTAAGGAGGTGTTGCTTGACAGCGCTTATAGAGTTCCTGGTAGCGAACAGAAAGAGTATGCTCTCGTCTTCCCACACCCACCTTACCAACTCCGTTTTCCCAGGAGCTGACGACCGCACTCCCCAGGATGACGCTTACCCCCATAACAACTCCCAGATATCACAGTTCCACATCCGACGAAGACATACAAGATCCCCCTTCAGATTTCTACTTCTCCTTTCCACTCAACCTTTTCTGAGCCCCCGGCCTGTACCGGGTTCCTACACCAACACAGCTCTGCACAGTGGCCAAACCACTGACCACTCCCCCCAGCTTCTTCTTCCCATCCCGGACCAGTAGGGCTCCCTTTCCCTCTGACCAGGGACCACCCTGGGTCAGGCAGTGGTGGCCCAGGGCTCTCTTGCCTAAGATTCTGTCTGAGGGAGCCTCAGGAGAGACGGGAGAATAACTGCCCGAGCTGACCCCCATCCCTAGAGGCGGCGGTTCCGGGTGTTCGAACCGGAAGCAGCCCCTACACTGTTTGCAGTTCCCCTGGTTACTGCGGGGTTCCGGACCAATGGCGGTGGAGCCCCGCGGACTGAGCCCACCCCCAAAGGGCGTGATGTCACGCCGGCGCTCTGGAACTCCTCTTCTGATCTCTAGGTCCAATCCGCGTCCCGGGGCTGCGGATCGTAGTGCGTCTGCGCGCTGGAGGGCCCTTCGTGTCCTGGTGCGCAGGCGCCCGGGGAGCTGCAAACTGAAGTAGCAATGGACACACTGGAGTCGTTGTTGGACGAGGTGGTCCTGGAGGGGCTTGATGGCTTGTGTCTGCCCGCGCTGTGGAGCCGTCTATTGATGCGAGTGCCTCCCTTCTCGCTGCCTTTGGAGCCGGACACGCAGGAGTTCCTGTGGTGGGCCCTTGCCACGCGCCCGGGCATCAGCTTCTATAAAGAGCCTCGGGAGCGACCCGACCTCCAGCTCCAGGACGGGTCAGCGCCTGGCCCTGAGGCGGGCGGGCGGGCTCAGAGGCCGGCGTTTTGGACTTCTGTTTTGAAGCCAGTGTCCAGTGGACAGCGAGCATTCGTTACATAATGATTAATCTGGACCCTGTCATTTGTTCCATTGGGTTGGTAACCCTGTCTTATCGGCCGATCACATTGCTGTCTTTATTGGCTAATCAGAGTTTCAAGAAAGAAATCTACACTTAGTAAAAGCCTCTTCAGTGCCTTGCTTTATGCTAAGCTCTAGGGATAGGCAGGAAAGAGGGAGATTCTTTGCCCCTTTTCTGAGCAGCCGGGGATTTTACTAAATTGACCTAGTCCTAGCCCAGTACTTCTTTACCTAACACAGTGGGGGCTTCTTAGAATCACCTGGAAGAATCGTTCTAAATATTGATGCCTAAGCTCTACTCCCTCCCAGAGGCTCTGATTCAGTAGGGAATGGGATCTGGATGTGGATGTTTTGAACCTATGGTGATTTTTATTGGAGGTGGTATGGTGGGTATAATCCATATAATTTCTATAAGGCTTTTTGAAAAAATGAAAATAGCCTGTGAACTCGAGGTCCATTTGGTTCAATTTCCCTCCTGGTGTAAGGCTATCTTCTGCAGTATCCCTGAGCCTGGTCAGCATCAATTTGAACATGTCCCTTCCCCCAGAGACAGGGGACTCAGCCCCCTGCAGAGGCAGCATGTTCAGCCTCAGAACACCTTCACTTGCCCCAAGTTCTTCCTTTGGTCTTTCCTTATAGCTACCCTTTTCCCCCTCCTGCCCAATGGCTCCTCAGCCAAGGAGTTTCTGCTAAATGAACCCCTGGCCTTGCAGTTCTAGGAACAATTATAGGAGGTTTCCTAGAGGGAGTGACCTTCCAGTTGTTCTTTTTTTTCTTTCTTTTTTTTAAGATTTTATTTATTTGACAGAGGGAACACAAGCAGGGGGCAAGTGGGAGAGGGAGAAGCAGGCTTCCCGCCGAGTAGGGAGCCCAATGTGGGGCTCCATCAAAGGACCCCGGGATCATGACCCGAGCCGAAGGCAGACGCTTAGTGACTGAGCCACCCAGGTGCCCCCTTCCAGTTGTTCTGATGCTTTATGTCACAGAGATCTGTAAGGGGCTCTTATCACAGACCCTTAGGGCAGGAAGGCGCCTCTTTACACACACACACACACACACACACACCCTCTCTTTTTTGTAATAGTTATGTTCTAAAAGTTCCTGTGAACATTAAATTAGTGAATACTGAACCATTGCTCCTGGGAAAAATACAGGGTTAGACTTCTGCAAGCCTCTGATTTGTCAACCTATCAACACATAACCTTACTTGTTTTATGTTTCTGTTTAAAGGCACCTTATTTAGTATATATTGTTGATTCATTAACACTGAACTCAAGGCCAGTAGCACTATAACTCATGTGTGAACTAAGTTTATCTAACACCTATTTTCTTCATAAAGCATATCATACCCCCCCCCTTTTTTTTTAGCAATTACTATCTTGGTTTAGTTAATCATATTTCATAGAAGCTGAAAACACTCATTTCTCCTTTATATGAATAACCCAAAGCACTATAAATTACAATGTGCAGAATACTATATAAAAGAATTCTCATAAAAACTGGCTCTTTTTCATCCTAGGGCCACTACTGTAGTCTCCTCTGACTTGTACAGCATCTACCTGAAGGCTTTGTGACGATCTAAATTTAGGTAAGTACAAATCACAGCAAAAAAAATGACCTTGGAAATAACATCTATTTCCATGACACCAATACTACAGTTTTCGGAGTCACAGTAAGATACACAGAATTACATCTGTAATTAATATGAATGCCAACATTTCGAGCAATAATTTGTTACATGGCAAACAAAATCAAGAAAGCAACCATCAAACAAAAGAGACTCATAGCTTCAGACAAGGCAAATTGCAGGATAGCAATGAGAACAGCTGCTACTTCGGTGAAAGGTTTCTGGCGTAACCAGCGATAAGGCTGCCGAAGACTGTTCCAATACCAGCACCAGAACCAGCCACTCCAGCTGTCGCAGCAACTGCACCAAGAAATTTGGCAGCAGTACCAATGTTTCTGCTGATTGCGCTGGTCTGAAACTCCCTTTGGATTACTGAGACACACCATTCTGGGCTCCATTAAATACCGTAGAGCCTTTGTGGGTTTACTTAATTTCTATTACTGCTATTCTCTCTCCAGTCCTAGCGTCTGGGCAAGATAACGCTGATGGAGAAATTGGTCTGGATGCAACTCTGGATCCAACTCGAATCAGAGTGGGTGTGCAGGCGAGCTTGATGCCGGCGAATATCTTACGCAGGGCAATGCAGCTGGAGGACCTGGGCGACGGGCCACCTGGTCTCCTCTCCTGAGCTTCCCTTCTTCCTGGGGGCGCCTGCTGCAGCCATGCCAGCAGAGATCAAAGGATTGGCCCCGATCATGCCCTTCATGCACTTAGGAACACTAGACAGCGCTCCAGGCACTATGCTTGTGTGCCATTTTAAACAGCAAAAGCACAAACAAAAAGCACAAAAACATGAAAAATGTGGCACTAAGTAGATCATGAGACAGACACTGTTGGCAGCATGGGAGTTGAAACAAGAAGGCAGCGGGCGTGGTATTGTTCTACCTCAGCTGGGAACAGATGCCTGGGGCAACTCAATTTTTTTTGGCCACCTCAAGAGCTCTTGAAGTACTGATTTTGGGGTTATAAATAAATTTTTGTTGAGTAGGCAAATTTGTAAATTCAGAATCAGCAAATAAAAATCATCCCACATGTACATATATATTCCTTCTGTTAAATGCTAAAGGTTTTGCTGCTGTCACCATTTCATCCTCACAAAACAATGTATGGGAACTGTGTATTGGTTTAAGATTTCAAATCCACTTGTTTATGACTTAAATGCACTTGTTTTGATCTAAGGGTGATTGGAAGGCCACATGAGGATGATAGCAGCTGAACTGTTGTGCTACCAGGTGCTTATAGATAGGAACATATGGAGAAGCAACTATGACATAATGGACATTTAAACTTTAAATACCAAGAATTTATGAGGACTTACTGAGAATGTTCGGTCTGGGCAAGGCTACTCTTTGCTGATCTAAACAGATCTCTGAAGATCTTGAGACATTTGTTCCTGTGGTGGCCAGGATACTCTTGGTCCTCAGTGGTGTTAAAGACACAATGGTCTGAAGAAGAGAAAGACATCTTTTCCTGCCTTGGCAAGGCCGTCTTTCTGGGCGGTGGTCAACAGAGTGCCAGCTAGCTGTGTGCCCCAGCAGCAAGGAACGCAAGCTGGCAGCTGATTCCCAGCTTAGTTGGGAGGATTGATTCACAGAGGACCAACTCGTAGACAGCACATCACAACTAAACTTGGACTTTATTTCATCTCCTTTTTGCCTGGAACTATAATGTAATTAATCTATCTTTGTTTTGGAGTATGTTATTTTTTTTTTATTTTTTAAAAAGATTTATTTATTTGACTGAGGGGGAGCCAAGTAGGGGGAGGGGCAGTCAGAGGGAGAGGGAGAAGCAGGCTGCCCACAGAGCAGAGGGCCCCATGCAGGGATCAGGGCCTGAGCTGGAGGCAGACGAGTAACCGACCTGAGCCACCCAGGCGCCCCTGGAGTATGTTATTTCTTCATTAGCTTATTAAGAGACATTAACCTGTATGCTACTGGCTTGTGAACTACTACTGTTATAAATTAGAGTCCCTACAGGGAACCTGTGCTATATAAACTATTGGCAAAGACAAATCTCAGTTTCTGGGCATAATTTGCTGGAGCGAAACAAGAGTGAGTTTCAGAGATTAACAACGGTGGTCACATAGCTAGTAAATGATTTTTGGTTCTTTTAGACATACGGTAAAATACTCCCCACGCTCTTGTTGGTGGACAGCCCTCCGAGTTTTAACACCTGCACTGACTCTTCTAAGTACCAACACTAACAGGATACGGAACAATTACAACACTCCACAAATTTGTCTCAGGCTACCGTTTTGTGAATCCGGTTTCAGGCCAACCCCTGCCATCAAGTCAGTCTCGGGCGCTACTCCAGGCCACACTCCCTCTCATCATAGAGGACTTAAAACCCAATGGCTGTACTAGGTTATAAAGCTTTTTTCGGACGTTTGATGTGGACTTCTTCTCCGACCCGCTCCTGAGCCCGGGACCAGAACTTCGGCGGCGAAGAACTACTCAACACTCCTTTCCGCCACTTCCGGCGCCCCTGCGCACGCGGAGCGCCCTTCTCTTTCTCTCTCTGTCTCTCCCCCCTCCCCTCCGAGTGCCCCCCCGCCCCTCGCCGCCTCCTCACCACCTCCTGCCCCGCCCCCTCACCGCCTCCTGCCCCGCCCCCTCACCACCTCCTGCCCCGCCCCCTCACCACCTCCTGCCCCGCCCCTGGCTCTGAGTGATCGCCGGCGTCGCCGCCGCTTCAGTCTGTGCACGCTCGCGTCAGCTGCTTCAGGGCCCGCCGCACCCGCCTCCGCCCTGCACCACCTGAGCCATGCGTCTGGCAACCTCACAGTCTGGGCCTCTGCGCCGGGTGTTCGTGGTGGGGGTTGGGATGACCAAGGTAAACAGAGCCGCGGACCCCCACAGGCGGGCTCCCAGTTCGGCTCTGTCCGGGAGAGGCCGGGGAGTGGGGGAGCCCGGAGGTGACCGGGAAACGGGAGCCCAGGTCAGGGCCAGGTGCTGTGCGGTGGTTTGTCCTTCCTACGGGGTGGGGTCCCGGGCATCCCACTGCTCAGCTCCGGCGTCTTGGCGCTTGGCGACTCGGAGGGGTTGCAGTTTAGCGTTGTCTCTGAAGTGTGGTACTGTCCGGGGGTTACTCCTGCGGCCATTGCTTTCCCGTTCCTCCTTCCCTTTTCTCCCTGGATCAGAGTTGGTGACGGACGCCCCAATAAAGTCCACACTTCCTTTGATTCTGAGTGGAACCCCAAGGTATGTGGACCTTTGATGAGGCAACATCCTCCTTACACTGGAAAGGAAAGCGGGTGGGGACTGTCCCCAGCTCTACACACCCAGGAATACTCTCCTGTAGGATCCCTTTACAGTTAGAAGTGAGGATGAGGAGGAGAAACATTAGTGATCTTCAGTGTCTTGGCACAAGTGGCAGGTTTTCTGGATCCTCTGACCTCCTTTCTGTTCCTCAAATGGTACTCTGCTTGGTTCTTAGGAAGCCAGGGTCCCCCAGTCTCATTTCTTGTCACCCTCACCACTCCCACGTTCTAGTAATGCCAAACTGCTGTTAGTTTCACCCCACACTGTTTTATGCCTCTCCTGCTTTGCTTCTCTTGTTCTCACTACTTGTACTTGGTTGACTTCTTTGCGTTTTTAAAAGACCAGTTCATCTTCTCCAAGAAGTCTCTTGATCCTCCTGACTTTTCGCACAGAGCCCTGTACTTACCTTTGCTTCAGTGCTGATATCCCCCACTTTTGGAAAGTTCAAGTTCTACCACGTGACTTTCACAAAAGGCGTAGGTTACTACCTATTTTTGTTAACTGAAATTTGAAGAGGATTTTTGCTTTTAGAAAAAGGCAAAAAGTGAAAATAGCATCCAGCATTTGCTCTGCAGGGAGGTGTTACTGAGGCAGTGAGCACCCCAGGCAGTTGCCAGAGTGGGACTGCCGAGCTCCTTCCCTGAAAATACACTCAGCATCTCAGCATTACGCTGCCATAGCTTTGAACTGTGCCTGTGAGCATCTGTGCTTTATCTTGATTTATTTTGTGCATTCATTATCAAGATGTGTCCTAAGGTATCAGAAAAGCCTAAGAGGTTATGTTCTGGGGTCCAAGAACACTCAAAAAATTTTCCAGATAAGTTAATGGTAATTGCTTCTTCACATTATGCCATTTCAGTTTATGAAAGTTTTCGGAGGAACACAATATTTTTGATAGCAGGGGAAACCCGTACTTACTATGTTATACTGAAGTTCTCTGTTTATATGTTCATATTCTTCCTTAGTATGTAAGCTCCTCCAAGGTGAGTACCATGTCTAATTCGTTGCTGTATCTGTAACACCTTGAAAATGCCTGGTGCCTGAAGATCCTAATGAATGTTAGATAGTACTAAATGGATATACTTTGTGAAAGAGACTTTCTAAGGGAAAGTTCTGTTTCTGAGAAAACAGCCTTAAAGTTTTTGTTATCTTACCAAATGGGGTGAGAGTACATACTTTGATCAAAACATGTGAGTAGAAAAGTCAACTAATCATTATAAAGCAGATACTTGGAGTTCATCCTATTGTTTCATGGGAGAGGGGACTTCTAATATAGGTGGACAGTAGAAGCTTTTTAAGTATGACATTCATGCAGTCAGGTCCTCCATTGGCTGTTGAATATCTGATTATATTGGCTGTGTAGAAAAGCACAGAACTTTCTAACCCTTTGGGAAATAGTTTGTTTTCTTTTTCCAAGTTAGGAGGTGGAGGTGTGGGCAGTATTAGTTACAGTATTGAGGGAAGAGATTGGGAGTGTGAAGAACAGCTTTATTAATGTACTTATTCCAGTTCCTTCTAGGTTAGATATTTTGGAACTTGGGGCAGGGTTTGATGTAGAGGGAGAAACTTACTAGATAATACTTTAAGCTCTATTAGTAAATCTCTAATGGTTGGGTTCCTGTGTTATGGTTCTTAATTTGAATAGCTGAGTTCCCGATACAACTTGAAGTTCCCTTAATAAGGTTTTATTATCAGTGTAGGAAATAAGTTAGAATTCCTATGGTGGATGTCAACAGGTTTTAATACAACTAAATCAGCACTACTACCAGGCTGATAGCAGGCCAAGGCCCTTTGCTTATGCTGCCTACCTTCCCATATGCCCTTTTTTCATAGATTTTCGTTCTACCGATTTCAAGAAATGATCTGACTTCATCTGTTTTGGCTGCAATATAACAGCAATACAAACAGAGTGGATAGCTTAAAAAACAAATATTTATTTCCCACAGTTCTGGAAGCTGGGAAGTCTGAGGTCAAGACACTGGCAGATTCAGTGTCTTGTGAGGTCTTGCTTTCTGGAGCATGGACAGCTGTGTTCTTGCTGTGTCCTCATAGGCAGAAGGGGTGAGGTCACTCTCTGGGGTCTCTTTTATAAGTGTATTAATACCATTTGTAAAGGCTCCATCATTATGACCTCCCAAGGGCCCCACCTCAATCATTCAATCACATTGGGGATTAGATTTCAATATATGAATTTTAGGAGGACACAGACATTCAGTCTATAGCAGAGTCCAAGTCCTATATTTTTTTATTTCTATTTCTTCATATTGCTCTAAGTTATTCTGGTTACCTTTTTTTTTTTTTTTTTAAATTCTGGTGCCCTTGTAGTTAGGACCAAATAATTAAGCACTTAATTTTTCTAATAATTTTATGTGAGATAATTTCATGACCCACAGAAGAAATACACCTTACATTACAACCTCATACACACACACACACACACACACACACACACACACACAACTGAAACAAGTTTGCTAAAGCAACACTTATTTGGGGAAGCTCTAGGTCAAATGTTACAGGTTCTTAAATAGATATATTGAGAGGAAAACAAAGTAGTGGAGGAGGACCTGTAGATTAAAAAAGAATTAAAAGACCCATAAAATTTTCATAAACAGGCAAGACTAAACTGTAGTGTCTATAGATACATACTTGGATGATAAAATTATGAAATATTACAAGAAAGTGATTACTGTAGGAGTGAGGATAGTAACTACTATGGGGGTGGAGTAGAGACTGAGATTGAGAAAGAGTGCTTAGAGGAGTTTCTGCAGTAGAAGGCCAAGTTCAGTTTTTTGTGTGGGTGGTGGTATCAAAGATAAGGAATGGCACACACTAGGTAAGGATTACCTTACATTAGGTAATTAGGAAAGTTTTCATCAGTAATATATTATTGGGAATAGAGGGAAAAGTCCAGTGTGAACTCAACTGAATTTTGATTTATACAGAGGTGACTGGGTGTTTTATTTTATTATTTTTTTTTTTTTAAAGATTTTATTTATTTATTTAATTGACAGAGAGAGAGAGAGAGAGACAGCGAGAGAGGGAACACAAGCAGGGGAAGTGGGAGAGGGAGAAGCAGGCTTCCCGCGGAGCAGGGAGCCCGATGCGGGGCTCGATCCCAGGACCCTGGGATCATGACCTGAGCCGAAGGCAGTCGCTTAACCGACTGAGCCACCCAGGCGCCCCTGACTGGGTGTTTTAAAGGGAAAATGAGGGAATAGGGAGTGAGCTGGGGCTCAGTAGTGTCAGGGAAGTGAAAACTTATAAAAAGTGGGAAGAGGGGCTTGGTCCATGTGAAAGCCGTCTGGGTTTGCTAACTGGCATTTATCCAAACTTAGGCTCCTACTTTGCCACAGGGAGTTGGAAACAGGGACCTTATCTTCTGGTGTTTGTGGGAACAAATAGTAACTTGTTTTTGGTAGCCTTAAGGCACTTTAAGTAGGGCTAGGGTCATCCTAGGAATGTGGACTTGAGCTATTAGAAACTGTGTTAGTGTTTAAGTCTTTATAGGCCAAGGCGGAGCCTTAGCTCTCAGAGAAGCCTGGCTAGAGTAGAAGGGGAGAAGAGAATCTTTGTCAGTGGTGGCAAGAGTGTTTGCCTTACAATAATTCATTAGGATAATATATATATTTACTTTTATTATCTAAATAAAAACTTTAAACAAAGCTAAAACTTTAATTTATTTTTATTTTTTGAAGTTTCATTTATTTGTTTATTTACTTATCTATTTATTTATTGGTGCAAAATGGTTGTTTTATTAAAGCACGGGGACAAGAACTGTGGGCAGAAAGAGCTGATGCCTAATTTATTTATTTTTATTTATTTATTTATAGATTTTATTTACTCATTTGAGAGAGAGAGAGACAGAGACAGACAGTGGATGAGCAGGGGGAGGGGCAGAGGGAGAGGGAGAGGGGAAGCTGAGCTGGGAGCCTGATGCAGGGCTCAATCCTAGGACCTTAGGCAGGGCTTAATCCCAGGACCCTGAGATCATGACCTGAGCTGAAGTCAGATGCTTAACCAACTGAGCCACCCAGGCACCCTTAAAACTTTTATTATTATTATTATTATTATTAAATATTTTATTTATTTATTTGACAGAGAGAAAGAGAGACAGCAAGAGAGGGAACACAAGCAGGGGGAGTGGGAGAGGGAGAAGCAGGCCTCCCGCTGAGCAGGGAGCCCGATGTGGGGCTCGATGCCAGGACGCTGGGGTGATGACCTGAGCCGAACGAAGGCAGTTGCGTAACAACTGAGCCACCCAGGCGCCCTTATTTATTTATTTTTAAGTGATCTCTACACCCAGCGTGGAGCTTGAACTCACAACCCCAAGATCAAGAGTCACATGCTCTATTGACTGAGCCAGCCAGGTACCCCCAAAAGGTTAAAACTTTTTTTTTTTTTTAATTTTATTATGTTATGTTAGTCACCATACAAGACATCATTAGTTTTTGATGTGGTGATCCACGATCCATTGTTTTCGTATAACACCCAGTGCTCCATGCAGTACATGCCCTCCTTAATACCCATCACCGGGCTAACCAATCCCCCCTCCCCTCTCCCCTCTAAAACCCTGTTTGTTTCTCAGAGTCCATAGTCTCTCATGGTTCATCTCTCCCTCCAATTCCCCCCCCCTCATTTTTCCCTTCCTTCTCCTAGTGTCCTCCATGCTATTCCTTATGTTCCACAAATAAGTGAAACCATGTGATAATTGACTTTCTCTGCTTGACTTATTTCACTTAGCATAATCTCCTCCAGTCCCATCCATGTTGATGTAAAACTTGGGTATTCATCTTTTCTGATGGCTAAGTAATATTCCATATTATATATGGACCACATCTTCTTTACCCATTCATCTGTTGAAGGGCATCTCGGCTCTTTCCACAGTTTGGCTATTGCGGACATTGCTGCTATGAACGTTGGGGTGCATATGGCCCTTCTTTTCACTACATCTGCGTCTTTGGGGTAAATACCCAGTAGTGCAATTGCTGGGTTATAGGGTAGCTCTATTTTTAAATTTTTGAGGCACCAGGTTAAAACTTTTAAGAATGAGGCAGTTGATAACTCTAGGAAAAAAAAATTGTATCATAAAGGAAGTGTAATCATAGCACACAACTTGGCCCAGTGTTGAGACATATTTACTTAATAAGGTAAACACTGAGTACTGATTTAGTAAAAAATTATTTATTCAGTTGTATAAGTGGGTTGGGGGAAGTGTAAATGTATATGTGAGGGGGCCTAAGAGACCTAATCCTTATTGGCCCATATTGAAGATTGTGGTATAATTTCTTAAATTGTTAAAGAAGTAATAGTATAAGAATATTTAGGGGCGCCTGGGTGGCTCAGTCGTTAACCCTCTGCCTTCTCACTGCCTCCAGCCTATTTCTTCATTCATTCTCCACATTGCATCTGAAATGATCTAAAATGCAGGTCTTTTCATCCCAGTCTCTCTCTCTCTTTTTTAAAAGATTTTGTTTATTTATTTGAGAGAGAGGGAGAGAGAGAGTGTGCGTGCGCGCGCGCACACACACAAGAGCGCATGAGTGGAGGGGGAGGGGCAGAGGGGGAGGCAGACTCCCCACTGAGCAGGGAGCTTGATGTGGGACTCGGTCCCAGTACCCTGGGATCATGACTTGAGTGGAAGGCAGATGCCTAACTGATTGAGCCGCCCAGGCACCCCCCAGTCTCTTTTTTTAAAAATAGGGCTTTATTTTTCAAAGTAGTTTTAGGTTTTAGGTTACAGCAAAATTGAGCAGAAAGTAGAGTTCACATATGCTCCCTGCCCCCACACATGCCCAGCCTCATTCACTATCAGTAATCTGCACCACAGTGGGGCATTTGTTATAATCAATGAACCTACACTGACATATCATTATCACTGAAGATGGGTTCACTCTCAGTGTTGAATATTCTAGGTTTGGACAAGTGTATAATGACATGTATCCATTATAGTATCATATGGAATTGTTTCACTGCCCTAAAAATCCTCTGTGCTCTGCCTATTCATCCCTCCCTTTCCTCAACCCCTGACAACCACTGATCTTTTTACTGTCTCCATAGTTTTGCCTTTTTCAGAATGTCATATAGTTGGAATCATACAGTATGTAGGCTTTTCAGATTAGCCTCTTCACTTAGTAACATGAATTTAAAATTCCTCCATGTCTTTTCATGGCGTGATAGCTCATATCTTTTTGGGGCTGAATAATATAATATTCCGTTGTTTGTATTACCACAGTTTATTCACCTACTGAAGACATTTTGGTTACTTACAAGTTTTGGCAATTATTTAAAATTACTATAAATATCCCTGTGTGGGTTTTTGTGTGGACATAAGTTTTCAAATCATTTGCATAAATACCAAGGAGCACAATTGCTGGATCATATGTTAAGAGGATGTTTAGTTTTTTGTTTTTGTTTTTGTTTTTTTAAGATTTTATTTATTTATTTGAGAGAGAGAGAGCGTGCACAAGTGGGGAGCAGGGAGCCTGACGTGGGACTTAATTCCAGAGCTTCGGGGTCACGACCTGAGCCGAAGGCAGACGCTTAACAACTGAGCCACCCAGGCGCCCGAGGATGTTTAGTTTTATAAGAAACTGCCAAACTGTCTTCCAAAGTGGCTGTACCATTTTGCATTGCCACCAGCAATGAATGAGACTTCCTGTTGCTCCACATCCTTGTAAACATTTGGTATTGTCAGTATTTGGATTTTGACCATTCTAATGGGTGTGTAGCAGTATCTCATTTTTTTTCCTGTCTCTCTCTCTCTTTTTTTTTAAGATTATTTATTTATTTATTTGAGAGGGAGAGAGAGTGAGCGAGCGAGAGAGAGAGCAATCAGGGTGAGGTGCAGAGGCAGAGGAAGAAGCAGGCTCTCCACTTCAGAGATGACCCAAGCTGAAGGCAGACGCTTAACTGACTGAGCCACCCAGGCATCCCCAGTCTCTTAAAAAAAAAAGAAAAATCCATTGTTTTTAGAATAAAGCCGAGACATCATAGGAAAGCATATAAGTTCCCTTTTGAGTTAGCTCTAGAACCAGACTGTCTGAAATTTCAGCTTCACTACTTAATTAGCTATGTGTCCTTGGGCAGATTACTTAATCTCTCTGTACCCTTTCTTGTTGTAAAGTGATGGTAATAATAGTACCTACCTTTTAGGATTATTGTGAGGATTAAGTAAGTTAAAACATGAAAAGTGCTTAGCATAATGCAGAACACAGTAAGTGCCCAATAAGCGTTAGTAGTTATTATCATTTGGTCCTAAGTTACTTTTCTGTCCCTGTCACTTGCCGAATCTGATTTGTGCTTCAGCTTCTGCAACATAAAATTGCTTACAGTACCTAGATTGAGCCATATTCTCTCGCTTCTAGGTCTTTGCCCTAGAATTTTTTTTCTATCACTTGGCTAACTCCTACTCATTCTTAAAGACTTAATTTAAATGTCAGTTCCTCTGGGAAGCCTTTCTAGTCCTCATTCTGAGGCTAGGTAGTTTTCTTTCCCAAATTATTCTGTACTTAAGGACACTATAGTATAATTGTCTGTTTTCCATTGGACTGGAAGCTCCCCAAGGGCAACGACTGTATATTATTTATTATCAGAGTCTAGGAGCATGTTAGGTGCTCAGTATGTTTTTGTTTAAATTAATTGATAAATGAATTTTTGCAGTGCTTGTTGTGAGAAAAATCTAACTATATTTGCTTCTATTTATTATCTCCTTCTGTATTTCTAGTTCATGAAGCCTGGACTTGAGAATTCAAGAGACTACCCTGACTTGGCAAAAGAAGCAGGTAATATAGAAAATTTAGATCTTTGAACATTGGACTTATTGTGTCATCTGCCTTGATTGTGGAACCTTGGAACCATAAAAAGAAGCTGAGTCAAGGGAGAAGGACCTATACAGACAATTGCCTAGTGATTCATTAGGAAGGACAAAGGGAGAAGAGCTTGGGCATTCTTAGCTAGATAACCAGGGCAAACAGTGGCCTGTGATTTTATGTACTGTCCAACTGTTTGCTGGGACATCAAAGGGCTCTGTGGGAGTCTCCCCTTCTCCCCCACAATAATGATGTTCTTTCCAATTTTGTCCTTTAGATGTGCAGTGGAGCCACAGAGATGAGTAAGGACCTTGAGGTTAAGGAGCTTTAAGACTTTGGGATTTAATATATTTATAGTTAGGTATACAGTTAGAATAGAAAATGTTAAGTATCAAAAAGGAGGTGTGAAAAAAGTAGTAGCTTAGCCGAAGAAACATTTACTTCTGAATGGAGAGATCTGAGATGAATTGATGAAGGATTTGTCATTTGAATTGAGCATAGACTATTTAGAGGCAGATCTACTCTGGGAAAACTCTAAACTTAATTTTGACCCACCTAAAGCAAATACTCAAAGCACTCTTTGATAAAACCCTTTTGTTTTTATAGGCCAGAAGGCTTTAGCTGATGCACAGATCCCTTATTCAGTAGTGGAACAGGCATGTATTGGCTACGTTTATGGTATGTGGTAAACTATATATTTTAAAAATGTTTCACCTAATCTAGCAGCAACTTCATAAACAATGCAGAGGCATTTGTGAATTTTAACCCTCCAAACTCAGAATTCAGACTTATTTCCATCATTCCTAGATTTCCCTTATGTGTCAGCCTAGTTTAACATATGTTTTTTGCCATTGTTTATTGCCAAAACAGGAGATAAATTAAAAAGCATTGTTTATCTTTAAAAAAGAAAAAATTACCCATAGTTCTACCATGTAAAGATAATTACTATTCAGAAGATAAATTTTTGTTGTTATCTTAAAATTTGTATTCGTTGACTTTTTTGTATCCAATACATTTTTTAAAAGATTTTATTTATTTGTTTGACAGAGAGAGAGAGAGCGCACAAGCAGGGGGAGCAGGAGAGGGAGAAGCAGGCTCCCCACTGAGCAGGGAGCCCATTGCAGGGCTCGATCCCAGGACTCCAGGATCATGACCTGAGCCGAAGGTAGATGCTCAACCACTGAGCCACCCAGGCACCCCCAATAAAAATTTTTCATTAAACTTTTTCCTAACTAGGAAAAGAGTATAGACTAATTGTAAAAAAAAGAAAGAAATAAGGAAACACAGAAAAACACAAGAAAAAAGTCACCTGTAACCCTATTGTCCAGTCCCGAAGTTATTACCGTTAATTTTTTGTTGTATCCTTCAGTGAATATGAATGCATGTAAGTCTGCATGCACATAGAATTTTCTCTTAAAGAAAACAAGGTCCTGGGGTGCCTGGCTGGCTCAGTTGGAAGAGCATGCGACTCTTGATCTCTGGGTCGTGAGTTTGACCCCCATGTTGGGTGTAGAGATTACTTAAATAAATAAAACTTAAAAAAAAAAAAAAAGAAGGATCCTAGTACTTTTTGGTAACCTACTTTTCTCATTTTAGTATAGTTCATATTCCCCATTAAATCTTCTTTTAGGGGCTCCTGGGTGGCTCAGTCGTTAAGGTCTGCCTTCGGCTCAGGTCATGATCCCAGGATTCTGGGATCGAGCCCCACGATGGGCTCTCTGCTCAGTGGGAAGCCTGCTTCTCCCTCCCCCACTCCCCCTGCTTGTGTTCCCTCTCTCTCTGTCTCTCTGTCAAAATAAATAAATAAAATCTTAAAAAGAAAAAGATTTAAAAAAAAGTCTTCTTTTATAGTACCATTAACATTTTTTCAATTAAGTTTTTTTTTTTTTTTCTGGAATAGATAAAATATGTACATGGTACAAAAATACCAAAGGTGGATGGTTATATGATGGAGAGTCTCACTCTTATTCCTGTCTCCCTGTCTCATGGTTCCCTTCCCTTAGAAAGCCAATTTCACTAATTTCTAGTATATCTTTGCAGAGGTGATTTGTACATATCCAAGTATGTGTGAGTGTGTAAGTTCCCTTTTCCCCTTTCTTTTGTTACACACATGGTAGCATAATAAACTCACTGTTTTGTATCTTGATTTTTTTTTTTTTTTTACTTAGTAGTTCTTGGCTACTGTTCCAAATTATATCATTAAGAGCTTCCTTGGTCTTTTTTTAAAATGATAACATAAAATTCCATTGAATAGATATATCATATAATCCACCGCCTTTTAAATGACATTTAGAATGTCCCCGGTCTGTTTACAGCATTTTTCATGACTGCATGCTTTTCTAGTCTTGGGGATATTGTAATGATATCCTGTTCTTGGACATTTTATTTATTTATTTATTGGACATTTTAAATTATTTCTAATTTCTAGTTACCATAAAAGGCTATAGTAAGCATTACTGTAGATGAATCTTTGTGTTTAGCTGTGTTTATTTATTTTTTTTGAGATTTCAAGATATCAAGAGCATCCTCAAAGGGAAATTTACTAGGTCAAAGAGATGCACAATGTATTTATTGAAAAGAAGGTCCTGAACCTTGCTGTTTTCCCTGAAGACTTCTGGAGAGTCTGTCCCTTCACATGTTCCCATCAGATTGCTCCAGCATGTCCTGCCTTGATGATTGTGTTACTTGGGAAAGGGAGTCAAATGTATATTCAGCTTGGATCACTGTTTTTCTGGAACACCCTGCCATACAGGATCTTTTAAACTTTTTGAAGTTGTAGAACCTTTATATGAAGAGAAAACCACAGCCTTTTAATCAATTGATGTAGTTTTAAAGATTTATATCTGGGGCACCTGGGTGGCTCAGTCGTTAAGCGTCTGCCTTCAGCTCAGGTCGTGATCCCAGGGTCCTGGGATCGAGTCCCACATCGGGCTCCCTGCTCGGCAGGAAGCCTGCTTCTCCCTCTCCCACTCCCCCTGCTTGTGTTCCTGCTCTCGCTGTCTCTCTCTCTGTCAAATAAATAAATAAAATCTTTAAAAATAAAAAAATAAATAAATAAAAAGATTTATATCTGAAGCAGAAATGAAACATTGCTTCCTTTTTTATCATGGAGTCCTAGAAGATTGAATTGTTTGCTATTACTTGGTCATTTCTCTACTCTCCTATGTCTGTGACATGTAAAGAAAGTACACATATATTGTGTTTTGAGGATTTTTCATATTTGGAGTGTAAATAATGCTTAATGCAAAAACTTTCTGAATAAGATGTCAATAGTTTATTGTTGTGCCTGTGTTATATGCACAAAGGCACAATACTGAAAAAAAAAAAACCCATAATGTGGTATCATGTTGCATTGCAGCTTCATAAATTCCCATGTTGCAGATATTATAGTTTTTGTTTCTTTTTCTATACAGGTGACTCTACCTGCGGGCAGAGGTCTATCTATCACAGTTTGGGACTGACTGGAATTCCTATAATAAATGTCAACAATAACTGTGCTACTGGTTCTACTGCTTTGTTTATGGCCCGGCAGCTGATTCAGGGTGGTAAGGATCGCTTATTTGTCTAGTGTACTGAAATAGGTATGGGGTTATTGCTCTCCTCTTTTATCAGTTCTCCACACGACCATCAGAGGGATTGCTTTATACTGTATTGAGATCTAATTTATGTACCAAAAATTCATCTTTTGAAACTATACAATTCAGTCTTTTTTAGTAGAATTGCAGATTTTACGAACCATCACCACTATCTAGTTTTATTTTATTATTTTTTAAAGATTTTATTATTTATTTGACAGAGAGAATGAGGGAGCACAAGCAGGTGGAGCACAGAGGGAGAGGGAGAAGCAGGCTCCCTGCTGAGCAGGGAGCCCTATGTGGGGCTCGATCGCAGGACCCTGAGATCATGACCTGAGCTGAAGGCAGACGCTTAACCTACTGAGCCACTCAGGTGCCCCTCCACAATCTCGTTTTAGAACATTTTTATCACTGAATAAAGAAACCCTAAACCTATTAGCAGTCACTCCCCATAGTTGGAGTGAGATCATATGATACATGTCTTTCTCTGATTAACTTATTTCGCTTAGCATAATACCCTCTAGTTCCATCCATGTTGTTGCAAATGGCAAGATTTCGGGTTTTTTTTTTGATGGCTGCATAATATTCCATTTTATATATATACCGCATCTTCTTTATCCATTCATCTGTTGATGGACATCTTGCTCTTTCCATAGTTTGGCTATTGTGGACATTGCTCCTATAAATGTTGGGGTGCACGTACCCCTTTAGATCACTACATTTGTATATTTGGGGTAAATACCCAGTAGTGCAGTTGCTGGGTCGTACAGTTATTGTTTGATAATGCTGGTGTCTTCTGTCCCCCTCACCTTGTTATTTTTCTTTCTCTTCCCCTCCCTTCCCTCCCCCCTTCCCCTCCCCTCCCCTCTCCCTTCCCTCCCCGGTTCCCCTCCCCTCCCTTCCCCTCCCTTCTCTTCCCCTCCCTTGCCTTCCCTTCCCTTCCCTCTTCTCCCCTCCCCTTCTCTTCCTTTCCCTTCAGTAGGCTCCATGCCCAACATGGAGCCCAAGGTGGGGCTTGAACTCACAACCCTAAGATCAAGACCTGACCTGAGATCAAGATTCTTTTTTTTTTTTTTTACACATTAAACAACTTTTATTTTATTCATTTATTTATTTTTAAAATTTTATTATGTTATGTTAGTCACCATACAAGACATCATTAGTTTTTGATGTGGTGATCCACGATCCATTGTTTTCGTATAACACCCAGTGCTCCATGCAGTACGTGCCCTCCTTAATACCCATCACCGGGCTAACCAATCCCCCCTCCCCGCTCCCCTCTAAAACCCTGTTTGTTTCTCAGAGTCCATAGTCTCTCATGGTTCATCTCTCCCTCCAATTCCCCCCCGCATTTTTCCCTTCTTTCTCCTAGTGTCCTCCATGCTATTCCTTACGTTCCACAAATAAGTGAAACCATATGATAATTGACTTTCTCTGCTTGACTTATTTCACTTAGCATAATCTCCTCCAGTCCCATCCCTGTTGATGTAAAAGTTGGGTATTCATTTTTTCTGATGGCTGGGTAATATTCCGTTGTATATATGGACCACATCTTCTTTACCCATTCATCTGTTGAAGGGCATCTTGGCTCTTTCCACAGTTTGGCTATTGTGGACATTGCTGCTATGAACATTGGGGTGCATATGGCCCTTCTTTTCACTACATCTGTGTCTTTGGGGTAAATACCCAGGAGTGCAATTGCTGGGTCATAGGGTGGCTCTATTTTTAAATTTTTGAGGAACCTCCACACTGTTTTCCAAAATGGCTGTACCAACTTGCATTCCCACTGACAGTGTAAGAGGGTTCCCCTTTCTCCACAACCTCTCCAACATTTGTTGTTTCTTTCCCTGTCCATTTTTGCCATTCTAACTGGTGTAAGGTGGTATCTCAATGTGGTTTTGATTTGAATTTCCCTGATGGCTAATGATGATGAACATTTTTTCATGTGTCTTTTAGCCATTTGTATGTCTTCTTCAGAGAAGTGTCTTTTCATATCTTCTGCCCACTTTTTGACTTGATTATTTGTTTTTGGGTGTTGAGTTTGAGAAGTTCTTTATAGATCTTGGACCAGCCCTTTATCTGTAGTGTCATTTGCAAATATCTTCTCCCATTCTGTGGGTTGCCTCTTTGTTTTGTTGACTGTTTTCTTTGCTGTGCAGAAGATTTTTATCTTGATGAAGCCCCAAAAGTTCATTTTTGCTTTTGTTTCACCAGCTTTTGGAGATGTATCTTGAAAGAAGTTGCTGTGGCTGATGTCAAAGAGGTTACTGCCCATGTTCTCCTCTAGGATTTTGATGGATTCCTGTCTCTCATTGAGGTCTTTCATCCACTTTGAGTTTATCTTTGTGAATGGTGTTAGAGAATGGTCGAGTTTCATTCTTCTGCATGTGGCTGTCCAATTTTCCCAGCACCATTTATTGAAGAGACTGTCTTTTTTCCATTGCATGTTTTTTCCTGCTTTGTCAAAGATTATTTGACCATAGAGTTGAGGGTCCATATCTGGGTTCTCTATTCTGTTCCATTCGTCTGTATGTCTGTTTTTGTGCCAGTACCATGCTGTCTTGGTGATCACAGCTTTGTAATATAGCTCGAAATCGGGCACCGTGATGCCCCCAGCTTTGTTTTTCTTTTTCAACATTTCCTTGGCGATTCGGGGTCTTTTCTGATTCCATACAAATTTTAGGATTGTTTGTTCCAGCACTTGGAAAAATGTCATTGGAATTTTGATCGGGATGGCATTGAAGGTGTAGATTGCTCTGGGTAGCATAGACATTTTAACAATGTTTATTCTTCCGATCCATGAGCATGGAATATTTTTCCATCTTTTTGTGTCTTCTTCAATTTCTTTCATGAGTGTTTTGTAGTTCCTAGAGTATAGATCCTTTACCTCTTTGGTTAGGTTTATTCTGAGGTATCTTATGGTTTTTGGTGCTATTGTAAATGGAATCGTTTCTCTAATTTCTCTTTCTACAGTTGCGTTGTTAGTGTATAAGAAAGCAACTGATTTCTGTGCATTGATTTTGTATCCTGCCACATTACTGAATTGCTGCATGAGTTCTAGTAATTTGGGGGTGGAGTCTTTTGGGTATTCCACATAAAGTATCATGTCGTCTGCGAAAAGAGAGAGTTTGACTTCTTCTTTGCCCATTTGAATACCTTTTCTTTCTTTTTGTTGTCTGATTGCTGTTGCTAGGACTTCTAGTACTATGTTGAACAATAGTGGTGAGAGTGAGCATCCTTGACGTGTTCCTGATCTTAAGGGAAAGGCTCTCAGCTTTTCCCCATTGAGGATGATATTTGCTGTGGGTTTTTCATAGATGGATTTTATGAACTTGAGGAATGTTCCCTCTATTCCTATACTCTGAAGAGTTTTAATCAGGAAAGGATGTTGTATTTTGTCAAATGCTTTTTCTGCATCAATTGAGAGGACCATATGGTTCTTCTCCCTCCTCTTATTAATGTGTTCTATCACATTGATTGATTTGCGAATGTTGAACCATCTTGCATCCCGGGGATAAATCCCACTTGGTCCTGGTGGATGATCCTTTTAATGTATTGTTGGATCCTATTAGCTAGGATTTTGTTGAGGATTTTGGAATCCATATTCATCAGGGATATCGGTCTGAAATTCTCCTTTTTGATGGGGTCTTTGCCTGGTTTGGGGATTAAGGTAATGTTGGCCTCATAGAATGAGTTTGGAAGTTTTCCTTCTGTTTCTATTTTTTGAAACAGCTTCAGAAGAATAGGTATTATTTCTTCTTTGAATGTTTGGTAGAATTCCCCAGGGAATCCATCAGGCCCTGGACTCTTGTTTTTTGGGAGGTCTTTGAACACTGCTTCAATCTCGTTACTGGTTATTGGCCTATTCAGGTTGTCAGTTTCTTCCTGTTTCAGTCTTGGCAGCTTATAGGTTTCCAGGAAGGCCTCCATTTCATCCAGATTGCTCAGTTTATTGGCATATAGTTGTTGATAATAATTTCTAATAATTGTTTCTATTTCCTTGGTGTTAGTCGTGATCTCTCCCCTTTCATTCATAATTTATTAATTTGGGTCCTTTCTCTTTTCTTTTGGATAAATCTGGCCAGTGGTTTATCGATCTTATTAATTCTTTCAAAGAACCAACTTCTAGTTTCGTTGATCTGATCTACTGTGTTTCTGGTTTCTAATTCATTGATCTCTGCTTTAATTTTTTTTTTTTTTTTTTTTTTTTTAAGATTTTATTTATTTATTTGACAGAGAGAGAGATAGCGAGAGCAGGAACACAAGCAGGGCGAGTGGGAGAGGGAGAAGCAGGCTTCCCGCCGAGCAGGGAGCCCGATGCGGGGCTCAATCCCAGGACCCTGGGATCATGACCTGAGCCGAAGGCAGACGCTTAACGACTGAGCCACCCAGGCGCCCCGGATCTCTGCTTTAATTTTAATTATTTCTCTTCTAATGCATGGCTTAGGCATCATTTGTTGCTTTTTCTCTAGTTCTTTAAGGTGTAGAGTTAGTTGGTGAATTCGGATTTTTCTATTTTTTTGAGTGAGGCTTGGATGGCTATGTATTCCCCCCTTAGGACCGCCTTTGCAGTATCCCATAGGTTTTGGACCGATGTGTTTTCGTTCTCATTGATTTCCATGAATTGTTTAAGTTCTTCTTTGATTTCCTGGTTGACCCAAACATTCTTGAGCAGAGTGGTCTTTAGCTTCCAAGTGTTTGAATTTCTGCCAAATTTTTTCTTGTGATTGAGTTCTAGTTTTAAAGCATTGTGGTCTGAGAATATGCAGGGAATAATCTCAATCTTTTGGTATCGGTTGAGACCTGATTTGTGACCCAGTATGTGGTCTATTCTGGAGAAAGTTCCATGTGCACTCGAGAAGAAGGAGTATTCTGTTGTTTTAGGGTGGAATGTTCTGTAAATATCTATGAGGTCCATCTGGTCCAATGTATCATTCAAAGCTCTTGTTTCCTTGTTGATTTTCTGCTTAGATGATCTGTCTATTGCTGAGAGTGGAGTATTGAGGTCTCCTACAATTAACGTATTGTTATCAATATGACTCTTTATTTTGGTTAACAGTTGGCTTATGTAGATGGCTGCTCCCATGTTGGGGGCATAGATATTTACAATTGTTAGATCTTCTTGTTGGATAGACCCTTTAAGAATGATATAGTGTCCTTCTGTGTCTCTAATTACAGACTTTAGTTTAAAATCTAATTTGTCTGATATAAGAATTGCTACCCCAGCTTTCTTTTGAGGTCCGCTGGCATGGAAGATGGATCTCCATCCCTTCACTTTCAGTCTGGATATATCTTTAGGTTCAAAATGAGTCTCTTGTAGGCAGCATATGAATGGGTCCTGTCTTTTTTTTTTTTTTTTTAGATTTTTTTTTTTATTTATTTGAGAGAGAGAGAGAAACAGCATGAGAAGGGAGAGGGTCAGAGGGAGAAACAGGCTCCCTGCCAAGCCGGGAGCCCGATGTGGGACTCGATCCCAGAATTCCGGGATCATGACCTGAGCCAAAGGCAGTCGCTTAACCAACTGAGCCACCCAGGCGCCCGGGTCCTTTCTTTTTATCCAATCTGCAACCCTGTGCCATTTTATGGGAGCATTTAGGCCATTCACGTTGAGAGTGATTATTGAAAGATATGAATTAATTGTCATCATGTTGCCTGTAAAGACGTTGTTTTTATAGATTGTCCCTGTAAATTGCTGTTGTATATCACTCTTGGGGTCTTTCTCCTTTTATAGAACCCCCCTTAATATTTCTTGCAGGGCTGGCTTAGTGGTCACATATTCTTTCAGTTTCTGCTGGTTGTGGAAGCTCTGCATCTCTCCATCCATTCTAAATGAAAGCCTTGCCAGATAAAGTATTCTTGGCTGCATGTTCTTCTCATTTAGTACCCTGAATATGTCTTGCCATGCCTTTCTGGCTTGCCAGGTCTCTGTGGATAGGTCTGACGTTATTCTGATGTTCCTCCCTCTGTACGTAAGGAATCTCTTCCCCCTAACTGCCCTTAAGATGGTTTCCTTGGTTCTAAGATTTGCAAGTTTTACTATTACATGCCGGGGTGTTGGCCTGTTTTCCTTGATCTTGGGAGGGGTCCTCTCTGCCTCTAGGATGTGAATGTTTGTCTCATTCCCCAGATTAGGGAAGTTCTCAGCTACGATTTGCTCAAATACATCTTCTAGTCCTCTCTCTTTCTCCACTCCCTCCGGGATTCCAATTATTCTGACATTGGAACGCTTCATGGTGTCACTTATTTCTCTGATTCTATTTTCATGGATTCTGAGTTGTTTTTCCCTGGCCTCCTCTTTTCCCTTTTTATCTATTATATTCTCTTCCAGGTTGCTTATTCGCTCTTCTGCCTCAGTTACCCTAGCTGTTAGATTATCTATATTGGATTGGATCTCATTGATAGCATTTTTAAGTTCTGCCAATTCAGCTTTCATTTCTGCCCTTAGAGACTCTATGTTGCCATTAATTGATTTCTCCATTCTAGCCATTGTCTTCACAATTGCTAGCCTGAATTCCGTCTCTGACATCTTGGTTATATCTGCATCCATTTGTAAATCTGCAGCATTAAGTCATAATCTCTGAGTCTTTTCTATTTTGGGGGCTCCTCCTCCTAGTCATTCTGTTGATGGGTGTTTGAGGGAGTGTATAGAGTCCAAATTATTGACCAGAACCCAAGCAAGATGCACCTGGTTTCTTGGGACCTTAGGGTTGCTGGCCTCTTGTTTTCCCAGCCTGTCTTCTGTGGGAGGGGCCTGCCGCGCTGTTACTCAGGCAACCCTGTTTGGGCGGAGTTGCCCTGCCCCCCTGTGGCGGGGGATGAGCTCAGCAGAAATCAGTTTTGGGGGCTTTTGTTCTCTGGCGGCTTTCCGCATCTCTTCCGCCAGTCAGAGCAGAAGAGACCGTTTCCAACCCTCTGCCTTAGAGCAGAGAGACCACAGTCTGTTCTTCAGTGAGCCCTCCAGGCCACACTGTCTCTGTTTCTGTCCGTGCTGCTATAAACTGCAGCGTCTGGGTTGTGCGCCCCTCTGCAGTGCTCCCAGTCCTGCCTCCAGGTCGGGGCATGTCTCTGCCCTGTGTGCTTCTAAAACCGCCAGCCGCTCCCAGTTCGCAGGCGCGACCCCGCTGCTCCGGGTTTCCGCCCCGGGGGCTGCCCTAAAGTCCTTTCCCTGCCACTACCGGTCTGTGAGTCTGTGCCCGTCCGCAGCGCGCGAGGCTGTCACTCACCTGCGGTGTAGGATCCCCAGGGCCAGGCACCCTCCCACTGCCGTTTATCCTCCGATATCTGCCCGCGGAATCACGGCTCCCTGCTTCCTACCTCAAAACCAACTGCCTGCGATATTCTGTTTGTAGAGATCCAGATCTTCTTACATCTAAGGCTGGTTTCGTGGGTGCTCAGAGTGGTCTGGTAGATACCCAGCTCAATTCCGGGGACCAGTTGAAATAGGGTCCCCTACTCCTCCGCCATCTTTCCTCTCTCCTGAGATCAAGATTCTTAACCAACTGAGCTACCCACGCACCCCTTTCTTTTCCTTTTCTTTTTTTTTTAAAGAAAAATTTTAGTAATTCCTGTTTTGATGTTCAGTTGAACTTTAACATCATTTTTTTAGGCATCCCCTCCCTCCAGAAATAATTCTGTTAAGATTTTGATTAGGATCCTTTAAAATTTTTTTTTAAATTTTATTTAGTGTTTTAAAATTCAAAATTAGCTGTTTATATTTCTTTTTCACTGAATCATATTTCCATATTAGTAAAAAGTTTTGTTAGCATATTGGGAATCAAAAGAAGAATTCAATACTTTCCTAATTTTTCCTCTTATCTAGAATCATGTAGGGCACCTGGGGGGCTCAGTCGCTTAGGCATCTGCCTTCAGCTCAGGTCATGATCCCAGGGTTCTGGGATTGAGCCCCATACCGGTTCCCTGCTGGGTGGGAAGTCTGCTTCTCTCTCTCCTGCTGCCCCTCCCCACAGCTCGTGCTCTCTGTCTCTTTTTCTCAAATAAATAAATAAATCTTTAAAAGAAATAGAATCATGTAAGAACTTTCCCTAATTTTTCGCTTATTAAACATTTTGTAGGATTATAGCATCTTTTTCCATTTTATATAAATTAAAGTATTTAATGGTTTTGTTAGGTGTCTGAAAATTTAATTTTTCATAATAATTACATTTTCTTTCAAGGTATGGCAGATTGTGTCTTGGCTCTTGGGTTTGAGAAGATGGAGAAGGGATCCCTTCTAACAAATGTGAGTCTTATTTACTGTTATTCTGGAGTTTTATAACACTGTGAGAAAACTTTTCCCGTTTGACTACTATGAATAGAACCTGTTAATAAGCAACATAAAGCGTAACTTGGCATAGTTACTAAATGAGCTGATAGAATTCACAATCTGAAAAGTGACATTGCATATGTATGCATAAATTCTGGTATGTTAGAACAGTAAAGAATCATAGAGATGATTTGGTTTAGCTTCTTTACATTGTCAATGATGAAACTGATGTTCAGAGAGGTCAAATAATTGAATTTGAGGTGACTTACCTATTTAATTTGAGAGGCATTAATTCAAAAATTAATTCCATTTAACAAATTGAAGAGGATTACTAAAGTATGGGACTTCTGATTCTGGTAGTGGGAAGCCAGGTTATTTGAACCAGTTCTCCTGATGACAACTAAAATATTTGAATAGAATATAAACAAAAAATCCTAAAGGCATTGAAGTGTTAAAGAGAGAAGAGAAATTGCAGGTGAATGCCAGAGAATTAAGATCAGTATTTGAAGCTGCTTTTGCCTTGAATGCCTTTTCATCAGGAAGCTGTGAGATTCAGTTTTGACGGCCCCCTAAAATGAAGAGGAAAGTAGTCAAAATTCAGGTCCTCCTATGATCAGAAGTGTAATAACCACTTCCCACAATAAAATAGGGGCTCTGTGGGGATAAATCCTTTGGGTAAGGGTGAACCCAAAGAAAAATTGTCCTCCTCCCCTATGTCCTCTTTTCCCCACTTTCATGAGATTACAAGGAGAGTTGACTTGGCCCTGAGCAGAGCAAGGGAGAAAAAAGAGAAGGAAAGAAATCCCCCAGAAAAACCTTTCATTGATAATTAATAAACCAGAAGCTATTCCTCATTGAGATTGCTACCAAAATTCTTATTACAGGGCAGTCCAAGAAACCTTAAACCTTGAATTGAGTCTAAATTGGTTCCAGAAGGCACCTAACAGACACAAGTGTGAATTTGCTTTTGGAGGAAAGCGTTTTCTTTTGGAGGCTTTGAGAACTCTTCAAGTAACTTTCTAAGACACACAGTCAAAGATAACCAGGCATTAAAGAAACAGGGCACCATAATTGAGAACCAGGAGAAAGAAGGCATAGTAAAAAGTGATCTCTGAAGACCTCAGAAACTGGATTTATTGAACACAGATTTAGACACACTTACCATGTTTGAAGAAATAAAAGACAAGCTTGGAAATATCCCAAGGGCATAGGGAAGCTGTGAAAAGGGACATTATAGGCATGAAAAAAATAGAGTTTATAGAAAAGAAAAATAAAATAATTAAAATCAAGAAATCAGAAGGTAGGTTTGATAGCAGATTACCCATAACTAAAAAGAGAATTAGTGAAACTGGATTAGATTAGAAATAATTATCTAGGGGCGCCTGGGTGGCTCAGTCGTTGGGCATCTGTCTTCGGCTCAGGTCATGATCCTGGGGTCCTGGGATCGAGTCCCACATCGGGTTCCCTGCTCAGCGGGAAGCCTGCTTCTCCCTCTCCCACTCCCCCTGCTTGTGTTCCTTCTCTCGCTGTATCTCTCTCTGTCAAATAAATAAATAAAATCTTAAAAAAAAAATTATCTAGAATACACTCTAAAAAGTATTCTTATCTTTTAGAAAAAAGATGAAAAATTGGCAGGAAGTTAAGATAAATGGAGGATAGTGTGATAAGATATAATTATGTTTGATTGAATTAATGGAGAAGAAGTGGTGAGAGAGAAAATAAGGCATGGACATTTTATCTTCTCTAAAAACCAGCCTTGAGTTTCACTGATCTTTTCTGTTTTCTTTTTACTCTCTCATTTATTTCCAACCTGATCTTTGTTATTTTCTTCTCTCTACTAACTTTGGGCCTAGTTTGGGTGTCTTTTTCTTGTTCCTTGAGGTATGTAAAGTTAAATGTTTTGTTTGTTTTTGTGTGGTTTTTATTGAGATCTTGTTTTCAGTGTAGGAGTTTATCATTATGAACTTCCCTCTTAGAACTGCTTTTGCTGCATCCTGTAAATTTTGGTATGTTGTATTTCCATTTTTATTCATCTTAAGATTTTTTTTTATTATTTTTTTTTATTTCTTTGACCCGTTGGTTGTTCAGTAGCGTGTTGTTTCATTTCCACATATTTATGAATTTTCTAGCTTTCTTCTTGTAGTTGATTTCTAGTTTTATACCATTGTGGTTGGAAAAGATGCTTGATGATTTCAGTCTTCTTAAATTTATTAAGACTTGTTTTGTGGCCTACCACATCATTTATTCTGGAGAATGTTCCATGTGTACCACAGAAAAATGTATATTCTATTGCTTTTGGATGGAATGTTCTGTATATGTCTGTTAAGTCCATCTGGTCCAATGTTTCCTTATTGATTTTCTGTCTGAATAATCTATCTATTGATGAAAGTAGGGTATTAAAGTTTTCTATTATTATTGCATTGCTGTCTGTTTCTCCTGTTAGGTCTGTTGACATTTGGTTTATATATTTAGGTGCTCCTGTGTTAGGTGCATGAATAATTACAGATGTTTTGTCATCTTGTTGGATTAACCCCTTTATCATGGTTTTGAGGTTTTTTTTTTTAATTTTTATTTTTTTAAGGGTTTCTTTTTTTTTTTTTTAATATTTTATTTATTTATTTGACAGAGAGGGACACAGCGAGAGAGGGAACACAAGTAGGGGGATTGGGAGAGGGAGAAGCAGGCTTCCTGCGGAGCAGGGAGCCCAATACGGGGCTTGATCCCAGGACCCTGGGATCATGACCTGAGCCGAAGGCAGACGCTTAACGACTGAGCCACCCAGGTGCCCCTGGTTTTGAGGTTTTAAACCTGAGTTAAAATAATAAGACCAAACATAATTATACTTTAATATGTATATCAGCATGTGAATGTAGAGAAGAGCCAAAATAATGAAGTGGTTTTTTTTAGATTGAATATTTGAATTTAGGTGTAACAAATAGAAGTGGGTTTTAGTTTATCCTATATAGTGACCTTTGTCTCTTATTATAGTCTTTGTCTTAAAATCTGTTTTATCTGATATAACTATAGCAACTTCAGCTTTCTTTTGGTTTTTATTTGCGTAGAATGTCTTTTTCCATCCCTTTACTTTTAATCTGTGTGTCTTTACATCTGAAAGTGAGTCTCTTATAGGCAGCATATGGATGGGTCTTGTTTTTTTATCCATTCAGCCACTCTATCTCTTGATTGGAGAATTTAGTTCATTTACATTTAAAGTAATTATTGATAGGTATGGACTTATTGCCATTTTGTTAATTGTTTTCTGGCTGTTTTATAGAGCATAGGCATTATTTGAAGAGATAATGGCTACTAATTTTCTTGAACTGGCAAAGGACACTATCTGCAGATTGAAAAATCCCAGTGAATCCAAATTAGGATAAATAAAAAGAAACCCCACAATGAAACTACAAAACAAAACAAAACAAAAAAACAAAACAAAAGCAAAGGGAATAGTGGGGTGAGTATTAGTATTGTCTTTTTTTTTTTTTTTTTTTAAGATTTATTTATTTGAGAGAGGGAGAAAGAGCATGAGCAGGAGGGGCAGAGGGAGGGGGAGAGAGAATCCCAAGCAGACTCCACACTGAGCATGGAGCCCGACTCGGGGCTGGATCTCACAACCCTGAGATCATGATCTGAGCTGAAACCAAGAGACAGATGCTCAACCAGCTTTGCCACCCAGGCACCCCTAGTGTTGTCTTTATATGAAGAATATTACTAGAACAGAAGGTTATAGATATTTGTTTTGTATATGTATGGATATTGAGTTTTGGGCTTATGTCACCTTTAGAATAGTCTTACATTCTGTTTGTAAAAACGCAATTTTAAAAACTTTTTTTTTTTTTAAAGTAAGCTCTAGGCCCAACATGGGGCTTGAATTCACGACCCCAAGATCAAGAGTCACATGCCCCACTGACTGAGCCAGCCAGGCGCCCCAGTTTTTAAAACTTTTCAAAGCAGTTTTAAAGCAATTGCAAGCAACTTTTTTTTTTTTTTAAAGATTTTATTTATTTATAAGCGACAGAGAGAGAGAGAGAGAGATTGGCAGAGGGAGAAGCTGGCTCCCCGCTGAGCAGGGAGCCCGATGCGGGACTCAATCCCAGGACTCTGGGATCATGACCTGAGCCGAAGGCAGACGCTTAACCATCTGAGCCACCCAGGCACCCTGCAAGCAACTTTTAAAGCAATTTTTGGCAATTTAGTGATTGAAGGCCTTTGAGTTTGATTATCAACATGATTTTAAAGATTTCTATTTTAGTTTAATCCATTTTCTTCATTTTAAAAGTAATCTTCATTTCAGTAATAATCATTTAGTAATGGTTCCTACTTTTTAGTTTTGTTTCTCTAGTGGCAAGTAGGCAATTTCTGATATAAATGTATTTTTTTTCAAGGGGAATTGCTTCTTAAATTATATACTTGATGACTGTTTAAAATATGAATATGTAGGAATTGATCTCTGGTAAAAACAGATTTTTCTATAGAAGGCAGTACAATATAAAACTAGAATCATTGTGTGTGTGTGTTTTTAAAAAGATTTATTTATTTTAGAGGGGGGCAGGGGCAAAGGGAGAGAGAAAGAGAATCTCAGGCAGACTCTATACTGAGCCAGGAGCCTGATATGGGGCTTGATCCCATCACCCTGAGATCATGACCTGAGTTGAAACCAAGTCGGTTGCTCAGCTGTCTGTACCACCCAGGCGCCCATTTTTTTTTTTTTTAAGTTTTATTCATTGAAGTAATCACTATACCCAACATGGGACTTGAACTCATGACCTCAAGATCAAGAGTCCCATGCTCTTCTGACTGAGCCAGCCAGCCTCCCCTAAAACTAGAATCATTGTTAGAAAATGAGTTGAAGATAACTTTTAGCCTCTTCATCTAAGATTATACTATTATTTAACTTATGAGGTCAATCTGATTCAGTTCTCTCTGTTCAAACATTAAGGGACCTCTACATCAAATAAAATTAAATACATGTAATAATATCTCTTAGTATTGGTGAGAGTGTCTGGCACATAATAGGCATTCAAATCAATAAGAGCTATTTCCCTTTTTCCCTTAGAGAGCTTTTTAAGAAAGTGGGAAATGTTGGGGCACCTGGGTGGCTCAGTCGTTAAGCATCTGCCTTCAGCTCAGGTCATGATCCCAGAGTCCTGGGATCGAGCCCCCATCAGGCTCCCTGCTCGGCAGGAAGCTTGCTTCTCCCTCGGGTGGTGCAGTCAGTTAAGCTCCCAACTCTTTGTTTTCAGCTCAAGTCATGATCTCAGGGTTGTGGGATTGAGCCCTGCGTCAGGGTCCGCACTCAGTGCGGAGTCTGCTTAAGATTTTCTCTCCCTCTGCCCCTCCCCACACCGTGCTCTCTCTCTCTCTCTCTAAAATACATAAAATAAATCTTTAAAAAAACCCAAAAACACTCAAGCAGCATATCACAAATTTTCTTATGTCAAGCTTTTATTTTCATTTATTTCAAATTATTTTAAAATTTCCAAAAAAAGGGATGCCTGGGTGGTTAAGCATCTGCCTTCGGCTCAGGTCATAAACCTGGGCTCCTGAGAATGAGCCCTGTATCGGGCTCCCTGCTCAGCGGGGAGCCTGCTTCTCCTTCTCCCTCTGCCCCTCCCCACTGCTTGTGCTCTCTCTCTCTCTCAAATAAATAAATAAAATCTTTAAAAAAATTAAAAAAAAAAAAAAAAGAAAGAAAGAGAGAGATAAACCAGAAAACAGACTCTTAACTATAGAGAACAAACTGATGGTTACCAGAGGAGTGCTGAGTGGGGAGGATGGGTTTAATGGGTGATGGATATTAAGGAGGGCACTTGTGATGAGCACTGGTTGTTGTATGTAAGTGATGAATCACTAAATTCTACACCTGAAACTAATATTACACTGTATGTTAACTAACTGGAATCTAAATAAAAACTTGAAAAAAAAATTCCATTGTGATCTTTCTCTCACCCATGTGTTAGAAGTGTGTTGCTTAATTTTTCAAGTATTTGGGCATTTTCAGATATCTTTCTGTTATTTGTTTCCATTTTAAATCTCTGTGGTCAGAGAATATACTTTGTATGATGTGAATACTTTTTAATTTACTGAGACTTACTTTTTGGCTCAGGATATGGTCTGTTTTGGTAAATAGTCTCTGTGCACTTGAATATGTACTCTGATGTTATTGGGTAGAGTGTTCTATAAATGCTAAATCACATTGATTGTTAATATTGATCAAGTCTTCTATATCCTTATTGATATTTCTGTCCACTTGTTCTATCAGTTATTGAGAGGGGGTATTGAGATCCGCTAAATCTGTGGGTTTGTCTATTTCTTTCACTTCTATCAGTGTTTGTTTCATGTATTTTGAAGCTCTGATATTAGGCATAGTAACATTTAGGATTGTTAGGTACTTGATAAATTGACCCTTTCATCATTGTGGGATAGCCCTCTTCTATCCCATGTAGTGTTCCTTGATCTTAGATCTATTTTGTCTGTTATTGACGTAGGCATTTCAGCTTTCTGTTGAATAGAATTAGAATAGTATGTCTTTTCCCATCCTTTTGCCTATTTCTGTCTTTATGTTTGATTTAGTTTTTTTTTTTAATTGAGGTATAATTGACATATACAATTATATTAGTTTCAGGTATACAACATAATGATTCAATGTTTGCATATATTGTGAAATGATCACCACAATAAGTCTGGTTAATGTTTGTCACCAAATATAGTTATAGATTTTTTTTTTGAGAGGCAAATGAGCATTTATTTGGGATTAAAGAATTGCACTGTGGGGAGGACAAATTCAAGTAAATACCCAAATAGGATTCCCACTTGTCGGGTGAAAGCAACAGGTTTTTAGAGGAAGAGGTAGGGAGCAATTACCTGAGTTGAATAAAAGGGGAAAAAAGGTTTTCTATTTATGTTTACAAGCCAAATTACTCTGGGTTATACATTAACTGTTGACTTTTTCCCCAGAAAGTCCATAACAATCAGTCTTGTAATCAGGGTGTCTGTTCTCCTGGTGACTTCTCAAACAATTGCTTAACATAATTACCATTTTGTCCAGAAGGTTTCAGCCAGTTCAAACAAAAGCAATAAGGCGGTTTCTCTACAATGTCTGCTCCAACTCTGTTTTATTTATTTATTTTTATTTTTAATTTTTTAAAATATTTATTTATTTATTTATTAGAGAGTGAGCGAGAGAGAAACAGCATGAGAGGGGAGAGGGTCAGAGGGAGAAGCAGGCTCCCCGCTGAGCCGGGAGCCCGATGTGGGGCTCAATCCCAGGACCCTGGGATCATGACCTGAGCTGAAGGCAGTCACTTAACCAACTGAGCCACCCAGGCGCCCTCCAACTCTGTTTTAAAGTGGCTCTAGTCCTGTCAGTTTTCCACAGGATCGTGAGGCAGGTAGACTTGTTTTCTTACGATGAGAACTTTTAAGATTTATAGTCTTAGCAGTTTTTGAATATACAATGCAGTATTATTGACTATAGTCACCATGTTGTACATTATATCTCCATAACTTTTTTTTTTTTTAATTTTTATTTATTTGACAGAGAGAGACAGCGAGAGAGGGAACACAAGCAAGGGGAGAGGGAGAGGGAGAAACAGGCTTCCCGCGGAGCAGGGAACCCGATGCGGGGCTCGATCCCAGGACCCTGGGATCATGACCTGAGCCGAAGGCAGACGCTTAACGACTGCGCCACCCAGGCGCCCCTCTCCATAACTTTTTAAAAGATTTTATTTTTAAGAAACCTCTATACCCAGTGTGGGGCCTGAACTCACAACCCTGAGATCAAGAGTTGCATGCTGTACTGACTGAGCCAGCCAGGCACTGCCCCTATGACTTTTTTATAACTGGAAGTTATACCTTTTGAATACCTTCATCTATTTTGCCTACCTTCTGCCCTCTGCCTCTGACAACTACCAGTCCGTTCTCTGTATCTATGAGCTTAATTAATTAATTAATTTTTAAAGATTTATTTATTTGAAAGAGAGAAAGCATGCATGCATGTGTGAGTGGTGGGGAGGGGCAGAGGCAGAGGGACAGAATCTCAAGCAGACTCCCTGCTGAATGTGGATTCTAACACAGGGCCTGATCTCATGATCATGACCCGAGCTGAAATCAAGAGGCAAATGCTTAACCCACTGAGCCACCCAGGCGCCCCTTATTTATTTTTTTAGATTCCACGTATAAGTGATATCATACGGTATTTGTCATTCTCTAACCTATTGCACTTAGCATAATGTCTCAAGTTCCATCCATGTTATCATAAATGGCAAGATTTCATTCCTCTTCTTATTTTTTTCTAAGTTATCTCTACACCCAATATGGGGCTTGAATTCACAACCCTGAGATCATGAGTTACATGCTCTACTAACGGAGCCAGCCAGGTGCCCCAAGATTTCATTCTTTTTCATGGCCAAATAACATTCCATTATATATATATATATGTATGTATATATGCCCCCCCGCATTTTTCTTTTATTTTTAAAAACTTATTTGAGAGAGAGAGAGATAGAAGGGGGGAAGGGCAAAGGGAGAGAGGAGAGAATCTTAAGCAGACTCCCTGTTGAGCATGGAGCCCACTGTGGGACTTGATCTCATGACCCGAAGATCATGATCTCGAGGTCACAACCTGAGCAGAAACCAAGAGTCATACACTTAACTGACTGTGCCACTCAGGTGCCCCCACCCTGCATTTTCTTTATCCATTCATCCATTGGTGGGCGTTTAGGTTGTTTCCATATCTTGACTATTGTAAATAATGCTGCAATCAACAACATGGGGATGCATATATTTTTTAGAGTTAGTGTTTTTGTTTTCTTTAGATAAATACACAGAAGTGGAATTGCTGAATCATGTGGTAGTTTTTAAAAAAATTTTTGAGGAACTTCCATACTATTTTTCATAGTGGCTGAGATTTAGGTGCTATTTCACTGTGGTTTTTGAATTAGATTTTTGTAGGCAACATATAGTTGGGTCTTGCTTTTAGCAATATATCAATCTCTGCCTTTTAATTGGGCTTTTTATATCTTTTCATTTAATATGGTTATTGATATATAGGGTTTAAATTAGTGGTTAGCTGAAACTGATACCTCTGGCTCATACTAGCTTGCAAGATTTGATTGTGCATATCTCTTCTCATCTTTGCTTTCAGTGATTTAAATTAGCTGTGGTAGGAGTATTTACACAACAAAAATTGGTAAATATATCAGTTAGGTCTCTTCCACCCTTGTGAGCCTGTTATTAAGCATTTACTAGGACAACACTGGTTTAAATCTACTGTCTTGCTACTTGTTTTCTTTTTGTTCAATATCTTCTTTGTTCCTTTTTTGTCTTCTGTTGAGATTTTTTTTTTTTTTTTGGTAATTTCACATTAGTTGTTTTATAAGCTCATTAACTGTATCTCTGGTGTTTTGTCTTGCTTTTAGGATTTATAGTATATATCTTTTTTTTCTTATTCAACAGATATCTTTATCATTCTTTTCTCAAGCAGAATATTTTTTGTCTCAAAACATAGTAAATACAATAATTTAACTTTTTAAAAGATGTTTTTATTTTAATCATGTGATGTTTATCATGACAAGTGCGGTCCTTAATCTTTATCACCTATTTCACCCATCCCCCCACCCACCTCCCCTCTGGTAACCATCAGTTTGTCCTCTACAGTTAAGAATCTGTTTCTTGGGGGTGCCTGGGTGGCTCAGTCGTTGGGCGTCTGCCTTCAGCTCAGGTCATGATCCCGCGGTCCTGGGATCGAGCCCTGCATCAGGCTCCCTGCTCCGAGGGAAGCCTGCTTCTCCCTCTCCCACTCCCCCTGCTTGTGTTCCCTCTCTCACTATGTCTCTGTCTGTCAAATAAATAAATAAAATCTTAAAAAAAAAAAAAAGAATCTGTTCCTTGATTTGTCTCTCTTTCTTTTTCCCTTTGCTCCTCTGTTTTGTTTCTTAAATTCCACATATGAGTGAAATCCTATGGTATTTGTCTTTCTCTGACTGACTTATTTCACTTAGGATTATACTCTCTCTCCATCCATGTCATTGCAAACGGCAAGATTTCATTCTTTTTTATCACCATATAATATTCCTGTGTGTGTGTGTGTATCAAATTTTCTTTATCCATTCATCAATCGATGGATACTTGGGCTCTTTTCATATCTTGGCTATTGTAAACAGTGCTGCTATAAGCATAGGGGTGCATGTATCCCTTTGGGTTAGTGTTTTTGTATTCTTTGGGTAAATTCCTGGTAGTGTTGGATCATAAGGTAGGTTTTATTTTTAACTTTTTGAGGAACCCCCATACTGTTTTCCACAGTGACTGGACCAGTTTGCATTCCCACCAACAGTGCAAGAGGATTCCTTTTTCTCCACAACCTTGCCAACACCTGTTGTTTCTAGTATTTTTTATTTTAGCCATTCTGACAGGTGTGAGGTGATATCTCATTGTAGTTTTGATTTGCATTTCCCTGATGGTGCGTGATGATGATTATCTTTTCATCTGTCTGTTGGCCCTCTGTATGTTCTCCTTAGAGAAGTGTCTGTTTATGTCTTTTGCCTATTTCTTAAGTGGGTTATTTGTTTTTTGGGTGTTGAGTTTTATAAGTTCTTTATATATTTTGGATATTGACCCTTTATCAGATATGATATTTGCAAATATCTTCTCCCATTCCATAGGTTGCCTTTTAGTTTCGTTGATTGTTTCTTTTGCTGTGCTTTTGTTTCCCTTGTCTCAGGGAACCTTTCCAGAAAAAACATTGCTACAGCTGATGTCGGAGAAATTACTGCCCGTGCTTTCCTAGGATTTTTATGGTTTCAGGTCACACAATTAGGTCTTTAATCTACTTTGAATTTATTTTTGTGTATGGTACAGTTCCATTCTTTTGCATGTTGTTGTCCAGTTTTCCCAACACTATTTGTTGAAGAGACTGTCTTTTTCCCATTGGATGTTCTTTCCTGATTTGTCAAAGATTAATTGACCATCTAATTGTGGGCTTATTTCTGCATTTTCTATTCCGCTCTATTGATCTACATATCTATTTTTGTGGCAGTATCATACTGTTTTGATAACTACAGCTTTGTAATATAACTTGAAGTCCAGAATTGTGATGCCTCCAGTTTTGCTTTTCTTTTTCAAGATTGCTTTGGCTGTTTGGAGTCTCTTATGGTTCTATATAAATTTTAGGATTGTTTGTTCTAGCTCTCTGAAAAATGCTGGTGGTATTTTTTTTTTTTTTTAAGATTTTATTTATTTATTTGAGAGAGAGAGAATGAGAGACAGAGAGCACGAGCGGGAAGAGGGTCAGAGGGAGAAGCAGACCCCCCGCTGAGCAGGGAGCCCGATGTGGGACTCGATCCCGGGACTCCAGGATCATGACCTGAGCTGAAGGCAGTCGCTTAACCAACTGAGCCACCCAGGCGCCCTGCTGGTGGTATTTTGACAGGGATTGCATTAAATGTGTAGATTGCTTTGGGTAGTATAGACATTTTAACAATATTTGAACTTCCAATCCATGAGCTTGGAATGTCTTTCCATTTCTTTTTTTTTTTTTTAAGATTTTATTTATGTATTTGAGAGAGAGAGAGGAGGAGCAGAGGGAGAGGGACAAGCAGACTCAGTGCTGAGCGTGGAGCCCAATGCAGGGCTTGATCTCATGACCATAAGCTGAAATCAAGAGTCGGATGCTTAAACAATTGAGCCACCCAGGTGCCCTATGTCTTTCCATTTCTTTGTGTCATCTTCAATTTCTTTCATCAGTGTTTTATAGTGTTCAGAGTACAGGTCTTTCACCTCTTTGATTAGGTTTATTCCTAGGTATCTTATTATTTTTGGTGCAATTGTAAATGGGATTGTTTTCTCAATTTCTCTTTCTGTTGCTTCAATATTGTTATAAAGAAATGCAATAGATTTCTGTATGTTGGTTTTGTATCCTGTGACTTTACTGAATTCATTTGTCAGTTCTAGCAGTTTTTTGGTGGAGTCTTTTGGGTTTTTGATATATAGTGTCATGTCATCTGCAAATAGTGAAAGTTTTACTTTTGCCTTATTGATATGTATTCCTTTTATTTCTTTTTGTTATCTGATTGCTATGGCTAGCACTTTCCAATACTATGTTGAGTAGAAGTGGTGAGTGTGGACATCAGTGTCTTGTTCCTGACCTTAGGGGAAAGGCTTTCAGTTCTTCCCCATTGAGGATGATGTTAGCTGTGGGTTTTTCATATATGGACTTTATTATGTTCCCTCTTAACCTACTTTGTTGAAGGTTTTTGTCATGAATGGATGTTGTACTTTGTCAAATGTTTTCTCTGCATCTTTGCAATGATCATATCATTTTTATCCTTTCTCTTATTGATGTGATGTGTTATGTTGATTGATTGGTGGATATTGAACCACCCTTGTAACCCCAGGACTAAATCCCAATTGATTGTGGTGAGTGATTTTTTTTTTTTAATGTATTGTTGGAGTATAGTATATATTTTTAACTTATTCACAGATCACCTTTGAGTAGTATTGTGACTGTACACTATAGTATTATAAGAACCTTACAAAGTATGTTTTTTGTTTGCCTCTTCCAGAAGCACATTTTATAGCTATCTATCTATATGTATTATAAACCCTACAACAGTTATTGAATTTACTTATTTATTTATTTATTTATTTTGTGGGCAGCAAAGCAAAGTTTATTGAGGGATAGTATAAAGCTCCCGAAGAGGGAGGGGAGCCGAGAGGGACCCCCTGAATTTACTTTAAATAGTCAGTTTTGAAAAAATATAATTTTATTTTTTAAAGATAATTTTAAAGATAATTTGTATTTATCCACATATTTATCATTTTTCAGTGCTCTTTACTCCTTTATATTGATTCACATTTCCTTCTAGGATCATTTTCCGTTTGCCAGAAGAATTTTCTTTAACATTTTGTGTAGTGCTGATCTGCTGGTGATGAATTCTCTTTAGCTTTTGTATGTTTTAATAAGTCTTTATTTACCTTATTTTTTGAAAGATATATTTGCTAGGTACAGAATTCTAGTTTAGCATTAATTTTTTTAAAAAAGTTAGTGCTTTAAGGATATTGGTTCACTGTCTTTGGCTTTCATTTTTTCTGATATAAAGTCTGCTGTCATTCTTATTTTGTTGTTGTTCCTATATTCTTTTTTTTTGTTTCTTAAGTAGGCTTTATGCCAAGCATGGAGCCCAATGTGGGGCTTAAACTCACGACCCTGAGATCAAGTCCTGAGCTGAAATTAACTAAGAGTCCCTTGCTTAACTGAGTGAACCACCAAAGCACCCTGAGTTGTTCCTATATTCTTAATGTACCTTTTTCTCTGGTTGCTTTTAAGATTTTGTCTTTAGCACTGATTTTAACCAATTTTATTATGATGTACTTTGGTGAAGTTTTATCGTGTTTTTTGTGCTTGGTGTTTCTTGAGGTTCTTGGACATGTGGGTTATAGTTTTCATCAGATTTGGAAAATTTTCAGCCTTTATGTCTTTGATTTATTTTTTTATTTGAGAGAGAGAGTAAGCATGAGTGGGGGGAGGAACAGAGGGAGAGGGACAAACAGACTCAGTGCTGAACACGGAGCCTGATTAGGGGTTCGATCTCATGACCCTGAGATCATGACCTGAGGTGAAATCAAGAGTTGGATGCTTAACTGACTGAGCCACCCAGGTGTCCCCAGCCATTCTATCTTAAAATATTTTCCTTCTGACTTCTCTTTCTTTCCATCTTCTCTTTTTCTGGAACTCCAATGACACATTTACTAAACTTGATTGTTGTTCTATGACTCACGGATACTTTGTTAATTTTTTTTCTAGAGTTCTTTTTCTCTTCATGGTTTTTTTTTATGTACCTAAGTTCACTAATCGGCTATATTGTCTAGTCTGCTGTTAATTGCATTCAGTGTACTTTCCATTTCAGATACTGTATTTGTTTGTCTCTAAAAGTTTTGTATGGGTCTTTTTTTATATCTTCCATATTTTTCATTGTCATGCTTATGCTTATGCCTTCTTGAACAATTGGAGAATATTTAAAACTGTCTTAATGTTATCTACTAATTCTATCGTGTGTCATTTCTAAGTCTTTCTATTGATTGATTAGTCTACTCTTTACAGGTTGTATTTTTCTATTTCATTGCATACCTTATGATTTGTGATTGGATGCTAGACATTGTACATTTTACTTTGTTGAATGTTGAATTTTTATATTCCTTTTACTATTTGGGGATGTGTTCTGGGGCAGTTTCTTTTAGAAATGGTTTGATCCTTTTGAGATTTGCTTTTAAGCTCTGTTAGGTAGAATCAGAACAGCCTTTATTCATAGGCTAAACTGGCCTGGCCTTTCAGACAATAACCTCAGGATTCTATTGATACCCCATATGTTAGGAGATCTTTCTATTGTGGTTCTTGAGAATAAGAACTATTTCTGGCCCTGTGTGAGCATTGGGAATTGTTCTGTCTACTCCTGTCCAGTGATTTTTTTTTTTTTTCATTATCTCAGTAGTTTCCTCATATTCATGTATTGATCAGACTCACTGAAGACTCAGGGAGAACACTCTTTGTATGTTCAGAGCATGTACATATGCTCACCCCCTCTCTCTCTTTCTTTTCTCTGTGAATTCTAGATGGCTTGGTTTCTCTGAACTCTAAACTCTGTTTCTTCAACTTAGGAAGACTGCTGGACTCTGTGTTTCTCCTCCCTACTCTTTACAGGTAGCAATCTGGGGACAATCATAATGCTCATCTTATTTATTTTCCTTAACTCAGAGATCACTATACAATGCTTTCTACTGGTACATTGTCTGAAAACGATTGCTTTGTATATTTTGTCCAGGTTTTTAGTTGGTTAAGGTAGAAGGATAAATCTGTTTTCTGTAATCCATCATGTCTAGAAGCAGAAGTTGTATATCATTGTTTTAATTAGCATTCCTTTTTTTACTTAGCAATGAACATTTTCTCTTTGTTTTTGAAAATTTCTTTTGACAAAAAAATTTCCATCTGTGGCCATCCAAACACATAATTATATGTACTTATTTTTAAGATTTCTGTGTTCAGAGACTATACAAGACCCATTTATATTAAAGTATCCTTTGGATTATCAAGTTTTTTTTATCGTATCTAACAATAATTTTCTTCCTTTAAGATTATTTTTTCTTGGGGTGTCTGGGTAGCTCAGTTGGTTGAGCATCCAATTCTTGATCTCAGTTCAGGTCTTGATCTCAGGGTCATGAGTTGAAGTCCTGCACTGGGCTCCATGCTGGGCATGGAGCCTACAAAATAAAAAAAAGACTTTTTTCTCTTCTTCAAAGAGAATGGCTGAACAGTATTCCCTCTGGAAGCCCTTGTGCCACCAAAAAATAATCTTCATTTATTCATTCAACAATTATTTGTAGAATGTTTACTATGTGGCAGTCCATACACTAGGCATTGGGTATCTGTACAAAGGTGTATGAAAAAGAATTCATGACTTCAGGGAGTTCATAATCTAGTAGGTAAACTGAGAAGAAACTGTTAGCTTTCCCTTTGTGGAATATTAGTAGTAGGAACTATGTTCTTGTACTCTAGAACCATGGAAACAAAGGTGATTATACTCTCTGAGTATTGCTTTATTTTAATCTTTTTTTTTTTTTTTTTTAAAGATTTTATTTATTTATTTATTTGAGAGAGAGAGAGAGAGAAACAGCATGAGAGGGGATAGGGTCAGAGGGCGAAGCAGGCTCCCCGCTGAGCCGGGAGCCCGATGTGGGACTCGATCCCAGGACTCCGGGATCATGACCTGAGCCGAAGGCAGTTGCTTAACCAACTGAGCCACCCAGGTGCCCGCTTTATTTTAATCTTAATTCACTTCTTTTCTCAAACACCCAAGCATGCTCCTGCCTTAGGATCTTTTTTGTTGCTGTTCCCTCTGCCTAGAATGTTCCTCTCCAAGGTTGCCCAAATGACTTACCCCTTACCGCTTCACATTCCTGCTCAAATACCATTTTGTCGATGAGACCTTCCCTGACAGTTGTGTATAAAGTAGCACTTCCTACATTCAGTCTTTATTCTCTTACTTGGATTTATTCTTCTTTATAGCATTATTATTTAAATTTTAAAAAATGATTTATTTATTTATTTGAGAGTGAGAGAGTAAGTGAGTGGGAGGAGCAGGAGAGGGACAAGCAGACTCTGCACTGAGCATGGAGCTGAGGCAGGGCTTGATCCCACAACCCTCAGATCATGACGTGAGCTGAAGTCAAGAGTCAGACGCTCAACTGACTGAGTCGCCCAGGCGCCCCTATTTACATTTTAATTTATTTTTATCTTCATCACCTTTTGCCCCCTCCCTGCCACAGATGTAAATGCCAGATGAGCAGAGGCTTTATCTGTTTTGTTCACTATTTTATCCCCAGCACCTTGAGTAGTTATGGGTACCTACTGGATTCTTTATTTATTTTTATTTTATTATTATTTTTTAAAGATTTTATTTATTTATTTATTTGAGAGAGAGAGAGCAAGAGGGAGAGGGAGAGAGAATCCAAAGCAGACTCCATGCTGAGTGCAGAGCCCCATGCTGGCTCGATCCCACACCGCGAGATTATGACCTGAGCTGAAACTAAGAGTTGGGCGCTTAATCGACTGAGCTATCCAGGAGCACACCCTACTGGATTCTTTATAAATATTTCATGAAAAATTAATACTTCACTTGATTATTTTTCCTTTCCACGTTTCCTTGCAAAGCATTTCCTGACTGATTTTATTCACATTGCTTATTTTTGCTTTACTATGTGCTTAGAATATGCATATGTCTTTCATATTAGAATATGCATATGTCTTAGAATATGCAACTATTACAGTGTAAGAGTTGAATGAGACCCTTATCATATCAAGTACTTATTGATTTTTTTTCCTCTCTCTTAGTCTTCACATAGGACCAACCCAATTGATAAACATCTTGAGGTCCTGATCAATAAATATGGATTGTCTGCCAAACCAGTTGCTCCTCAGATGTTTGCGTGTGCTGGGAAAGAGCACATGGAAAAATATGGTATGTTAAAAAAATTTTAAGGTCTATTGGTAGTTGTATGCATGTGATGAGAAACAACAAGAATTTATTCAGGATCTGTGGACAATGCCAAGATATATAAAATATAAAATGGTTTTTGAATTAAATTGAAGAAATAGTCCACAAAGGGTTTAGTTGTAGAGAAAGTATTATATATAAGACATCATATGGGAAGTACCTAGAATGATCCATGCCAAGAAATTGAAATAGGAAAAATAACATAAATCTTGTCCCCTTTAATCATGAATTATAAATTGAGGTTTCTAAGTTCTGAATATGATGACACTTAAAGCATGCTGTTGGTAATATGTTTATATAGCCAAATTTAATTCTTAGTACTTGAATTCACCAAGAATCCATCATCTGTCATTCCATAATGTTTTATTAGATTTAAATTTCATAGTTGATTTGCATTTTATAGGTTTACATCCTAATTTTTTGACTGATGATCAATGATTGGCTTGCCCTAGACAGTTAGTTAAAGCGTGGGATAGTGCAGATGGGATTTTTTTTTAAGTGTGTGACCCTGAACCAGTGCCTTGCTGTGTACTATTAGATAAGAAAGGAAATGATTATACTCAAAAGTTCAACATTCCTATTCTCTCTAGGAAAAATATCCCAGGTTGTTTGATAGATCAAATAATTAGAAAGGAAAAAAATCTTCAGAGAAGAATGGTGGGAGGAGCATTGCCAGTTTTTGGCCAGGAGAATTTTCTTTCCTAAAGCTATTTCCTACATTTTTAAACTCAGTCCATTCCAATCTGGCTTCCCTCCTTTCTCAAGGCTACCATTGAACACCATGTTGCCATATCCGGTACATACATTTTAATCCTAATTTAACAGACCTCAGCACCATTAATCCCTTTGACCACTTCCTTCTTGAAACATATTCTTCTCTTGGCTTTCATGACACCTCATTCTCCTGGTTTTTCTTACCTCTTTGGCTATTCCTTGTCCATTTCCTTTTCAATTAAAATATTATTTGAGCTCTCATTATATTCTAGGCACTGTTCTAGGCATTGGAATATAGCAGTATATCAATTTGCTATTGCTTTGTAATAAACTATGCCAAAACTCAGTGATTTAAAAAAATAATTATTTATTATTATAGTTTACAAGTTAGTAGATTGGGAATCAGCTCATCTAAGCTGAGCTCAGACCTTATTTGGGTTAATCATATGGCTATAAGTTGGTGGAAGCTCTGTTCCACTCTTGTTTGTCAGGGTCATATGTCTCTCCTCCTCCTGGGACCAGAGAGCCGGCCCTGGCATGTCCTTTTCATGGTGACAGCAGGACAAGAGAGTAATTTGCAACATGTAAAGCCTTTTGAGACTTAGGCTGTTGACCAAAGCAAGTTACATGGCAAACTTGGAATCAAGGAATAGGCAAATATATTTCATTTCTTTTGTGGTAGGAAACTACAAAGACAGACCTAAAAGGACATTTAAGAGGGAAAAATAATTAAGTATGTTAGTGCTTTCATCACAAGCTATCAATAAGCAGATGAGATATGAAATTTTTGCTTAAATTTCTAGTTTGGGACAGACAATATGAAAAAAATGAAGATAATTTCAGTTAATTATTAGTCCTGTGAGGAAAAAAAAAACAAAGTAATATACTTATGGGAAGAGGGGGGCCAGTGATGGCCTCTGTACTCCCATATCCAGTTGGCATCTTGGATCTCTGCTTGTATCTTTAATAGGCATCTCAAATTTAACATGTTCATTTTTATTTTTTATTTTTTTAAAGATTTTTTTTTTTTTTTTTTTGTCAGAGAGAGAGCACAAGCAGGGGGTGCGGCAGGCAGAAGGAGAAGCAGGCTCCCTGCTGAGCAAGGAGCCCAATGCCAGGGCTCGATCCCAGGACCCTGGGATCATGACCTGAGCTGAAGGCAGACGCTTAACCGACAGAGCCACTCAGGCGTCCCAAATTTAACATGTTCAGATGTAGACTCTTAATTCTGGTCTCCCATAATTTTAAACTTGTTCCTTTTCTAGTTTCCTCGTCTCAGTAAGTGGCACTTCCATCTGTTCAGATGTTCAAAGCAGAAACATGAATCATCTTTGACACCTCTCCGGCCTTTTCCCCTATTCCAGTCCCTCATTATGTCCTGTCAATTCTACCTGCAGACTCCCAGTCCCTCATTATGTCCTGTCAATTCTAACTGCAGACTCCCAGTGTTTCTTCCTTCCAGTTCCTTTCACTACCACAGCTCTTACCCTAGATTTTTCAGTCTGTGGGTTGTGACCTGCTAGGAAATGATGGAATCAAGTTAGTGGGTTGAACCCAGTTTTTTTTTAAAGTCAAAACATTTTCAGTGCTGGGTATTAAAACTCAATACAGAAAAGTACACAAAACATAAATATACAGCTTAGTGAATTCTCACAGAGCTCCTCACTGTGATCAAAACCACCTACGAGGTAAAAAATAGAATGTTTAATACTCAAGAATGCTCTCTGTAGATTATTCTTAAGAATTTTGTGGGTCTCTTGTGAATCATCTTAGGTCACTCCATTAGACAAAAAGCTATACCTACAAATCCCTTTGAGATAAGCTCTCCTTCCTTGGGTCTTTTCTGAGATGGCTGAGGGACAATATTCTTAAGCTTCCTTGTAGTTCTTATCAATCATGAGAGGATTTGTGAGGCGCAGCCCTTTTCTCTTTAGAGGGCTTTTTTTCTGTTCGAACTATATTCTAAGGCATCACTTTTGATCTGAGATCTTTTTTTTTTTAATTTTTTAAATTTTAATTTTTTTTAAGGATTTTATTTATTTGATAGAGAGAGACACAGCGAGAGAGGGAACACGATCAGGGGGAGTGGGAGAGGGAGAAGCGGGCTTCCCGCGGAGCAGGGAGCCTGATGCAGGGCTCGATCCCAGGACCCTGGGACCATGACCTGAGCCGAAGGCAGACACTTAACGGCTGAGCCACCCAGGCGCCCCTGATCTGAGATCTTTAACAAAAGATTGTCACACCCTGGGCCTCATCTTTGGACCATTTTTTCCTGGCAGTGCCCTGGATTTGATCTTTGCTCAAAGGCCATTTCTTAATTTTAGCATCTCTTCCCATTTGAGAAGCTTGAATTTTCAAAATCATCAAGTCCTGAATTCTTTTTGGTTAATAGCCCTCTCCTCTATATAGCAATATAGATTTTTACCAAGAAGAAACCATGTGGCACCTTCAATATTTTCCTTATTATCTAATTTTCACGTAACTGCAGATAATAGTGTTATTATAATTTCTGCTTCTATTGTAGCAAGGATTTCCTTTCCTCTAGTCTTCAGTAAGGTTTTATCATTTTGCAAACCCTCACCAACAGCATCCTCAAAGGATCTGGAGGCTTCTAGTAATAGTTTCTTTAAGGCACTTTAGGCTTTCACTAGCAGTTTCCTTATAACCACCTCCTGTTTCCAAAACCATCCACATATTTTACATTTTTTGTTTAGTGTAACCCCAATTCCAGTATATTAGTCTGCTCAGGCTGCTATAACAAAATATCATAGACTGGGTGGCTCAAACAACAAAAATTTATTTCTCACAGTTCTAGAGGCTGGGAAGTCCAAGATCAAGGTGCAAGATAGCTTTTATTCTGAGGTCTTTTCCTTTGGCTTGTAGCTGGCTGCCCTCGCTTCATGTGTACTCAGATTCATGTGTACTCAGATTCATGTGTACTCAGATGACCTCTTCTTTTGTGCAGGTGCAGGGAGAGAGAGAAAGAGAATGAGAGAGACAGAGTGAGAGAAGGAAACATCTTTCTCTTCCCCTTCTTAAAAGGATTATTGTAAGGGCACTAACTCGTCATGAAGGCCTCACCCTCATGACCTCGTCTACCCTAATTACCTCCCAGTAGTCCTGTTTCCAAATACCGTCACACTGAGGGTTAGGGCTTCAACATACGAATTTTGTCAGGGACACAGTCTGTAGCATTTAGGTACCAAAATGTGTATTCATTATTTGTTATTGTATAATAATGAGACTGTGTATTTTAAAAAATAATTTCTTATTGTTTTCATTCTGGTTGTATAGTCTCCTGGGTTTAAGCACATTGGCCTTTTTATCAGTGTCTTCAGTAAGCCAAACTGTTTTCTGCCTTAGAATCTCATATTCCCTTCCCTTTGGCTACAGTGCTCTTTACTCCATTCTTTCAAGGTCAGCTGTCCTCATCCTTTTTTTTTTTTTTAAGATGGGACTTGAATTCACAACCCTGAGATCAAGACCAGAGCTGAGATCAAGAGTCAGATGCTTAACTGACTGAGCCACTCAGGCACCCCCATCCTTTAGGTCTTAAAAGAAAAAAAAAACTTGTCTCATATATCCAACACTTTACAAAAGTATCTCCACTTGGATGTCAAAGAGGCATCTCAAATTTAATAGGTCTAAAACTGAAGTCCTAATTCTTTCCCTGAATTCCCTTTTCCCTCTGTTCTTCCTGAAGTTTTCCCCATTCAATAAATGGTAACTCCATCTTTCTAGGACCTTTGGCCAAAAACCTTGAAGCTGTTCTTGATTCTACTTGAACTTGACATTCACTGTATTGGCAAACGTTTTCACTGATTTTTCAATATCCATTTCTTACCCTTTCTACCACTTATACTATAGTGCAAGCCACCATCATTTCTCACTTGGATTGTAGGAGTCCTAACTTTTTCTGCTTTTGCTTATGTATCTCTACAGGCAAATCTTCACTTTATAGCCAGAGCAGTGTTTTGTTTGTCTGTTTTGTTTTTTGTTTTTTAATTCAAGAATCACCAGTCAAATCAATATTTAGTTTTATTGACATGTATGAGACCAAGCATCCCTAGCTGCTACAGGAGTATAGCAGACAGTTATAGTTAAGAAACAACTTTATTTTGAGCAGGGGGAAGGACAACGCAGTACTTAACAGCTATATTAGAGTCTAAATCCTGCTTCAGAGCAGTGTGTTTAACATATAAGCCAGATCATTTCACTCCTCTGCTCGAAACTCTGCATGTGCTCTCATCACGTTCAGATTGAAACTTAGAAGTCTTACTATAGCCTGCAAACTTCTACACAATCTGGTCCCCCACCCTCCTTAGCTTTCTGACCTCATCTCTTACCACTTTTTTTCTTTCACCATTGTACTCTAGCCACATTATCCTTTCTGTTTTCGAAAACAATAAGCACATTCCTACTTCAGGCAGGGACTTGCCCTTTCCACTTCTGGAATGCTCTACCCTAAGATCTCATCAGTGCTAGCTCCCTTATTTCAATCAGGTTTTGCTTAAGTATTGTCATCTGCTTCTTTCATCACCCTCTTTCCCAGAACTCCCTATCCTCTGTCTCCGGCTTTACTATTTTACGTAACACTTATAAAAATCTGGCATATGTATTTTTTCTTACTGACTGTCTCTTCCAGCCAGAATCTAAGTTCCATAAGGCCACTGATTTTTGTTTTATTCCCTGTTCATTGACTGTTATTGAGAACAGTGCCTGGCACAAAACAGGTATTCTGTAATTAATTAATCTTCAAAGAAAGGCTGTCTTTGACCATTCAAATTGAAGTAGGTCCCTCCTGTTATTCTCGTTCATAGATAGCCCCCTATTGCTTTCCTTCATAGCATCTAGCACTGTTTATATTCATATATATTTTGTGTGTGGTTTTATTTGTTTAATTTTTGTCTTCCTCATTATTCTGTAAACTCCATGAAAGCAGGATCCCTGTCTGTTTTATTTACTTTCAATATACCCAGCTTAGTACAGTGCTTGGCATGTAATCTAGACAGAAGAAAATTGTTTTGTTTGTTTTTTCCTTTCTCTTCTACAGTCCCTAGCATATGTAAATACTCAATAAATATTTGTTGAATGAATTCCCATACCTATATTGTCTTATTCAATTCTCATAATAATCCATTATGGGGGATGTTATTATCCCATTAAGTAAGATTCTGGCTGCTGGCTTCAGGATCTTTTATATATATATAATTTTGTTGTGTTCAGAAAGTATTTGTCAGTTGTTTTCTTGAGTTTTTTTTTTTTTATCTTTCAGGAATGGGAAATTGTATTTTGTTAAAGGCTTTTTCCAGCATCTGTTGAATTAATTGCATTATGTCCCTCATTTAGATCTGTTATTAGAATATTTTATTAATGGATTGCTGATATTGAACCAACTTTGCATTTCTGGAATGAATGCCACTTGGTCATGATGTATTGATTTTTTTTTTTTTTTAGTGGGGGGTTAGATTCTGTCACTATTTTATTTAGTACTTTAAATCAATATTCATAAGTGATATTGATGTATAATTTTCTTTTTTTCCTGCTTTTTTCCTTATCTTTTTCCTTTTCTTTTTTCCTTGTTTTAATACCAAGTTGTATTAATTTTATACCTGCTTTATAAAAAGAAATAGGAAGCCTTTCTTTACTTTTAATGCTCTGATACAATTTGTGGAGTATTGGGACTACCTGATCTTTGTAGGTTTGGTAGAATTCCCTGTGAAAACATCTCGGCCTGTTTTTCTTTCTCGTTTTTTCTTTTTGGTAGTTGCTTGGTAATTTATATATTTCTTTATGTTTGAACATCTTATCTTTAGTGAGGTCGTTTTGGGCAGTCTGTATATCTCTAGGAAATTATCCATTTCATTTAGATTTCCAAATCTTTGTATAGAAGTCTGAAAAGTAGTCTTTTACAACTTTAAAACTTATTTCTATCAATGGTATTTCCCTCTTGTTATTTTTTTTAAAGATTTATTTATTTATTTGAGAGAGAGATAGAGAGAGTGCGTGAGCATGAGCAGGGGGAGGGGCAGAGGAAGAGGGAGAGAGTCTCAAGCAGACTCCCCACTGAGTGGTGAGCCTGTCTTGGGGCTCGATCCCAAGACTCTGAGATCATGACCTGAGCTGAAACCGAGTCAGATGCTCAACCAGCTGAGCTACCCAGGTGCCCCTCTCTTGTTATTTCTTATTTTTGTGTATTCCTGCTTTCCTTTTAAATTAGTAGTAGTTTATTTGTTAAATTTTTCAAAATAACAGGATCTTGATTATGTCTGCTCTTTTTATTCTTTGCCAAATTAATTTCTGCTTTTATCTTCTTTGTGCTTTCTTTTAGTTTACTTCAGTTGTTGTTTTTCTAGTTTTTGAGTTGGAAATTTAATACATTTTCTTTCTTTTTAATGACAACTTTATTGAGATATAATTCACATCCCATAAAAGTCACTCTTTTAAAGTGTACAATTCAGTGATTTTTACTATATTCAGAGTTGTGCAACCATTGCCACTACCTAATTTCATAACATTTTCATCACCCCAAAAGGAAACCCCATACCCATTAGTGGTCCTCTCCATTACCCTCTCCCTCTCCTCTCCTCCTTGGCAACCACTGTCTGCTTTCTGTTTTTATGGATTTGCATATTCTGAACATTTCATTTAAATGGAATCATAATATGTGGACTTTTGTGACTGGATTCTTTCACTTAGTATAATGTCTTCACAGTTCATTCATGAGTAGCATGTATTAGAACATTATTCCTCTTCATTGCTGAATAATATTACATTTTATCATTCTTTCTGTGTTCAGTGCTATGTATTTTCCTGTTTACTGTTTTAAACTTATCACATTGATTGTGATATGAAGTGTTTTCAGTATCATTTTTCACAGAAGTTTTATAATTTCCATTTGCATTTCCTTAAATTTTTTTTACGTAAGAGTTGTTTCATGGAAATATTTTTTAAATTTCTAGATGTACTTTTATCTTATTTTATTTCATTTTATTTTATTTTACTTTATTTTATTTATTTATTTAGAGAGAGAGAGCATGTGTGGACACACGCATGAGTGGTGGGGGTGGGGAGGGGCAGAGGGAGGTGGGGAGAGAGAATCTTAAGCAGGCTCCATGCGCAACTTGGAGCCCAATATGAGGCTCAATATCACAATGCTGAGATCATGACCTCAGCCAAAATCAAGTCAGACGCTTAACCAACTGAGCCCCAGTCGCCTCTTAATTTTTTGAATTTATTAATAATTTTTAGTTTTTTATTGCATTGTGATTTGGGGTGATTCCTGGTTCTATGGCTCCCTCTTATGTCAGTGTAGTAATGTCTTATATCTGTAGTGGATTTTTTTTGAAAGATGGGTTGTGTGTCCTCTGATTTCTCTCTCTCTCTTTTTTGTCTTGCAGGACCCTAAAGATTTCCCCTTTTGCTTCTTTCCTCTTTCACTATCCAGCTACCAAAGGACACCTTTCCCTTTCTTTTTGCCCCCTTTTTTTCTCCCAGAGCTATGCTTTTCAAAGATTACCACCTTGAATTTGCTGTACTTTTCAGACCCTTCCTGCAGTCATGCTTTGATCTGCAGTAATATTGTTCAGTATTTTCACATTTGTGGGGGAGTCTTTCTCTTCCCGGTGGTAGTTTTATTTTTTAATTTTATTTTATTTTTAAAGATTTTATTTATTTATTTTTGAGAGAGAGAGCGAGCATGCGTAGAGGGGAGGGGCAGAGGGAGAAGCAGACTCCCCATTGAGCAGGGAGCCTGATGCAGGACTCAATCCCAGGACTCTGGGATCATGACCTGAGCCGAGGGTAGACACTTAACTGACTGAGCCACCCAGGTGTCCCCCTTTAACCCCCTTTTAGACATAATACACATGTAATAATAATAAAGGCTCTGAATGTCTTGCTATAAAGAAATATGTTTAACTTGTTTAACCCAGTATTATCTAAACTTATTTGACGGAAGAACCCTAATTTTTAAATTTTTATTTAATTTTTATTTTTTTAAAAGATTTTATTTATTTGTCAGAGAGAGAGAGCGAGCACAAGCAAGGGGAGCTGCAGGCAGAGGGAGAAGCAGGCTCCCTGCTGAGCAGGGAGCCCCATACGGAACTCGATCCTAGGACCCTGGGATCATGACCTGAGCCGAAGGCAGACGCTTAACCGACTGAGCCACCCAGGTGTCCCCCCTCATTTTTTAGTAACATCAGAGTGCTCCCCCCAAACAAAAGAAAAACCAAAACCCACACTCTAGTATTTCCTTACCTTGTCCCAAAAGATGTCCTAAGAATTTTAATTTTCTTGCTGATATACAGATACCGTGTTTCATCTGATCTACCAGTCAAACCAATCAAAAAAAGATATAAATCTACTATGGCTTGTTCTTACTAAATCCATATTGGCTGCCTCCTGATCATCACTCTTATTGATATGAGATCACTAATATGGACTCTACTTTCTTTAAGATTTGCTGAATTATATGTATGTCATTTCTGCTCTGAAGATCATCCTCCTGACAGAGGAGATAGAGATGAAGCAGAAATGGGAACTCTTCATTTTCCTGTGCCATGCATTAACATAACATTATCAGCTCCTATCAGTGGACTTTTTCCGTCCTTGGCCTTTCTGGCTCTAAAGCAGGATTCAAAACCTATCTTATGCTGCTTTGTCTTTTTAAAAGTAGTAAAAAAAGAGGCGGGGGGGCGCTTGGGTGGCTCAGTTGGTTAAGCATCTGCCTTCAGCTCAGGTCATGAACCTGAGGTCTTGGGATCGAGCTCCGGGTTGGGCACCCTGCTCAGTGGGGAGTCTGCTTCTCCCTCTCCCTCAGACCCTGCTCCCTGCTCGCGCTCTTGCTCTCTCGCGCTCGTGCTCTCTCTCTCAAATGAATAAATACAAAATCTTTTAAAAAAAAAAGTAGTAAAAATTTTTTTCATATTTTACTTTCTTAATGTATGCTTTTGTTTTCCTGACACTAATCTTTAAGCTTTCTGTTAAGGAATTTAAAAACATACATATTTCTTGTTATGCTGTAACTTTCCTGAAGACCCTTTTGCCTTCTCATAAGGAAGGAGAAGGATCAGGTCCTGGAGGGTGTGAGTTGTAAAATTCACTTAATCTAGGGGCATTGGGATGCTTTGGCAGACTCCTTGAAAAATTTCTGGCAGTGCTTTCCTGCCTTATATCCACTGTTAATCCCAGGCTATATTTTCTGTTTTTTGAAATTGGACTCTAGTTATACTAGGTAGAATTGGCCAGTTTGAACTATTTTCATGTCATATGCTTATTAGTGGATTCAACTATACTCAAGTTTAATTAAAGAAGTATTTATGTGAGGGATCAGTGTTGAAGTTGTCAGTACTGATAATGTGTACCAGGGAAAAGGTAGAAATATTTGGCAGGACACTGAGTACCATTGCAACGTTTGTTAATAAGCAATAGGAAGGCATTGACCCACTAATAGATGTTTGGTTTCTCTACAGGAACAAAAGTTGAACAGTTTGCAAAAATTGGATGGAAAAATCATAAACATTCAGTTAATAACCCGTAAGTATTTTGGAAATATGAAATAGTGAAAATCTGGGTTATCCTGCTATGTAATATATAACTTTATACTTGAAAGGTAAATGCAAGACCTCAAAGATATTAACTAGAATGTTTTATTGTCTTTCAGATAAAAGGCTTGGCCCAAGTAAACTTTTGACTACAGTTTTAGTTTTGGGTCTGTTTGTATTTAGGATGCCATTTAAGTTTACAAAAGAGTGTGAATGGTTGTTGTTAAAGATGTAATTGGTCATACATTGCAACTGCAGTATTGAAATTTTTGTCTTAATTTTGGTTGAAAATAACCAGTGACCATTTTAAACCATTCCTTAAAACTTTTCTTAAAGTGTTCATAAAATGCCTATTAGTAGCCATTTTAATTACTTTCTATTAAATATTTGTATTACTTTAGTAATGTGTTTTAGTTATGTCAGTATCATTAACTCTTATTCTGGTAGAATAATATGATTATTATATCCTAAATGATCTGAAGTAAAATTACATCTTGTCAGATCATTCATCTTTGAATCCCTCGTGCCTACTGCAATGCCGGGCTTAAAGCATGTACTTAATGGTTGCTGAATAAAATTGGTTCACTGGCAATTGAATTAATCTCTACAAAAGCAATACCACTAGGCAATAAGAGAGTAATAACTAGCTTTATTAAATGCCAACTGTGTGTCACTGTGCTAGGTATTTTTATGTACATTTTGATTGAATCCTCTCAAGGACCCTATAAGGTAGGTATTTTTATTCTCATTTTATAGATAAGGAAAACGAGGTTTACAGAAATGAAGCAACTTGCACAGGATCATTCTAAGTAGTGGTAAAATAATGTTTATATTTCCTCCTACTAGATTGTAAACTCCTTGAGGACCAGAGCCATCTCTTCCTGATCTTAATGCTTAGCAGAGATCTTGGAACATGATAGGTGCTCAGTAAATTGTTTCTGAACTATTAAACAAATTTTGTCATATTTACTAATAAAACCATGACAAGGAATATTTTATACCACAAATGGATCATTACCACATATCTCTAATATTTCATGCTACTGCTAGTTCTCCTGATTCTCCTAATTTTAAATTGATATTTGAGTTCAGGGCATACTTAATTAACAAGTAATATCTAATCCCATGCCCTAGATCAAAGGATATTTTATGAAAGATGTAAAGGTATTGCAAAAGCTTTAGTGAATTTTCATTACTTATATGATAAAATACAAATTCCTTCATATGAGATAATAAGATTGTTATAATTTGGCCCACTCTACTTTGCCAGTCTTATTTCCTGCCACCTTCTGGCTATTCCCAATCTCTAGCCTCACCAGATTACTTTTTTCCCCCCAAGTATAGTATATAATACTCACTTTTGTGTTTTTACTTAGGCTGTTAGCTCTCCTTGGAATATCCTTTTGCCTTTCTTTTGCTTGGTGAATATCTACTTACCCATCAATCCCCAACCCAAATGTCATTACTTCTCTTAACATCTTTTTTTTTTTTTTTAAGATTTATTTACTTATTAGAGAGAGAGAGAAAACAAGTACAGGGAGGGGTGGAGGGAGAGGGAGAAACTTTAGCAGACTCCTTGCTGAGCTCAGAGCCCAATGCAGGGCTTGATCCCACGACCTTGAGATCATGACCTGAGCCAAAACCAAGAGTCACATGCTTAACTGACTGAGCCACCCAGGTGCCCCCCTGTATAACATCTCTGTCATCATATTTATCATATTATATTTGTTTGGCACAGATTCAGACTGAATTCCTTGAGGGTAAGGACCCATGGGACATACCCATGTCCCATGAGCCTAGCACAGGATCTGGCACAAATTAGGTGTTTTTGGAAGTTGGTGATGGTCAAAGTTAACTTTAAAAGCAGAGGTACAGATACTAGTATACAGATCTAAGTTACATGGGCTTTATTTCTAAACATTTGAATTGCTTATTAATTTCCATACCAGTTGAAATTTGCTTTTAGAATCTCCTTTGTGGTGTCTGCTGTTTCTGCTATTTGTGCCAGAGCAGTTTCTGAAACCATCTGATTTTATTTTTATTTTTTTATTTTTAAAAATATTTTATTTATTTATTTGAGAGGGAGAGATAGAGATAGAGAGAGCATGAGAGGGATGGAGGGGCAGAGGGAGAGGGAGAGGCAGACTCCCTGCTGAGCAGGAGCCTGACATGGGGCTCAATCCCAGGACCCTGGGATAATGACCTGAGCTGAAGGCAGATGCTTAACCGACTGAGCCACCCAGGCGCCCTTGTTTTGCTTTTAAGGAACTAGTATTTAATAATTCTCCAGGGGAAAAAAAATGGTATCCTATTTTAACCCCCAACTGATCTGACACCTACTAGGTGTACTGCAATTCAATTCTGTCACTAACCACTCGAGTTGATGCAGACCCCCTGAATTAAGGACTTAGTCCTCCACAAGACTGCCCTCACTTAAGATGGCAGCCACAAGTAGGGTCCCCAGGCCACTTGTACTTCTGACCAACTGACTGTAAATTCAGGGGTTTCCATGATCACTCACGTTTGATAATTCACTAGAGTTACTCGCAGAACTCAGGAAAGTGTTATACTTATGATTACAGTATTATTATAAAGGATACAACTCAGGAACAGCCAAATAAAGAGGCACATAGGGCAATGTCTGAGAGAATTCCTAAAACTGAGTTTCTGTACCCTCTTCCCATGGAGTCAGGACACATCAATCTCCTGATATATGAAGGTACTCACCAACCAGGAAGCTCCAGCAAGCTTCAGTGTCCAGAGTTTTTAATTGGGGCTTTATTATGCAGGCATACTTGATTAAATCATTGGCCACATGACTGAACTCAATCTCCAGCCCCCTCCCTTCTCCTCAGCGGTCAAAGTGACTCAAGAGTCCTAATCCTGTATCCACATGGTTGGTGTTTCTGGGTGACCAGCCCCTTGCCTTCCCTCTTCCCTTCCCCAGTTAACAAGGAGCCCACTATGAGTCACCCTATTAGCATAACAGAGACACTCCTATAACTCAGAAAATTGCAAGGGTTTTAGAAGCTCTATGCTAGGAACCCAGGACAAAGATTAGACAAATTTTTTATTATACAGCATATGGTATTTTGGAGATTAGATTTTTAAAAACTTCAATTTAAACAACTTATATTAAAGGTTGAAACTTCATAAAAGCCTGTCTTTTGGTTGTAAAAACAATATTTACATATTATTCTCTGACTTTTGGATCAGAATATTTTCAACAAAATTGTTATTGCTACCTCCTATTCTATAACTACTTATTTTGTACTTAGGCATTCCCAGTTCCAACAGGAATACAGTTTAGACGAAGTGATGACATCTCGAGAAGTTTTTGATTATTTGACTGTCTTACAATGTTGGTAAGAAAACCACATTTTAATATTTATTTATTCATTTATTTATTTTTTAAAAAGATTTATTTATTTGAGAGAGAGAGTGAGGGGATGGGAGATTGCAGAGAGAGAGAATCTTCAAGCAGGCTCCCTGCTGAGTGTGGAGCCCAGTGTGGGGCTGGATCCCACGACCCATGAAATCATGACCTGAGCTGAAACCAAGAGTCGGATGCTCAACTGACTGAGCCACCAAGGTGCCCCCACATTTTAATATTTAATAGAGAAAAATAATTGCTCCCTCCCCCCCGCCTTAGGTAAACCTTAGGCTTTGTGTCTGGGTAAATCTGTATCTGTATCTGCTTCTGCAGCACTCCTGCTAATGTGTCCTCACTCTGGAGGGGGGACCTGTACTTCTTATTCATGTCTAGAGACAGACTGTCTTTTCTCTTGGAAAATTCTGTATTTTATTTCCTTCTTTCATGAGTTCTACCTACTTTTTAAAAATTGTATTTTATTCATGTAAATGTGGCTTAGGAGGCCAGTGGAGTCCAGAGTTTCTCCCTTAAGCATTTTGTTTTCTCTGCTGTATGCTTCTACCTTAGGAAATGTTACTCAATTATAGTAACTAAGAGTAAATGTGAAACAAGAAAAATGAAAAACAAGAGAAAATAGCTCTAATAATGGTAATAGTTGCATCTTGAAAATTGCTTAACAATATCTTTCTCCTGGAAGATACTGGCTAGGATGCAAGTGAACAAACGGAGTCAGCTTTTATCTGTTGCAATATGAAGGTCTGCCCATTTATAAATCCAGCTGAACTCAGAGAAGGCTTTTTGTGTCTGCCACTTTCCTTTACAGCTTGCTATAAGGAAAAGAGCTATTTTGAGGAGATCACCAAAGTCTTAACTAAACCACTTTCTGGTTTGGACTTTCTGGTATCTGTATCCTATCTTTTCCCAGTTTTCAAAAGGATTCCATGACTGGTTATTTGGGAAACAGCAAAGCTGGAGCTAATTAGGCCTATAGTGGAATTTTTATTGTACTAGGATAGGAATAACCTGTGGACTCCTCGGAAGTCACTCTGAGATGCCTTATGCATCGGCAGAGGCTAATCCAGGGTTCTTTGCAATGAGAACTTTTTGGGAGAGACTCTTAGAGACCAAGCAGTGACTAATAGTATTTAAGTTCTGATAGAGGTTCAGTCCTCAAGTGGGAAGCATGTATAATTTTTAACTGTAGATTTCACAATGAAGACAGTGCAATGACTAACAAACATCCTCAGTTTTTCTTTCCACATAGAAAGAACTCCTAGTCTATAATCCTAGGATAGAGGTAGACTGGGTGTAAATAATTGTTTTTACCTCCTCTTAGTCCCACTTCAGATGGTGCTGCAGCGGCAATTTTGGCTAGTGAAATATTTGTACGGAAGTATGGCCTGGAATCCAAAGCTGTGGAAATTTTGGCACAAGAGATGGTAACTGATTTGCCAAGCTCATTTGAAGAGAAAAGCATTATTAAAATGGTATGTCTGAGATTCTTTTTTTAAAAATTAAGTTCAATTAGCCAACATATAGGGTATGTCTGAGATTCTATTTTATCTATCAATTGAGGGATTTCTATTTAAAAATTTTAAGGTGACATCATGTTGTCATTCGCTCTAGAAGTTATTTACTTGAGAAAAAAATCAGTCCAGAAAATTTAGTATTATAACCCATCCTTAAGAATCTGTTAAGGGAAAAAAACTGATGAGAACATATGCTTCTTGTGATAGAGCCACGCATGCATTTTTAACTAACTAAATGTGCTATTTTGGTGGGCTTTTCTCTTTTTGAGTTGACTGGATATGCCCAGAGCTCCTTTCTTACACAGCTGAGGGAAAAACAAGGATATTTTCAGGGAACTTTCTTGACCCTTAGCACTTTAAAAATGCTGATTAAAGATTGAATAAATATGGAGGAAGTTAAAAAAATGAGAATTCAGACCTAGAGTTAGGTGAATATTTGAAGATACACACATACATATTAAAGAAATGCAAAGGTGCATATATATGCACATATATAATAATCAAAAGGTAATTAGAGTTTACAAAATGATATTGCAACAATGCTTTGAATTTGAAAATGTCTCTATAACTTGCCCAAGATCACAAAGCTGGGATGTGGCTGAGGTAGAACGTCTCAGGTTTTCTGAGTACAGTACATTTACACCACAATTTTATTCCTTGGAGAAAAGTTGACTTGTTATTATCTGAGGGCAAAGGGGTGTTAAGAGCAAGGATTTGGAAAAATGGTATCCTGTATGATTTTTTTAAATGAAGATTGTTTATTTTCATGTAGAAATTCCTCATAGTTTTTAGTGTATCTGAGTCATAATGATCTATTGATCTATCTCTTCCAATCTATTTACCACAACAACATATTGTGGTTTGATAAGAGTTTTTATAACTGCACAAGATATGCCCCGAGGAATTATAAGTCCTTTTTATATATCTTATTTAAAATTCTGTTCTTTATAGTACAGAATTTAATATGTACATTCTCCATTCTGAGTATTCTTTTATTTTGACTTTCTGTGTAATATAGAATCAACTGAGATTTCAATATGTGCATTCAATTTTCAGCTATTAAAGGTTATACATATTAATCTCTTATGAATCTTATATAAAAGTCCCAGTTTTGATGCCCTTAATTCATTTATATGTGGTTTTGGTTTTAGGTTGGCTTTGATATGAGTAAAGAAGCTGCCAGAAAGTGCTATGAGAAATCTGGCCTGAGACCAAATGATATTGATGTTATAGAACTTCATGATTGCTTTTCTGTCAATGAACTCCTTACTTATGAAGCCCTGGGACTCTGTCCAGAAGGTAATATCTTTGGTGAGATGCAGATTAACTTAGTAAATTTCACTGAGGAAATTTCATTTTTGCCATTAAAAAGAGGAATTCACTAATTGCTTTTACCTCCATGTTGGCTCTGCCGTACTGTGCAAAGTGAATGTAAGCTATCTTGATACTAGACTTTTTAGAACATGTAGTCTTGGACAATACCAACACTGAGATAACAGATTATACAAATAATTTGTATTATGTAAATCAGGGGTACTTATTATGAACCATTAAGTAAAAAAAAAAAAGGATAAAAATTACATAGGTAATTCCAAATATTTCATATTGTGTTTGAATAAATACTTGCAGAAAGGAAAATAGAAAAACTGGTTGTTGAGATCTGGAGGATTTTTTTTCTTTTCATTTCCAAAGTGGTTGTATTATTTTTCATTAATATCAGTAGTGTATGAGAGTTTTAGTTGCTTCACATCCTCACCAACAGTTTTAAACATTTCAGCCACTGAAAAGAGTATTGTGTGTCCTGCAGCAATCAGATAAGAAAAAGAAATAAAAGACATCCAGATTGGTAAGGAAGAAGTAAAATTGTCACTATTTGCAAATGACATGATACTATATATAGAATACTCTAAAGACCCCACTAAAGAAAAACTATTAGAACTGATAAATGAATTCAGGAAAGTTGCAGGATACAGAATTAATATACAGAAATCTGTTGCATTTCTATACCCTCATAATGAAGTAGCAGAAATAGAAATTAAGGAAACAATTCCATTTAAATTATACCAAAAAGAATAAAATACCTAGGAATAAATTTAACCAAGGAGATGAAAGTGTTTTATACTCTGAAAACTATAAGACATAGATGAAAGAAATTGAAGATGACACAAACAACCAAAGAGATATACCATGCTCATGGATTGGAAGAATTAATATTGTCAAAATATTCATACTACCTGAAGAAATCTATAGATCCAATGCAATCCTTATCAAAATACCAATAGTGTTTTTCACAGAACTAGAACAGATATTCCTAAAATTTGTATAGAACCACAAAAGACTCCAAATAGCCAAAACAGTCTTGAGAAAGAAGAACAAAGCTGGAGGTATCACAGTCTCAGATTTCAAGATATACTACAAAGTTATAGTAATCAAAGCAGTATGGTATTGGCAGAAAAATAGGCATATAGATCACTGAACAGGAGAGCCCAGAAATAAACTCACACTTGTATGGTCAATTAATCTACAACATATAATGGGAAAAGACAGTTTCTTAGATAAGTAGTGCTGGGAAAACTGAACCACTGTCTTATACCATACAGAGAAATAAACTCAAAATGGATTAAAGACCTAAAGTTGAGACCTGAAACCATAAATCTTTTAAAAGAAAACAAAGGCAGTAATCTCTTGGACACATTAGCCTTAGCAGTATTTTTATGGATATGTCTCCTCAGGGAAGAGAAACAAAAGCAACAATAAACTATTGAGACTACACCACAATTAAGCAAAGGGAACCATCAACAAAACAAAATGGCAACTTCTGGATGGGAGAAGATATTTGCAAATGATATATCTGATAAGGGGTTAAATATCCAAAATATATAAAGAACTTATACAACTCAACATCAAAACCCCCAAATAATCCAATTGAAAAATGAGCAGAGGACCTGAATAAACATTTTTCCAAAGAAAACATGCAGATGGCCAACAGATACATAAAAAGATGCTGAACATCAGTAATCATCAGGGAAATGCAAATTAAAATCACAATTAGTCAAAATAGCAAATATCAAAAAGATAAAAAATAAGTGTTGGCAAGGATGTAGAGAAAAGGGAACACTCATGCACTTTTGATAGGAATGTAAATTGGTACATTCACTGTGGAGACAGTATGGAAGTTCCTCAAAAAATTAAAAAATAGAAATATCATACAATCCAGTAATTCCACTACTATAGGATCTATGGTGATAACTTCTTTTTTATTCCTTGTATTGGTGATTGGTGTTCTTTCTCCTTTTTTTTCTTGATCTGTCTAGCTAGATGTTTGTCAGTTTTGTTGAGCTTTAACAAGATTCAGCTTTGGCTTTGTTAATTTTCTTTATCGTCTATTTTTCCATTTCATTGATTTCTGCTCTTTTTTTTTTTCCTTCCTTTAACTTACTTTGGGTTTACTTTGGTTTTCTTCTTTTAAGTTTCTTGCAGGAGAACCTTAGGTCATTTATTTTAGATCTTTCTCCTTTTCTCATATAAGTATTTAAAGCTGTATGCTTTCCTCTAAGTAGTATTTTAGCTACCTTCCATAAAATTCAATATATTTCATCATTATTCAGCTCAAAATATACTCTTTAAAGATTTTATTTATCAGAGAAAGAGAGAGCACAAGCAGGGGGAGCGGCAGGCAGAGGGAGAAGCAGGCTCCCGCTGAGCAAGGAGCCCATCATGAAACTCGATCCCAGGACCCTGGAATTATGACTCAGCCCAAGGCAGATGTTTAACCGACTGAGCCACCAGGCATCCCCAGTTCAAAACATTTTTAATGTTTCTTATAATTTTGTCTTTGACCTGTAAATTATTTAGAAGTGTGCTATTTAAGGACGCCTGGGTGGCTCAGTCGTTAAGCGTCTGCCTTCGGCTCAGGTCATGATCCCAGGGTGCTGGGATCGAGTCCCACATTGGGCTCCTTGCTCAGTGAGGAGCCTGCTTCTCTCTCTCCCTCTGCTGCTCCCCCTGCTTATGCTCTCTCTCTCTGACAAATAAATAAAAATCAAATGCATTTAAAAAAAAAAAAGAAGAAGAAGTATGCTATTTAATATCCAGGTATTTGGAGTTTTCCTGGATATCTTACTGTTATTGCTCTCTAATTTAATTCTGCTGTGGTCAGAGAATACACTTTGATTTTGATCCTTTCAGATTTATTGAATTTTATCTAATGGCTCAACATATGGTATATATTATTGGTGAATTTATCTATAAATATGCACTTGGAAAATAATGCAGATCCTGCAGTTATTAGATGTAGTGTTCTAAACATGTCAATTAAATTGAGATGATTGATAGGATTTTCAGATCTATGTCTCTAGTGATTTATTTGTTTTGCTCTATCAGTTACTGAGAGAGGAGTATTAAAATCTCTTCTATTAATTGTTGAATTGTCTCTTTCCCCTTTAGTTCTGTCAATTTTTGCTTCATTTATTTTGAGGCTTTGTTATAAAGCACAAGTGCATTTACAGTTGTATGTCTTCCATTTTTTCATTATGAAATATCTTACTTTATGTCTGGTTATATTCTTTGTTTAGAAGTCTCTTTTATCTGACTAAAATAGCCACTCCAGAGGCACCGGGGTGGCTTAGTCGGTTGAGGTCCAACTCTTGATTTCGGCTCAGGTCATGATCTCAGGTTCTGCACTGAGCGTGGAGCCTGCTTAAGATTCTCTCTCCCTTTTCCTCTACCCCTCCCCCACCCACTCTCTCTCTCTCTCTCTCTCTCTCTCTCTCTCTCTCTCAAAAAAAAATAAATAAAATAGCCACTCCAGTATTCTTACGCTTACTATTTGCATGATATATTCTTTTCTACTCATTTGCTCTCAACTATTTATGCTATTTATCTGTTTGTATAAGGTGTATCTTTTATAGGCAAAGTGTATTGTTTTTTATCCTTTGTCAATTTCTGCCTTTTAACTGGAGTGTTTAAACCTATGCTGTCTAATACAGTAGCTATTAACTAGATGTGATCATTGAATCCTTGAAATATGGCTAGTCCAAATTGAGATGTGTTGTGTGAAGTACACATTGGATTTTGAAGACTTAATATGAAAAATAGAATGTAAAGTATTTTATTAATAGTTTTTTCATGGGGCGCCTGGATGGCTCAGTTGTTAAGCGTCTGCCTTCTTCTGCCTTCTTCTTGAAACTTCTTGAACCCATCTGTAGTGAGTGAGTTTTTTATTTTAAATATGCATTTTCAATTCTAAGATTTACATTTGGCTCATTTCACAGGTTCCATTTCTTTGCTGAGAACTCATATCTTTTTATTTTTACTGTGTTTTCCTTACCTCATAGTCCAAATAGTTATTTTTGTCTTCGTCTGATAATTCTATGATCTGGGGCTTCTCGGGTTTTGCATCTGTTGATTATTTTTTCCCTTGAGAGCTGGTCACACTTTCCTTTTCCTGGTTCTTTTCTGTATTAATTTTGGATTGTATTGGGGACAGGTGATTGTTACATTGTATAGATCCTCTAGAGAATGTTCATGTTTTTGTTTTAGCAAGCAGTCAACCCAGTTGTGTTCAGACACTTTCTGTCTTGCCTTCTGTGGGTGGCGGTTAAAGTCTCTGTTGAGTTCTCCAAGCCTTTGCTGTGCGGCTTTGGGTCTGTCCTATTCATGCTTAGCTGAAGAGTGAGCCTGAGATTTGTAAGTCCATACACAGAAATAAGGGATCCTCTTCTCTGGCTCTTTCCACTGTGAGCTTACTCTTACTCTCTGACCTGTATGGATTTCTTTTCCTGGTCTCTCTGGTTAGAAAGATGGGGTTTTTTTAGACTTTTAGCTACCTGTGCTGCCCTGCTGCCAGTCTGCTCCAGGACTCTGCTTACCCTTGGAGCAAAGCTGTTAAGAGAGCTAAAAAGAGAAAACTTGGAACTCATCCTTGTGTAGCGGCTTCTCCACGTTTTAACTCCCTCCATGATTCCCCTGCTTTTGTTTACTTTTCAGAGTCTTCAGATAGTTGTTTTTGTATTTATCCAGTGTTTTCAGTTGTAAACAGTAGGAGACACAGGCTATAGTGAATATATGCTGCCTTAGCAGAACTGGAACCCAATTTCAAGGTTTTAAATATGTATACATTTTGACATATAATGATGATTTGTAAAATTATATCCCAATCTTAAACCACTTCCCTGATCTCTAGACTCATATGTCCAGCTGCCTAATTTTCAAAGGTTTTTTAGATATCTCATGAGTATCTCAAACCTAAGTCCAAATTGAGTTTCTGATGTGACCCAAACTTCTTCCTTCCTCAGTCTTCCCCATCCTACAGTTGCTCTAGTTCCTCTCTTTCTCTGCAGCTCTCATTGAATCCATCTCTAAGTCCTATTGGCTATCGACTCTACCTTCTAAATATATCCAGAGTATAACTGTATCTTACCACTCTTTATCACTAACAGCCTAGTCCAGACCACCATTATTTCTCATTTACATTATTATAGTAGTCTCATAACTGGTCTGCTCCTACCAGGTCTCCTTACAGTCTATTCTCTATAATGAATCTTTAATGATCCTGTTAAAAGCATACAGCAGGGGCGCCTGGGTGGCTCAGGTGGTTAAGCGTCTGCCTTCGGCTCAGATCATGATCCCAGGGTCCTGGGATCGAGCCCTACATCAGGCTCTCTGCTCAGCGGGAAGCCTGCTTCTCCCTCTCCCACTCCCCCTGCTTGTGTTCCTGCTCTTGCTAACTCTCTCTGTCAAATAGATAAATAAAATCTTAAAAAAAAAAAAAGCATACAGCAGATCAATGTCATTCCTCTGTTCATCTCATTCAGAAGTAAAAGCCAAATGTGATCTGTCCCCTTTAGTCCCCTTTCCCATCTCTCTGACTTCTACATCTCTGACTCTTTTTTTTTTTTTTTTTAGTAAAGAAAAATGTAGGGACTAACACACCCTTTTAATATGTTTTTAAATATTTTTAAGGTTTAAAAAGTATTTAAAGTTTGTAATTCCTAGTAGGAAAACATTATCTGAATGAATACCCTAATGGCAAACCACTATAGAATGTTTCAGTTGCATGTGGGGCAGAGGGGTAGGGATTCTCTTCACAGCATCCCAGCTTTCTTCATGTACATCTCTGACTCTTTTACTTTGTGGCAGCTACATTGGCCTTGTTCAAACACTCTAGGCTTACTCCTAGCTCAGGGCCTTTCTTCAAATACCCATAGGATTTGCTTCTTTATTCCCTTTGGGTCTTTGACCAATTGTCACCTTCTCAGTGGAAGCCTTCTCCAATCACTTGGTTTAAAATGTGAACTCCTTACCTCTGTCTTTTTTTTTTTTTTAAGATTTTATTTATTTATTTGACAGAGACACAGCGAGAGAGGGAACACAAACAGGGGTAGTGGGAGAGGGAGAAGCAGGCTTCCCGCTGAGCAGGGAGCCCGATGTGGGGCTTGATCCCAGGACCCTGGAATCATGACCTGAGCCAAAGGCAGACGCTTAACAACTGAGCCACCCAGGCGCCCCAACTCTGTCTTTTTTGTCCCAACACTTCCTCTACCCCCTTTCCTGCCTTTTTCCCCCCTATGGCACTTACCACCACTCTACTGTATATTTTATTTACATATTGTCTGTCACTTCCTCACACCTCTTCTGACAATGAAGTAAATTCCATGAGAGCAGAGTTTTTGACACAGAATAGGCATAATAATTGCTTTCTATTTATTTTATCTGTGGTACATAAGAGTGGTCATTATAGTACTTTTATCTCTGGATCACTTTTAGTTGATGAGCTCAAGACAACTTCCCAGTGGAATCTTCTGATATTTAATAGGATTGTATATATTATAGAAAAGAACATGCAGTGAATTATTGATTTCCTGGGGTTGATTTGTGTTCAGTGTGCTATTACTTGGTACAGTAACAATATTTAGGAGTTTTAAAAGCTGTGATGGCAGGTAGAATACCTGTTATGACCAGAGCCTTGTATCAGGTTCTATGTCAGAAACACACCAAAAAATAAAAGAATGCTGCAATAGATGGTTTTTAATCTACAACCTAGATTTAAAAGAAGTGTTAGTCGTAGGGACGCCAGGCTGGCTCAGTCAGAGGAGCATGTGACTCTTGATCTTGGGGTTGTGAGTTCGAGCCCTACGTAGGGTGTAGAGGTTACTTAAAAATAAAATCTTAGGGGCACCTGGGTGGCTCAGTCATTAAGCGTCTGCCTTCGGCTCAGGTCGTGATCCCAGGGTCCTGGGATCGAGCCCCACATCGGGCTCCCTGCTCAGCGGGAAGCCTGCTTCTCCCTCTCCCACTCCCCTTGCTTGTGTTTCCTCTCCCTCTGTGTCTCTCTCTATCAAATAAATAAAATCTTAAAAAAATAAAAGATTAAAAAAATAAAATCTTTTAAAAAAAAGAAGTATTAGTCATAAAAAATTCTGTGATTAGTGTGCTTCAGTTTACCAATGGAGAAACTCTTTGTTTTTGTTTGTTTGTTTGTTTGTTTGTTTTTTATCACTTCTGGATTTTTTTTTTAAATTTTTTTATTGTTATGTTAATCCCCATACATTACATCATTAGTTTTAGATATAGTGTTCCATGATTCATTGTTTGTGCATAACACCCAGTGCTCCATGCAGAACATGCCCTCCTCAATACCCATCATGTTTGTTTTGTTTTTTAAAAGATTTTATTTATTTGACAGAGAGAGACACAGGGAGAGAGGGAACACAAGCAGGGGGAGTGGGAGAGGGAGAAGCAGGCTTCCTGCTGGGCAGGGAGCCTGATGCGGGGCTCGATCCCAGGACCCTGGGATCATGACCTGAGCCGAAGGCAGGCGCTTAACAACTGAGCCACCCAGACGCCCCAACTCTTTGGTTTTTAAAGGCAATAAAATATTTGGTTAAGAACACAGGCTATGGAGCCAGGCTATCTGATAATTAATCCTAGATCAATCCCCTGCTGTTGCCTTGGGCTGGTTACTTATCTATAAAATGAGAATGATACTACCTACTTCTCAGGGTTAAGAATTAAATTATGTAAATATATGGAAAATAATTAGAACAAGGCCTGACACAGAGTGAGTACTTTAAAGTTATTAGCCACCTCTAACAACACCACAACCAACTTTATCATCTTTCTTTGGAGATTCCACTTCATTATATGGATAGAAGAATATTTTATATAATGCATGCATTTTAATTTACTTTTTAACCACCTGGAAGAATCACCAGAGAATTGATAGGAATGTTGAAATCACCAAGCATGTAATTTTCATTTTCTTTTAAGCTTACATTTATGGTTTAACAATATTTTCAGCCACTTCCCTTCATTTCATGTCCCCTACCCTTACCCCACCCCCTGCACCCTCCATTTACTAAGAATGTTTATATAACATATAACAGTGCAATTGAAAATGGAAATGGGGGCACCTGGGTGGTTCAGGTGGTTAAGCATCTGCTTTTGGCTCAGGTCATGATCCCAGGGTCCTGGGAATGAGGTGCCCCTCCCACCCCCCCGCCTCATATCCATAGGGCTCCCTGCTCAATAGGGAGTCTGCTTCTCCCTCTGCCTCTCTGCCCCTCCCCCCTGTGCTCTTTCTCTCTCAAGTAAATAAATAAAATCTTTTAAAAAAATGGAAATGAAGGGTGCCTGGGTGGCTCAGTTGGTTAAGCGACTGCCTTCGGCTCAGGTCATGATCCTGGAGTCCTGGGATCGAGTCCCGCATCGGGCTCCCTGCTCAGCACGGAGTCTGCTTCTCCCTCTGACCCTCCTCCCTCTCATGCTCTCTGTCTCTCATTCTCTCTCTCTCAAATAAATAAATAAAATCTTTAAAAAAAAAAATGGAAATGAATATATTGGGCAATATTGTGGATTTTTAAAGCTGATATAATTATTTTAGTTATAGTATTGTATCCAGTTTCATTCTTTAGGTATCTGAATCTCTGTTATAGTTATAGCAATTTTGGAAGCCAGAGAATTCTTAGGAACTAATAAGAGCTCTGTTTCATGCATGAAACTTTCTGAAAATATAAACCTTTATTACTCAATGTTTTTTGTGTAACTTTTTTCTTTTTCAGAGAGAGAGCATGAGCAAGGGGGGAGGGGCTGGGGAAGAGGGAGAGAGAGAATCTTAAGCAGGTTCCATGCCCAGTGTGGAGCCTGATGCCGGCTCCATCTCACAACCCCGAGATCATGACATGAGCTGAAATCAAGAGTCAGCTGCTTAACCCACTGAGCCACCCAGGCACCCCTATTATGTAACTTTTAGAAGTGCTTATATCAATTTAATGTTTGAGCTGTTAAGAAATGTTTGCTATAAGAAAATCTTGGCTATATTGAAATTAAAAAACAAAACAAAACATATCATTTGGTCCCATGTGTTTTTTTTTTTTAAGTAGGCTCCATGCCTAGTGTGGAGCCCAATGTGGGGCTTGAACTCACAACCCTGAGATCAAGACATGAGCTGAGATCAAGAATCAGACACTTGGGGCGCCTGGGTGGCTCAGTTGGTTAAGCGACTGCCTTTGGCTCAGGTCATGATACTGGAGTCCCGGGATCGAGTCCCACATCAGGCTCTCTGCTCAGCAGGGAGTCTGCTTCTCCCTCTGACCCTCCCCCCTCTCATGTGCTCTCTCTCATTCTTTCTCTGAAATTTAAAATAAAAAAAAAGAGATGCTTAACTGAGCCACCCAGGCGCCCCTGGTCCAATGTTATTTTTAACCTTCATGAATATTATTTTTCCTTCTTTAGGACAAGGTGGAAGACTGGTTGATAGAGGAGATAATACTTATGGAGGAAAATGGGTCATAAATCCTAGTGGCGGATTGATTTCAAAGGGACATCCACTGGGAGCTACAGGTAATACTACACACAGATTTCCTAATTTTTTGTTATCATTTTTGACATAAATATGAATGGTTTAGCCATTGATTTGAATGAAAGATTGTATTCTCTGAACCTGGTAGCCAGTGCTTTAAGTGATTGTTTAGTCATAGTATTTTTAATTTTCCTTTAAGTGTAGTGTACTTCAGTAATAACTGATGAGAATTTGAATTAGTTGAAACTCTAAATTCAACAGTATGTATATTTTTAAAGTTTTATTATTTTCAAATAGGTATACAATTTAACTTAAAATGTTTCCAAATAGAGATCTTGCTAGACCTGCTGGATAAGAATAATTTGAAATGAGCACATTATTTGTATATAGTTGTGTATGTCGTTGATGTTACATGGAAATTTTTTTTCTCTTGAGAGAGCTGGACTAAAAGTTATGAAATAAGAATTTTAGGGGCGCCTGGGTGGCTCAGTCATTAAGCGTCTGCCTTCGGCTCAGGTCGTGGTCCCAGGGTCCTGGGATCGAGTCCTGCATCGGGCTCTTTGCTCAGCGGGAAGCCTGCTTCTCCCTCTCCTTGTTGCTCCCCCTGCTTGTGTTCCTTCTCTCACTGTGTCTCTCTCTGTCAGATAAATAAATAAAATCTTTAAAAAAAAAGAAGAAGAATTTTACTGTGGCTCTACTGCTGACTGGCCATTGACTGTTTTGATTAATTAGTCAATTAATCACTTTAACTTTTAGTTTCCTTAATTGTAAAATGAAATTGTACAAAGAAGTTTATAAAATAACTTAGCACTAAAATCTGGGATTTATTGTTATGAAGATAGGTGAGCTTTGTATTTTTTTCATATTGTCTTATATATTAACTAATAAAAAAAATTTTTTTTAAAGATTTTAGGGGCGCCTGGGTGGCTCAGACAGTTAAGCGTCTGCCTTCGGCTCAGGTCATGATCCCAGGGTCCTGGGATCGAGCCCCGCATCGGGCTCCCTGCTCAGCAGGAAGCCTGCTTCTCCCTCTCCCACTTCCCCTGCTTGTGTTCCCTCTCTCGTTGTGTGTCTCTCTGTCAAATAAATAAATAAAATCTTAAAAAAAAAAAAAGATTTTATTTGAGAGAGCAAGAGATCAGGAAAGAGAGAGAGTGAGAGTTCGGGAGAGAGAGAGAAGGCTTGAGCAGGGGGAGGGGCAGAGAGAGAAGCAGATGCCCTGCTGAGCAGGGAGCCCAATGTGGGACTCAATCCCAGCACCCTGGGATCATGACCTGAGCCAAAGGCAGATGCTTAATCAACAGAGCCACCCAGGCGCCCTAATTAATTAAAATTTTTATAAATTATTGTAAATTCCAAAATAAAGAAGTTAGAATGAACAGTGTATTCATTACAGCAATTAACTTTGGTTTGTTTCTGTTTATGACTGTAATTTAGTAAGTTTATAACCTGGTAGAGAAAATAGATGTACGTAGATAAAGAGTAAGAGGTAGGTAGACAGGTATGCACACATAGATAGTTGCAGTATAATGTGCTACCTTGCTATTTATTTTGTCTTGTTTGTTCTTTGGGTCTTTTCTCTTTTTCATACTATCTTTTTATTAATTGGGTATTTTATAGTATTTTATTTTCTCTCTTCTGTTGAATTATTTCTTTTTCTTATTTTTTAGTGGTTGCTCTAGGATGTACAACATGCATTTTTAAATTAACCACAGTCTACCTTCAATTAATGTTATGCTATTTCACATGTGATGTAAGGGCTTTATATCCATGCACTTCTGAATATATTGTAAACCCCACAGTATACTATTGTTATTATTTCTCTAAACAATCTAATATATTTCAAAGTAATCTGAAAATGAGGGGAATGAGAGTGATATCATTGGGAGTGATGGAATAACAACACCTGACAAATATTCTCCTTTATAAAAGTTCCAAGAACACTTGTAAAAATTGTCAAGATCAAGTTTTTACAGAACTTTGGAAATTAACCAAAGACTTACAACAATCTGGGGGCACATTTTTAAAAACAAACAGGTGAATCTCCATAAGAATACTAAGCTTTATGGCATTTTGACTTGCTCTAATACCACTCCCCCTTTCCCCAGCTCCATGGTAGACTTGAAAACAAGAGCCTGCAATCCTCCTAGCCAGCACTGGAGGAGTCGGAATGGAATTGGAGCTCTTTCAAAGCCCCATTCTCAGAGAATTGTCATTATTTGATCTGTCTGGCAGTTCCCTGGTGAACCATTCTTAAAAGGCTTGTCTTTATGTAACCTGACAGAGAACTTGCGCCAGTGCAAACAGTATTTTCTCAGAGTCATTTGCTGAGAACAAGTAGCAAAAACTGGCTTAACAACATAGCTCCCTGAGGTGCTGATAACAATTGGGGCAAACAGCCCAACCAAAAAACTTAAAAGAAAAAGCTGAGGAATGAAATGTCTATAGGGGTCTTTGAAAAGATCTGACATATCCCTGGGAATCTAGAACACCAAGTATATACTAAGGCTGTGTGTATGTTCGAGGCTGTCTGCATGTTCAGAAAAGACCTGAGAAGGTCCTAACCTTTATCTCTGGCTAACCTTGGGGCTCTGTGCAAGCAGGAAGTAGAGGCTAAGGTGAAGTTGTAAACTGCCTAGCTGAGAGCCCCAACACACACACAGAGCCTCAGCAAAGACTGAGAGACTTACTAGTTCCAGACATTTAAGAAAATCTCTGTCCAGCCATTAGCTAACCACTAAGCTAACCAAGAAGAAAATTTAGTGATCAATTGTGACAAAGAATACAGACTTTACAGAATTAGTTTGGAAATGTCACTAGGTCAACAACAACAACAAACTCTGGGAAAGGGGAAGAATCTGATTTCTAGAGTTGCCACATTATATTATTTAAAATACCTAGTTTTCAAAAAAAAACTATGAGCCATGCAAAGAAACAAGAAAGTATGGCCCATACACAGGGGGAGGAAAGTAGTCAATAGAAACTGAGGTAGCTCAGACATTGGATTTACTAGACAAAGACAGTCATCTACTTAAGTATGTTCAAAGAATTAAAGGAAACTATAAAGAACTAAAGGAAAATATCACAATATATTACCAAATAGAGAATATCAGTTACTAGGTAGAAATGATAGAAAAGAACCAAATAAATTCTGGCATTGAGAATTATAGTAACTGGAATGAAAAATGCACTAGAGGGGCTCAACACCAAATTTGAGCAGGCAGAAGAAAAAATCAGTAAATTTAAAGGTAGGTCAGTTGAAATTATCCAGGCTGAGGAACAGAAGGAAAAAAAAAAAAAAGAATGAAGAAAAATGAACAGAGCCTCAGAGACCTGTCGGACCCCAGCAACTCTAACAACATGCACATAATAATGGCTCCAGAAGGAGAGGAATGAAAGGACAGAGAGAATATTTGAAGAAATAATGACTGATAACTCCCCAAACTTGAGGAAAAAAACTTTTATATGCATGTCCAAGAAGTTCAACAAACTTCAAGTAGGAATATCTCAAAGGGGTTTATACTTAGACACATCATAATCAAACTGTTGGGAGCAAAATGCAGAATATTGAAAACAACAACAGAGAAGATTCATCCTGTAGAAGCATTACTCAGTAAGGCTTAACAGCTGATTTCTTTTCAGAAACCATTGAGGCAGTGTGATGAAAGAAAGTGCTAAGCAAGAATTCTATGTTCAGTGAAACACCCTTTAAAAATGAAGGAGAGGGCGCCTGGGTGGCTCAGTTGGTTAAGTGACTGCATTCGGCTCAGGTCATGATCCTGGAGTCCCGGGATCAGATCCCGCATCAGGCTCCCTGCTCAGTGGGGAGTCTGCTTCTCCCTCTCACCCTCCTCCCTCTCATGCTCTCTTTCTCTTCATTCTCTCTCTCTCAAATAAATAAATAAAAATCTTAAAAAATAAAAAATAAGGGTGCCTGGTGGCTCAGTCATTAAGCGTCTGCCTTTGGCTCAGGTCATGGTCCCGGGGTCCTGGGATTGAGCCCCGCATGGGGCTCCCTGCTCAGCGGGAAGCCTGCTTCTCCCTCTCCCACTCTCCCTGCTTGTGTTCCCTCTCTCACTGCTCTCTCTCTCTCAAATAAATAAATAAAATCTCTAAAAAATAAAAATAAAAAATAAAAATGAAGGAGAGGGGCACCTGGGTTGCTCGGTCATTAAGCGTCTGCCTTCGGCTCGGGTCATGATCCCAGGGTCCTGGGATTGAGCCCCGCATCGGGCTCCCTGCTCAGCGGGAAGCCTGCTTCTCCGTCTCCCACTCCCCCTGCTTGTGTTCCCTCTCTAGCTGTGTTTCTCTCTGTCAAATAAATAAATAAAAACCTTAAAAAAAAAAAATGAAGGAGAAATGAAGACATTCCCAGATAAAAATTGAGAAAATTTACCTATACGAAATACTTTATAAAGAGAGTCATTCAAACTGAAATGAAAGAGCTCTAGACAGTGGAATAAAGGGCATATGAAGAAATAAAGAGCATTAATAAATGTAACCGCTTTGGTAAATATAAAGAACAATATAAATGCATTTTTCTTTGTCATGTTTCTCCCCTCCTATCCAACTGCATGAAGCAATAATCTGAGTCAATAGGTATACAATGCATAAAGATATAATTTGTATGACAGTAACAACACAAAGGAGTGTAGAGGGGAAAAAGCTAATCTTTTTTTGTATACTATTGAAATTAAGTTAGTATTAATCCAAACTAGGTTGCTATAAATTGTTAATTGTAATCCCTAGAGCAACCACTAAAAAATAACTTTAAAATATAAAGATATATAGTGAAAAAATATATAGTAAAATGACAAAGAATGAAAATGGTACACTAGAAAATACACACAAGAAGTAAATAATGGAGAAATAGAGGCGTTAAAAAACACTACATCAAAAACTAATGATGTACTGTATGGTGACTAACATAACGTAATAAAAATAAATAAAATAAAATATACAAAGAACTCTCAAAACTAAACAATAAGAAAATGAACAGTATGGTTAAAAATTGGTCAAAAGACCCAGACAACTCACCAAAGATGATGATATACAATGGCAAATATGCATATGGAAAGATCTTCAACATCATATGTCATTAAGGAATTGCAAATTAAAACCACAGGATACCTCTACATATATATTAGAATCTCCAAAATCCAAAATGGTGACAATACCAAATGTTGGCAAGTTTTTGCAAAGTGAAACATGATGAGCACTGGCTGATGTATAGAATTGCTGAATCACTATATTGTACACCTGAAACTAATATAACACTGTATGTTAATTATACTGGAATTAAAATTAAAAAACTTAATAAAAAAGAAATGAATCATCCCCTTACCATACAATTCAGTGAGCTCAGCTGATTTAAAAACTAGTGGGCTCAGCTCTGGGAGAGCTGGGCAAGTTACAGGAAACTGTGTCCCAGCCCTTAAAGATATAGCACAACATATAGCCCCGTGGAGATACAGTATAAAAGCAGCGGTTTGAAAAACACCTGGGGTATACAGGAGGGAGATTTGTTTACTAATTTCAGAGCGTGTGCTAAAGGGTCAGTGTTCTTTGGGAGACTTCTCTAGAACAAAAGAGTTGGCAGGTGGCATTTCCCTCCCCTGCTCCCTGCCCCCATCAAGCCTAGACACGTGGACACCTGTGGGAACCAGCGCACTGCCAACACTCTCCACCTAGCTTGCTAACAGTAGACCTAGTCCCCACAGATCTGTCCCCTCCAACCTGGAGGAGATGTAGCTGACTTTCCTAACACATAGACACAGACACAGAGTTAAGCAAAATAAGGAGACAGAGGAATATGTCCCAAATGAAAGAACAAGACAAAATCAGACCAAGAGAGCTAAACAAAACAGAGATAACTAATATGCCTGATAGAGATTTAAAAGTAATGGTCATAAAAACACTCACTGGACTTGAGAAAAGAGTGGAAGACTTCAGCGAGACCCTCAACAGACATAAAAAAACATAAAAAAGAACCAATCAGAGCTAAAGAACTCAAAAGCTGAAATTAAAAATACACTAGATGGAATAAATAGATTAAGATTTATTTATTTAAGGGAAGGAGAGAGAGCTCAGGGGGTGGGGAGGGGCAGGGTGAGAGTGAGAGAGAGTCTTTTAAGCAGACTCCATGCTGAGCGCAAAGCCTGAGATGGGGCTTGATCTCACAACCCTGAGATCACGACCTGAGCCGAAACCGAGAATTGGACCCTTAACCAACTGTATCACTCAGGTGCCCTGAGAATAAACTTACCTTAATGAGCACTGAGTAATGTGTAGAATTGTTGGATCACTGTATTGTACGCCTCTAACTAATATAACACTATATGTTAACTATACTGGAATTAAAATTTACAAAAAGACCAAAAAAAAAGAGTTGCAGTTTACATTAGAGACAGTGATTTAAGTTTTTTCAGACAGGTTCCTCACTCTCATATAAAAAACTTCTTTTCATCAGGAGATGAATATGGCATTTCAGGTTGTTTTTATTGACACATAACTTTTTTCTCCTCTGAAGGAACATATTTTTATTATAATTAACTTGTTTGCCATTCTGAGATATTTTTGTTCTGCCATTCACTGAAACATTCAGAAATCATGCTTTGTAGTAACAATACGATTTTTCATATCCATATTCTTTCTTAAAATTGAGGTGTAATTTTCACATAATAAAATACACAGTTCTCACAAAACACAATTGTTTATAGCAGCATTATTTATAATAGCCAAAAAGGTGAAAACAACTGAGATGTCTGTCATCAGGCAATATACATGTGGTATATTCATACAATGGAATATTCTTAGGCCATAAAAGAAATGAAGTACTGACAGATGCTACAACATAGATGAACCTTGACTTCCCTCAAACATCTTCCCCATTCTCCAAACCTTTCTCCCTCAGGCAGGCTAAGACTGATCCAAATTTTTCTTGTATCAGTAGCTCATCCTTTGTTATTGCTAAATAGTATTCCTTATACCACTTTGTTTATCCATTCTCCTGTTGATGGACATTTGAGGTCCTTCTTGTTTGAGGCCATTATGAATAAGGATGCTATGAACCTTTTTGTACAAGTCTATTTGTGGACATACCTTTTGCATTTCTCTTGGGTTAATAACTCAGCGAAATGGCTCAATCGGAGGGCAGATATATGTTTAACTTTATAAGAAGCTGCCAAATAGTTCTCCAAAGGTTTGTCATATGGTTTTTAATATTATAGCAGGATGACAAATTTTAACATTTAACATGTCTTTCTCTTCCTTCTTACCCTTAGTTCTATTCCTCAGAGTCAACCTCTTTTACTATTACTATTACTATACAACCTTTTGTGTTTTTTTTTTTTAAAGATTTTATTTATTTGACAGAGAGAGAGAGACAGTGAGAGAGTGAACACAAGCAGGGGGAGTGGGAGAGGGAGAAGCAGGCTCTCCACCAAGCAGGGAGCCCAATGCGGGGCTTGATCCCAGGACCCTGGGATCATGACCTGAGCCAAAGGCAGACGCCTAACGACTGAGCCACCCAGGTGCCCCTATATACAACTTTTCTATATGTATGTGTCATATATGTATATTTACCACATTGTAGACAGCTTTCTTTACTTACATCTTAAAAATCTTTTTATATTATCACTTAGAGATATTGTTTATTCTTTTTTAATGCCTGCACAGTATTCTCATTATAAGAAATTTACCTAACCATACCTAGCAGACATATATGTGGTATCAATTTTGCTATTATAAACAATGCTGCAATAAGCATCCTCGTGTCTTTGCATACTTTTGCGTGTATACTCAAGATAAGTTCAAAACAATGGACTTACTATGTCAAAGGATAGTATATCTTTAAAAACTGGTAGACATTGCCAAATTTTTTTCAAAAAAGACAATGTATATTCCCAACAATAGAGTATGACAGTACTTTTTAAGAAAAATAATATAATATTTTATTAGTCAAATTAGTAAGGTTTTGTTTTTTTTTTTAGATTTTATTTGTTTATTTGAGAGAGAGAGAGAGAGAGCTTGAGCATGAGCAGGGGGAGGGGCAAAAGGAGAGGGAGAAGCAGACACCCCGCTGAGCAGGAAGCCTAATGAAGGGCTCCATCCCAGGACCCTGAGATTGTGATCTGGGCTGAAGGCAGACAGTTAACTGACTGAGCCACTCAAACACCCCAAGAGTACTTCTCTTTTAATAATCTTGTCAACATTAGATTCTTTTATCAAATGTAAACAATTTTGTCAGTCTTGGCCAGGTTGTCTAGTTCTTTCCCCTGGCCTGAAAGGCTAACCTAAAACACCACAGGAAGATAGAATTTACTCAACTTTTAAATACTTCAAAGAATGTCACACCTTCTGTAGTATCCTTTGAAAACACTTTCCAGTATTTTATTTATTTATATATTTTTGTTGTTGTTTTTTAAGTAGGCTACATGCCCAGCATGGACCCCAGTATGGGGCTTGAACTCACAACCCTGAGATCAAGACCTGAGCTAAGATCAGGAGTCTGATGCTCAACCAACGGAGCCACCCAGGCACCCTTTCCAGTATTTTAGTCTACACTGTTGGTAACATTTTCCTGTTATCATCAGTCATTAGGGATTATGTTTAATGGTGGGGTAGCATTTTGGGGGAAAAATTTACGGATCTTGCTGATTTGATTAGTAGCCTGAATAGGGATGAGGAATTATTGAATTGCAAATGTTTACTTGCTACATATTGAGGATTTGGATATACTTCAAATAAATCTGACACATGGCCATTAGCTGTAGTCCAAGAAAGAATTCAGACTCCTGGAAAATATATTAGAATGACAGCTCTGAGTGGTTTAAATATTTTTCCCTGGTTACTTGGATAACAAATTGCAATAGGATTCTAAGAAAATCAGAAAATGGTCAAGTGCTTCCAAAACATACTAACTTATGATGGGGTGGGGACAGTGTAAGGTTCTCTTCTACAAATGGTGTTAGTTTAATTGTAAGATATTGCTACTTTGGTGTGAACTCAGTATTGGGAAATTAGCTTTAAAATTAAAGCTTCATGATATGGTTTCCAATTTTAACTTGTCCAGATCTGGATAAAAAAAATCTTCTAGTTGCCGTAACAGTACCTATAATAGAAAAAAAAAAAGATAGATTTAAGTATTTGAAGTGAATATTTTGTTAATTGTTGGTTTAAAATCATGAATTCCTTTTAGATTTTTCTTTCTTTTTTAAAATTTATTTATTTGAGAGAGAGAGAGCGGGGGAGGGGGTGTAGGGGGGGACAGAGGGAGGAGAGGGAGAGAGAGTCTCAAACAGGCTCTGCACTCAGTGTGGACCCTGATGCAGGGCTTGATCTCATAACCCTGAGATCACAACCTGAGCTGAAACCAAGAGTCGGATGCTTAACCGACTGTGCCACCCAGGCGCCTCCCTTTTAGATTTTTCAATTAGGAAAATCACATTAAAACTTAGATTTTTTAATTGTTAGCATCCATATAATAGTTTCATATTTTATTTCAATTTTTAATGTGCTTTCGTATATATTGCATTAATGCTTACTGAACTGTTTAAAATGAATAAATAAAATTTGACTTTATCTTATTATTAGCTATCTCTGATTTTTGAAAATGCATATTAATGTTTTTGATTTGCTGAAAGGCCACGAAAGTGATTTGAGATACAGCTCCTTACAAGGGACTGTTGTTTTGAAGCTGGAAGATGGTTATTTAGTTTGGCCTTTTGTGCCAATTAAGCCTGGCATTTAGTGCCTTTCCAGTATGGCTTCAACCTAGTTTTAGATCCTGATCTTTCATTTTTCAGTCCATGAAAGTTCAGCAAATGCTTATTGTGTGCCCACTTTATCATGAGGTGATCTAAGTAATTGGTTCTCTTTTTTATTTTTAATTTATTTTTAAAAAAGATTTTATTTATTTATTTGAGAGAGAGAAAGCACAAGCCAGGAGGGGGCGGGCAGAGGGAGAAGCAGACTCCTCACTGAGCAGGGAGCCTGATGCGGGGCTCAATCACAGGACCCTGGGATCATGACCTAAGCTGAAGGCAGATGCTTAACCAACTGAGCCCCCCCAAGCGCCTGTGTAATTGGTTCTCAAATATAGTGTCTAATGATGTACTGATTCAGAATCTCCTGTAGCTTTTATTTTAAAAAATATATATTTTATTTATATGCCAGAGAGAGAGAGAGAGCGTGCACAAGCAGGGAGAGTGGTAGACAGAGGGAAAAGCAGGCTCCCTGCTGAGCAAGCAGCCCGATGCAGGACTCGATCCCAGGACCCTGGGAGTATGACCTGAGCCGAAGGCAGATGCTTAACTGACTGAGCCACCCAGGCGTACAAGAGGCAGATAATGTGATAATGCAAATAGTTATTGTACAAGGCAGAATGCACAAATTCAGGCAAAGTATAAACCAGAACTATGAGGAGAAGAAAAAGGGAAAGAAAAGTGGCGGGGTGAAGATTTACTAATTGCCTACCACCGGCCAGGTTTTGTGCTAGCATTTATATCTAGCTGGGTTTTGGGTGAAACCAAAATGTTTAAATGTTTAAATTAAAATGGACTGTTTCCTTCCCAGACAACTTTAGTTCCTTGTCACTGCTGCAGACTCTATCTTTGATATTTTCTGAATAACAACAACAGCAAATATTTACACAGTGCTAAGTGCTGGGCACTGTTCTAAGTATTCTTCATTTAATTCTCATGTCTATTTTTGTATTTTATAAAAGTGGAAAATAAAAGCACAGAGTAACTTGCCCAAAGTCACCAAACTAGTGGCAAAGCTAGGATTCAAACCTAGGCAATGTATTTCTAGAGTCCAAGCTCTTAACCACTATACTCACTAAAATGATTTTTTCTCGGGGCGCCCGAGCCCCGCATCAGGCTCCCTGCTCGTCAGGAAGCCTGCTTCTCCCTCTCCCCCTGCTTGTGTTCCCTCTCTCGCCGTGTCTCTATCTGTCAAATAAATAAATAAAATCTTAAAAAATAAATAAATAAAATGCTTTTTTCTCAGGAGAAATGCCCATCTTCAAGGTCCATCTCAAGTGTTACCTGCCTTATGAAGCTTTCCCTAATTTCTTCATCCTTTCCATAGATTGAATTATTCTTTCCCTTTTCTGAACTCGTTATACTTTCAATCAGTACTTCTTTTTTGACATTTATACTTATAGTATATATTGTAATTATTTGTGGCTTAAAAAGAAAAAATATCTGCATTTGACTAAAATGCCTGTAAAGGCAGAATCCGTATTTCCTTAGTCTCTGTACCCTGAACAGTGCTCAGTACAAGAGTCTGCACATATAAAGGGGATGGCTGATTAAATTTTTGTTCCTTTAACATCTGAAAAGTGGTATGGGGCAGAGGGGATAAACTTGTCTAGTGTGGGAAGAATTAGGAAAAATTCATGGGAAGCTAGATTTGGGGCTGATACAGAAAATTAACTGTCGAACATGGCTTCTCAGAAGTGTAGTAGGTTGCTTCCTGATAGCGTGCGTTGCCTGTCACAGAGGCTGTGTATGAAAAATACAAGTTAACAACCCGATGGCAGTGTTGTGAGGGCAATTGCCCATTTGTTGGGGCCTGAGATTCGATGAACTCTTCGATCCTTTCTAATTCAAAGATGTTCTGATCCCGCAAGGTGATATAATTATTTCTCCTACTGAATTCACATTGTTCTTGATGTTTTTAATGGTACACATATTATTCTATCATGTGATTTTTGTTTACATGTTCTAATACCTTTTTAGGTATTATAAAGTTAGGTTGTAAAGATTTGGGTGAAAATGAAATGAGAGTAGATGGAATCTGAGCCGGGAGACCTAGCATATTCAAACTATGGCTTGCCCCTTCTACTCTGTAAAAGGTCACTGAAAGAAATACATCCTAGGATGATGACTGGCAAGACCTAAATCTAATACTGACTCTAAAAAGTCAGTAAGTCAGTAAAGCCTAAATAGCTTTTTGTTGTGTTTTTGTTGTTTTGTTTTGTTGGTGCAAAATGGTGGTTTTATTAAAGCATGGGGGTAGGACCCGTGGGCAGAAAGAGCAGCTGCCCTAAATAGCTTTTTACCAAAGCATCTATTTTAGCCTCTCGTCATGTCCTATAGGCCACCTATCCTCATTCCCATTGCCCAGAATTTTGCATTTTTGCCACTGGGATTGAGGAAAGTTAAGTTTTATCATTAGATTCTAATGAATACTCTCCAGTGCCAGGGGAAATGGAACCCAAGTGAGAGTGTTTACTCTTGATACCTGTTGGCAGGTAGAGATAGCTAGGAGCAGCTCCTGGCTTTTATTGCACTTGCTAAGTAAAAGTAACGGAGAAGGAAGATCATGCCTATATATCTCATATTTTATTTTATTATCTTAATGGCTTTATTGAGGTAAAATCAACATATAATCAACTGATTTTAAAATGTAAAGTTTAATAAGTTCTGACATACATGTATATATATCTGTGAAACCATCACCATACTCGATAGTAAACATATCCATGAACCAGAAGTTTCTTCATATATACTTCTCTGTAATCCCTCCCTCTCATTACTCCTCACCCCTCATCCCAAAGCAGCCACTGATCTTGCTTTCTGTCACTGTAGATTAATTTGCATTTTCTAGGATTTTATAAAATGGAACCCTATAGTATGTATTCTCTGTTCTTGTCTGCCTGAGATTTATTTATTTTTGCGTGAATCAATAGGTCATTCCTTTATATTACTGAGTAGTAGTTCATTGTATGGATATATCACAATTTATTGTTGATGGGTATTTGGGTTGTTTATAGTTTTTGGCTACTATAAATAAAGCTACTATGAACTGTGAACATTCATGTATAAATCTTTGTATGAACATTTGATGTCTCTTGAGTAAACAGCTAGGAGTGGAATGACTGGATCATACACTAGGTATGTGTTTAACTTTTTTTTTTTTAAGTTTTTATTTAAATTCTGGTTAGTTACCATACATGTAATACAATTTAGTGATTCAACACTTCCATACAACATCTGGTGGTCATGAGGATAAGTGCACTCCTTAATCCCCATCACCTATTTAACCCATTTCCCCCCACCCACCTCCCTTCTGATAACCATCAGTGTGTTCTCTATAGTTAAGAGTCTGTTTTTTGGTTTGCCTCTCTCTTTTTTTCCCCCTATGATCATTTGTTTTGTTTCTTAAATTCTACATATGAGTGAAATCATATGGTATTTGTCTTTCTCTGACTTATTTCACTTAGCATAATACTCTCTAGCTCCAGCCACGTCATTGCAAATGGCAAGATTTAATTCTTTTTGATGGCCAAGTAATATTCCATTGTGTGTGTATGTATACACACATACACACACACATATATACATATACACACCATATATATATATATATATATATATATATATATTATACACACACACACACACACACACACACACCACATCTTCTTTATCCATTTATCAGTCAGTGGTCATTTGGGCTCTTTCCATAATTTGGCTTTTGAGTGGTCATACTGTTTTACATTCCCACTAGCGGTGTGTGAGAGTTCTTGTTCCTCCACATCTTCATCAGCACTTGGTATGGTCAGTCTTTAATTTTAGACATTCTAACCAGTGTGGAGTGGCATCTCCTTGTGGTTTTAATTTACATTTTCTTTTTTTTTTTTAATAAAGATTTTATTTATTTATTTGACAGAGAGACATAGCAAGAGCAGGAACACAAGCAGGGGGAGTGGGAGAGGGAGAAGCAGACTTCCTGCTGAGTAGGGAGCCCGATGCGGGGCTCAATCCCAGGACCCTGGGATCATGACCTGGGCTGAAGGCAGATGCTTAACAACTGAGCCACCCAGGCGCCCCTAATTTGCATTTTCTTAATGACTAATGATGTTGAGTGTTTTTTCAAGTGCTTATTTGCTATTTGTATATCTTCTTCTGAAGAGTCTATTAAAATCTTTTGCCTATTTTGGGACACAATTGGTTGTTCTTTTTTTTTTTTAAGATTTTATTTATTTATTTGAGAGAGAGAGTACAAGCAGAGGGGAGGGGCAGAGGGAGAGGGAGAAACAGACTCCTTGCTGATCAGGGAGCCCTATGTGGGGCTCAATCCCAGGATGGATGGCTCAGTTGTTAAGCGTCTGCCTTCGGCTCAGGTCATGACCCCAGGGTCCTGGGATCAAGCCCCGAGTCGGGCTCCCTGCTCAGCAGGAAGCCTGCTTCTCCCTCTCTCACTCCCCCTGCTTGTGTTCCCTCTCTCGCTGTGTCTCTCTCTGTCAAATAAATAAATAAAATCTTAAAAAAGAAAAAATGAAAAAAAAGAAATCAATAAGCTGATTCTAAAATTTCTATGGAAATGCAAAGGAGCTAGACTAGCCAAACAACTCTGAAAAAGAAGAATAAAGTTGAGAGCCAAGGCGACCTAATTTCCAGAACTATTATAAAACTACAATAATCAAAACAGTATAGTATTCATGTAAAGACAGACAAATAGATTACTGAACAGAAAAGAGAGTCCAGATATAATGCCCACATATTTATGAACAGTTGATTTTTGACAAAGGCAATGCTATGGAGAAAATATAACTTTTCTAACAAATGGCACTATAACTGGAAATACATTAAGTAAAAAATGGACTTGGATCCATACTTTGTGCCATACACAAAAATTAATTCAAAATGGGTTATAGATCTAAATGTAAAATTTAAAGTATAAAACATCTATGAGAAAACACAGGAAAAGGTCTTGGTGATCCTGGATTAGATAGAGATTGCTTAGATACAAAACCAGAAGTAAATCCATAAAAGAACAAACAAATAAGTGGGAGTTAATAAAAATAAAAAACTTCTGCTCTTCAAAAGATGCTGCTAAAGGAATGAAAGGAAGTCACAGACTAGGAGAAGACTTTTGCAAAGCATGTATCTGATAAAGAACTTAGATACATAATATATCAAGAACTTTCAAAACTCAATAAAAATGGTTAGGTTTGAGTCTGTCTTGTTATTTGTGTTCTCTTTGTTCCTGCTATTTGTTATTCCCTTCTACATTTTTTTTTTCCAGCCTTCTTTTGGATTTCTTTTTATGACTCCATTTTATTTCTATCTTATTTAAAGAGATTTAAATAATTAAAAAAAAGACCCCGGGGCGCCTGGGTGGCTCGGTTGTTAGGCATCTGCCTTCCACTCAGGTCATGATCTCCCCATCCTGGGATCGAGCCCCACATCGGGCTCCTGGCTCAGAGGGGAATCTGCTTCTCCCTCTCCCTCTCCCTCTGCCTCTCCCTCTGCTTGTGCTCTCTCTGTCTCTCTCTCTCTCAAAATGAATAAATAAAATCTTTTAATAAAAAAAAAAGAAAGACCCCCTTATCCATTTACCCATGTAGTTACCACTTCCAGTGCTCTTCATTTCTTTGTGTAGATCCTTTTTTCCATCTGCTACCATTTTCCTTCTCTGTAACAGACTTCCTTTTTAACATTTCTACAGTGTGAGTGTTGCAGTATCGTAATGAAATCTTTCAGCTTTGTATGTCTAAAAATGTCTTTATATTACTTTTGGTTTTGAAATATATTTTGTATTTGATAGCATTCTGGGTTGATAACTTTTAGAGGGAAAAACTGCTCTTACATAAATACGCATCCTTTAGTGCATGCTGAGTCCATTAAAGCTTTTTGTTCTCCAAACTCAGCAAACCTTTTCTTTCTCAAAAAACCAGGCTCTGATAGTAGAAGACCATGCTTTTTTTTTTTTTTTAATGTTGTTTATGCTAAGGCCTTTAGATAGCTAATGTAAACTAAAGCTGAATTATGACTTCTTTGTACTTGGCTGTCTTTATGGTATAAGGAAGAGTGATGGGTTCAAGGAAGCAGGAGAAGGAAAAGACCTCAGGTAGTATCTCAAGATGTTTTTCCCTGTAGTTTTTCCATCCTGAGGTTTTCCATTGCACTTAGTACTTACTTTATTAGCACTTTATATTACGCTGTCAATTCTTTATATATTTAATACTTAGTGGAGTGCTTGGTACATATTTGGATGGTTTATTTTCAGTAGCAACCAGACTATATGTAGTGGAGTCCCAGGCTAATGCTTTCGTAACTGCCAAACAGTGCTTAAGATATATATTCTGTAAATACATACATGCTGCTTGGAACTAAGAAGTGGCAGTTAAATTTCTTGAGGAGGTTGGGGTTTGTTAAATAACAAAAATTCAACTGAGTAAATTTTAAAGACCTAATTTGGCTTTAATAAATGATTCGTGAATTGAGCAACATCCCATTTAGCAAGTAGAGGGGAGGCTCTGAAGGGTTGTACAAAATGGAAGGCTTTTATAGGTGGGAGGGGCAAAAAAGTTATTAGCAAAAGAAAAGGATTGCTCCAGGCAAGGCTGCTTTTGCTTAGGTGGAAAAGCAAGGGGTCTTATCATGCAGTTTACCTCATATTTGGGGGATGCAGAGGGCCCAGATGGCAGACTCAGTGGCACTGATCAAAAAATTCCTGACTAGTTAAGACTGCATTTCTTTCTAAGATTTTATTTATTTATTTGACAGAGAGAGACACAGCGAGAGAGGGAACACAAGCAGGGGGAGTGAGAGAGGGAGAAGCAGGCTTCCTGATGAGCAGGGAGCCTGATGTGGGTCTGGATCCCAGGACCCTCGGATCATGACCTGAGCCGAAGGCAGACTATTAACAACTGAGCCACCCAGGTGCCCCTTAAGACTGCATTTCTGAGGGAGGTTGAAACTACAATAAGATGAGGATTTAAGCCTCGGTTTGGGAACTTGGTCTAAATGACACCATTTTGGACCTGTGGTTTTCTTTTTAACAGGTTCATAAGTAGGAAATTGTCACAGGTACTCAGGAATCAGAAGTGGTGGAAGAACAGACATTGTAGGTAGACCTGCATAGCTCTGCCTCCACGATGGTGGAACCAGTCTATCCTGTTAGAACATTCTTAACTCAGGTATCCTTGAATAGCTGGTCTGGTAGAAAGAAAAACAAATGTAAATCAGGAGACCGGGGTTCTATTATCAACTCTAGATTAGCCTGCTTTGTGACCATTCACGAATTAGTTAATCTTACACTTTCTCAGTCTGACATTATTAAATTCTTTCCAGCTCTAAAAACCTTTGGTTTTATTATCCAGGGGATAAATGCTATTCTTATGAAAATCCATTCTTGTTGAGAACTCTTTGGGGAAAATCATAGGAAAATTCCCCATACTAGCTAAACTTTTTAGGGAAAGTGAACTCCCAAATCCTAGATTATTTTCTTTTGATACATTAAAAATGGTAAAATTAGTGAAATTACTTTTATGCCATTTTGCCAGAGAACTGTATGTTCAGTGTTTTGTTTTTCAACATTTCCAAAAAATGACAGGTTGGAATTTTAAAGAGTGCAGGGAATTTCTTAAGCCTGAATATTGTCTAAATACAGACTTAGGAGGGAAAAAAAAAAAACTGGCTGCAGAAACCCTCATGGTTTTTAAGAGAAGTTATTATTTATGCAAACATTGTCTTGGCTTAATTAAATATTTTAATTAAAAGTTACGATTCAGTGTAAGCCCTTGTCTGGCTTGAGAAAGCTGGTTGGGGCAGCTTTCTTTCTTTCTTTCTTTCTTTTTTAAGATTTTATTTATTTATTTGACAGAGAGAGACAGGGAGAGAGGGAACACAAGCAGGGGGAGTGGAGAGGGAGAAGCAGGCTTCCCGCGGAGCAGGGAGCCCGATGCGGGGCTCGATCCCAGGACCCTGGGATCATGACCTGAGCCGAAGGCAGACGCTTAACGACTGAGCCACCCAGGCGCCCCTGGGGCAGCTTTCAATAGCAGTGGAACTTGACTGCTCTGTGTTCGATTTGTTAGGTCTGGCTCAGTGCGCCGAACTCTGCTGGCAGCTGAGAGGGGAAGCCGGAAAAAGGCAAGTTCCTGGTGCAAAGGTTGCTCTGCAGCATAATTTAGGCATTGGAGGAGCTGTGGTTGTGACGATCTACAAGATGGGTTTTCCTGAAGCTGCCAGGTGAGTGGCATTCTGGGTTTTGTCTGTTAATGAATCCTGACTTTTCGCAGCTGATGACGTTGTACAAGTATCAAGTCCAAATTTTATTGTCTTAGTAAATATCCAGTTACTTCGCTTTGGTAGCCTGGCTTTAAAACCTTTAAACTGGCAATTAGCTTTTAAACCTAACCAGCCTTAGGAAAATTGTGTTCAAAAAGGAGGCAGCATAGGGGCTCCTGGGTGGCTCAGTGGCTTAAGGGAGGGACTCTTGATCTTGATCTGAGCTCCAGGGTGGTGAGTTCAAGCTCCGCGTTGAGCTCCGTGCTGGTTGTGGAGCCTACTTAAAAAAAGAAAGGGGCAGGGCGCCTGGGTGGCTCAGTTGTTGAGCAACTGCCTTCGGCTCAGGTCATGATCCCAGGGTCCTGGGATCGAGCCCCACATCGGGCTCTCTGCTCAGCAGGAAGCCTGCCTCTCCCTCTCCCACTCCCCCTGCTTGTGTTCCCTCTCTCAGTGTGTCTCTCTCTGTCAAATAAATAAGTAAAATCTTAAAAAAAAAGAAAGAAAGAAAGAGGCAGCATAGTCAAGAGTGCTGACCTAAAACTACTTGTCTTAGACGTGCCAACCGGAGTGATTTTAATTTAGGCAAGTTCACTTTTTTGGTTTTCTTTCTCAAAATTGCTTTCTCCCTGAATAGCCTCCCAAGCTTCTGAGGTTGTTTGGAGAAAGTTATCAAATATGCTACTTGGCTCTCTGCACGTGTATGTTTCTGAATGCCCTTCGGCCCTCACTGCTGCTAGAATCCCTTTTATTTGTCTCTTGCTCATTTTCTTCCTGTCCTTACCAAATGCCTGTGCTCCTCAAATCTACAAGCGCTTTCTGTTCCAAGCCTTTCAGGATCCCTGAACTTCTTGCTCTTGTCTCAGAAGTGCTCATTCATCCTCCCCATAGACAAAAAGTCCCTCTTCCTTTCCAAGGTGTGGCTGTAGTCTTCACATGCTTTTGTTTCCAACCACGTTCTGTAACTTTGTTCCAAGTATACCCTCTCCCTTTTGGATCTTTTCATCTTTGCTTTTCTGTTAACTCCTTTCCTTCTGTTGCAAACATGGTCAGGTCTTACATATGATAAAAATTTTTCTTCTTGCCTTATTTTCTGTTGTGATGAGCCTTTTATACTGGGCCGGCCTTTTTTTTTTTTTTTTGGCCCATGCTAAAATATCTATCTTATGGTCTAGTTTTTGTCCTCACCACAGAGGTCAGGTAAGGCTACTAGTGATGTGATTATGAAATGTCCCTGTCCTTGTTTTCTGTTCTTGTTCTCTTTAACCTTGCTGTAGCTGTCAACACTAATTGGCTCCCTTTTTTCTCCTGAAATTCTTGGTAATTATTTATTTTTTTTTTCACACTTTTGGTTCCACAAAGGATATGTGACACACTTTTCAGAATCCATTATATTCTTATGTTTTACAAGCTCTAGAGTCTCTTCTGTCTGTCCTTTCACTTTTCTTTCCCTGCCTGGAATATCATTTCTATTGTGAAAATTCTATCATTGAAGGCCCATCTCTGGTATCATCTCCCTTTAAATATCCACACACTTTGTACCTCTTGGACTCATATCCAGTTTTGGCTTAGTATATCTACATTTTTATTCCCCTTATATGAAATCATTGAGGCCTAAGGCTGTAGTGACTTCTCTCCACCCTTGTAAGAATCTCTGACATAAAGAGTGAATGTTCCTTGAATTGAATCAAATAAAAAGTTGTTAAAATGTTGAATTTTCCAGTTTCCTCCTAAAGGTGATCACCAATCTGTACCATCTTCTAGAATTTCATCCAGCTCATATTTGACATTAAAAACCCTCGGTAGAAGCCAAACTATAAAGAGCTACTGGAGTCAGCATATTAGTATAGTATCTAATTTGCTCAGATTAGAAGTTTATGAATTTGGGACAATACATTCTGGGAGATTGATTTGGTTCAAAATACGTACAGTGTTATTTGTGGGAGGGCAGAAGTATGAAAAAAATCCAGATGATATACAGGTTTCCCCTGCTATCCAAAAGTAGAACATTCCTTTGAAATTTTTCTTAAGCCAAAATGGTGTAAGGCGAAGAAGCAACTACCATTAACTTATATGGAAAAATTCTTGAGTGTTTCCCAGACCTCCAGAATAACCTCTTTTATGCTTTTCTGATACCTTAGGACACATCTTGCTAACGGATGCACAAAATAAATTGAGATAAAGCACAGATGCTCACAGGCACAGTTCAAAGCTGTGGCTCCCTGCTGAGTGTAGTTCTTGGGGAGGGAACTTGGGGGAGGTGCCACTCTCCATCTGCACCCTGCCTCTAAAATGGCTTGCTGCAAAACAAACGGTGAACGCTATTATCTCTTTTTACCTTTTTTTTTTTTAAAGATTTTATTTATTTATTTGAGAGAGAGAATGAGTTAGAGAGAGCATGAGAGGGGGGAGGGTCAGAGGGAGAAGCAGACTCCCTGCTCAGCAGGCAGCCCGATGCAGGACTCGATCCCGGGACTCCAGGATCATGACCTGAGCCAAAGGCAGTCGTTTAACCAACTGAGCCACCCAGGCGCCCCTACCTTTTTTTTTTTTTAAAACCAAAATCCTCTTTGGATTTCTTTTGGCTAGTAAAAACAGGTACTAGTGTAGGCCTTTCGTAGAAGCAAAGTGGTGTAACGTGAACTTTTGAAAAGCAGGGATATCTGGATACCAGGGTCCTGGGATCAAGCCCCGCACCGGGCTCCCTGCTCAGCGGGAAGCCTGCTTTATCCCCTCCCACTCCCCCTGCTTGTGTTCCCTCTCTCCCTGTGTCTCTCTCTGTCAAATAAATAAATAAAATCTTAAAAAAAAAAAAAAAGGAAAAGCAGGGATACCTGTATGAATGACTAATAAGAATTAATGACTAATAAGAAAATACTGAGGGTGTTATTGATAGTCTTAGTGATACGGCATAACTCACTACAAAGGCCAAAGTTGGGAAAATGATTCTGAATCTAATGGTACAAATATAGTTTTAAAGCAAGGTTGTGGTTTTGTTTTGAACAAGGTCATTTTAAGGTACTCTTTCAGGGTTCCCAGACCCCGTTCCAACATGGGGAATGGGAGTTCCCACAACCTGTCCCTAGACACCAAGCAATTCTCAGACACCAGTAGATCTGAATTCATCTCAGTTCTGACACTATCTACCCAGAGAGAGCATCAGATTCCACAGCTTAAGGGTTCAGTCCCACAAGACCGGCCCCCTCCCACCATTTCAGATGCGACACAAACCTCAGACTGTGCTTCTGACCAACTGGCTACAGGTTGGAGGTTCCAATGACCTCCTCCTTAGGTTTGACTAATTTGCTAGAGTGGCTCAAAGAACCCAGAAAAACACTTACTTATGTTTTGCCAGTTTATTAAAGGACATGATAAAGTGTACAAATCAATAATAAGATGAAGAGATACATTGGGTGAGGTCCCAAACAAAGGAGCTTGGGGCCTGGCTTGGTGGTATGAGGAAAGGTTCTGGTTTTCTAAGTGTGGAAGCTCTGTGAAAAGGACCAGAAATCTGTCCTGTTGGATTTTTATGGAGGCTTCAGTGCATAATATTATTGACCAAGCCATTGGCTATTGGTTCATCAACCTCCAGCTCCTCTCCCCTCCCTGGTGGTAGTGATGTGTGGTGGTGGGGTCTATAAGTCACCTTCAATAATAACAAGACACTCATTTCACCTTTATGGCTTTGCAACATTTTCAGGAACTGTGGATGGAAGACCAAATCTATCTGAGAAATATATTTTAGTCATCTGAATGACCAAATAATATTTCTTATAAGTCATTATACTGCTGGTAACCATTGCATATAATCTGATTTACTTAGTTTTTTATTTAGCTAACTTTGATGGAGCAACTGCTACACGCTTAGGCCCCCCCAAGTACGGTCCTCTGTGTATGTGGGGAAGGCAGACATAGTTTTTTCAAAACGCTGTTGAAGCCCAAAGGAAGAAATTACTATGAAGAAGGTAAATTTAAACCAGATGACTAGGATTGCCCAGCAGAAAGGTAGAGGGAAGGGTATTCCAGGCACAGAGATTTGAGATAGAGGGTTTGGTGAGTGGTTTGCACTGTGTGGATACAGAGTAGATTATTTTGTGTGTGCCTTGGTAGATGGGCAGAGTCAGCAGTGTGGTGGTGACAGGAGATCCAGTTGTAACTATTGAATTATGGTTTTGAAACCTTCAAATCCTCTACTCAGGAGTTTGGAACTGAGCCCACAGAATGAGTTTTATCAAAAAATCATGTGGTTATATTGCCCTTTAAGCAGATCAGTCTGGGATTACTTTGAATTGAATGGTGGAGGAACCAGAGGCCAGGAATCCTTAGGAGGCAGTTGTTAGCAGTGTGGAGAAGAAATGTTCAGTGCTGCAGTAGGAAGTGAGAAAATGAGGAGGAGAGGTCATATTTAAGAGCTGTGACCAGTTGCATTTAATTTATAGTTAAGCTTTTCTTTCCTTTAATTTAGATCACTTTTGAACAGTATTTTTTTTTTTTTCTGTTACTACTTTTTGATTTTGAGCTGTTTCTTGGATAAATTGAGGCCTGCTGTCTTAGTCTGTTCAAGTTGCTATAACAAAATTTGTCCTCGGCCCCTCAAATTCATGTCTTTCTCATGTCATCACCTCAAAATGTCATTTCTCTCTCCTCTTCACTCTTTCACTACAATCTGACTTCTACCTTCCCTCACTTCTTCAAATTGTTTTTGTCAGAGTCACCTGTACTCTCCATGGTACAAAATCCAGTGGGTATTTGACCTTTGGCAGCAGTGGACATAGTTTATTCCTCTCTCCCAGATTCTTCTCCCTTCTCAGCTTCTGCAACACCATGCTCTTCTGGTTTTTCCTTTTGTATCATTGGCTGCTGCTTCCTCTTTCAATAATGGAGTTCCATAGGAGTTCCATGTTGTCCCCATCTGGGTCCCAGCCACCACCAGCCTGCTTGTGGTATGTCAGAGGAATTACCTAACACCCTCCTCTTCCTTAGACCCCTCAAGTTTCTGTCTGTATCTAACACTTGAGGCTCTGGAGCCTTTACCAGTCATGCTATCACTTTTTACCATGGGCTACAGGCTCTGCTAGGTGCCCTCTCCTCCCCAGGATTCTGTTTAATTATGCAGAGTCATTGGCCCTCTCCACCTTTTTCCTACCTCCCCACCAGAGGTGCATAGAGGTAAAGTTATTTACTCAGAATCATATAGTTAGTGAGTGGAGGAAGCCCTTGGGATTCAAACCCAGGCCTTTGTAGCTATAAAGACTATGTTCCTTCTGCTACATCAGGTCATTTATCTATAGTTGTTCCCTAACTATCAAACAACCAATAGCAAATGGTTGTTAAATTCATCTCTGTGTCACAGGTAAAATATAAATCTTGAGTCCAACCTCTGCTTATGATTCTGTTCTAATCACCATCATCTCTTACCTGGACTACTGCAGTAGCCTCTTCACCAGTCTCCCTGCTTCCCTATTTTGCAGCCTTACAATTTTCCAGCTGGAAATTTATATATTAAAACATATAAATCAGGGGTGCCTGGGTGGCTCAGTCGTTAAGCGTCTGCCTTTGGCTCAGGTCATGATTCCAGGTCCTGGGATCGAGCCCCACATCGGGCTCCCTGCTCGGGGGGAAGCCTGCTTCTCCCTCTCCCATTCCCCCTGTTTGTATTCCCTCTCTCGCTGTGTCTCTCTCTGTCAAATAAATAAATAAAATCTTTAAAAAAAAAAAGAACATATAAATTGGATCTTGCTACTCTGTAGCTTATACCATACAGTTCTTCTCATTATACTTAAAACCCAAACTCCTAACCATAATCTCTAAAGCTCCTTATTATCTTGCTCTACATGTTTCTGTGACCTTGGATCCTTTACTTCTCTGCTCTGCGCCAGTCATAGTGGCCTTCTTATAGTTCCTTTAACTGCCAAGTTAGTTTTTTCCTCAAGTGTTTTTATACTGGAAGTTTAGAACTGGCTTCCCCACCTAAATCTTTACATGGCTAGCTCATTTGCATAATTTAAGACCTAATTTAAATATCACCTCCTCAGAGAGGCCTCTCTGACCAGGCTATCTAAAATAGAACACCCGGGGCGCCTGGGTGACTCAGTCATTAAGCATCTGCCTTCAGCTCAGGTCATGGTCCCAAGGTCCTGGGTTCGAGCTCCGCATCGGGCTCCCTGCTCAGCAGAAGCCTGCTTCTCCCTCCCCCACTCCCCCTGCTTGTGTTCCCTCTCTCGCTGTGTCTCTCTCTGTCAAATAAATAAATAAAATCTTTAAAAAAAAATGAAATAGAACACCCTAGGGGAATGGAAGGAAAAATAAAATAAGACAAAATCAGGGGGAGACAAACCAAAAGAGACTCTTAACTCTAGGAAACAAACTGAGGGTTGCTAGAGGAGAGATCGGTGGGGGGATGGGGTAACTGGGTGATGGGCATTAAGGAGGGCACGTGATGTAATGAGCACTGGGTGTTATATGCAACTGATGAATCACTGAACTCTACCTCTAAAATTAATAATACACTAGATGTTAATTTAAATAAAATAATAAAATAGAATACCCAACACACACATATACTTTCTCTGTATCCTTTCAACCTGCCTTATTTTCTTCATTTTTTTAAAAGATTTTATTTATTTGTTTATTTGAGAGAGAGAAAGAGAATGAGCAGGGCGGGGGTGGGTGTGAGGAGCAGAGGGAGGGGGACAAGCAGATGATGCTCTGAATGTGGAGCCTGATGTGGGGGCTGGATCTCACAACCCATGAGATCATCACCTGAACTGAAACTAAGAGTCGGATGCTCAACTGCCTGAGCCACCCAGGTGCCCCTGTATCCTTTATTTTTTTGCTTGTTCATTGTCTCTCTCCCCAACTAGCATATAAGCTTCGTGAGGATAAGTTTCTTTGGTTTACTGTATTTTTAAGGACAATGCCTAGCACCTAGTGAGCATTTAATACTTGTTGAAGAAAATGGGAAGAAAAGCTTGTTTTATGGACTTAATTGTGATTTTCTTTGGGTAAGAGCCATAACATCTCTGTTCTTAAGAGTTTTTTTGAAAACTACTACTGTTAAATGTTGAAAAACCTAGTATCTGTATGATTCCATGGATTGAAATTGATTGTTTTCCCCAGTTCTTTTAGAACTCATCAAATTGAGGCTCTTCCAACCAGCGCTGCAGTTAATGGATTTAAGGCAGATGTTGTCTTTAAGGAGATTGAGAAGAAGCTTGAAGAGGTAAGTGAGATTTATATAAAATACTGCCAAGAGGACCTTGAGGCTAGAGGAAGCAGATATAGATTTCTGGTGTTGCCATGAAATGATACAAGTTAAAAATTTATATAATATTGTCAAGTATTGAATGTATTTTAGATTGCTGAGTGTCTATTATAGTTTCTTTGTAATTCTGATAAGACTGCATTTCATAGATGTACAAATCTCCACACTTGAGTTCTATAAAGAACTGTGGTAAAATGCTGTGACAATCTGAACTGTAGAGGAAAGGCTAATCCTTGTCACTTTCCTCAGTCCTCTCTTTGTCAGGAGATAATAATTTTGGACAAAGTTCATATGTAAAGGGATTCTCCCTTATTTTGGTATAAATTTCCTTCTGAATTAAAAAGACCTTACTTAGAACCATTAAAAAAGAATAATGTTTAAAGTGAATCTTTAGGGGCGCCTGGGTGGCTCAGTTCGTTAAGCAACTGCCTTCGGCTCAGGTCATGATCCCGGAATCCTGGGATCAAGTCCCACATCGGGCTCCTGGCTCAGCAGGGAGCCTGCTTCTCCCTCTGACCCTCTCCCCTCTCATGCTGTTTCTCACTCTCTTTCTCTCTCTGTCAAATAAAAAAAATTCTTTTAAATCTTAAAAAAAAATTAAAAAAATAAAGTGAGTCTTTAAAGGTACCTAATAGGGGCACCTGGGTGACTCTGTTGGTTAAGCATCTGCCTTCGGCTCAGGTCATGATCCCAGGGTCCTGGGATCGAGTCCCACATCGGGCTCCCTGCTCAGCAGGGAGTTTGCTTCTCCCTCTCCCTTTGCCTACCGCTCCCCCTGCTTGTGCTCGTTCTCTTTCTCTCTCTCTGACAAATAAATAAAATCTTAAAAAAAACATTCACACTGAACATATGAAAAAGAAAAATTAAAAAACTCCTGAAATTCCATTACTTAGCGTTCACTAAAATGTTAACAGTGGTAGACATTGTTTCAGACCTCTCTCTGTGTATGTGAGTATGCAGTTCTACGTAACTAGGATCATACGGTACATGTTTGGTTTTTAAATTGTATTCTGTATACAAATTTATTTTTATGTACAGTAATCAGTTCTTGATAGATAATAATCATACTAAGGCCATCTAACAGTAACTCTTTTAAAAAAGAGAGCTTTTTTTTTTTTTGAGAGTTCTTCTCTTTAAGCAAAATTACATATTTACATCATTGTTTCAAACCTAAAAGCATCTCGGGATATCATTACTGATTTTAATTTTCAGACTAATAAGGCACGGTTACAGCCACAGTCACACAATTCCAATTACACATCTATTAAGCTGCCCAAAGGGGCTGAAATAAAAGGATTCAGAACAGTTAAGCTGTGTATTTCATTTGTTCTACAGTGTGAAAGGCATACATTGTGCATATCTCCTAACTCCTTCATTGTAGCACGAAGAACTTAACATCTAAGGTGATTGATTGCACTGTGAGTGGAAAACAGTCAGTGCGACTCATGTGTCTTGACAAAGGACGCTGTATTTCTAGGATTTTCATGATCAGGACCTTCCTGCGGTAGAGAGGGCCAGGTTTGCCAGTTCTGGGCAGGCAGGCACTGGTCCAGGAGCGGCAGACCTGTCCTGCTACCATCTTGTGGGGATACATCTGCATGGGGGGTTATACTTGTTTTATAACCTGCTTTTTCTCTTGACAGTGTTCCATTCACATAAGTATAAATCCTTACCATCAGTTTTAATGACCACCTAGTACACTTTGAATTTATTTAATGTATCATAATCTATTTAACTAGCCTCCTATGATGAACATTGCTTGTATTTAAATTTTGCAAGTAAAGTAGTGGTATAATAAATTTCCTTTTTTACTCATCTTTAAGTACTTAATGCCATGATCATCTTAGCATAAATAAAGGGGGAAATTGTTGAGTTGTTAGACATGTGTATTTTGTATTTTGGTATATATTGCCAAGCTATCCACCAAAAAGAGGGTACTAGTTTACAAACTTAATAACAATTCATGGGAGTGACTGTTTTTTCCTCATACCTTCTCTGGTGCTATGTGTTGCCTGGATTTTTAAAAATCTTTGCCAATCTGTGGGGCACCTGGGTGGCTCAGTTAGTTAAGCATCTGCCTTCGGCTCTGGTCATGATCCCAGGGTCCCGGGATCCAGCCCCACATTGGGCTCCCTGCTCAGCAGAGAGCCTGCTTCTCCCTCTCCCTCTGCTGCTCCCTTGCTTATGCTCTCTCTCTTTCTATCAAATAAATAAATAAAAATCTATTAAAAAAAAAAAAAAATCTTTGCCAATCTAGTAGGAAAAGATATCTCATTGTTGGTTTTTTGTTTGTTTTTAAAATAATCTCTATCCCCAACATGGGGCTCAAACACCTGACCCTGAGATCAAGAGTCACATGCTCTCCTGACTGAGCTAGCCAGGTGCCCCTCTTGTTATTGTTTAATTACCTTCATTATATATGTCCACTGAACTGAAATTGGACTCTATCAGGGCTCAGCTTGAATTTTTTTTCTTGCCACCAGTATTTGTCTGCAGAGCAACCCATAGGATAATTGCTTCTGCCAAGTTCTCCTGTTTCTTTTTCCAATTTATTCTGTCTAAAAAAATCAAATAAAAATAATTAGTACCTGGTAAACTATATGTCAATCATTGAATACTTCATTATTGGGATTAACAAAGCAGTACTGTTTTTATTTCACAGTCTTCTTTTAGCTTTGCAATTGTATTCCTCCTGCTCCCATTTTAATTCTTTTCTTCTCCCTCCATAACCTCACTTGCGTGGACCTTGTCCCCTTGTTTTCTTCCCACGATTGTAAGTTTCCTAAATGTTTGTGAGGACTAGAAAGTGAAAGTCCTGGAATCTTTTGTCAATTCATGCATTTTCTGCATTAGCAAAGGAAATCTGGCCAGAGATTTTATTTCCACTTTTGTCTGTTAGCAATACCCCATTGCCCTTCTTTGAATTCTGTCTTAACTTTTTGTTCCAATTAAGTTTGAGACCGAACCTACTCCTTGACCTTTTGCCTACTCAGAAAGAAATACTTTTTTTTCATCAAGGAGGCACTTAGAACTTTCTTAGTACTAATGATCTTTAGTTTCTCAACAAATGTGTATTTTCTTTCCTCTTTTAACTCTCTCCTTGTCCATTTCCTTACCCTGTCTCACTTCTTCAATGAAAAATGTTATTTTATAAGAGGATCAGTTCTTAAAAGTAATGGCAAGTGTAAAATTAATCTACATCTGTTTTAAGGAGGTGGGAGGAATTTCTCTCCAAGTATGCTAAGTAGAATTTCTAAATGTTTGCTGGTATTCTTCTGCTCTGACTTGTTGGTGTCTATTCCTGAGCTTATGCATGCAGATGGCATGGATGCACCTAGAAATAGTCATTCATGGGCTGCTGGCCCCAAAGGAAGCCTGGCTCTTGGGTGGCCCACCACACCAGCATTATCAGCCCACTCTTTTATTTATTTTTTTGCTTTGTTTTTAAAAGATTTTATTATTTATTTATTTGACAGAGAGAGACACAGCGAGAGAGGGAACACAAGCAGGGGGAGTGGGAGAGGCAGAAGCAGGCTCTCCACTGAGCAGGGAGCTCAATCCTAGGTCCCTGGGATCATGACCTGAGCCAAAGGCAGACGCTTAACGACTGAGCCACCCAGGCGCCCTAACCCACTCTTTTAGATTGTCTTCACAGAAACTTGAGGGATAAAAGATCTCAAGCAATATGGAGAAGACTTGAACTTAAGATTCATTTATGGAGACACACTGCTTTCATAGGCTTAAGTTGGAAATATTGATGTAACCTACTTTGCAGTATGGTATGGTCAAACAACAAGAGCATTGAATTTAAAGTTAAACCAAACTGGAACTGAGTTCTGGTTGTACTACTTACTAACCACACGTCCCTGCCCTTCAGGGAACAGAGTTTAGTGGAATGATAGACATGGAGAGATTTTCCCAGGAAAGAAAAATACTGCTTTAACAAGAAACATGGATGCATGTGCAAAGGGCTATCAAAGTGTCCAGTACAGGTAGAAAAGCCTTCCCAGAAGAATTGGCAAGTGAACAGGGACTTGATGAGGTTGGAGTGGGAATGTGAATGGGAGGTGAGTGAGCTGGGACAGGGCATAAGCATGGCCATGGAGGCACATATGTTTATGGAATTCAAGATGATCAGTATTGTTGGAACATAAAGCCTGAGGAGGATGAAAAAAGTGGCTGGATAGGAACAGATAAATATCCCTCAGATTATGAAGAATTTGAATGATATGTAAAGACAGACTTTCTCCATAGGCTCTGGGGAGCCACATTTAAGAAATTCACACCTGGAAGTGTTAGATGGCTTATGTTAGTGTTAGATGGGTTATGTTAGATAGGTTACTGGGCAACAGGATAGAAAATAGTCTGAAGGGTTCTTAACCTTTATGAGCCTCAGTTGTTTTTTCTGCTCAATGAGCTAATAATAATACCTGTCCAACTACTTATAAGGTTTTATGGAGATTAAAGAAATAATGTATATAAAAGGATTTGAAAACTTTATAGCCCTAAAAAGATTATTGTTGTCATTAATAATTAATTTCTCCTAAAGCTAACTTAGAATAATTTGAGTGAGATATTTTAAGGGAAGCCAAAATAAGAGAATTTCTCTATAAAAATCTGACAAGAAATGTTGGTTTCTTGGTTTAACTAGGAAATATTGATAGTTAATTCCAGGACACCCACATGTAAGAAATGCTCCTGAGATTGTTGAGATAAGTAGGCCTAGACTAAATATTTTTAGAATAGCTTCTTTGGAGTCTAAGACACATGATTATTTCTGAATAGGTTCAGGTGTGTTATCTAGTATAAGAAAAAGATTGACACACCCATTAACATTAGAAAGACAAAAAAGCCTGGGGTGCCTGGCTGGTTCAGTCAGAAGAGCATGTGACTCTTGATCTCAGGGTCATGAGTTTGAGCCCCACATTGGGTGTAGAGGTTACTAAAAAAAAATTAAATAAACTTAAAAAAATAAAAAGACAAAAGTCTGTGGGGTGTGGAAAAATTGGAACCTTCATTCATTGCTGGTAGGATTGTAACATAGTGTGGCTACTTCAGAGAACAGTTTGGTAGTTTGTCATAAAGTTAAACATCACCTTATGACCCAGCAATTTCACTTCTAAATATATACTTAAGAAAAATTAGAGCCTGTGTTCATATAAAAAACTTGTACACAAGTGTCCGTGGAGTATTATTCATAATAGCTAAAAAGGGCAGGCAACCAGCAGCTGATGAATGACTAAATGAAATGTGCCGCATCCATACAATGGAATGTTATTTTGTCATAAAAAAGGAATGAATTACTGATACATACTTCAGCATGGATTGGATGAACCTGAAAAACATTTTGCTAAGTGAAAGTCACAAAAGACCTTGTATTGTGTGATTCCATTTATATGATATGTCCAGAATAAGCAAATCCACAGAGATCGAAAGCAGATTGGTGGTTACCAGAGGCTACTAGCAGGAGAGGAGAAGGGGGATGACTACCAGTGGCTTTGGGTTTCTTTTTGGGGTGATAAGAACATTCTAAAATTAGATAGTAGTGTTGGTTGTACCACTTTGAATATACTAAAATACCACGGAATTGTATACTTTAAAACAAACAAAACACAACAAAAAGAAAGAACTTAGGCCAGCCTCTCTGCTTACACAGAAACAGAGGTTAGTATCTGATATCAGTCTATGCAAGTTCCTCAGGGATAATAATTATTTGAGTATTTCAGGTACTTATACCACAGTGCCTAAACATATCAAACACTTAAATCTTTATTTTAAAAGAATGAGTATTAGACAAATCATAAGAAACTCTAGGAAACAAACTGAGGGTTGCTGGAAGGGAGGTGGGTGGGGGATGAGGTAACTGGGTGATGGGCATTAAGGAGGGCATGTGATGTAATGAGCACTGGGTGTTATATGCAGCGGATGAATAACTGAACTCTACATCTGAAATTAATGATATGTTAACTAATTAAAGTAATTGTTAACTAATTGAATTTAAATAAAATAAGTTAAAAAAATAAAAGAACGAATATTATGATACCAAAAGGAAGAATCTTGTGTCTAAATTATTGCAGGAATGTAAGGCTGAAATAAAGAAGGTGGGAAATAAAAACTATTAGAAATTATAAGAGGTAGCCAGTTCCAAAATAAACATTCAAAGATTAATATGTTTTTATATATTTGCAATAACCCATGAAATGCAATAAATATATTAAGAGCAGTATAAAATATAATACACCTAAGAATGAACTTGGTAAGAAATGTACAAGAGCCTATGTGGGAAAAAATTGACAAAATACTGCCAGCGGACATCAAAGAAAACTTGAAGATATACCATATTCATGGATGGGAGGATTTAATATTGTAAAGATATTCTCCCCCAAACTGATCTAACAGATTTTATGTAACCCCATGTAAATCCAACAGCATTTTGGTGGGGAGAAGAACTAACTAAATTATTATAATGTACATGTAGAGGGGGAAAATGTCCAAAACAAGTCCAACAATATTTGGAAGAGAGGAATTACAATGGGGATTTATTGTACCAAAGTATAAAGTACATTATAAAACTCTAATATTGGCACAGGAATAGCACACAGATCATAGAGTAAAATAACAACAAAAACAACAAAATGCTAACATTTATTGAGCAGTTACTCTGCTTTGTGGGTCTTTAAATACCATACAACTCTATGACAGTAGCTACTGGCATCTCCATTTCACAGATAAGAAGAAAACTGAAATTCAGAGAGGTTTAGTAACTTGTTCTGGGTTATGAAGTACATGGCAGGAATTCAAACCAATGATGATTTCAGATTTAGTGTTATTAGCGATGTTTAATTCTAGGAATTTAAGCTTCAATAAACAAGGCTATGTAAAAATATTTAGTAAGAATGTTATTCACAGCATTGTTAACAAGTGCCAGAAATAAGAATTAATCTAAATATCAAGCAAGAGTATTGGTTAGATGAAGTATAGTACATTTACACAAATAAAGACTATATGTGGTCATTTAAAATTATGTTGAAGAATATTTAGTGACACAGAAATGAGGATAATGATATGAAACAGAAAAGTGGATTACAAAACAATATATATAAAATGTGATCCCATTTATGAAAACATATGGAGAGAAAAAAGATGAAGGGGATTTACATCAAAATATTATCTTCTCTGAGTAGTAAAACTATGAATGATTTATATTTTCTTTTTGCTTATCAACATTTTCAATTTTGGGGGGTGCCTGGGTGGTTCAAATGGTTAAGCGTCTGCCTTTGGCTCGGGTCGTGGTCCCAGGGTCCTGGGATCGAGCCCCGCATCGGGCTCCCTGCTCGGCAGGGAGCCTGCTTCCCCCTCTCCCTCTGCTGTTCCCCCTGCTTGTGCTCTCTCGCTCTCTCTCTCAAATAAATAAATAAAATCTTTTAAAAAAATTTTTTTTCAGTTTTTTTCCACAGAAAATGTGTTTCTTTTTTTTTTTTTTTTTAAAGATTTATTTATTTATTTCAGAGAAAGGGCACAAGGGGAGGGGCAGAGGCAGAGGGAGCGGGAGAGGGAGAGAGAGAATCTTAAGCAGGTGCCACGCCCAGCGCGGAGCCCGACGTGGGGCTCCATCTCCTGAGATCATGACCTGAGCCGAAATCAAGATTCGGATGCTTAACCGACTGAGCCACCCAGGCACCCCAAAAATGTGTTTCTTTAAAGAAAAGTAATTGCAGTAGAATTACCATGTTTTTTTTTTTTTTTTTTTAAGAAAGGTATGTGAGCTTGTTGTCACCCTTTCATTTTTCACCCTGCCAGTGGCCTTAGCTTAGTCCCCTGTGCTGTCATAGTGATCGTAGTGATCATTTACCCTTCTAACTCCTAGTTCTATATTCTCAGTGCCTAGAACAATGTCTGGTGCCAGTCATTGTGATCAACAAGTATTTCCGTAAGGAACGATGAAAGAAGTAGGAATGAAGGGAAGAGGGAAGGAGGAAGGAAACCAACCTACAGAGATAGGGATCTGAGGTTATTTTTTCAGTTTCATTCCTTCAAGATTCGAAAGCAGTTGGTGGTTGGTATATTACTTGTATAATTCTTTATACTAATCCAGAAAATACGTTGTCGTCTCCCTTCACCCCCCGCCCCCTCCAGAATAAAAGACTTGTTCTCAGAACCCGTATCTTTAAGTTCTGATTGTGGGAAACCAGAAACACATGTAAAGAAATTTACCTGCAAAAAAAGAGGGAATGGGGGGTTCCTACATTTAGATAGGCCAGAGTGAATCTTTCAGAAATTATTGAGATAAAGGAAAGCTACTTCAGTAGAACGTACTGCTGTGCAACCCCTGTTCTCCCTTTTCTTCCACCAGTTGTATCCGGAAAGCCATTTTTAACAAAAGATTTGGCAGATGAGGGAGTTGTTGCCTGTTGCCTTTCAGATTTTTCTGGGTAAAAGATCCTGAGGGAGCTTGGGGACTACGGCTGGCCCAGCTGCTCACATCATGTATCTATTTAAACATTCAATTTAGAGAAAAAGCCAGAGAAACAAATGTAATACAACTCCCAGCGTTTTATTGTTTTGTTTTGTTTTTCCTTTCCAGGAAGGGGAACAGTTTGTGAAGAAAATCGGTGGTATTTTTGCCTTCAAGGTGAAGGACGGCCCTGAGGGTAAAGAAGCCACCTGGGTGGTGGATGTGAAGAACGGCAAAGGATCAGTGCTTCCTAACTCAGGTCAGTGCAGTGATGACTTCGTTTACAGGAACACTGACAAATACACAAGGGGAAATGTGGATCTGCTTTGGTGTTTTCCAAAAGGTCTGGCTTCAGAGGTATAGGACCCTGTTAAAAGAACTAGTGAATCCTTGGGAATAGGAATAGGTCACAGCTGCCTCCTCCCAAAGATTGGGAGGCTCCATCACAGAGTTGCCAATTTTAGGTTTTAGAATTAGACAAACTTCGGTTGGGGTCCCTGGCCTTGCCATTCAGATTCTGGCTTTGAACAAATTATTGAACTTCTCTGAGCCTCAGTTTTCTGATCTGTAGATGGGAATAATAAATGGTACCTATTTCATAGGGTTGATGCAAGGATTAAGAGAATTATCTCTCTTAAGTATCCTGTAAAGCACGCTCCAGCATATGGTTATACTGCCTTGAAAGTCCTATCTATACTCACTGTCTCCACTTCCTCTCATCCCAGTCTTTCTTGAACCCACTCCAGTCAGCTTTTATCCGCATCACTGTTCCAAAACTATTCTTGTCAAGGTCACCAGTGACCACCATGTTGCTAAATTCAGTGGTTCATTCTCAGCCTTCATGATATTATACTTCTAGACTTTCCTCTAACCCACTGGATGTTCTTCCTGGCCTCTATTCCTGTTTCCTCATCTCCAAATTTCTTAATGTTGGCATGCTCCAAGCCTCGGTTCTATCTCCATTCACTCCCTAGGGATCCCCTCTAGTCTCATGCTTTTAAAGCCATCCCTACACTGATGACTCCCATATATCTTCAGCATGGACCCAGCCAGTGAACTACAAGGTGTATATCCAACTGCTTAATTGACAAGTTTACTTGGATACTTGATAGTTATCCCGAAGCTAACATGTATAAACTCCTGATTTGCTCCTACTCCCCTTTAATGATGTATTTGTCCCATCATCTTCCCCATCTCCAGAAGTTGGTTCTCTGTCCTACCAGATCCTTGGTCCAAAATCCTTGAGGTCCTCATTGGCTCCTTTTTTTCTCACACTACATAGTCTAATCTATCAGCAAATTCTGTTTTCTACTACTACCTTGGTCTAAGCCTCCATCGTTTTTTTGCCTGGTCTCCCTGTTTCTAACCTTGCCCCCTGCAGGTTCTTCTCCACGCACGAGCTGGAGTGATCATTTTATTTATTTATTTATTTGGGAGTGATCGTTTTGAAACTTAAGTCAGATTGTGACTCTTCTCTGCTCAAAGCCATCCAAACGCTTTTAGCTCACTCAGTAAAAGCCAGAGTTCTTATACTGGCATTACATGATCTGGCCCCACTTTTCTCTGTTTTACTACACTTGCCCTTACTTTGCTTTAGTCACACTGTCCTCCTTGCCATTGCTGAAACATAGGGTGTTCCCAATTTAGGGGCTTTCTACTATATTCCCTCTGCCTGGAATTGTCTTCCCTTAATATCCTCATGGCTTTTTCCCTCATTTCCTTTGAATCTTTGCCCAGATGTCACCTTCTCAGTGAGCCGTTCCTTAACCATAATGCTTTTATTTTATTTATTTATTAAAAAATATTTTATTTATTTATTCGACAGAGAGCACACAAGCAGGGGGAGCAGCAGAGGGAGAGGGAGAAGCAGGCTTCCCGCTGAGCAGGGAGCCCAATGTGGGACTCGATCCCAGAACCCTGGGATCATGACCTGAGCTGAAGGCAGACGCTTAACTGATTGAGCCACCCAGGCGCCCCAGCCTTAATGCTTTTAAATCACAGCCCTGTTAACCATTCCCTATTGTCCTTTGCTGCCTTATTTTTCTTTATAGCACTTATTGCCATCTGATATACTCTATAATATTTTACTTATTTCCTTATTGTCTGTCTCCCTCACTTGAATTGTAAACTGCATGAAGACAGAGCTTTTTGCCTGTTAGGTTCACTGCTGCATCCCCATTGCCTACAATAGTACCTGATACATGGTAGGCCTTCAGTAAAAGAAATAATTTAAAAATGAACAGCAAAATAAATGAGTGATGCTTAGTAAGTATTCAGCAGGTTACATTTTGTATGTTGTATTTTATGTTTCGTTTCTCTTGTTGGAGAGAGCCTGGTGCAATTAAAAAATATGATGTGTGGGGACCACCTTTTTGGAAAGCTTAAAATACCATGCTATGAACTTTGAAAGTGATTTGATATATAATCAATCCAGTTAAAGCTTTGTAGGTAGAAAAGTGAAAGTCAGGACTGTGTTTTAAGAGGATGAAGCTGGTGCATTAGATCTGATGAATTGGAAAGGGAGAAATCAGGCACAGAGAGAGCAGTTGGGAGGATGGCTGTTGCCACTGTCTAAGTGAGCAAAAAGGATAGCCTGAGTGTTGGCAGTGAGAAAAAGAAGATGTTGTGACATCGTAGTTACCAGTGTATTTGGGGTGAAGTTGATGGGACCTGGAAGCTATGTAGGAGAAGGAAGTCTATCAAAGATGGGAGAGTTTTGTTACCGATACATTATTGAGGGAGGTCCTGGAGAAGTGGATGATGTCAGGAGCACGGCGGGAAGGAGGGACGATACTTCTTTCTCTGAGAGGGTAGATAAACATTCAGGGGCATTTTGAGGTACAGGGGCATTTTGAGGTAGAAAGGAGGTTGGCAGAGCTTTTGGAATAGAGTTTAGAGCTTGGAGACAGGAGAAAATGTTAAGAGTGGCGTTGTTGAACAAGGAATCAACTAGAGATTCATGAAGGAAGAGGCAGTAGTAAGGGCATCTTGTGTGGGCAGCATGGTAATGTGGTGGAAAGTTCCTGAATTACGTATAGTCACTTTTTTCCCCTCAAAATCAGTAGGCAGAAAAATAACTATGAATTTGCATTTTTATGAGCTGCCACTCTGATGTGGTGTAGGAAAAAAAAACTGAATGCTTCATCTAGATTTAAGCTTTTAAAAATAAGAACTTTTGGAAAATAGTTATTTAGAATTATATTCTGATATGCGTAGGCAGATGATAAGGTGATAGTAAAAAAAAATTTCTCCTGTTTTTTGTTATTATTGTTTGTCATGAAAGATAATATGCTTATGGAAAGCTATTAAATAATTTCAAAAAACCTTACTCCCTGTGTATGTATTCTGGCCGTGAGCTCTCCCCATACTAGGTGCCCCATCCTAGACCTGAAGGGAATTTACCCTGAAGCAAGGTGATTTCTGCTGAAACTGACACTTGTTGGCAGCTAGGAGTGGCGTTGAAATGTGGACTTACCCAGTAAAAGCCACCATTGGAAATTGCCAGATCCTTTTACATCAGCCAACAATTGCCCACTTGTTAGAGATCAGCTATGTTAAAGCATTAATAACCTGTCCTAGTCTGAACTAGCATCTTAAAGAGAATTGCTAGTTCTTTTGGCATATACACAGTGTTGAGAGGTTTACTTACTGTTGACGAAGTAAGATTTCCTAAAAAGTATTTCATTTGCTTATATTGTAAGAGTTTGGTAATGATTATACAGATGGTTATATTAAGGACTTTCAGATTTTCTGCATTTTCCATAATCTTTTCCTCCTGCCTAGGTGTCTTTGTCTATGAATTCTGCCCCTCCCTCCTCTCCTTTAAAACAACTCATACAGCATATCTCTAGGAAGCCAGCTGATTAATCTAACATGACACGTTATCTTTCATTCCTTTTATTCTGCCTTCTTAGCATCAACTTGAGTTCTCAACCCTGCCCCTTTGTGGGCAACATGATAGAGAAGGCCTCAGCGGCTCGTATCCCCAAGGTACAATAGAAAGAGCATAGCCTTTGGAGAAACCCAAACTGGGCTCAGACCACAGCCCTGTCACTTACTAGGTGTATACCTTCCCTGAGTCCAATTGTCTCATCTAGAAAATGGTGAGAATAATTTCTATCCATGGAGCTGTTGTGGGGATTAAATGAGATATGTAAAGCACTTCAGCATAGTAAGAGCGCAGTAAATCATTGCTTCCTCCCCAGTACACATATTAAACATTAATTTTGCTTGAACATGAGAGACTTGTCTGAGACTCTGCAAAAGGGCTTGGGGAACTGAGAAAGCATCTAGATTCATCAGATACTGATGAACTGGTAAAGGCCCAATTAAAACTGAGTTGTCGGGGCACCTGTGGCTCAGTTGGTTAAGCATCCCACTCTTGATTTCAGCTCAGGGCTTGATCTCAGGGTTGTGAGTTCAAGCCCCACTTTGGGCATGGAGCCTACTTAACACAACAACAAACTGAGCTGTTCAATGTTTGTATCCTTCCTATAACGATCGGAAGCCGTAGAGCTTGGGAATAATGGGCTTTAGCAGCAAGAATCTGCTTTCAGATCTAGCTCAACCTCTTTAGCTGTGTGATTGTGAGCAAGTTGTTTGATCTCTAATCCTCATAGGGTTGTTATAAAGATCAGATGAGTCCATGGGATGTGAAGTGCTTAGCATGAGAGCAGTACATGCTGATAATTACAGCAGCAGCAGACTTCACTTCCTAAACTCACTTTTTTTTTTTTTAAGGTTGGGGGAAAGCAGAGGGAGAGAGAGAGAGAGAGAGAATCCTAAGCAGGCTCTGTGCTGGGCATGGACGTGAGGCTTGAGGACATGAGGCTTGATCTTACAATCCTGAAATCATGACCTGAGCCGAAATCAAGAGTTGAACACTTAACTGACTGAGCCACCCAGGCGCACCTAAACTCACTTTTCATATTAGGATCAAGTCCAACTATAAATCAAGTCCAGAGATCTCAATTTAGTGGTTTTTTTCTCCCTGCTCTTTGATAATATAAATCTACATGGGAACTGAATTTTTTAGACTATAAATCCCTTCATTTTCAAAGCTTCACACATTTTTTTTTTCCCCCAGTAATAAGGAAATTTTGTTAGAAGCAAAGATGGAATAGCCATTGAATCTCAGTCTTTTTAGGGTCTATCCCTGAGTTCTAAGACATACAATAAAAACTTTTAGCTTTCAATCTTGTTTTAACTATTTAATAATATGGGCATGCTGTGCTTTAATAACTTACTGCTATCTTAGTCCCTTTGGGCTGCTGTAACAAAATACCACAGACTGAATAGTTTATAAACAACAGAAAGTTATTTCTCACAGTTCTGGAATCTGGAAGTCCGAGATCAAGGTGCCAGCTGGGTCACTTTTGGTGAGGGCCCTCTTGCTGGTGTACATATAGCCAGTGCCTTCTTGCTGTGGACTCACATGGTGGAAGGGGCTAGGAGTCTTTTTGGAGACTCTTTTATAAGGCACTAATCCCATTCATTAGGGTCCACGGTCCTGACCTCCCCATCTACTAATACCATCACATAGGGCGTTTTGCAGGGGACACAAACATTCAGACCATAGCAACCCCTAATTTCTTACTAAGGCACGGGTTATCTGATTAACTGTTAGGCCATGACTTGATAATCTTTTGAACTCTACATAATCTGCTTATTCAGCAAGTATTTATTGATTGCCCTTTATGTGTCAGGCACTCTTCAAGGACCTGGGCATGTAGTAGTAAACAAAACTGACAAGGGCCCTGTCCCTGTGAAGTGTTTATTCTAGTGGACAAATACAGAAAACACATATACAGATAAGTAAGGTAGTTTCACATAAGTGCAATAAAGAAAAATAAAACAGAATAGTAAGCTAGAAAGCTACTTGGTTTCAGGGAGAGGCCAAGTTTAATTTGAGGAGGAGCCAACTATTAGAGGACTATGGTTATATTAATTGTCTAAGACACTGATTGCTGACAGATTTTTTTCTTGGTGAATTTTTCCTTTTGCACTTGAAACTTATTTGTCCAAGGTAGACATGGCTGGTTTAGCAGTGAGATATTAGAGTCTTTGTTGTACAGTCTTTTTATTTGTTATACTTTGATATTAAAATTAATATTTTTAGGGACACCTGGGTGGCTCAGTCTGTTAAGTGTCCGACTCTTGATTTCGGCTCAGGTCATGGTCTTAGGGTCGTGAGAGTGAGCCCCGAGATGGGCTCCTTGCTGGGCGTGGAGCCTGCTTAAGATGCTCACTGTCCCTCTCCCTCTGCTCCTCCCCTTGCCCCACGTGCTTGCACTCTCTCTCTCTAAAAATAAATTAATTAATTAAATAAATAAACTTTAAAAAATTAATACTTCAAAAATTTTGTAGCGTAAGTAATATTTACTTAAGTGTAAAGAACATTAGAAAAGATAAACAAAATGGAAAAATTACTCTCCTATAATCCCGCCATCTATGTTAGGGGTTGACAATCTGTTTTTTTGTTTTGTGTAAAATTTGTATTGAAGTCTAGCTTATAATAAAAGGCATAAATTTGAAGTGTACAGCTTGATAAATGTTTACAGATGAATATATCTCCCAGATCAAGCTGCAAAATGTTGCCAGCATGCTAGAAGCCTCTCTCATGCCCCCTGCTATCACCATTCTCTCTCACAAGAAACCGCTCTTCCAAATTCTGTCACCATAGATTGATTTCATTTATTTTGGAAATTCATTTACATGGACTCATACAATATTTACTCTTTTAGGTTTGGGGGTTTTTTTGCTCAGCATCATAAGATTCTTTAATATTGTTGTATGTAGCAGTAGTTTGTTTTTGCTATGTGAATGCCCCAGAATTTACTAATTCCATGGTTGATATATCTTTTCAGTGTTTCCATTTTGGGGCCTGTGAATAAAGCTGTTATGAACATTCTCATATTGGTCTTATAGTGGATGTGTGTGCTCATTTCTGTTTAGCATATAACCAGCAGAAATATTAGGTCATAAGGTACAGTATAGCCAAACAGTTTTTGACGTGGATATACTATTTTACATTATCTTGCACATTACATGAGAGTTTCATTTGCTCCACATTTTTGATAGTACTTGGTACTGTTAGTTTTTTTTTTTTAAGTTGGGTTCAATGAGGTATAATTTAATAAAATAAAGTCTACCCTTTTTAGATATATAATTCTGTGAATTTAGGCAAATGCATATATTTGTGTAACCATCACCAAAAATCAAGAGATAAAATTTTTCCATCACCCTAAAAGGTGTTCTCATGTCCTTTTGTAGTCAATCCCCTTTTCCTATCCTCATGCCCTGCAACCACTACTCTGATTTCTGTCCCTTTAGCTTTACCTTTTCCAGAATGTCATATAAATGGAATCATACAGTATGTAGTTTTTGTTTTGTTTTAAGTTTTTATTTATAAGTAATCTCTACACCCAGTGTGGGACTTGAACTTAAAACCCGAGATCAAGGGTTGCACGCTCTACTGACAGAGCCAGCCAGGTGCCCAATATAGTTTTTTGAGCCTGCTTCTTTCACCGAGATTCATTCATGTCGTTGCATGTAACATCAGTAGTTTGTTCCTTTTTAAATTTTTTTCCAAAGGTCAAATAATTACTGTTTTATTTTTAATTTTTTTATTGTTATGTTAATCCTCATACATTACATCATTAGTTTTAGATATAGTGTTCCATGATTCATTGTTTGTGCATAACACCCAGTGCTTAATTACTGTTTTATATTGGCACAGTACATTTCATATTTCAACCAAAAGACAAAAATTCAGTTAAACACAGAAAATAATGGCATCTCCCAGATGCCTTATTTCTAAATCAAAGAAATACACAAATTCTGTTCCCTTCCCTCCTCCAATGCAAGCCCATAAGCCTTGCCTAAAGTCTTGAGTTTTCCATGCCATACAGCATCTAGCATCTTGGACTTTGTGAAGCACTTGAATGTAGCAGTTAAAATGCTTGAGAGAGGGACGCCTGGGTGGCTCAGTCGGTTGGGCGTCTGCCTTCTGCTCAGGTCATTATCCCAGGGTCCTGGGATCGAGTCCTGCATAGGGCTCCTTGCTCAGTGGGGAGCCTGCTTCTCCCTTTGTCTGCCCTTTCTCCTGCTTGCGCACTCTCTCTCTCTCTGACAAATAAATAAAATCTTAAAAAAAACAAAACACTTGAGAGGTCTAGCAAATGGCATTGAAAGGGACCTCAAAATGCAGATATATCTTTTCAAACATGTTACAGACTGAGCTGCCTCTTTGAACACTATCACTGTGCTTAAATTCAAGAAGCAGGCTTTAAAAATGAAAAAGGCATACAAGTTTTATTTCAGTACAGATCTTCAGCTGGTCATCGGAAAAGATTCCAACAATAAAAAAATATCCTTGGTGTCACCTGCCCCTCCCTCCCACCCAAAGCTGAAATGAAGGAAAAAACAGAACAAAGCAAAAACAGAAGAATTATATGTAACTTTGGAATCCTTTAGGAATCCACTACTTCCGATTAAAAATTTTTTAATACATTAGAGAATCGTTAAAATAAAAAAAACACAAAAGTCATCTTGCTTTGACTGCTCTTCATGTATAGAATGAGCTGCTTTGTAGAGTGCGTTTGAACTGAGTCCTTGTGGAAGGTGGAGGCGTTGCGAGGCTGGGGCGGGGGGTGTTTCTTTTTTGTGGCTAAGTAGTTTATCCATTCACCAGTTGATGCACATTTGGTTTTTTCCCAGCTTTTGGCCATTCTAATAAAACCACTATGAATATTCACATACAGTTTTTTGTGTGGACATATGTTTTCATTTCTTTTGGGTAAACACCTAAAAATGGGATTGCTAAGTCATATGGCATATGTATGTTTAGCCTTCTAAGAAACTTCTAGACTGATTTTTAAAGTGGCTGTACCATTTTACTGTCCCTCCAGCATTGTATTGACCTTTCAGTTGCTCCGCATCCTAATCAGCACTGGGTATTGTCTTTTTTTCCCTTTTTGGCCATTCATTCTAGTAGGTATATAGTAGTATCTCATCCATGCCTTTAATTTGCATTTCCCTGGTGAATAATGAAGTTGAACACAGTTTCATATGCTTTTCTGGCCATTTGTAGATCTTTTGTACAGTGTCTCTTATTTCCCTGTTTGTTTTGGATTATCTAACCTTTTCTAATTGAGTGATAGGAATTTTTTTATATATTCTGGATACAAGTTTGTTGTCAGACATATGAATTGCTAATATCCTCTCCTTCTCTTTCTATTACCTGTTTTTTGTTGATTTTTTTTATTATTATTAACATATAATGTATTGTTTCAGGGGTACAGGTCTGTGATTCATCTCTTACACAATACACAGCGCTCACCACAACACACACCCTCCCCCGTGTCCATCACCCAGCCACCCCATCCCCCTCGTCTACTACCCGCTTTGAAAATTCTCTTGGCACACAGCCACGCTCACTTGTTTATGTATTATCAGTGGCGGCTTTTGCACTACAGAGGCAGAGTTGCCTAGTTGTGATAGAGACCTAGTAGCTTTGGGCAGAGGCCAAAATACTTGGTGTCTGATCTTTTACAGGAAAAGTTTGATGACTCCTGATATAGATAACTGTACTCTTTTTTTTTATTTCTATATATCAAATTACCACAAACTTAGTGGCTTAAAACAACACACACCTACTACCTCACAGTTTCCATGGGTAAGTTGGCTGAAGACAGCTTAGCTGGGTTCTCTGCGTAGGGTTTTACAGCCTGCAGTAAAGGCATTGGCTAGGGCTGGGTTCTCATCTGGAGGCTTGACTGTGGAAGGGTGTGTGTCTAGGTTTACTTAGGTTGCTGGCAGAATTCATTTCCTTGCAGCTATGGAGAATGATAACTTTGTTTTTTTTTACTGGCCATAGGCCAGAGTCTGCCCTCAGCTCCTAAAGACCAGCACCCCACCACATGGCCCTTTGCATATGCACTTCACAGCATAGCTACTAGCTTATTCCAGGCCAGCAGGAGAGAGAGTGAGTCTGTTAGCAAGACAGAGTCTTATATAACACAACGGAACCACAAGCATGACATCTCCTTTGCCACATTCTTTTGGCTAGAAGCAAGTCACAGGTCCTGCCCCCACTCAAGAGCACATCCAAAGGCATGAACACAGGAGGCAGGCATCACAGGGGTCACCTTAGAGTCTGGGGGCCACAGTAACTACTATTAATATAGTGGTATCTACGTTTATAAATGTTTTTTCCTATACATATGTAATTGAATATCTGTTTTTAAGCAAAAATGGGACCATGCTCACAGTTTGTTTTGTAACTGGCTTATGTAACAGTATCATGCATGATACAGTAGAACATGAATATTTATTCAGGTCAATAAATATAGATCCACATCATCTAATGATTGCATTGTGTCCCATTATATGAATATGATAATTTCTTTTAAAGATTTATTTAGAGAGAGAGAGAGCACAAGCGGGAGGGGCAGAGGCAGAGGGAGAGAGACTCTCAAGCAGACTCCACACTGAGTGTGGAGCCCAACGCAGGGCTTAATTTCACGACCGTGAGATCACAACATCACAACCTGAGCCGAAACCAAGAGTCGGACACTTAACTGACAGTTCCAGCCAGGTGCCCCAATAATTAATTTAATCGATTCCCTCTTGTTAAATATTAAGGTTGCTTATAATTTATGCCACATTTTACCAGGCTGCCATAGAAGAGTACATAAGTACCCTTTTCCCCCACACTGCTCCAGTACTGGAGGTGATTTGTTAAAGTCAGTGGCTTTTGACTAAAGTGTATACACGAAACTGAGTACTCCCTTTTTCTCCTTTCTTTTCCTACCTATCTCTGTTTTAGATAAGAAGGCCGACTGCACAATCACAATGGCTGACTCGGACTTACTGGCGTTAATGACTGGTAAAATGAATCCTCAGTCGGTAAGTATGATGGAGCGTATTTCCTCCTAGTAGGTGAGTCTTTTAGTCCATTCCGTTTCATCTCCTGCCTCAGCCTCATACCATAAAGTGCAAAGTGGTCAAACCCACAAAACTCAGTGTTCCCTAAAATGTTCGCTTAACAAATGACCAACATTTGTGGCGCAGGCTATGTGCGAGGCACTGTCCTGTGTGCTGGAAATATCCAGATGAATAAGCAAGAGTTCTGCACAGGGCATTCACAATTTGGTATGGGACAAATCTGTAAAAGAGTAAGTGTATCCGAATATCCAGGGTGCCATGCCTTGGTTGTGGACGGCGGTGGGGGGCGCCATGTCTTCCTGGCCATCACAGAAAGTCACACAGAGGAAGCGACACTTAAGCTGAGTCATAAGAATGACCAGAAGTTAGCAGTGCACAGATGGAGAGCAGGAGCCATCTAGGGGGAGGGAGCCATGTGAACAAAGGCATGACCTTTTATATTTCCTGTCTTTGCCCATGCTCTTTTTGTCTGAACTGCCTTCTCTGACAAACTCCTTTCCTTTCAAAATTAGCTCAGATGTTACCCCCAAAGACCTCCTTACAAGTTGCCGGGGAACTGTAGCCAGTCCCTCTTCTGGGCCATCTCCTGGAAACAAGCTTAGCACTTGTCACATTATATTAGTCATGATGCGCCTATTTCCTTTCCATTAGATTGTGAGGGTCTCAAAGGAACAAACCACATCTTATTTGCCCTCATGTCTCCAGAACTTAGCACGGTGCCTGACATTTTTAGGTTTTCACTAAACAATTGCTGGATTAAATTGTATTTGTCTGAAGTGTACTGATGTCTTGCATGGGTTTTCCTGGTCCCCAAATCATCGAGGGTCTTCTTCTACTCATTAGAACAGACTTGATACACTGAGCTTTCATTAGCCAGAGAAAAAACAAAAAGAAACTTAGATGCGGCTTTGCATTGTGAACTTATTTTTCCGTTGCCTTAGCCTGATCTGTTTTAGGTCTCATTCCTACAGCCCCCTGGTAATCCAGAAGACTAAAACAACTAAATCTGATGCACACTAGTATTCCTTTCTAAAATGCTTTCTCTAAGCAGCTAAGCCTATTTCAGTTGATGCTCCGACAAGTGAGAGACTTGCATCTGTGATGTTTCAGCTTAATACACACCATTGGCATGGACATCTCCACCCACAGAGCCTGCTCCAAGAATCTGGACAAAACAGAGGCCACCAGTACAGGAGCTGGCTGTCTTCCTCCTTCCCACCCACTGCTCCTCGTTCTGCTGTGCAGTTCATGCACTTCCTTGGCGGGGTGATCAGACTTCACACATCAGCTGCCCTCGTTCTCAGTTTATCTGTTTACCACCCATTTGGGGGAGCAAAGGATCAGCTTATTTCTCTTGAACACCTGTTAGCACCCAAAGGAATTAAAGATAAAAATGGCAGATATTTCTGTTAATATGCTAATGGTCTTCCCTTTTGCTTAGAGGATTTGACTGAAAACCATTAAATGCATTGGAAATTATAGTTTCAGTGTTTGGCTACAGTTGAAACAAAGCGGTGTGCTCTCCCCTGTAAGCACACACGAAGAACACCTAGGGGCCAGGTTAAACTGATCCTTATGTTTGCATTCCCTAAAGGGTGAAGACTCATGTTTTCCCTATAATAATTAGTAAACAAAAAGTCATTTTCTCTTTTAATTTTTAAAAAAAGGAAAGTTGGTGAGTTTCTCTTTTAGGTACTGCTGGTCCATATTTTTAAAGGACATATGTTAAATATATTGTGTTCTGAGACACCTGACCTTTAAGTCATCAGACAGAAGGCTGTGTGCCATATAGAAAGGAAATATTTAGTTTGTCCAGACAGAAGAGGGGGAAAAGAAAAAAAGGAATTAGTCACCCTTACCAGAAGGTGTAGAAAAAGCGGAGTTCTGTGCATTCCCATGGATAAGGCAGAAGAGCTCCTAACTTCTTAATATACTTGCTTAAAAACCTAAGACTACCAGAAACTTTTTTCATCTAGCTCTTCCTTATTTTAACAATTGAGTCAAAGACTGAGATCATAGCAGGGAAATCATGCTATGTTCCCAAATTTGCTATTATTTCTCTAAAGTTTTCCCGGGATTTTGTTACATGATAAATTCAGCAAATATCAAGTGATCTAATCCCAGGCAGTTGTTAAATGGAACAAATTGTGGCTCTGCACTTCGGGTTGGTTTGATTCTTCTTCTTGAGCCAAAGATTGACACCAGCACCTCAGTCTCAGCAGGCTGTCTGTCCTCCCTCTCTAGGGATAAATCCTTTATCATGCAGACCAAAAAAGGAAACAAAATTGGTGACATTTCATCCACATTGTATTGAATCCCAGGAGTTATGCATGTGCTTTTTTTTTTCCTAGCAGACTACTGAAAATTTCAGTTCATACTCTTTTTTTTTTTTTAGATTTTATTTGTAAGTAATCTCTATACCCAGTGTGGGGCTGGAATTTAGAGATCAAGAGTCACATGCTCCACCGACTGAGCCTGGTGCCCCTCAGTTCATATTCTTGATCCACATGTAGTATTTTTAAACAAAATCGATCTAGTACAAACCCACTTTACCTACTATTTGGAAAATGTACCATTGGTGATGAAGGCAGATAAAGGTAGACTCAATTTCTTTTTTTTTTTTTTTTTAAGATTTTTTATTTATTTATTTGACAGAGAGAGACACAGCGAGAGAGGGAACACAAGCAGGGGGAGTGGGAGAGGGAGAAGCAGGCTTCCCGTGGAGCAGGGAGCCCGATGCGGGGCTCGATCCCAGGACCCTGGGACCATGACCCGAGCGGAAGGCAGACGCCTAATGACTCAGCCACCCAGGCGCCCCTAGACTCAATTTCTAAGAGAAGACATTTGGGAAAGATGTGTCGTGTGACTGCTCTTTGTAAAGTGAGCTTTTTACAAAGCCTTCCCTTTGAGCAATCTAGTTCTAAATCTATTCCAGAAAGCCAACTTTCATATTTTGAAGAAAGTTTAAGAAACCTGGATAAATAAATGATCTCAGGGCTGGATCATCTAGAAATATCAGCAATCACAAAACAAAAAACACCAAGTAATAAATTTTCTTTCTTCTTCCAGGCCTTCTTTCAAGGCAAATTGAAAATCACTGGCAACATGGGTCTGGCTATGAAGTTACAAAATCTTCAGCTTCAGCCGGGCAAAGCTAAGCTGTGAAGAACTCCCTTTGCCTACCTTTGAAAATCAAGATGAGATATATAGATATATATCCATATATTTCATTGTCCGAACTTAGATGGAAACTACACATTGGGAGATAGTGTGAGATTTGTTTTTAAATGGGTGTGACCGATCCTGTTTTTCCTAAGCTCTGGGTGGACAGGGTCCAGTGGTGTACTACTGCATGCTGAATTGCATACAAAACTGTGCATTACAAAGTTCATATGGTAATTATGGTTTGGGGTAAATTGAGTTTCAGAATAAAATTAGGAACAGCAAAATCTACAAACTATGTAAACAAAAGCTCTCATTTTGCTTATAAAGTATATTTAAAGATCATTCTGCTGAAGATTCAACTTAAGTTTTCCTCTGGAGAACTAGGGGAGAAGCTGAATACCAGGAACTGGCCAGTGGTAATTACTGTTGTGACTTAATGTCCTTACTCTATTTTCCATTAATAGTTTTTAAAATTCTGTACTGAGATGTTTTTAAAAAAGACTTAAATTTTGCTTTTCATGCCATCACAATGGTATTTTTTTTTCCCAAATCAAAATAAACCTGATCAGAGCTTGGGGGGAAAAAATCTACAGCTGAATGCGGGCCTATTTTTAAAATAAAAATATTTTTAAAATGACTTTCCTTCTTGAAAAAAATCAGTGTATTGGTCTTAAAACGCTATTGTTAAAAATAATTGAACAAATAAAGTTTGCTTTGAGATGCACAGTTTTCAAAGTATCTATCTGTAAAGCTGTCAGTCCTTTGTTCTCATTTTCCTTTTCCATATAAGTTTAGTTTAATTATCCACATTTGATTTATCTTCTTCCTGTTTTTTCTAATGCTAATGTTATTTCTTATAACTCAGTAAGATACGGGATAAAATAATGCTTTTGGAAGAATGTTTAATAGAAAATTAAAATAGTTCTTCCTGATCTCCTTTGTGTGTATTGTGTATGTTCTCTTTGTTCAGGGTCTTCTCACTGATGGAGAGTAAGAGCAACGTTGGGGGATTTACAGTCTGTGTTATCTAGGTGTTATGTACCAGTTACTCTGATATAATCACTAGCTCTTGGTTGGGGAGGCAGTGTGTTGTAGTGGAAAGAACACTCGACTAGGAGCCAGGAGTCTTGCTTCTTTGAGGCACGTAACTGCCTGCTGGGCCTGTTCACCAAACGGTTAAAAGAGGGGATTAAGTAGATGGTCTCTAAGGTCCCTTCAGCTCTGAGAATCCTGTGAGTCTACTCAGCCCGGCAGCACTGTTCCGGGAGTTACACAGACCCCACCTTTCTGCTGTTAACATGTGACTTCACCAAAAGGTGGTCAGAGGTAAAAAGCCAGGTTCGTTTGTTAGATATTTGGAGCCTGTGCTAATCAGATCAGGACTGTGGGTCAGCTCCCCTTTGACCATTCAACTTTGCATGTTCTGTGACTGGCAGAAAAGCACCTGGTGAGGGGGAAAGACAGTATAGTAAACCAATATAAATTGATCTCAAGTTGTTGTTCTTCTTCTTTTTTTAAGATTTTATTTATTCATTTGAGAGAGAGATAGAGCGCAAGCAGAGGGACAGAGAGAGAGGAAGAAGCAGACTCCCCACTGAGCAGGGAGCCCGATGCAGGGCTCGATCCTGGGACCCAGAGACCATGACCTGAGCCGAAGGCAGACGCTTAACTGACTGAGCCACCCAGGTGCCCCAGTCTCAAGTTCTATAAAATGAACTCAGAACAGAATTCAGACCTACTTCTCAATTGTAGTAGATTCTTACCCTGAAAAGAAAAAGATTTCAAGAAAAAAGTTCCAAAACAATGTCTGATTTATCTGTAATTTGGTTTTGCTTTATCATTCTGCTATACTTGTCCCAGATAATAAGAGATACGTGAAATAGGCTTTAGGATGAACCTAAAGAAAAAAAAAAAGATAAACACAAACTGATTCTTGGGGTAGAAATGTATTTGTATATATGCAATTTATACATATGCTAGAAACTTAATGATGAAATATAGTTAGTAGCAGTTTAATCTCTAGGGAAGGAAACATCATGGTTTGGAGGAAAGGTTAACAGGTCTGGGCTAAAACTGCTGCTTTTACAGGTTTTGCTGCTTGAGCAGGTTGAGTCTCAGTTGCCTGATCTATAAAGTGAGGATACTAATACTGGCTTCCTAGGATTATTGAGAATCTAGAGAGAGACCATATAAGTAAAGCACCTATTAGTGTTAGGTACATCATAGTCACTCAGTAAATGTGAGTTCCCTTACTGTTCCCACAACTGCTACCTCTTGCCTCTGGGATAGGTGATTGTGTTGTTTTCTTAGGTCCCACTTTTGGAATCTTTTTTCACTTGTTCACTCATTTAACAAGTATTTATTGAGTGCCTACCAAATACAGGGTAATATATTGAAGGTGCAGCGCTAGGCCCTGCAGGTAGTGATGAGCTCTTCCCTCATGGTGCTTACAACCTAGAGGGAGAGACAGTTGACCAACGAGGTGGGTAATTATTACAGACTGAAGGAAATCCACGAAGGAAATGGTCAGGGTGCTGTGGTGCAGAATCACAGTGCAGAATCACAGGCCTTCTTCGAGAAAGTGGTCAAGGGAGACTTCTCTGAGGGGGTAATATTTAAGCTGAGGTGTAAAGGTTGAGGAGCGAACCTTGCAAAGAATAATGCATGAAAGGGGGGGAAGAGGGCCAATGTGAATGGGATGTAGTGAGCTGGAAGGACAGGTCCAAGATGAGGTTGCATAGGCAGGCACGTAGGAACTAACTGTATCGGAATTTGTTCATTATGGTAAGGCACTTGGGATCTGTTGAAGATGTAGCCTTACATCCATTTATGTCTCACTCATGCTGCATATCCGCTTTGCCATTATATCCTAAGTCTAGGACCCAGGCTAACGGAGCAGCTATTACCTGGAGCATTGCGATCGTCAAGGCAGAGGAAGAGAAGGTGAAGTAGTATATCTGGCTCTTAAAGTTTCCACCCCAAAGTGATACATACCGCTTTTGCTCCCATTTCATCGTCCAAAGAAAGTCACATGCCCCACCAGGTAAAGGAGGAGGATCTGGCAAAGGGGATGAAGAAAAGGGGCTAGAGAGGTTGAGAGATGTTTCTCAAGAAGAGAGTATATATAGTCAAAAGGTGGGAATGGTCATCTGTGTCCTTTGCTCTGTAAGGTCAAGTAGGATGATGTCTGAAAGTGTGTACTGGATTAAATTTGGCAACATGGAAGTCACTGGTGATCACTTACAAAATCAAACTTCAGTGGAGTAGTAGAGATAAAAGCTAGATTGGAATTGATTTCATAAAGAGCTATGAATAATAAGAACAGAAAAACTCCATTTGGTAGTGATACGCTCAGTTTCCAAGTGATTAATACACAGCAAGCACATTAGCTAATGCTTTTAGTTCTAAGTTAGGTCATCTTGCATACCACGCATTTTGCAACAACAACATCTTGCTGTTCTGTGCCCACCCTCACCGTTCTCTCCCTGCCCCAACCCCAATCCACTTGGCAAATTCCTTTTCATCCTTTTCCTGCCTTAGCTTTCAGGAAGCTGTCCCTGTTTGCCACAAGTGGAGTTAATCATTCCTTTGTAGTAATTTGTTTCTGTTTTCCCTGAAGAGAGACTGCGTCTCATGTGTCCATTTCGATCCCCCCAGCACAAAGTCTTGGCTTGCTGTCATTAAGTAAATGAATGAGAGAAGTTGAATAACAATTTAAAAACAATTCACAGGGGACATTTCTGAGTATAGGAACCGTGTCACAGAAATGCAGTCTCTATTACAATGACCTTCTGTTGCCCTAATGATGAAAGAGGACATTAAGAGTTCTCCTTTAGCCTGACTTACCCTGCTCTTTCTTTGAAAATATTTGCAGCTTCTTAGAACAGTCTCTCGATTTAAGATTGAAGCAGCCCGAGCAATAAAAGTCAGTTTGTGGTTTTATTACGGGTTTAAAAACAAAGTGGCCCAGTGGGTTCTGTGTGCATTGAAATCATCAGCCTTGTTGCTGTGCTTGTCCAGATGAATTCAGACTCTCTGATTTCTACAGTCCTTGTTGAATTTATAGAGAAACAATAATGGAGAATATGATTAGGAAGTGAATGTGGAAGCAGGGTGTGGAAGAGTCACTGAGGTGTGATCAGAAGAATCTCGGATCAGGTCCTGTCTGCCTCTGGGAAGCTAAGTCAGAGCAAGGCACTCAGACCTCACCAGTTTTTAGTTTCTTCCTCTGCAAAAGGGGGACACTTAATTTTTTAATAGTCTCATTGGACTGTGAACACCTTGAAGGTAGAAACTCTATGTTACTCATCTCTCTGTCTTGTTTTAATACAGTGTCTACCAGAGTAAGCATCAGGTAAAGTTTCTCGAGTTTTAGACACTGATCTTTAAAGTTCTTTTTATTTTTATTTTTTTAAGATTTTATTTATTTGAGAGAGAGAGAGAGAGAGAACGTGCAGGGGGGAGGGGCAGAGGCAGAGGGAGAAGCAGGCTCCCCACTGAGCAGGACCCTGGGATCATGACCTGAGTTGAAGTCAGCCACCCAGGAGCCCCATTAAAGTTCTTTTTAAACGGAAAATCCCTTTGAAAGGTTCAATCACATATAAATATAAACCCGTTCTGTTTTCCCCATATATGTCACCTTAGAAAAAAGAAATATGAAATTAAATCGTATAATGAATAGCTTTATCTTCTGAAACTTTAGCAGTTTCAGAAAATAATACTATAGAGCAGCCTGGTGTAGGAAACTTGGGGCCCATCAGATGTGGGTTTTGGTCCAGGCTGTGGCACTTAAACAGCTTTGGGACCTTGAGCTAATAATAAGTAAGGGCTCTGAGCTTCCTTCTCCCTTTGTAAAAAGGGAATAATAATTCTCCCTTGCTGGCTGTGAGGGTTAGCAATTATAGCTGTAAAATGTCAAGCCACACAGTAGGTACTCAATAGAAGTTCCTAATGTTATTTGAGAAATTTTTTTTTTTTAAGATTTTATTTATTTGACAGAGAGAGCGAGAGAGGGAACACAAGCAGGGGGAGTGGGAGAGGGAGAAGCAGGCTCCCCGCGGAGCAGGGAGCCCTATGTGGGGCTCGATCCCAGGACCCCGGGATCATGAACCGAGCTGAAGGCAGACGCCTAATGACTGAGCCACCCAGGTGCCCCTATTTGAGAAATTTTTTAACAGGAAGGAATTTGTTCCTTGGAACATTTCGTGACAATCTTTTGAGTTCAGATAATATGCTAGCTTCAGGATTGGGGACACTTTGTGTATTTTTATGGACTGTCCACATCCTTACATTTTCTTCAGGAATCATTAAAATTTAATAGTCTCTGTAATTTAGTGAATGGATAGAGAATTATTTAGTTTGACTTACAGAAGGTTTGCATTTCAGCCAAAGATTACAGTTCTAGCTCCCCATGGCATAGCTGCTTTCTGAACACAAAGACTTTGCTGGATGTTGTTGACCAGAAAAAAATGGTTATCAGCCAGATTGTAAATTACTGGGTAAATTACCTTGTGGGACTGGGTTTGTTTAGAGACCACACTGATATGAATTAGGAATTGGGGGTGTGGTACTAAATAGCTAATAAGGGCCGTGAAAGAATTATGTTCTATCAGGAACCACAGCTGCATCTGGCCAAATTTTAAGAGTTTTTCTCAATAGAGTTGCAAAATCTACTGGAAAGGTCCAGTATTAATATCTATCTGGAGACTGTTGCAAACAAACAGCTCTTTAGTTCTTGGTTAGAACACAGAACATGGAGCCAGAATTCTGGCCCTTAAGAAATATGGTGTCTGATTCTATTTGGCAGGCAGTTTAATCTGGTATGGAATTTTAGCCAGATTTCATGGAGAAATTTTTTTTTTAATGTATCATATCCAAAATTTATTGCAAAAAGTGATGTCCATTTAACCTATCCTATTAATAGTCACTTAAATACTTTGTAAATATTCACAGTGCTGTTTTCAGCAGCAGGTAGTAAGCATTTGACCTTTTATTTACTGAATTTGTAGCCGTAAACTTTTATGCAGAATTGGGGGAAATTCATTGTAGTCTGCTGTTTATTTAAATTGCAGGCTGAGAAGCGGTAAGTGCTACAGTTTTCTACCAAACAGCAGTATGTTTTCTTTTTCTTTGTAAAATATTGTGTAATTCACCTTTTAGAATATAGCAACTTCTGAGTGTGCAGAACACTCTGTTTTAAGATTAGACACTTCATTTGAACAGAAATATAAGGAAAAGAAGTTCAGATGTGAAGATTCAACAGTATAAGGACAAGACTGACCTAGGCAAGCAGACAAGAGCCTTCAGCTTGGCAAAGTGATGCCCAAGGGTAGGGTGTGATAACAGTTCACACATGTTTGAGAGATGGAAAGACCAATGAAAGGGAGGGGTTATTTTGCCTAGTTATTAGAACTAATAGGAAGAACTATAAAAGGGGAATTTCAGACTAAAAATCAGTTGAACTGCCTGACAATAAAAACTGGTCAAGAGTGGACTGAAAGGGGCGCCTGGTGGCTCAGTCGTTAAGCGTCTGCCTTTGGCTCAGGTCCTGGGATCGAGCCCTGCATCGGGCTCCCTGCTCAGTGGGAAGCCTGCTTCTTCCTCTCCCACTCCTCTGCTTGTATTCCCTCTCTAGCTGTCTCTCTCTGTCAAATAAATAAATAAAATCTTAAAAAAAAAAAAAGAGTGGACTAAAAGCTCCAACACAGAGATGTTCCTGAACCAGGCTGGCAAAACAGGGCACCTGTGAAAGATGTGCCTTAACAGTGGCTAGAAGAGCATCTGAATGGCAGAAAATACTTCATTGATAGCCACTCTCTTGAGGATTTCTCCTTTTGCCATTTATCAAAATCTTTTCTTCTTTGTGTCAGAAAGAAGACTTTTTTTTTATACTTGTTTATAACGACTTGTTCCGTGACTTACTAGATATCTTTGGAAGAAACAGAAAGAAATGAGTACTGAAAGCTTCTCAGTTTTCATCGTGTGAAAGCAGCCCGAGTCTGTCTGTTTTTGTCTTTTCTGAAGTCCCCATTTTTACTTAGCTGAAGACAGTAGAACCTTAAGGCCACAGAATGGCAGCTGCAGTGTAGGTGACCACTCTCCCTGAAGTTGGAACCTGAGTGTGAATTCTGACTCAAGCACTCATTAGCTGGCCACCTGAGCAAGTAACTTATCCTCCCTGAGCATCAGTTTCCTAAAACAGGGGGGCAATAATACAATCAGGCTTGTTGTGGAAGATTAAGTGAAATGACGTGTGGGAAAATGCTGTTGTACCATATACTGGTTTTAGTTACTAATGTTTGTATTAGTTTTCTATTGCTGCTCTAACAAATCACCGTAAACGTAGTGGTTTGCCTTGACGTAAATCCATTATCTCACAGTTCTGCTGCTTGGAAGTCTGGGTGGGTTTGGCTGGTTTCTCTGCTCCAGGTCTCTTGAGGCTGAAGTCAAGGCGTTGGCTGCCCTGAGCTCTTATCTGGAAGCTCAAGGGGAGAATCTGCTTCCATGCTCACTCAGGGTGTTGACAGAATTCAGTGACATGCTGCTGTGGGACTGAAGTCTCCATATGCTTGCTGGCAGCCTGGGGTTCTCAACTCGTAGAGGCTGCCTGCATTTCCCTCTTCTTTAACGCTAGTGGAGTCCTCATGTTTCACATCTCTCTGATCTCCCCTTCGGCCTCATCTCTCCTGCCTCCAGCCAGAGAATGTTCTGTGTTTTCAAGAGCTCACGTGATTAGGTTAGGCTCACTGGATAATCCAAGATAATCTGCCTATTTTAAAGTCCATAACCTTAATTATATCTGCAAAGTCCCTTTTGCTACATAATGTAGCATTCACAGGCTCTAGGGATTAGGGTGTGGGTATCTTTGGGTCTTCATTCTGCCTACTACAGTCTTGGTATTTTAGGGCTGGAAAGGGCCCTTGCCGAACATGAAGTGAGCTTCTTGCCCGGGAGGGTTTACAATCCAATGGGGGAAAGAGATAAAAAACATAAAGCAAAAAAGTCCAATAAAAGAGTTTCTATGGGATGTTCAAGGATCCCAGAAGACCTTCTCTGTATCTGACTCGGCCTGTGGTTCTTCCATCATACCCTGCTTGTTCTTTGATGTTTTGTCTTTTATCAAGATCCTTCAGATGGAATCCATATACACAAAACAACACCATGTGATTTGATCTCTGTGCCGAAAACAAGCTGCTGCCAGAGCTCAGTATTTAGGACTCTGCTACTTAATAAGGAAAGGTCTTGAGCTCTCAGCTCAAAGTAAGAGGAATTATTTTCTTCTCTGATGATGAAGGTATAACAACACCTTATCTCCCCTTCTTCCTCATCAACCCCCCATGAGAGCCCTCTTGTCTTTCACTCCTAGTTCTCTGGTCACATGTATGTCTTTACTCCCCTCTTTTGAGTTTTCTTGTTTCTCATTGTTTTGAATTAGAGGCGCTTACCCTGGATAATGCAGAGATTTCTGGTTAATTCTTGCCACTTGTCATTTCTATTTAATAATGTTTCATAGATGCTTAGGCCTCGGTGACAGTTTGGCAGTAATAACAGCTGCTATTTATTGAACACTTGCCATGTGCCAGGGGCTGTGAGGAGTTCTGTACCTCCATTTTCTCATTTACTTCCAATTTCTTTTAATTTAGACAATCTGTGAGGCGTGGGTACTATTCATATCTCCATTTGAACGCAGCTGGGATTCGAACCCAAATCTAAGTCCAAAGCTTGTACTTGACACCAGGCACTAAAGTAATATTAAACAGGAGCTGAAAATAAGGCATGAAGGAACCAAAGCAGCACAAGTGGATTGGGAACCCTCAATTTGAAACTCAACTCTTTATAGCTATTGGGAAAGTTAGAGGATTTCCTTCTAGAGCACCAGGATCACCTCCATTTTCCACCAGAGACACTCAGAGTGATTCCTCCATATTCTATTTCAGACAGGTGATTTTAGTGTGTGTGTCGACAGCACCCGACAGCTACAGAGTACGTGTGGGCACCGGCTTGGCATTCCACAGAAAAGCCTATTTCTCTGGGGGTGAGGTGGGAGAGCTGTGGGGTGTACCCTGTGGCTGGCCCCAGCAGTTATAGGTAACAGAAAATACCTTCCCCTCTGGATTGGGATGATTAAGATATTTAAGGATTTCACACAGTGCCTGGCACTTAGTAGGTATTCAGTATGTGCTGGTTCACATTGTCCTTCTAGACTAGAAGATTTTTAGTTCATGGGTATTCAAGTCAGTAGAATCTTGTTCTAGCTCCACTTGAATCTAGGCTCAATGTTGAGAAGACAGGAGACACATCTCTGGGTTGGCCCCTGTCCAGTCCTGTGAATCATACTAGCTCTCAAGTTTGAGCTCAGAGAGAACTGAAATCTGAGGCCAAAGAAGGCAAAATATTTCCCTTTCTCATTCTTGCTGTTTTTGAGTTATTGATGTAATGGAAACAGACAGCTCTGGGTTCAAATCCAGGCTCTTCATTTGCCTTCTCAAGTTACTTGCCTGTTTCCATCATGGAAAGAACTTGGGCTGTGGGGAAGGAGGGTAAACCTGGCCATTTTACTCAGTTAATCGCTTTTCCTTTGTCAGGTGATCTCCTTACCTGTGAATGGGGCCAACTGTAATCCTCTTGCAGGGTTGTGAAGCTTAGGGAGTAATGTATGTGGTACAATCAGGATGCAGCAGCAGAAGCCCATGAAAGATCCTTTACGTGAGCCATTCATTCATTCAGGGCATTGGTAATTTAAGTTGAGCAAGTGGTCCCAAGTTTGAGTTATTTATCCTTCTCCCTGTCCAGTAGGAGGGCAGCCAGGTAAGGTAGTTGTGGGTGCCCTGCCCACAGGCCAGAGCAGGTATGGGGAGAGCCTTGTAGAGGCAGTGGAGGTGCCAAGTACCACCTAAACCCAGCCCCACCGCGGTCTACCGCCAAAGCCCCTGGCGCCAAACAGTGTTGCTTCAGCTGCTAGTAGTTAATGCTCCTTAACTTGGAAACGTTTTCAGCTCCTGGGAGCAATATGGTGCCGTGAGGGCTCACTGCCCAACCCCCTTGTCTCCCGGCGACTGAGATCCGCATGCACCCTAGTCCCAGCCCAATTTACAGTCTTTCAAGGCCCAGGAGGCTCTGGGCCCAGGGTCAACGTGGGCGGGGGGGGGGGGGGGGGGGGAGGTTGTCGGGGAGGGCGGGGAACTTTTCCGGGAAGGGGCCCGGCAGGGTCTTGGCTGGCGGCCCCGTTAGCCACGGCCCAGGACCCCAGGGTGGGAGAGTGAACGCAAAGGTACTCGTGCCTGGAGCGGTTGCAGAATCCTCAGTCATGAGGAAGAAACTGGGCTCAGAGGCACTTGGGTGAAGGGGCCCTCTCCCCTGCCCTCCTCTCAGGTGCTGGGGCCTAAAGGGGGTCCAGTTCCCCTGCAGAAGGCGGGAACTAGGAAGCGTTGCGGGCTAGACACCCCGCCTTCCCAGCCTCTTGGTGGGGGTGGGGGGGGGGCGTGGTACGGTGGCCCCGCCGGGGCGGAGAGGGGGAGAGGGGTCGGTGCGGGGGCTCTGCCTCCCCGGGAAGGGGGGCCCGGCCAAGTCCACGCGGGGAGGGGGCAGGCCCTCTCCCCTCCCCCGCGCCTGTGGGGACCCTACGCCTGTGTCCGGAGGAGGCCGGCGTCCAGCAGATGCACGCGGTGTGGAGGGGGGGCGGGGGAGAGGCGGGGAGGAGAAAACCCACAACAAAACTTGCGTCGCCGAGCTCACGGCTCGACTTGAATGGAAGGAGCCCGCGCCCGCGGAGCGCAGCGGAGACTCGGGACAGCGCGGACGGCCGGCGGGGCGCGGCGCGGCGCAGGGGCGCAGCAGGTACCCGGCGCGGGCAGGCGGGTGGGCCAAGGGGTCGGGGCCGAGCCTGGGCGGCGGACTCGGACGTCCCCGCGGGGTCCGGACGGCTCCCGCAGCTACCCCGGGCCGGGCCGCCGAACTCGCCCCCTCGGTGGGAGCGGTGCACCGAGTGCGCGGTCGAGAGCTCCACCTTGGGCGTGCGACCCCCTCCGCGATCGCGACCCCGGCAGGGGCCTTTTCTCCTCGCCGGCCAGAGGCTGGTCGCGGCCCCCCCCCCCCCCCCGCTGCGCACATCTGGAAAGAATCTGAGGGCGGATGGGAGGGGGGAGTGGAAGGACGTGGGCGGGCGACCGGGAATGTGGGGGCAGGTGGAACTGGGGAGGGGCGTGGACCCCTGGGCTTAGAGACGCGCGTCTTTCTACGTCAGCTCACCCCGGCTAGTTCATCCTTCAACCTGGTTACAGACAGAGAAACTGAGTCCTAGAGCGGGGCCGAGGTGTGCTTCCGCGAAGCGCGGACAGGTGTGGCGGAGCCCGCGCGACCCCCGCTCGGACCCGCTCGCGGCTTGGCTCCCCAGCCCCGCGCCGCGCACTCGGCGAGCCAGAGCTCTCAGCTGGCACCTGGTGTCCGTCTGTCTGCGCGCCTGCCTCCCCGCGGGGACAGCTGGACTGAGGAAGGGGGGGGGCGCGGAGCGCGAGAAGCGAGGTCGGTGCCCTCCCTCTGAAGCGGCGGAAGTCCCAGGTTGTTGGTCCTTGAACCGCCGGGCTGGGGCGGGGGCTTTAGAATCCCTGAGGAGCCGCCAGGTGGAAGGGGAGGCGGCGGTGGCGGGCTCCGGGCTCGGGGCAGGGCAGCCGCTGGGTCTCCGGGTGCGAGGCAGCTGCAGCCGGAACTTAAGGAGAGGAGCGGGCGCCGCAAGAGGGTGCGAGCGGCTCTGACAGTCCCTGGGCCCCAAGGCACAGAGGGATGCGCGCCTGGCACTTGGAGCGCATCACGGATCCGTTGAGGCCCCCCGCAAGCTGAGTGGCTGCCCTTGCACTTTGGGCCGGCGGGGAAAAGTGAAGCTGTGGGCTAGCGGCTCCAAGACGCACCACTGCTACGAACAGCGAGAGCCCCTGGGTGCTCATGTCCCCTTTTAGGGCCCACGGCCCAGTCTGCTGGAGCCTGGAGTGCAAGTTAAGAAATGTTAGATTCACGTGACTGTTTTCACGCAATCTTGTGGGAACATACTTTGTTCTTTCTATCTGAATCTTAGGGGATGGGTGACTGATGGTGGCATCTTTAGGCCTGTACAGTCATACATAAGACCTCTGACCATGACCTGCCTGGTACCCTTGATGGCTCCCTATCACCAGCACCTTAGCGTAGTGGCTGACACCCTTGGAGGCTTGGACCTCCAGCCCTAAGCTCCTCCCCTGCCTCATCCTGTTTACCTTTCTTTAAAGGCACCTCCCTCTTCCCCCATCCTCACACTGTGCCTTTGCTCATGCCTTTCCCTCTGTCTGGAGTACTTTTCCTCCCCTTTGTGCCCCTGGAGAGCTTCTACTCAGCCTTCAAGAGCAGTTCAAGGCTCTGGGCAGGAGTCAGAAGACACAAATTCCAGTCCTGGTCTTAACTTCAACATACTAATCTGTAAACTGAGAGGGTCAGACCAGATAACGTTGCAAATCTTTTCTGCCTTTCACAATTTCATTTCTTCATTCAGCAAACATTTCCTGAGCACCTGCTCCATGCCTGGGGAGTCAGGAAAGGCTTTGCCAAATCTTGCAGGATGCAGTGGACCAGGGGTGCTGTGGGAGCACTAAAGAACCTCCTAACCCAGTCAGGGGAGAGCAGCAGCTACCCAGAGCAGGGACATTTGAGTAGCAGTTTGCTGGGGATGGGCAGCAATGGGAGCCCCTTTGTGCTTGAGTTTCCTATCTGCAGAGTAGGAAGACTATCTTTTAGTTTGGGGATTTCTGTTAGAGATGGTAAGATACAGCTGTCTGGGGCCCAGCACACAGTGGGTGATTAGTGCTTTTTTATGGTATTTGAGTGGAGAAGGAAGGTGCTGCTAGGGGCTGAGGATCTGTGTCCTGATTTGGGTCTCCCTTCCCTTTCCTTCTTCTAGTCTTGCCTTAATCCCCCACTTAAGCCCTTCTGGGCCTTGAGGTTTGGTTCCCCAGGGGTGGTAGGTGGGGTGAGAGGCAGCAGGTCCCAGGGACTTCCTCAGTAACAGTAACCCCGTGTGTGTCGCACTTGCTTGATGCCAACATCAGATGGATATGTCATTCCATTTCAATCCTTATGAGGATTGCCCAGACTAGTAAACAGAGGCTCGGGTGGTGAAGTGACTTGTCCAGACTCACACAGCAGTCAGGAGTGGAGCCATGTCCTCCTGTGGCTAAAGCGCTCGCCCTGAGAAAGAGCTCACTGCAGGCTGAGCTGCTCCTCTCACTGGCCATTTGCTGTCCCAGTGTGTGAGTTGTTCCTCACCGGGAGGCTCCTCACTCGGGATGCATAGAGACCAGGGGCCTGCTCTCCTCTGTTCTTCCACACACAGCTCCCAGCGTGGCTGAGCACACAGAAGGGGCTTTAGGGGCTAATCTTGCTCAACATTGTTAGAAGAAGAACAACAACAACAAATTGAGACTCAGATGGGCCATGACATGGCCAAGGTCACACAGAAAACCAGGTGGTGGAGCTGAGACTGCCCAGGATCCCAAGGTTCAGAGGAGGAGATGGGAGCTTCCAAGCCTGGTCTGTTCTTCCTGCCTCTCCTGTGATCCAGCTCCTCTTCTCCATCCCAGCACCTCTCTTTGCCCAGACCAGGCCAACCACCCCTCGCCTGTACCATTGCACAGCCTCGGAGGGCTCCGCACTGGGCCACCCATAAACCCACCTGTGCCACGCTCCTGCTCTGCAGTGGCTCCTCATCTTTCCTAAGATCGTAGGATAAGGATCACTCTCCCTAACCTGGCTTCCAATCCCTTCTTGGCCTGGACTGCCCACCTGCATCCCTCCCAGTCCCCAACACCCAGCAGACACTCTAGCGAGCTTTGTAGAGGTCACAAATGGGCTCTCTTGCGCCTGCTGACCTCCTTGCTTATGTCAGCTTTTCCCTTTTGCCCGATATTCGTCCTTCATGGCTAGATAAGGCTTCGCTTCTTCAGAGAAGCCTTCTTGACCCCAGGCATGATTAGCTCTCCTCTGGCCCCTACGGACTCTAGCTTCCCTCCATCGCACCTCGATGACACTGGGATTATAATACTCAGAGCACAGCTAGCGTCCGCGCTGGTACTGCCCGGTAGGAGTAGAATGTGAACCGTAAGTGCAAGCCACCATGTAATGTGAAGCCGCACTCAAAAAGTAAAATGAAACAGGTAAAATTAATTTTAGTAATTTATTTAAGTCAACTGAATATAAAAATAAATATTTTATGAGATATCATTAATATTAATAATGAGCTATTTTACATCCTTTTTTGTACTAGTCTTTGGAATCCATGTACACTACATTTTACACTTAAGGCACCTCAATTTAGACTAACCCCGTTTTAAGTGCTCAGTAGCCACATGTGGCCACCACATTGGACAGCGCAGGTGTGAGCTTCTTAAGGGCAGGAGCCAAACTTGAGTGGGGTCTGCCTGGGTCCTTAGTGCCCAGCTGTGCTTGGCCCAGGGAAGGGCCCCAGGCTGGACTCAGCTTCACCGCTTAGCAGCTGTGTCACGTTGGCCAGTCCCATTGCTAGCTCCCTCATCTATAAAGTGACGGTGATAGCATTTTCAATATGGTTCCTAATGTTAATATAAATTAAGTATTTCTACAGATACAGTGTATAGATCTTTACGGATACAAATTAAAGGGGAGGGAGGAAAACTAGCTGGTCCAGTGAGTGCACAAGATATGTGGGAAGGATCCTTCTCCCTGGCCGCCTGCCCTGATTGATTTGGGGTTTGGGCCTGTGCCCACACTCCCCCTCCCAGAGCCCTGGTCTGGGATCACACAGACAGGCAGGGAGGGGGACTCTGGTCTAATGCTGGTGGCTCCAGGGGCTGCAGGCTGTTGAGCCAGTCGGGGGTGGCGGGGGGAGGGTTATAATGTGCATGGGAGTGATGGACTGCAGACGGGTTGAGGATTAATGGCCCATTTGGTCAGGGGATGGGGCAGCAGGGGTGTGGTAGGGTGGGCCTAGGGCCAGGCTGCCGCAAGTTACTTGCTGCTGCCGACGGGTCCCTGGGGCCCAGGAGCTGTGTGTGTGCTAGGCTCCCTAGTTTGCTGCCCGGCCAGGGGCTGGGGCTGGAGCCTGCTTAGGCCTCCTAGACCTACATGGATTCTAAGAAGCCTGCATGCTGCCCCTCTTCTCCGTCCTCACACCTTCCTCTGGGGCCTCAGAGGGCTCACCCGGTCTGGGCAGGAGTTATTGTACTGGGCTCTGCTGCCCCCTCAGACTGAGGGCAGGGAAATTTGCCACCTCGCTTGTGTCCCCTGTGCCAGCACAGGGCTGAGGGCAGACGGGACCTCACCTTGGGGAGCTGGCTGAGCCAGCGAGTGGGACAAAGCTGTGTCTGAAACATCGCGATTGCCACAGGGCAGCTGGAATTCATGCAAAAGGCTGGAGTCTGCAAATCTGGAGGGCGGTGGGCCTGGGGCTGGGCTGCAAACACAAGCAGGATTTGGACAAGAGAAGGGGCGGAAGCAGGGGGCCCTGGAGCCCACGGATATCAGTGGTGGGAAGAGCTGACGTGTATTGAGCACTTACGGTGTGCGGTATGTGCCTCTCTCTGACTCTCACGGCAGCTCTGGTAACCTCTGTGGACAGGTGAGGAAGCCGAGGTTTAGTGGGTGACAAAACTGAGAGCCAGAGCTGACTGCAGCCCCGGTCTGGCTCCCCCGCCTGCCTTCCTAACCAGACGTCGGCTGCGGTGGCCAGCTCCCAGTTTCTCCAGGCCCAGCATCTCAGACCTCTCTAGTGGCTGTGTGGGCTGTGGCCCCCAATCTGGTGCCAGGGTGAGGGCCTCAGACTGAGGCGTGCCCCCCGCCCCCAGGGCCAAGCGCTTGCCGTATGCCTGCATTCATAATTGCCGTAGCAGGGACGGCCACAGCCCATCCCCTAGGAGGGGCCACGTGCCGACTCCTCGCAGACGCTGTGGTTTTAGATGTATCGTCTGCGTTGTAAGATGGGGAAATTGGCTCAGGGAGGTCAGGGCCGCGCAGTGCTGGAAGGGGACTCAAACTGGGGTCTGTGGGACTCTAGATCAGTGCGCCTGGGCTGTGGCCTGTCACAACTTAGCATTCCCCGGAGATGTTTGCTAAGTGAGTTTCTGTAAAGAGAACTCCAGGGCCCAGCCCCCCAGAGCCAAGCTAGGCCCCTGCGCTCCTAGAAGATGGGACCCCTGCATCTTCCTCATGGCCTGAGGCCATCCCCAGTCCCCCACCCCTGCTACCCTAGAGGGCCGTGCTGGGGAGTGGTCTCTTGCAGGTAGCCCCAGTCATGTGAGCACAGCAGGCCCGGGTGAGGGTGTAAGCATCAGGAAGAAGGAACTGGGAAGGTCCATTCACCTGAGGCCTGCTCTGTGCCAGCCCTGTGCTGGGCCTCCACCCAGACCCTGAGGGTGGCTCACGGCCCTCTGTGGGAGAAGGACACCTTCCGGTATTCACAGCCCAACCCAACTCACGCCCGCCCTAGGGAACACAGTAAGGGAGAGCCCTGGGGCAGCTCAACGCTGACCTTGGTTCTTGGAGAAGTTGCTGACTGCACAAGAGAGGGGGAGGGTGTTCCGGGCAGAAGGAACAGCATGTGCAAAGGCCTGGAGAGAGGATCTACTAGGTAGACCTGTATACCTGGGGTGGGGGTATTGGAAGAGAGACGGGGTCAAGTCCGGAACATCCTAGAGTGGCAGGCTGAAGAGCCGGGATGCACCCTGCTGCTGCTGGCCCGCCATGGCCCTGTGGCTCTGGAGGAGGCGCAGAGCCTCCCGTCCCGCCTGTGCCAGGGCAGCAAGAGCTCCGCAAAGTCCCAGCCAAGCCCTGCAAGTCACAGTTCATCCCGGGCCTCAGCTTCCCCGTCTGTGAAGTGGGGGTACAGGTTCCTTGGGGCCAGGCCGGGTAAGGGTTGCTGCCTTGCCTCCGGAGGGCAGGCCTGATGACGGGGAGGCGGGTGGGGAAGGGAGGGGTGGCAGTCAGCGGATCAGATGCGTGCCCAGGACCCCAGGAGGGCCACGTCCTGACTTCTGTGGGCCCTCGCCCTGTGTCTGCTGTACCCGCAGGTACCATGGCCCGGAGCAGGGTACTGCTGCTCATCTTGTTGCTGCCACCGCAGCTGCGGCTGGGACTGGTGGGCACAGCGAGGTCTCCGGGGTTTGGCCGAAGTGGTACCCACAGCCTGAGCCCTGCCGAGAATGAATTTGTGGAGGAGGGGCCGGTGTTGGTGCTGAGACCCGAGGAGCCAGGGCCTGGCCCCGTCACCATCAACTGCCCCCGAGACTGTGCCTGCTCCCAGGAGGGCGTTGTGGACTGCGGTGGCATTGACCTGCGCGAGTTCCCGGGGGACCTGCCTGAGCACACCAACCACCTGTCCCTGCAGGTGACGCGGGCATCACAACAACGGTCACGGCGCTGCCCCCTACACTCGCGGCTCCTGTCCCCGATCCCCCTGCCCACAGCCCCCGGCTCGTCCAGAACCCCCAGAACTTGTGGCTCCCCAACGCCAGACACAGGGTGCTAGGGCGGTCCCCGCTCTGACGCCCCGGTCGCAGAGTACCGTGCTATTACAACTGCTTTGTTTTACTTGGGGGAGTCTGGGCTGAGACCCCCCAGAGTCAGACTCTGTGAGAAATGGACACGGATCTGCCTGGCAGCCGACCCTCTGAATGGACAGGATGCCCCAGACACCATTTCAGGCCAGGAAGATAAGAGAAATTAGACCCGGATAGAGTGCTCTGGGGGCTCAGAGGATAGAGTACTCTCTCCGGCTGGGCTACAGGCTAGGTTTTGAGAAGTGGGACACAGTGTTCCAGACAGGGGACTCTGGGAGTGCTGGTGCACCCATGACCAGTTTCGTGTGGCCCAGGAGCCCTGGGGGAGTGGGGGGCTGTTGTACCCATTCCCAGAGGTCAAGCCCAGTGAAGGAAAGGGACCGGCCCACGGTCACCCAAGCTGATGGGTCCAGGTTGATGGTGGTGGGAGTCCAAGGCCAGGGTAGCCTGTGAGGGAAAGGGACAAGTTAAAGCAACACTCGCTATTGGTTCATTCACTCATTTATTCATAAAATGTCTCCTGGGTACCTGCCCTACCCCTCTGGTGCCGGGTCAGGTGCTGGGCACGGAGGGAGGACTCGGACAGTCTGTGGGGGAGACAGGGATCTAAACAGGTAAAGGTAACAGATGGAGACAGAGGACTAGTGCAGCGGGGCCCAGAGCAGCTCCTAATCCAGGCCCCAATCCAATTCAGGAAGGCTTCTGGAGGAGGTGGTAAAGCATTCCAAAAGGAGTGAGGACCACAGGTTTTTCCCCACCAAGAAAGGGAACCCAAAGTATTTTCTGGCTTGGGGTGGGGAGAATGGGCTGGGGATGCCTGTCACCAAGTAGGAACATGAAAGGAGCAGGTCTGGAGGGGAGGTGCACTCCAAGTTTGAACTGTCTATAGGTGCCCATGTATGGGCTCCTAGAAGGTGAGACCTGCATGTCTGTTGTGGTCACTGCTGGGCCTCCCATGCTCAGACCCAGGCCTGGCCCAGCCCCAGGTCTGTCTGCATGGGGGTGAACCCCAACGGAGGTGCCCAACCGAGGGACTGGCTCCTGGGACTGGGGTGGGGGTGAGTCTCTACTGAGGCAGGAGCCCTGGGCCTCTAGTGAGGCCTCCTCACCACCCCTGTCCCCCAACCCCCAGAACAACCAGCTGGAGAAGATCTACCCCCGGGAGCTCTCCAGGTTGCATCGGCTGGAAACTCTGAACCTCCAGAACAATCGCCTGACTTCCCGAGGTGAGGGATCCCCCAGAGCCCGGGCCGGGGACACCAGGCGGGGCACTGGTGCCCATGGGAAGAGCTCCACCCCGTGGATCCTGGGATATGGAAAACAGCAGGGCTGGGCTGGCAGCAAGGCCCCATGGGCAAGGGGCTCCCCCGAGGTTGCCTGAGAGGCACCCCTCCCCCCCTGCCCCCAGGTGTGCCTGAGAGCTGGGTCGGGTCGGGGGACAGGCTTCAAAGAAGCTTTGATTCCCAGGGCCTTTGTCAGAGCTCGTAGGTAGATTCACAGAAGGCCTTTAGAATCAAAGAGCTGTAGAATCCTCGATTTGTAAAAGGTTATTTTTTTTCTGATAGGAAAATAATTTATGATTATAATAGAAAATTTGGAAACGTAGAAAATGAAATGGAAAAGAAAAAACCCACTCATAATTCTGCCATGCAGAGTTCATCAGTATTGATGTTTTGGTATATTTGTTTCCACTTTTTAAAAAACCACTTTATTGAGGTCTAACTTATACCCTGTACTGTTTACCCAACGTGAAAGTACAGTTCGATGAGTTTTGAGAAGTTTATACAGTTGAACAACCCTCCCCATATCCAGTCTAGGCTTTTTTTTTCTTTGTGTTTTTTAATTCATAGCTGAGCTTATAGGGTAGCTTATAGGGTAACTACTATAACTGCTTCGTTGCTCCTAGCAGTTAACACAGCAGCATCCTTCATGGTGCTGAACGCTCTTGGTGGCCGTCACTCTACCCAGCGGCAGCAAGACCGTCCCCGGAGGGACGCCGCGCAGTTTATGTAACTGTTCCCTCTCCTTAGATACTTGGCTGAGTCCCAGCATCTCCAGGGGCTGGGAGCCCGGAACTGAGTGTCAGAGGCTGGCCTAAGGACTGGAGAAGGGCCAGTTTGGCTGGCCTCCCAGCAACAGCCAAGTCCTGACATCACATCTGCCAGCTTGGGACAGGGCTGGGCCAGGTGGTGGGGAGGTGCAGGGGGCCCTGTCCCACGCTGCCCTGCGGCTGGGTGTCAGAAGGGTCTCTGACACCTGAGGGGAGCACTCCTTCCTGGTGGGGAAGGGTGGGGCTGGGTCCTCTGCCCTGTGGCCTGACCTGATGAAGACCCATTCCTGCCAGGGTGGCCCCGAGCAGGTGAAGGACTGGTCATTTCTGAGCCCTTTCCGCCTGCTCCTCTGAGCCGGGGCCCCTGTGAGCCAGGGGAAAGAAGAGAGGGCTGGGCAGGCCTGCTGGGACTGGTTGGGAAGGGATCGGAACCCAGCCTGTCTCCAGGGGGGGCCCTCCGCAGTCCTGGCCAGTGGGGTAGGCATTGCGGGGGTTGGTGGTGGCGTGCTCCCCCGTAGCATCTGCTTCATCCAGGGCTCTGACCGATGCCTGTCCTTTGAAGGGCTCCCGGAGGAGGCTTTTGAACATCTGACCAACCTCAATTACCTGTACTTGGCCAATAACAAGGTAAGGGGCCCCCTGGTGTCTGGGGCTGTGCTCAGGGAACTTTCACTAGGGCCTTTTCGAGGGTGGCCGCTGGGTCCCCCTTGCTGCTCAGACATGGTCCCGGTAGGACCCCACACTTTAATGCAGGGCATCAGAGTGGCCAGATAATGAAAACAGAGGCCCAGGCCTTACGGAAGTGTAGGGGGTGACAGCTCATCCCCACTAGCGAGGGGGTACTTGGAGCGCTTCTTGGAGGAGGTGTCATTTGAGCAGGGCCATGAAGGGTAACAGGATTTTGGCCAGGGGCCCTAAGGGGGAGGCACTGCTGAAGAGACGGCAGGAGAAGAGGCACAAAGGCACTCGACTTCAAAACAGTTGGTGTGTCCCAGGGCTCTGTCTTGGCCCCTTCTCTCTGAGGTCTCTCGAGGAGACCCATCCCCTCCCCGGGCTTTAGCACCCATCTGCATCATGGCCATATGCAATGGCCGTCCCCAGCCCTTTCTACTCCTCCCACTCAAGACTCAAATCTGAGTCTGAGCCACAAATCCAGGGTGCGTTGCTCACCAACGCCCAGTCCCACTGTGAGCCCTCGGCTCCCCTCTGGCCCTGGCCCACCAGCCCCTTCATCCCCCCTTCCCCAGCTCAAACACTCCCAAGGCTTCACTTTCCACCCGGAATGAAAGCCACGCTTCTCCCCGTGGCCTGTGGTCGGAGGGCCTGTGTGTGGGCCTTACAACTCCCGTTCCCCCTCACTCCCTCTACTCCAGCCCCCGAACCTGGCAGCCCCCACACGGGGCCTGCCCTCACTGCCCCTGCCGCCACGGGTGCTCTTCCCTCAGATGGCATTAGCAGTGCCTTCATGCCTTAAGTGTCCCCTCTTCCCTGCACACCCAACCCAGTTGTTCTGTCTTCAGTCTGTTCTAACGTGTTACCACTCTCCGATACTTTTGTTCCTTGTTCCTTGTCTTCTCCACTAAGATGCAAGCTTTAGGGGGGTGGGGATGGGGACACTTCTCTGTTTTGTTCCCCAGGGCATGTCCAGCACCTGGAACCAGGCCTGCAATGTTGCAGACTCAGGGCCTACTGTTGAATGAATGAAGGCTAGATACTGGGGCGGGGGGGGGGGGGTTGTCTGGAGGAGTGTGGGTCCTCATGGTGGCTGTACAGAGAGTCTGCGCTGGGGAGCAATGAGGGGAGAGACCAGGAGGACGGGCAGGGCAGGGCACAGGCCTAGAGGGCTTTCCACGTTCAGGGCTGTAGGGAGCCATGGAGGTTCTGTTTTTGTGTTATCAGGGGGAGTGGGATGGGTTTCCAGTTGAGAAAGATGGCTCTGGTTGCAAGCAGGTGACAAATTGGAGGGGACCCAGAGTCCGCCTCTGCCCTCCATTGGTCTTTCTGCCCCAACTCTTCCCTTTCTAGCTGACCTTGGCACCCCGGTTCCTGCCAAATACCCTGATCAGTGTGGACTTCGCTGCCAACTATCTCACCAAGATCTACGGGCTCACTTTCGGCCAGAAGCCAAACCTGAGGTGAGAAGTCAGATGGGGCCCTGGGCTCCGGCTGGGGAAGAGGGAGGAGCTGAGACAGACACTCCCAGCCCTGAGCAAGGCGGAGAAAGCCCAGACAGGCCCTGGAGGAGGGGCATGCCGGGCAGCTGGCAGGATGCCCCTGGCTCAGCGCTGTGGTGGGGGTGCCTGGGCTGCAGGATCTGAAGGCTGAGAGGAATCTGTCCCGGAGACAAGATCAGAGAGTGATGTCTGCGGAATTGTGGGGAGCTGGGTGAGGGTTTTTCCCTCCTGCAGCCCGTGGGGGAAGGAAGCATCTTCCAACAGGTAGAGCCGGCCCTCACTGAGAGCTGCTTTGGGAGGAGTGAGGCCTCCTAGCAGAGGGGTGTGAACAGGGCAGGGTGGTGCTAGGGGATACTGACAACCCCCAGTGCTGCTTCTGTCCCGTAATCTGTCACCTCACTTGATTGGCTCCATCCCCCGAAGGAGCCGGGGTCACTGTGTGTGGTCCCATCCCACCGATGAGAAGGCTGAGGCCCAAGAGAGGTCACACAGCAAGAATGAGTTATATCTTCCATGTTTAAATATCTTCTGTTTCTCTTATTTCTGGTCTTTGCTCCCTCTAGTATGTTAGCGGCATGATGGCAGGGTCTTGTTGGTTGTGTCCACTGCTTCTCTCTTCAGAGTCTAGAATAGTCCTGGCACATAGGGACACTCACTATATATTTGCTGAATGAATGAGAGGTCACCTCCTCTGAGCCGGGCCCTGTACTGGACACTTGATACAAAGAGGTGGCAGGGACAGTCCCCATCTGCGGGAAGTCCCACAGAACTCAGAGCCAGCTGCGTGGAGTTGCCAGGCAGGGATCCAGAATCCTGTTTCTGCCACTGAGGTGTGCGGCAGCCTCAGGTGGGTCCTTGGTCTCCTTGGCTGTGTGGCGGGGACTGGATTAGGAGGGGTCTGAGGTTCTTCAAATGGGAAGAGGGTACCCTGGGCCCAGGCCCAACCTGGGCAGGGTCTGAAGCCTCATCAGGTGAGCTGGTGGAGGGGGCCCGGGTGGGTGAGGACCTGTGCCTCATTCCCCAGGTCCGTGTACCTGCACAACAACAAGCTGGCGGATGCCGGGCTGCCGGACAACATGTTCAACGGCTCTAGCAACGTCGAGATCCTCATTCTGTCCAGCAACTTCCTGCGCCATGTGCCCAAGCACCTGCCGCCTGCCCTCTATAAGCTGCATCTCAAGGTGGGAGGGAGAGCGTGGGGAGGGGCAGCAAAAGAGTAGGGACCTGCAATGGGGGAAGAGCCCCGGTCCACTTAGGCCCAGTGGTGAGGCTGTGGGGCCCTGGGCACAGGCCAGAGGGCACAGTGTCCACTGTAGGGAACGAGGCAGAAGCCCAGGTACCTGGCTGTCGATATCACATGCAGAATGCTCCAGGCCTGGCCCTCCTCCCACGGCTCCCCAGGCCCCTCTCCACATCTCATTCCGAGGCCCTGCCCTCACCCCTTGGCTGTCCCTCATGCTCCCCTCCCGACCATCCCACCCCTTAGAACAACAAGCTGGAGAAGATCCCACCAGGTGCCTTCAGTGAGCTGAGCAACCTGCGTGAGCTGTACCTGCAGAACAACTACCTGACTGACGAGGGCTTGGACAACGAAACCTTCTGGTGAGCCCCGCCTGGGCCCCCCGTGGGAGCCCGGGACCCGGGACGCCGCTCCCCGGGCCCAGCAGCCAGGGCCTCGCGCACACCCCCCCCCCCCCACCTGTCCCTGGCCAGCTTCCTGGGGAAGGAACCTAGGGGCTTGTGCCTCTGCTGACATTTCTGTCCCCGAGAACGAGTGATGTGTAGATAAAGCCCGCCAAAGTTCCGGTGAGGCATCTTCAGAGGCTGGCTTCTTGTACAAAGTTGAGACTGGAGTGTATTTGTTGAAGGCAAATGAATTTTCACTTTTTAGGCCCAGGGTGGCTACAGAAGGCCTTAAACAACTGGTCTTCAGAGAAGCTCCTTTGTGTCAGAAACCACGCTAGATTCTTCCTACACCAATACAGCATTGCATCAACCCAAGGAGAGGCGGGGGAGGACTGAGGTCCCCTCGTGGGTCACCCAGTGGCAGAGCTGGGATGAATTAGAGGCAGGTCCCTTGCCGGCTCCCTCGGGAGCAATGATGGCAACAAGCACCACGTGGGCCCCCGCCAACTGTCCTCATCCCCCCCCCCGCCCCCCGCAGGAAGCTCTCCAGCCTGGAGTACCTCGATCTGTCCAGCAACAACCTGTCGCGGGTCCCCGCGGGGCTGCCGCGCAGCCTGGTGCTGCTGCACCTGGAGAAGAACGCCATCCGGAGCGTGGACGCAGACGTGCTGACGCCCATCCGCAGCCTCGAGTACCTGCTGCTGCACAGCAACCAGCTGCACGCGCGCGGCATCCACCCCCGGGCCTTCCAGGGCCTTAAGCGGCTGCACACGGTGCACCTGTACAACAACGCGCTGGAGCGCGTGCCCAGCGGCCTGCCGCGCCGCGTGCGCACTCTCATGATCCTGCACAACCAGATCACCGGCATCGGCCGCGACGACTTCGCCACCACCTACTTCCTGGAGGAGCTCAACCTCAGCTACAACCGCATCACGAGCCCGCAGGTGCACCGCGATGCCTTCCGCAAGCTGCGCCTGCTGCGCTCGCTGGACCTGTCCGGTAACCGGCTGCACACCTTGCCACCCGGGCTGCCGCGCAACGTGCATGTGCTGAAGGTCAAGCGCAACGAGCTGGCCGCCCTGGCACGCGGGGCGCTGGCCGGCATGGCCCAGCTGCGTGAGCTCTACCTCACCGGCAACCGGCTGCGCAGCCGGGCCCTGGGCCCCCGGGCCTGGGCGGACCTGGCCCATCTGCAGGTAAGGGCGAGGGGAAAGGGGCTGGGTCATGCCCGGTGGGGTGCGGCTGCCGTGGCTGCCCCACGCCCACGCATCGTGTGGGCTCAGCTGAGGGGTGGGTGGGAGGGCCGGGCCGTGGGGTGGGGGCTAGACCAGGAAGCAGTCGGTATGGCTGGCATGCCAGGCGCAGCCAGCTGAGCTCAGCATCTGCAGGAGGGCTGTGGGGATAAGGGGGTTCATGGCTGCAAGTAGGAGGCCCACGGTCCAGGGGCGGGTGGGGCCAGTGCGGGGGGCACTGGAGAGTCAAGCTCACCCATCTGAAGGCTCAGGAACAGTTGGCTGGGAAAGGCTGGGCTTGGGGGAGGGGAGGGCGCAAGGTCTGGGAGGCAGGGTGACCTCATGGTGCCGAGGGCTCGGGGAGGCTACCTGAGGCATGCTGGGGCTGCTGAGTGGGTGAGGCTGCTGTGGCCACGGTCTGAGTCAGTTGGGGTATCTGGCTGTAAGTGAAAGCCCCCACTCAGTGAGGACCAAGAGGGAACTTGAGTAGAGAAATCTGGGAGGCAGGGCCTTGGTGCTGCAAGGTCAGGAAGTGCCCCCACTCTGCTGCACTACTTGCCCCTTCCCCAAATGTACATCCTCCACCCCCCACCCCCCACCCCTGGACTTGCTCCTCCCTCTCTCTCAGGGCGCTGCTCAAATGTTACCTGCTTGGGAGGTCTTCCTTCACCAGCTATCACCCTCCTGTGCTTTGTTTTTCTTCATAATCCTCATCCCTCTGGGCATTAGGTCATCTGTCTGCTTGTTTGTTGCCTGCCCTTCTGCTAGAATGAGGGGCAGGCATTTTAGTCTGTTGTGTTCACTGCTGGCCCCGGGGACCTCTGTGTGGTAGGCTCACAGTACTTGTATTTTGGGAGAGCAGTCATGATGAGGATATCTGAGGGGGGTGCAGGGGTGAGCCCACAGAGTGGGAGGGGGCAGGCAGGCAGGGCTCAGCCCTGAGGGCGGATCAGGGTGGGAGCTGGGGTAGGCAGCTGGCCCTGCAGGAACAGCTAGCTGGGGTCCCTCCTCACCCAGACGGCCCTGCTGAGGGCCAGACACCGGGATCCAGCTGCCTGGGCCAGGCCCTCGTGGATTGTCCTCAGGAGCCCAGATCCCATCGTCCTCTCCTCCACACCTGCTCCTCCTACTGCATTTTCTAACTCGCTGAAGGGGTGCCCACGGGAGACCTGGACGCTGCCCCTGACACCCCCTTTTCATACCACTGCCCCCCAACACCCATTGTTACTGTCACACCTCTCAACTCACTTTTCTCCATCCCTGCTGCCCATACTCCAAGCCAAGACACCCCCATTTCTCACCTGGACCCCAGCTCCATAGGAGCTCTCCACTCCTACATCCCATGTGCAGTTGGTGGGTACCTTGAAAAACACACGCTCACCTTCCAGTCCTGCTCAGAACCCTCCCATGGCTCCCCATTGCTCTTAGAACCCAGAGCAGAATCCTTGCCACAGTTCTCAGGGCTGGCCTACTTCTGCTCCCAGCCAAGCTCCTTAGTCTCCCAGGCACACTGGGTGTCACTCCTCCTGGCCCCGCCACTGAAGCCCAGCACCCTGCTAACACCTGCTCACTCCTTCGTTCCACAGCCTGTCCCGGGCCTCCGCCATGTGCAGACACAGCTGCTCTAGAACTGAGGACCTGGCGGGGAGTAAGACAGATGGAGGGGCACTACCCTCCTAGAACTTGTGATATACCTAGGACTTAGTCCGGGTGTCACCTCCCTCAGGAAGCCCTCAGGGATGGGCAGGTGCGGCCTGGGTGACTTCAGGCAGGGATGAGGTGTCTGGTGGGGGGTTCTTCCTCACACTGTGGGATCTCTCTAAAGCAGCTGCTCCCCCTGCTTCAGAGCCCCCGCCTGTGCCGGCTGCTGTGCTCCCCTGACCCAAGGCTGGGTCAGGCCCCTCCCCTGCGTCCCCTCCACACAGCCCAGTTCCACCGGCTGTCGTCAGATTTTGGGTCCACCCCCGCCCGCAGCCTCCGATGGCAGAGGCAGCATCTCCGTGGATTCCATTTCCCCGGCACCCGTGGGCACTGAGGATGTTTGGAACGAATGAGGCGGTGCCAGGGCTGTGTGGTGGGAACACAGCGGGGAGCAGGGATTCCTGCTGGGTAGGGGAGGTGACGGGGAGGCTCCCCAAGGTGTGTAAAGCTTGTTTCCCCTTGAATCTTGAATCTCGATTCATGGCCCCCAGTTTCCTGACCCTGAGCTTCAGCCTGTCGGGGTGAGGAAGGGAGCTCAGGGAGGATGGAAGCACCCGTACCTGCCCAGGTGTGTGGGAGCGAGTGTGTGCTGCCAGCCTGGGGGAGGGCAGGGGGCTGGGCCCATGCACGTCCAGGCCTCTTGCCACCGCATGTTTGCTCCGCCCTGGGAAAACCACCCCATTTCCCTGGCCACCTGCTGCCGGCACTCTAGGCATGTGCCGAGCCCGAGACTGACCAGCCTAGGGCTGGCTGCCATGCCAGGGTCACTGTGGGCCTCGAAGCCTTGCTCCCAGCCTCTGCCCACATGGCCTCTGAAGTCCGTGAATGAGCAGCCCCACCCGTATGGACCCCCACCCCCACCCTCATCTGGGACCAGTGTGGGGATATTCAAAGACTGGAGGATCCCTGGCCTCTGCCCTTCTGGGGCCTTCAGTCTGATGGGGGGGACAGGCGTGCCAAGGAGGAGGGACTGTGCCACCCAGATATCTTGGCTGTGAATTCATGTGGAAAGGCAGAAGGAGCTGGGCAGGACATAGTTAGAACAAGGGTTTGGGTTCCAGCCTCATGCAGGCTGCGTGGCCTTGGACAGATCTCTTAACCTCTCTGAGCCTCTGTTTCCCCTCCTGGAAAATGGGGGTAGTTCTAGATCCCACCTCACAGGGTTGTCATAAGATTTAGATAGACCAGGGGGTGGGTGGGATCTTTGCAAGACGTTAAGTGCTTTGACTCCCCTGGTCACTCATACAGCTGCTGGACATCGCTGGGAATCAACTCACAGAGATCCCCGAGGGGCTCCCCGAGTCCCTCGAGTACCTGTATCTGCAGAACAACAAGATTAGCACCGTGCCCGCCAATGCCTTCGACTCCACACCCAACCTCAAAGGGATCTTTCTCAGGTAGGAGGGCCCCCAGGGTCAGCCTGGCTCTGGCAGGATCGCTGAGGCATCCGGGAACAGCTCCCAGGTAGAGGTCGGTGTTCGAAGCCTGGCTTCACTGACTGGCTGTGTGACCCTGGGTACATCCCACACCCCCCTCAGCCTCTGTTTCATCAGCTCTCAAGGGTGGGGACAGTCTGGCCGGGCCTGGTGAGGTTTATAGGTTTGTAAAAGGACTTCAGAAACTTTAACAAGCTGTGCGTGTGGGCGTTATTGCTGTTACTGTGGCGGGAAGGGGTACCAGAGAGTGCAGGTGGCCGCTGTGCCCGCAGCTGGCCGGGACTGAGCCTGGGCCTCGGATGGCAGATGTTCAGGTCCTCGCTGAGCTGTGGGGTTTAGAATGAATTTTTTATTTTATTTTATTTTTTTAAAGAGACAGAGGGAGAGGGGAAAAGGACAGAGGGGGAGAGAGAGAGAATCTTAAGCATGCTCCATGACCAGCATGGAGCCCGAGGTGGGGCTCGATCTCATGACCCTGAGATCCTGACCTGAGCCGAAATCAAGAGTTTGGTGCTTAATTGACTGAGCCACCCAGGCGCCCCTAGGATGATTTTAATAGGGGAGCCCACTCCCCAGGACAGCAGAGTCAGGGTGGTTCTTCCCAACATCCTACCTAACCAACCCCCGGACTCAGAAGGGGCAGATTCGAGAAGGCAGAATGTGCACCTGCAGGGCATTGGTGGCTGGGTTGGGGTAGAGTGTGACCTATGCCTTGGCTCCTGTGGGGGACTAAGGCACAAAGAGTTGAGGGGCCTGATATCAGAGCCCAGCCTCTGCCTCCCCTCAGCCCGAGTGCCGCCCTGGCCCAGCTTGACCATGGCCTTGCCTATGTACCACTCCATACCAGGCAACTCTAGGCTGGCAACCCTGGAGCCCCAGGCCTTGGGGTTAATCCCAGAGGGAGGTAATCCCAGGCACAGAGGAGGCGCCCACGTCTGCCACTCCCAAATCTTGGAGCATTTGCAGATGGGGGCCTGCCCCTCACTGTACGAGATGAGTGGCCCAGGGTCTGGGCTCACTCCCCCCTCCAAGCTATAGCCACACTGAACAGCTGGGACTTATACGATGCACCTTGCTTCTCAGCACTGCCCCCCCCCCCAGCCCTGCACCCCTTTTGTGCTAACTGTGCCCTCTTCCTGGAGATCTTGTTCCCTCTTTCCCTGCTAGGGTGGGTGGGGGTGGGGACTCTGAGGGTCAGGCCTCTGGCACTGACCGCACATGGCGGCCCGCACAGGTTTAACAAGCTGGCTGTGGGCTCCGTGGTGGAAAGTGCCTTCCGGAGGCTGAAGCACCTGCAGGTCTTGGACATAGAAGGCAACTTTGAGTTTGCTGACGTTTCCAAGGACCGGGGCCAGTTGGAAGAGGAAGAAGATGAGGAAGACGAGGAGGACGAGGATGAAGAGGATGAGGAGAGGCGATAGTGACAGGGTGAACCGGATGTGACATAGGTAGGTGGTCTGTGTGGGGGCGCACTGACCTCTCCCCACCAGTGTCCTGTCCCTGACCCCAGTATGGGCCCTGGGTGAGGGGCTGGCAAGCCTGTGGGAGGCCAGCACAGGCTGGGGACTCTCCAAGGTGATGAGCACCCCAATGGGACACGCGCAGGGGCTGGGACGGTGGAAGCAGGGAATGGATATGGGCGCCCAGGAGAAGGCTACTGCTGTGAGCCAGGCCGCAGGTGATGGGGGAGCCAGTGAGGATGCACACAAGCAGATGGCCTGAGGGGGTCGGGGAGGGACAAGCAGACTCCAGAGGCCAGAGTCGCCCTGCTGCGCATGAGGCGAGGGAGAAGACAAGCCCCCAGACCTAGCTTGGAATCCCGGGAGGATGACAGTACTGGGGGAGCAGATTTGTTGAGGTGGTAGGAATGTTGAGTTAGATAGGCCGGGGGGGGCGGTGCTCAGGCGGCTGCCCAGGGGTGCGCCAGATATGCGGGTCTGGGGCTGGAGAGTGAGGTCTAGGCTGGAGATGGGGGTCCAGCCATCATCAGCCTAGAAATAGTCACGAGGCCACAGGAGGCTCGGGGGGCTCGCCTGGGGAGAGTGTGAGGCCATGGCCAGCTGCAAGGGAGCCTGCAGAAGGGGCTGGAGGGAAGCAGGAGGGAAGGAGGTAGGAAAACCCCAGGCAGTCAAGGACAGGGAGATTATGTGCATGTGCAAAACAAACACCCCACGTGGGCACATGGTGCACACACATGTACCCATGCTCACACGTGTGTCTAAACACACATACACTCGGGGCGCCTGGCTGGCTCAGACGGTTAAGCGTCTGCCTTCAGCTGGGGTCATGATCCCGGGGTCCTGGGATTGAGCCCCGCATCGGGCTCCCTGCTGAGCAGGGAGCCTGCTTCTCCCTCTCCCTCTGCCTGCCGCTCCCCCTGCTTGTGCTCGCTATCTCTCTAATAAAAAATTAAAAATCTTAAAAAAAAAAAACACGCATACACTCGCACAGAGCACACACTTGCAGAACGCATAGTGCACACAGACACACATGCACGTGCTCCATGGAACATCCGCAGGCGCAGAACAGGTACGTGCTTGGCACACGCGTGGAGGACGCGTGCATGCGACTACACACTGCGTCCCCATGCACAAGGCCCTTGTGGAGAGAGCAGCCGTGTTAGTGCTGCTGAGAGGCAGGTGGAGGGAGCCCTAGCAAGGACCCCCAGATTTGTCCACGAGGAGCTCAGCTGTGACCTTGTGGGGGAGTGGCCTCAAGGGCAGTGGGGGTGGAGAAAGGAGCTGGCAAGGAGAGACCCCACGGAGCGTACACACCTCTCTCAAGAAGTTTGGCTGTGAAGAGAGGAGATGAGAGGGTGGCAGGGGGACGGGGGTGTGAAGTTCAGGTGGGGCTCCATTTACCTCGTGCCCTGTTCAGAAACAGAGCCGGTTGGAGCGCTGATGGGGAGGGGCTGGCCTGGAGGAGGGGGTTAAAGACGGGACAGAGGAGAGCAGGATGAAGCTGGCCCCGTAGAGACGGTAGGAGGGACCGGCTTTGGCAGGAGGGACGGAGGACCGAGTGGCTGCAGCTACACACAGCTTAGTGGCTTGGTGGCTGGACACGCAGTCCTATCAGCCCGATGCCTTCAGCCTTCTGTTTTCTCTGTGCAGCAGGAGGCGCTCGGCTGACCGGGGTGGGTGTGGAGAAGATGGGCCATTGGATCCATCCGTGGCGGGGTTTTTGGCCAGGTGTGTGGGACAGAAGGGTAAGGAACGAGGATGTTGAGGGTACTGGCAAGCGAATGGCTGCAGCGTGGACCCCGGGGGTCAGGCTGGGAAGCGAAGGAGGTGTAGACAGGAGAGTGGGGTGGGCAGGGCCTCTGGAGAGGGACGTTGGAGAGTGGGCACCATGTGGTGAGTAGCCGGGAGGAGAGCTGTGGTCAGAATGAGCTGAGCTGGCAGGGTCACAGGGTCAGGCTGTGACCATGGGAAGGGGCCCCTGGGCCACTGTTAGGACACTGACTTGAAGTAGGGGCTTGGGTCAGAGAGGAGACTGCAGGGTGGTGGTGAGGACCCCATGGGGGGATGACAGAGGGAGGTGGGGCTGACAGAAGGATGTGCATGGGGTCGTTATCCTAGCTCGGAGAACAGGCCCAGAGGCCATGCTTGGGAGTCCCCTTCCCCTGCTGCCGGGGCCCCAGGGGAGAAGGGGGAGACCTCCTGTCTAGAAATTGTCCTCAGGCAGAGCTGGGGGTCAGGGAGGGGGGTGACCAGCTGTTCAGTGAGGATGCTCTGGCCCTCCTGAGGGGGCTGTGGAGTCCTGGGATGGGGGAGAATCTGCCCCCCCTGGAGGCCATTGGCCTCAGGCAGGTCTGTTGGGGGGGTTGCCTGGGAGGGGCCCTGGGGAGTGGCCAGAGGCGAGTCGATACCAGGCCTGGCCAGTCAGCGAGAACACTGCCCAGTGGGTGGCCTGCTGGCTCTGGGCCCCCAGGGGCAGCTCCCCCTCCCGCCTGCAGTGGCCTAGCCCTCCCAGAGTCCCCTCGGGGGGGCCTCCTAGCTCAAGCCCACCTTCCCAAAGCTGGCAGGTCTGCTCCTGACTCTTCTACATGTTCTGCAGGACAGCGGACCGCCAGACCCCTTTCTGCAGCACGTACCCGTGCCCTGTGAGCCCCGGTCTGCCATGCTCACAGACGCACCCAGTGCCGCCCCCACCAGCCGCCCGCCGCCACCACACAGGCTGAGCACACGGTCTCCCATCCCCACCCGTTCCGGCAGCGCCCTCAGCCACACATGGGCAGGCACCACGACACGTCCACACACTGCGGGCTGCATGGCGCCCACCGAACAGTTCCGCTCCCCTCCCAGGCCCTCCATCGCCATCATGCCCCTGGACTCATGCAGACTCGGGGAAGGGTCTGACCCTGCCCTGGCTCCCACGGGTGTCTGCTCCCTTTACCATGGACCCCCCGCCCCCCCCACACACAAGTCACATGCAGACAGCCCTCTGTGGCCCCTGCCACCAACACCTCTTGCCCCAGCCAGAACTGGCCAGAACAGCTTGCCATCTGCTCAGCCGTTTGTCCATCCGTCCACTGGAGAAGACAGAGTTATCTTGGAGCTCCCTGTGGCCAGGGGCCCGCCGCCCTCTGGAACTCACAGAAGCTGACGTTTCTGTTCCCCCCTCTGGGACTGCTGCCCTGGCCCCCAGCCGCTGGGGCGGTCACCCCCTGCCATGCCCCGGCCAGCCACAGGCACGTCTTTGACAGAAATCCCACCGAGGCCAGAGGGAAAGTCTCCCGGGGCGGCTGGGGCCTTGGGCAGGAGTGAGGTGGAGGGGCACGGCTAAGCAAGGAGGAAGGGCCCAGCTGCCCTGATGACATACCTTTTTTATTCTTTGGGCCTGTGGGGGAGTTCTGGGTGCCTTTGGACTTTGAATTCTTTTTAAGAAAAAAATGATAAAAAAAAAAAACAACACCTCAAAGCTGATTTTTCTTGTTACAGAAAAACTAATATAAAAGCATTACCCCTTTCTGGCAGCCCGTGGCCGTGTCTGTGTGTGCTTCCTGTCAGGTGCTGGGCCGGCGCCCGGCTGGGGGTGGGCAGGACACAAGCACCTCAGGGCCTGTCCAGACCGGCAAGAGTCGGCGCAGAGTTTAGTTGTTGGGCCCGCAAGTCATCTTACGGGCCGAGGTCCAGGGGTGTGGGGTTTAGTCACAGGTAAGGAGGCCTGAGGCATGTGTGGCCCGTCTGCTTGGTGGGGGTCAGCAGGTCCGGCCAGGACCACCACACGGGGCTTGTGAGCTCACTCTGCACTTCCAGGGGCTGAGCATCTGAGCAGAGGACCTCCCGGCTTTGGGCTACTCAGGCTTACCCGGAGGACCGCCTGCGCCCTGAGTGGGCATCACTGATGGGGGTGTCCCCAGGACGGCTGGAATGAGAAGGAGCCTGGAGGCAGGCCCGAGCTAGAGCAGAGTCCCTTGGGGGCCCAGGTCTTTGCAGGCCTGCCCAGGGAAGAAATGACGGACATGTCTAGTGCTCCCACCAGCCCCAGCAGGGCCAGAGCTGGAACTGGGAGGGGCAGCACCCGGCTCAGAGCAAAGCAGAAACTCTGGCGAGGGACGCCTGGGTGGCTCAGTCGGTTAAGCGTCTGCCTTCGGCTCAGGTCATGATCCCAGGGTCCTGGGATCGAGTCCCGCATCGGGCTCCCTGCTCTGCGGGGAGCCTGTTTCTCCCTCTGCCTCTGCCTCTCTCTCTCTCTCATGAATAAATAAATAAAATCTTTAAAAAAAAAAAAAAAAAAAAAACTCTGGCGAGCAGAGCCGCCCCACAGTGGATGAGACGCCCAGGAAGCAGTGTCCTCCCACTCCTGGAGATGTGTAAGCATGCTCCTGTTGAGCCCAGTAAAGAGCAGATTCCTGCCTTGGGGTGGGCCAGGCTCCACTGCTCAAAGGGCCTTAGAGATGTGACACAGGGAAGGGATGTTTTAGCCCGTCCACATGATTGTGGGAATGACTGATAGCTTGATCTCTGACCTCTCTTTGGTGATTAGGCCTTAATGAAGGAAGGATGTTCCCATGGTAGACCCTCCAGCCCCTGGCCCTGCAATGGAACGGGGATCCTAGGATCAGGGCCCTTCGCCCTTCCTGGACTCCTCAGACTGCGGCCCTGGGAGGAGGATAGGAAGTAGTTCAGGAGTGGGGGCTGGGAGGGCAAGTGCCCTCCTGAGTCTCTGAGTGACTTTGGGAAGCCCATCCCCTCCCCCCACTTCAGTGTCTTCCAGGGCCCCTCTGTGCAAGACCCTAGAGCTGCGTCTTCTCCCCAGAGCCCATTCAGAACAGGCCGTGTGGCCAGGGCTCTTCTGTGTCCCCTGTGAGCTTCCTGGAGGCACCCTGGGCCTGAGGAGAATGAGGGAGAGAGTCTGGAAATGTCTTTGGGCATGTCCGCTCCTGAAAGCAAAGCATTCACCAAAGGGATCAGACTATTTGAGGAAATTTGTCTCTTTTGTGGGGACTGATCTCTGTGGTCTGTCCACACTGGCTGTGGAGACAGGCCCCCGGGGAAGCTGATTCGTACTCTGCCTCTTACCTATGACAGCTCAGACAGGCCTGGCTTCATTCCAGCCCCCAGGACAGGCTCGTTTGCACTCTGGCTGCCCAGACAGGCCTGTCCACACACTGCCAGGCCAGCTAGACCTGTCTATCCTCTGGCTACATGGACAGGCCTGACCCTACATTGGCTGCCCAGTCGGGCCAGTCTGCACCGCAGACAGCCTATATTAGCCCAATAAAGAAATGCTGGCCAGGGTGTGGTCGCTACGCCCACAGACTTAAAAAACAAAACCTTTATTTAGTTATCACTGAATATGCAAACACAGAAAGGAGTAGAAAATCTAACACCACTTCGTCACACAGGCTTGCGTAGAGGGCTGACCCCAGGGCTCCGTGGGCAACTTGACCAAAGCATCCCATCACGCCTGCCTCCCCAGGCCTGGCTGGCCCACCTGTCCTGTGGCAGGCCGGCCCAGATGTCTCTAAGGGTCCCTGTAGCTCTTCTGAAGACATCCCCTCTCCACGTCGGCTGAGCTTTGTGAGAGACAACTGCTGGGATGGGCTGTGGCACGCGGCAGGCAGTGGGCCTCGGCCTTGGGCTGGGCTGTCCTCGGGGAGAGCTGTTTGTCTGAGGCCACGTGTTACAGGGCAGGGAGGGGGACGGGCCTGGGCAGGGACACAGCTGGGGCAGAACCAGGCTGTTGTTATGTCTTCATAAACTGAAGGTAGTGGTGGCTCAGAGCTCCCGGAGGGGGGCAGAAACCCCCCCCGTTCTCTGGGAAGGAGTGGCAAGGCTTGAAAGACTTGAGTGAGAGTCCTGGCCCTGACATTATTTGCTCTGAGACCTGGCGTGAATGTTTTCAGCTCACAGAGCCTCAACTGTGTGATCCAGAAAGTGAGACCATATAGTGCCTGCCTGCCACCCTCCTAGGCCATCACAGCAGACATGTCACAGCGGGACTTAGGCCATGCGGGCTCATCATTCTCCAGCTGGGGCTCCCACCTGCAGTTTTTCCCTTTCCGGAACTCCACTGTCCGACAAGTGGGGCTCATTCTGGCCTCTCAAGGGTGGGAAGAGTGTGTGAGCCTGGCTCCTGGCAGGTGCTCAGAAAAGTAGGTGAGTTGAGATCCTGCCCTTGGCGCCTAACCCTGGAGGCCTCCCCTGGCCCCTGTGGCCCTGCAGGCTCAGACATTGGTCTCAAGCTCACTAATCTCAATGGTGCAGTGGTCCAGACAGGTGGCAGCTGACTCCTCGTCCTGCTCCACCTGGACGGGGATGTGGTGGGGACAGGCAGGACCCAGGGTCAGCTCTGAGGCCTCAGCCACGCTCTTCACACAGCCGTTCTGCTGGGTTGCCACGATCTCCTGGAGGCTCACCGGCTTGGTCTCACAGGGCGGCAGTTTCTGGGGAGGGGAAACAGGCCTTGGTAGCAGCAGGAGGGAGTGAGGTTAGACACTGGGGTGGACTGAATGAGCAAACCATGTGATTGGTTTTCCTACAGATGTGCTGTGGGACCTTGATAGGTCACCCAGGCCCTCTCTGGGCCCCCAGTTCCACTCTGTCCTGCTTCCTTCTGAGGCTGTCTTAGTGGAGGAGGGCCACACTGGCGACGAGTTGGTGGCTCCCCTGCCTGTCCCCCCCACACACAGAGTGGGAGAGCCTGCTACAGAGTTATTGAAGGAGCCCTGAAAACCATGAAGCCCTGTGCAGACGTACAATCATTTGCATTGCTGTCAGCAGGACAAACACACCTCCACGCGAGGGTCCAGGCTCCAGGGCTTCATCTTCCGTTGTTCCCACTGCTCCTCCCACGATCCACCCACCGCTGTGGTGAGTGCTCAGCAAGCAGCCGTTAGAGGAATCAGTCACCCCCGTACAGAGGAGGAGACCGAGGCCAGAGGCCGGGAGGGCTGGGCAGAAGGCTGCCGGCCCCGGTGAGAGGACCTGGTAACATCCCCCCCGCCACCCACAGCTCACCCTCTCAGCGGCCAGGCCAGGAGGGAGGCACTGCTCTCACCTCAGTGCCTGTTTCCTGAGCAAAGTCCTTCCGGCAGATGTGGGCCATGATCCCGGCCGCCAGCGCATCACCCAGCACGTTAATCATGGTGCGGAAGCGGTCCCTGGTGAGCCAGAGTGGGCAGTGAGTGGCGAGCACTTTTTTTCTGTAGGAGGAGCTGGTGGTGGGTGGCGCTCAGCCCAGGCTGGGGCCCGCAGCAAGGTGCCTTTCGGGTCCTCTTGAGCCTACCAGCCCCCCCCCCCCACCGGGGGCGAGGCCAGAGCAGGTTGATGCACGGCTGGCTTCCTGGGCACGTGACTGTGCCCGTGCTTAGAAGGGCCTGGGCCGGGTCTAAGGCTCTGCTCCCACCCTCTGGAAGTTCTTTATCAGTTTTGAACAGGGGTAGGCACGTTTTCGTTTTCGGACACTGGGCCCCACGCACTATGCCGCCGGCTGGGCTGGTGTCCGTGAGCACGGCACCCCCGCTGGGCCAGACCACGGCAGTTCCCCGGCCAACCCCCCCACCCCCGCCGGCTGCCCGGCGAACCCCACTCACAGAGCCCAGTCGACAGCGATGATGAGGGTGATGTCGTCAGTGGGCAGTCCCACGGACGTCAGCACAATGACCATGGTGACGAGCCCAGCCTGGGGGATGCCCGCCGCCCCGATGCTGGCCGCGGTGGCCGTGATGCTGCGGGAGGGGCAGGCAGAACAGGGGAGAAGCAGGAGGGGCGGGCCTCGCTGCTGGGGCCCTGGCTCCAAGAGGGAAGCCAGAATGCCAGGGCCTCTGGGGACAGCCATACGGGGCAGGGCTTGTCGGGAAAGCCACATCGGGAAGTTCTCGCAGTGGGGGCGCATGTCCCTGCTCAAGGTCCTCTGGCCCCATGGCCTCCATCCCTGGCCTCAGCAGAAACTCCTGAGGAGTTTGTGGAGAAGCCTGTGCCTGGAGCCACTGCCTCGGTCGGGTTCCAGGAAGCTGCCCGGGGATTCAGGTCGTCCCCCACGCAGCCCTGCCCAGCCTGCTTCTGGGGCCTGGTTCCCAGGGCCAGACTTGTGCCCTTGGCCTGGCACGCAAGGCCTTCCCCACGGCCTCTGCCCCTCACCCCAGCACCCTTCCCTCAGCTCCGGCCACACTAGCAGTCCCCCCTCTGTCCCTCGTCCCGGCCCCCGCCTCTGCTCACCCCGTGCCTGCCTGCAGCCCCCTCGCTGCCCTGCGTGTCCAGACTGCAGGCCCTCCTCTGGGCCTCAGCTTCCCAGCCTGCTCTGCAGGGTGCCGCTGGGGAAGGAGCCCTGAGTCACAGACGCCAGGTCACGATCCAGCCGCAGCACTGACTTGCTGTGTGGCCTGGAACAAACCTCTTCCCCGAGACCCCATCATATCTGGGAGCTCAAGAATCCTAAAGGCCCTTCCAGTGTCCTCCTCTCCGCCCCCGCCAATCCACACTGGGTATGGGTGTCAGGTATGTACCTGATGGTGATGATCTGGCCGAAGTCCAGCTCGTAATTGTTGACCTGGGCAATGAAGATGGCGGCCACAGCCTCGTAGAGTGCGGTGCCGTCCATGTTGATGGTGGCGCCCACAGGCAGCACAAAGCGGGCAATGCGCCGGTCAATGTGGTTGTTTTCCAGCAGGCACTTGAAGGTGATGGGCAGTGTGGCTGAGCTGTGGGCAGAGGGGTCAGTGTCTGCCTACCACCCTCTTCCTCTGCCAGGGACAGGAATCTTGTCCCCACCCCACGTAGCCTACTCGTCACCGGTGAGAAGAGGCTGAAGGAGCTTTGCAGTGGTCTCAAGTGGCATCCTTGGGGAGTGTGAGATCAGCGGCCCAGCCAGGCCCGCCCCGGCCTAGCGCCTGAGAGACCCCCACCGACCACACAGGTTGGGAAAGGAGTCGCCACCAGCCGAGCACCTACTCTGCGCCAGGCACTGTGCTTTACATACGCTCATCCGATCCTCTTGGCTTCCTGTGAGGGAGGGGTTTTGAGGCTGTTTTACAGATGAAAAAACGGAAGCCCAGAGGGGACGAGGGGCTGACCCAGAGTCACAGCGCTGTGCCATGCTTAGATGAAGTGGCCGGACTTGCTGGATTTCGATCCCAGCCTCCCACTAGCCAAGTGGCTCTGGCAGGTTCCTCAACCTGTGCATGCCTTAGTCTCCCTGTCCCACGCGATACCTAGATTACAGTGCTATGAGGGTGGTTCAACGAGAAAGCGCTTTGAACAGTGTCTGGCACTTGGCAAGCACTCAGACGGCAGAAACCACTCCGATCACTATTACGGTGTTTGCAACGAAGCTCCTGGTGGCCGTGCTGAGACAAAAACGCAGGTTGGGGTGGCCCCAGTGCCCCTCCTCTGCCACAGGCCACTGCCTGGGGGCCCATGTCCACTTCCCAGTGTGCTGGGCCCAAGGCTGTGGCTCCTGCCAAGCAGGAGATGGCCCAGGGCTGCTGGCTCCAGCAGGGCTTGGCCTGTGGCCTGGGGGCCAGCAGCCACTTGGGACTTTGTCTTTCCTTTCCACCTCCTGGCCCTGCCCTGTGTGGAGGTTCCTGAATGAGGCTTCTGGGGGCTTCTCCTCCCTGTGGCTCTGCTTCTCCTCAGTTCTTCCTGAGGTGCTTTGGCTGCCAAGGATGGGGTCATGTGGCTGCCGAGGAAGGATCTCTGTGGTGGCCTTCATTCCCATTTGACAGATTGGAAGGGTGAGGCCCAGAGAAGAGAAGGCAATAAGGGCTGGAAGGAAGAGCCAGGCTTTGGCTCCAGAGAGACACAGGCCTGAGCTCAGGTGACTTCCTTCATATGGAGCTTGGACATCTGCTATGGGGAGAACCACCCTTTCTTCATGGAGTATAGAACCACCCTTTCTTCATCCCCCTTGAAAGACACCTGGGTTTGCATGACTCCAACCCCCTGGGCTCTTCCGCACTCTGCTGTGGGCTGGGATCCTGGAGAGCAGGTGCCACCTCATCTAGCCCAGACCAGCCTTCTTGCCCTTTGGTGGCTTATCTCCACTCATTCCCATGGCAACCTTCTGAGGCAGAGGCCACCATAACCCCCAATTTGTATGTGAGGAAATGGATGCCCAGGGAGCTCAAGTGACTTGCCCACAGCCACACAGCCAGTGGGTGATGGAACCGTGATTCAAATCCCCACCGGCTAGTGACACTGTCCAGGTGTGACAGGGCATCCAGCCAGGATGTCCCCGTGGCTGCAGATGGGCCAAGTCCCTAAACAACGCAGGGCCCGACTCCAACAGAAGCATGGTGTGGCAGAGAAAGGTGAGAGCAATTGCAGATTCATCCCTTGTCAGCTGTCCCGACCCCAGGTGTGCAGAAGCCACCCCCACATGGACTGAGTGGGCCTTAGAGACTCGGGCAGTAGGGGAGGGGAAGGCGTTAAGAGGCAATAAGGGCTTCCTGCCATTCGGCGGGCAGGTGGGACCTCAAGCAATCCGTTTCAAAAATCGGTCTCATTACCATAGCTCCCCCCAAGTTTGTGAAGTGGGCCACACTGAAACTTGCCAGGTTCTATGGCTATGGACACATGACGGTGGGACAGAGGAACAGATTCAGCCACTGCCCTCTCCCCACCCTGCGCATCACCCGGGGCTACCTGGAGGAGGTGGCTAGTGCGATGAGCAGGGCCTGGAGGACACCACGGATGAAGACAATGGGGTTCTTTTTGGTAATGAAGAAGTAGAGCAGGGGCAGGATGAAGAGGCCATGGACCACCAGCCCACACACCACAGTGACCGCATAGAAGCCCAGCTTCTTTCTGACAGCCGTGGGGTCATCCATCTCCAGGATCTTGCCGGCGATGAGGAACACAATGCCGAAGGGGAAGTACCTGGGGGCAGGGTGGGGACGGGCAGCCAGCTCAGGGCCAGGCAGGTAAGGGTCCCAGGCAGCGATGCAGTACCAGGGCACATGGCGTCATTCATACCCCGGCCCTCAACCAGCCCAGCCCTGCAAGACCTCTGGCCTCTGTGCCTTCCCGTCTAGGCCTTTGAAGAGTGCCCTGCCCTCAGCAGGCCCTTGTTTCAACCCAGCAGTGCCACAAACTTCATGCGTGACGTTGGGCAAGCCTCTGCATTTCCCCATCTGAACTGGTTGGACTAGAAGATTCCTAAGGCCTGAGCTCTGAACCAAGAGAGGCAGCTGGTTCTCGCTTCCAGTGTTCCTCTTCTTCAAAAGCTGAGCTGATGAGACTCCATGTGATGGGGAAACTGGGCCAGGAGAGCAGGGCTACGCTTAGCTTGTAACTTTCCTCCAGTGGGCCTGACCAGGCCAGAAATGGCAGGCCCAGGGCTGGAATGAGGCCTGGTCAGGGCTGGCGGGGGGCGGGGGGGGGGGGGAAGGAGTGGAATCCAGGGGAAAATGTGTAGCTCTGGAGGCCCCAGGCCAGGGCTGAGCCTCCTGTGCAGCTTTCTGCTTACGCTAGGAAAGCAGAGGAAGGGACCGTGGGTGTCCCCCCATCCGCACAGGGCAGGGCTGGAAGGGGGCGGGTGAAGGTAGAAGAGGACGCTCCTGTCCCCCCATGAGGCTTACCACACAGCCACCGCCACAATCTTCATGACGGACTCATTGAGGCACTGGCAAAAGCTGACTAGAGGGGTTCCGCTGTCACCCATGCGGCCCAGCATGATGCCTGCGGGGACAGGGACACACAAGCATATCACGGATGCCACAGACTGAGATGCAGTTGCGCACGACATCATCACGTGCTGGCACAGGCTGGTGGCGAAGCGCGGACAGAGCCACGTGCGCATGGAGCCCGCGGGCCTTGGCCGACTTCCCAGCAGCCTTTGATGCACCAGCGCTTCCCCCAACCCTTTCCCTTCCTTCTCGGCTGCCACCATTGGACCAGGGCTCTTGTCTCGTCCTCCTTGCTCATCCATAAAAATGCTCCCTGCCAAACACCCCTCACTGGCTTCCTGAGCCCTCAGACCATCACCAAGTTCCCCACTGCTTCAGGCCCCAGTCAATCTGACCCGTCTACACCTCCCACCTCCATCTGGCCCTGCTTTTCACCTTCTCACTATGCTCTGGCATCACTGGCCTTCCTTATGTTTCTAGAATACATCAAGCTTCTCACTGCCACAGGGCCTTTGCCCACATAGGTCCTGGTGCCTGAAACCCTGTCCGCCTGGCTCCGCACGCGGCCTGGGGACCTGTCCCCACTCCCCTCGGCATACTCCCGGTTTGTTCTTCTCTGTCTCATCTCTTTCTGATCCCTTTATATCACTATTACAACTTATAACTATTATTTTCCAGTTGTCCGTTGTTTCTTCTCATCTCCTCCAGCAGAAGGTTAGCTCCATGAGGGCAACAACAGTATTTCCTTCGCTGGCACATTGTAGGTGCTCAACGATAAGCACCTAATGACGGAAGGAACAAAGGAATGACTAATAAAGCCTTTCCTGGAGCCCCTGTTATTCCCTTCCTTGGGGGGTGTTCATTTATGTACTCTTTCAGGTGAGCTGTATGCAAGTGAGCACCATCAGGCCACTCCTGAAACAGTGACAAGGGACAGCTGTCCCTTCTGGTGACACAAAAATAGAGAGCAAAGCACTCTGTGGCTGCCCTTGGAAAGCTTGCTGGCAATGTGCTTGGAGCGGCTCACCACCTGGGTCAGCCAGGGAGAAGCAGGGCCGGGATTTGAACCCTGGCCTACGGGACTCAAGAGAGAGGCCCTTTCCCTGCCCCAGAAGCCCTGAGCCCACACGGTCCACAGAACAGCTACCACACAGTGATGGGATGACACGGGACCCTGCTGCTGTGATTAGGAGAGGCCCAAGCTGGAGGTGACACAGCCTAGCCCCGCCCATCTGGCCTGGGGAAGCCTGGCTGAGCTGAGACCCAGGTCCCCTGCCGGCTCTGTTGCTCCTCAGCCTCTTCCTGCCTGAGTCAGTCTCCACTTAGATTTCCCTGGAGGCACCTAAGGGCTCTGGCCGGCTGGGTGCTGGTGTGCACAGGACCCAGGGTGTGGCAGGAGGCCTCCTGCAATAGTCAAGGCTAATGAGGCCTCAGCATCAGCCACGTCCCAACACCAGGGGAGAGATGGGGAGAGGAGGCTGTGTTGAGGGGACCATTCAGAGCAGCTGGGCAAGTGTGGCTTGCTCACACTCAGATGTGGGCACACACAGAAGCAGGCACACCCTGAGGTGGGCCCGCACAGATGCACGCACGGGCCCAGGCACACGCTGACTTGGACACACATACACAGATCTGCATACACACTTGGGCCCACATATACAAACAGGGATGCACTGACACGTGGACAGTTACACATGTCCAGTCAACACTTAGTGAACTGAGTCCAAGGGTCCCCGGGTTTCTTTCGCTCCGCCAGCAGACGTCCTGTTTATATGTTCCCACCTCTAAGAGAGGCGGCTGGGGAGGAGGAGGAGGAGTGTCCACTGAGGACCGATTGCCAGATGTGCTGCAAGCGCTTCCAAGCACCATCTTGTCACACACTCGGGTCCTTGAGGCCCTGGCCCCTCTGCGTGCCTGACCGTCGAGCCAAGACATTAAGAGCTTCCTCATCCACCATGGCCCATCCATTCATCCAGCCATCCACCCATCTCTCCAACAGATTTTCCCGCGTGCCTGCTCTTGCCAGTCCGGGCGGTGGGCTGTGGGGATAAATGGGGAACAAGCCAGGCCCATCTCTGCCTGCATGGAGCTCACACCTGCTTCTGTGCGACTTCAACAGAAACAGATAGATAACTGCAGTCGGTCAGACGTTTAAGGAGGAACATGGGGCACCTGACCAGTCTGGGGGGGGTCGGTAAGACTTTCCCGAGGACACGATGCGTATGTAGACCTCCGTCCCCCCACCCCCGGCAAGGATGAGAAAGGTGCAGGGGAGAGGAAGGGGCCGGAGCGGCCAGTTGGCAGGAAGTGGGAAGGGCTTGGGGGAGGCGGCTTCCGGAAACCGGAAAGCAGCATGGCGGCCGGGAGCGGGGGGGCGGGGAGAGAGCGGGAGCGGAGGAGCTGCGGGGCAGCTGCGCCGGGTCACGCGGAGCTCCGCAGGCCGCGGGCAGCGCTCGGGCCCCCTTTCCAAGGGCACTGGAGAGCCCCTGGAGGCTTTTTGCAGGACTTTGCGAGCCGGTGAGGAGGACACACCAGCACAGGGACTCTTCAGGAGGCTCGTGCAGAAACCAGGTGAGAGGTGACGGTGGCCCTGAACCACGGGGGTGGCAGAGGGCAGAGGGAAATGCCGGCTCGGAGAGAGGTTTCAGAGGTAGACCTGACAGATTTGGATGCGGGCTGGGGCAGAGGCCGAGGCAGAAAATGGCGCCCGGATGCCCTGCGTGAGCAGCCAGAGGATGGTGAGAAAACCTTGTGGAGAAGTCAGGGAGGTGGGAGAGGCCCTCCCAGGCCCTTGGCCAGGGTGAAGAGGGAGGTTGATGGCAATTTTAGAATGAGACAATGACCTCTGACATGGTCTCGAAGGACAAGATGGGGATTGACGAGCTAGATTGTTCTGGATGGCCTGTCCCCAAGAAGGAAAAGGGTTTCGTGTGTGTGTTGGGTGTTGCTGGCAGAGGCAGACCCATAGGTTTTATGGGATCTGACGCTTATACAGTTTGGGGCCCTCTCTACGAAAAAATAATAGTGTCTGTGTGTGTGTGTGTGTGTCTCTCCCTGTGTGTGCGTGTGTCTGTGTGTGTGTGTGTGCGCGCGCAAATACACAAAAAAGATACAGAGAGACCTCTGTGTGTGTGTGTGTGTCTGTGTGTGTGCGTGTGTGCGCCTGTGTGTGTGCGTGTGTGCGCACGCGCAAATACACACACAAAAAAGATACAGAAAGACCTTTGCAAGTTAAGCTTCATGGCTTCATGGTAATACCTATGGCTGGGGGTCTTGGCACCTCCCAGAGAAGAGTAGCAAAGGGGAGGGTGTGGTCAGGAAGCCAGCTGTGGGCCCTGAGAAATGACACAGACATGTCTGAGGAGACAGTTGGCCAGTGAGAAGCCCCTGTGGGAGATGGAGGGGAGAAATAAGGGCTTCAGAGAAATGGTAATGACTGAGAGTTTTAGATTTTTCCTGCTCTTTATTGTAATGTCCCCCCACCCTGCCCCAGGAACCCCAGACTTCAGTAAAATGGAACAGGCTGCTAGGAGGGGGGCCAAGGGATGGTCCTCTTTAAGGGCAAGCTGACACCCCTGGAGGCTGACTAGCACCCAGGGAGGGAGAATTCCAAGTGAGGAACACCAGCTGTAGCCGGGGGGAGGACAGGAGACACCCCTCGGTCATAGAATGGGGACTTAAGCCACTCCACTGGCTAGGAAAGAAAGGAGCCACCTGGAAGATAGGAGACTCCAGGTTATTCACATTAGTGGGTACAGGGTGGCAGAGAAGGATGGATGCAAAGGGGACTGGCTGCAGGCCACTGCCAGTGTGGGGCGGGCAGCACATACCCATGGTGGCAGAGAAGATGACAATGCCCAGCACGTTCATGCCGTCGATGGTACCAGGCTCTGACTTGTAAACAACCTCAGGTGGCGGGGTCAGGTCCAGGGCGAAGTTCTGAACACGAGAGCCATTCTCTTCCTGGACCCCATAGACGAGGATCTGCCGAGGAGGGGCCTCCTCCCATGCCATCTTGGGGGATTTGACAACGGGGGTGGTCTTGGTGCGGTACTAGTGGGCGACACCCCAACCAGGAAGGAGTCAGGGCCAAATATTGTTCTTAATGTCATCAACAACAACAATAACATCTTGGAGGCACATTTGGATGCAGTCAAGAACTATTTGACTGACAATAACCCTGTGAGGTAGGCAGGAGTATTACCAAGATTTTACCAAAAAGAAAATTGAGAGTCCTTTATCCATGGACACACTCCCCAGCCATGCGTCTCCCCACCCCTTCCTCCCCCTTCTTACTTCTCTGCGTCATCACACCCATCTGGGTCCCCCTCTACCCATCTCTTCTTCTACCCAGATAATTTTCCATTCACCTACCTATGCCTTCCAAGCATCCATTTTCCATCCACCTAACAGCCAGCCAGCCCTGCCTGCCACTGATGGAAACTTGGACCTTCTCTTTGAAAAAGTTCAGCTTGCCCCAAGCCTTTTTGAGGAGAAGAGGATCCAGCTGGGAGGAACTGAGCTTCCAAGCCGGCTCCCTTTCCTCCTCTGCCCTCCCTGGGTCTTCCCCTCTCATTCCTTGGGCACTAGGAGCCCAAACAAGGGAGTCCTCTCTCCTCCCAACACCACAGTGTCAATGAGGTAGGTCTTCTGGGGGTTGGGGTGGGGGAACCACTCAGGAAATATATGGGACCTCAAGTTTCCATGCTTCAGTTTCTTCATCTGTAAAATGGGGGTCACAGTCGTATCTAGCTCGTTAGATTAAATGAGACAACATACGTGAAGTGTTTCAACAGTGCCTGGCGTGTGGCATGCCTTACGTGGTTGTTACCGTTAACCGCTGTTATCATGCCACCACCACCATCATCATCATTCCAACACTGAACATGCTGTGGTGGACGCCAGGGACACAAAGATGAACCAGACATGAATTCTGCTCTGACAGCATTGGGGAGGGAGTGACTTACTTTGCCTCAGGGGTCAGACAGCTTCCCAAAGAAGGGGACATTTGAGTTGGGCCTTGAAGGATGGGTAGGAGTTTGCCAAAAGAGAAAGGGCATTCTGGGTAGGTATGAGGTAGAGCAACATTCATTCTTTCTCTCTCACGCCTTCAGTAATTCCCCATCACTATTGGAATAAAATCAGAACTCCCTTGCCTAGCACTGAGAGCCCGTCATTCTCTGGCTCATTTCATAGATAAAGGCCCAGGAGATTAGGAAAGATACAGTGATTAGCTCAAGGTTTCACAGCTCCTTATTTTGGAGCCTCCTCTCCACCCCTCAACCTCCTCCTTTGTGTCCTCAGTCCCAATGCAGGGCCCAGCACAGGCAAGGGAGTCGGGAAATGCTTGCTGGATTGTCAACCAACCAGCCGACATTTTATGAGGGGAAAAGGATTAGAAATTATTAGAAGGGCAGACAAAAATTGGCACATCAAGATATTTACCATCATTTCCAAAAAGAAAAAAACTTTGAAAACAACCTCGAGGCCCACCGAAATGAGGGATGGCCCCACCATGGGCTCTTGTATCACCGCAAATAGTGTATTTTAAAGAAACACTTAGTAACCAGGGCAAATGCTCATGCTATAATGAGCTTGGGGAAAAAGCAAGATACACACCGTCTGTGTACTATTACCCCAATTTTGTTTTTCCAAAACATATTTATGCAGAGAAAAAAGACTAGATGTGTCCCAACTACTACCACTGTTGCTTGGTCCTAGAACAAGAGAAGATTTTTATTTTCTGCTTTGTATTTTAGTATTTTCCTAATATTTTACACTGAACATGATTATTGTTCTTAACTACAGGGAAAAGGGGTTATTTTAAAAAGAAAAAGAACACAGACTTAGACGCCAGACAGGCCTGGGTTTCCTGACCAGCACTGTCATTTACTAGCTGTATAACTTTGGGCAGGTCCTTTAATCCTTCCAAGCCTCTAGCCTAGGTTTCCTCATCTGGGACAGGGGGTGGGTGCACTGAGCCCAGGGTTACTGTGAGGATCCAGTGATTGGGGGTGTGCGAGCACGGGGGTGAACCTAGAGCATGGGTGCTTCCCCCCACCCTGTCAGTTCTCTTCCTAAGAAGCTGGAACCCCGGGCAGGGGTGTGGCCAGGGGAGGCTCTAAGGATCTTGATCACCCCACCTCCCCTCCTCTCCAGAAGGAACAGTGTGGGAGCCAGGGAGACTTGCTGGGTAAACCTGACACCTCCAGCCTGGCCCAGGCTGGCCCTACCTGCCCCGCTCCCTCGCCCCAGGACCCACTCACCTGTTTGAATGTGGCTTCCACCAGGTTGGCTGGGAACATGTTCCTGGGAAGAGAGTAAGTAACTGAAGAATTTCAGAGCCCAGGACAGGAGGGCCCACGGGGTCATCTGAACACCTCAGGGCCTTCCATGACCTAGCCCACCTCCCTCCCATCTGAACACCTCAAGGCCTTCCATGACCTAGCCCACCCCCACCTCACGTCTTCCTACCACCAGCCACCCCTACCCCCCACCCCACCTCCCAATCCCCAGTACTCAAAACTCCAACACCAATTGCATACGGTTCCCTAGAGACACTGCATACTTCCCCAGCACCCAGGCCTTGGTCCACACTGTTCCTTCTGCCTACAATGTCCCTCCTGCTTCCCTGGCTAGCTCCTACTCCAGTCAGTCAGAGGCCACGCCTTCTCTGATTACTGGCCGACTCTGCGGGCCTTTCCTCGGGGGTCACCCATGCTCCAGAGTACTGCAGGGTGGCACTGGCTCACGGGTCTGCCTCAGTGGTTCCTAGCTTCTCTGTGGTGCCCAACACAGGACCTGGCACATAGATCATAATTCCTTTTGACATGATTTTCATAAAGCTGAGGGAGGAGGGGTCTTGTCCTACCGGATATGAACATATAAAGATAGAATTTAAAGTACAATATTGATACAGCTGCCAACAGAAAAATCAAGAGAACAGAACATGTAGCCCAGAAACAGAACCTAGTACATCTTAAGTACCTTATTTAAAAAAAAATAAAGTGTATTTATTTGTTTTAGTAATATCTACACCCAACGTGGGGCTCCAACCCATGACCCCGAGATCAAGAGTCCCACGCTTTTCCCACTGAGCCAGCCAGGCGCCTCTAAGTACTTCATTTTTTTTTTGGAAAGATTTTATTTATTTATTTGACACAGAGAGACACAGCGAGAGAGGGAACACAAGCAGGGGTAGTGGGAGAGGGAGAAGCAGGCTTCCGGCGGAGCAGGGAGCCTGATGCGGGGCTCGATCCCAGGACCCTGGGATCATGACGCTTAACAACTGAGCCACCCAGGCACCCCTAAGTACTTCATTTTTGATAAAAGTCGCTTCACAGATCAGTGAGGAAAGGAAGGATTTGTAATAGAGTATTATGCAGCCAAACCAACTATTTAAATAAAAAGTTAGATCCCTATTTATACTTTGCATCAAAATAAATTCCAGATAGGTTAAAGAAATAATTTTTAAAATGAAACCATAAAAAGCTAGAAGAAAATATAGGTTAGTATTTTTCAGATCTCAGAACAGGGAAGGACTGACTAAGAAAAAAAAATGAGCAATTAAAAAAAATCAATAGATTTTACTACATAGAAATTAAGAATGTCCTAAGTGCAGCACAGTATCCTGGGTTGGATTTGGGAGCAGAAAAAAAGACATTAGTGGAAAAACTGGTGAAATCCAAGCAAGGTCTGTAATTTAGTTAATAGTGTTATACTAATTTAATTTCTTAGTTTCGACATCTGTGCCATCGTTATGTTATGTTGCTAACATCAGGGAAGGCTGGGGGAAAGGTATGTGGGAACTCTCTCCTATGTTTGCAACTTTTCTGTAAGCTTGAAATTATGCTAAAATAAAAAGCTAAATAAATTGAGAAGTTCTCTAAGATGGATTCAAATACAAATAAAATTATAAAGCAAATGATAAACTAGGAAAACTATGTGACAAAGTGTTAACATCCTAAATCTTTAAAGAGCTTTTATAAATCTTGTCTTTGTCTCCTCGTTCACTGTCTCTTCTCCCCAGAACATCAGCTTCCTGGAAGGCAGGGATCTCTGTTTTGTTCCCTGCTGTGTCCCCAGCGACTGGAAGACTGCCTGGCACATAACAGGGCTCAGTATATGTTTGCTGCATAAATAACTGGACCACAGAAACATTAGTACCTCAATAGAAAAATGATTGAAAGTCATGGCCAGGCAACTCACCTTGCAAAAGAAGGACCGTAGTAGCCCAAAAAAGCTTTTAAGTGTTCAGCTTCATCGATAAATTAGACATTTTCACCTCTCAAACTGGTATAGGATTTTTAGAGGACAATACCCAATGCTGAGGAAGTTTGGGGACACGCTTCTCCCCCTCCCTCCCTGTTCTGGCAGCAACCTTTCTGTAAGGAAATTTGCAATTCCTATTGAGGGTCTTAAAACCATTGCACCTTTGTCTTTACAATCCGCTTCTAAGAATCTTTTCTAAATCAGAGATGCTAACAAAGGTTTTTGTTCATGTGCTTGCATTTCCTCAGACAGGCCACATGGACTGGCCTTACCACTCACCCTTGCTCTTGGCAAATCTCTTCTCTTTCGAGACTCTGCTCATACGTACCTGGAATTACATACAAGAGTATGGGTGTACGTCCTTTCTTTTTTTTCTTTTTTTTAAAGGATTTTATTTATTTGAGAGAGAGAGTGAGTGAAAGAGAGAGCACAAGCTGAGGGGAGAGGCAGAGGGAGAGGAGAAGCAGACTCTCCACCAAGCGGGGCTTGATCCCAGGACCCTGGGATCATGACCCGAGCCGAAGGCAGACGCCCAACTGACTGAGCCACCCAGGCGCCTCGGGTGTGCTTTATTTCTTAACCTTACACCCCAGCAGCCACTGTTGGAAAGTGGACTATATATTTTTTTTTCCACTGTTGCTAAAATATGCTTCAGTGTAAGCATATGGCAGGAGGAAGAGAGCTTAGAATGAGCTAGCAAGGCAGAAAGAGTGGTCCTGGCTTTTCCCACTAATTTCAACTTTGTCACAAGAGAAGAAGCAGGCAGGGGTCAGGGACTGGGATCTCAGAAACTCAAATGAGGCTTTCCCCGCCTAGTTAGAAGCAGATTCCTGCCTCCAGAATAGTAGCTGCCTGCAAGGGCTTTTGACATCAAGCAGATCCGAAGCACCGAAGTCAGGGTGAGTGCTGGGGCCTCACCAGGCACACAGCTGGCAGAAGGCACCAGTTCACTGGGCCCTCGTGACCGGAGGGGAGGACGCCCAGGCTGTACCAGTGCTTCAGAGTTTGAAAATCTCTCCTGGGCAGAACCCCCGAGGTGCGAGGGACTTACGAGGTGGTTTTCTAATGAAACTTCGAGGGAAGGCTGCTTTAGCCTGAGCAGAAAGTAGGAACATTCAAATTGTAGGAGATCAAATGAAGCTTACACCTAGGATGTACATTTCTTTACAATCTCCTTGAGAATTAGAATAATTTAAAACGTGGGTTGTGGCCAGGATAGCTAGTTGCCTACCCAGTCTCCATTCTCTCCTTCCTTACCAACAGGAGCCCTGGCATGTTACGGGACCAGTGGGGCTCTGCCGTCAAACCCCGTTTCCCAAAGGGTGGCCGAGGAGATGAAGTGGGAGTCATTGGGTGGTGCTTTCAGAAAACTCTTGAAAAGGTGCCCACTCAGCCAGGACCCTTTGGTCCTTTCCTCCAACTGTCTTCCTTCTGCCTGGAACATGGATGTAATAGCTAGAGCTTCAGCAGCCTTCTTGGACCATGAGATACACTGATGACAAAAGCCAAGTGGTAAACATGGTGGGGGGAGCATGGGATCCTGCTGCCCACAAGCTGCCCACCACTGGACTGCTGATTTGGGAGAAAATGAGCCTTTACTGCAGTTCAGCCTCTGCTGCTCTGGGTTTCTCTAACTACCCTCCAACGGCAACTCCTAACTAATACACGTGCTCATACTCATAATCGATGAACTCATCCTGCAAACTTTGATGAAGAATTACACTTTTGATTATTAAACAGGAAAATGTACATTTTCTTTTGACCTTGAATGCCCATGGGAAGACTTCCCAGGCTCCCGGTGGCATAAATGCCCATGGAATGTGCTTGGGAGACATTAATAGCCATGTGCATCAAGTACAGGCACCCTCCGGCCTGGGCCTTCCCGCATGCGCTTGGGGCAGGGCCACAGCCTGCCACCTCCTCTTCTTACCCATTCTATGTCCCAAGACTGTGACATTCCAAATTTGCCCTTAATCCCATGTCCTCAGCCTCCCAGGTTGGGGTTGTTCCTTCCCAAGCACGGCTCCTGAGAGCTGCATCCGATCCCTGAGAGGGTGACTGGGAGCTATAGAGCCAAGTCATTACTTCATCTCTCTGGTGTTTTAATAAGATTGGAAAAAAAAGAAGGGGCCCAGCTCTGATTAGCATCTACTTGTTTGGGTGGTTTTCTGTGAGGCTGAACTCTGAGCAGACGTCGGTTTTCTGGAGCCTTGGGAAATGAATTCATGTCTCTGTGAGTTGTCCAGGGACATGGCCTGTTGTGTTCCTCTGGAATCATCTTTGAGAGATGGCTATCTTCCCGGCCCTGAGGTGTGCCGCCGGCCTTATTCCCCTGCTCTCTTGTCCCCTACATCTTTCTGACTTTTCCTGTGTCACACCTGCCCACACTTCCCAGTTCCCTGCTCTGGCTGTCCCTGTTCTCAGTTATCAATGCTCGCTGGCCACCTGCTCTGGGCCATAGCGAGGGTGAGGGGGCCCCCTCCGTCCTGGTGTTCTCATTTTCTGCACAGCCTCTCGGAATGTCAGAGCATCTAAGAAGAATCTCTGAGAGTGTCCAGTGCATTCTTCTTCTCTGTCTGTCCTAATAGGACAGCCTGGTGCAGGACTTGCATTTGCCCCTCTCAGCACAATGTCTTCACCCAGAGCAGGTGCCTTATAAAGGGGGGGGTGAATGGAGCGGAAGTGACTGCACCCCAAACAGGGCATCCCCCTGCCTCCAGTCACATCCTGACCACTCTGCCCTGCTCTAGTCCATCCTTCCCAAACTCACCAGCTTCCTGTTTCTAAAGCATAACAGCCAACCTTTCAGCCTGGCTTCAAGGTCTTCAAGGTTGGATTCTGTACTGTCCTCCCAACCTCATCTCCCAGAACCCACCTCCAGGAGCTTCTGCTCAAGTCCTGCAGCTTCCTTACTGGTGTGTAGGCCTTTGTGCTTCAGAACCACAGAGCTAGAAGGGACCTTGAAAACTGCTGGGGAAACTGAGTCCTGGAAGGGCCACACTGTGTCTTATTGACAGAGTTGTGACAAGACCTCCCATCCCCAAGGTGATGGTTCCCTGTCCCTGGAAGCATATGACCGCTCTCTGCTGCCCCACTCTCTGACTAAGAAACAGTGACCGTGATGTCAAACCACTCAGCTTTGCAAAACAACTTGCCTTGGGGTTGAGAGCAACTGGGGAAAAGCCTCAAACCAGAAGGATCAATTTTCACCACGTGAAAAGCAACCAAGAGCAGGAGCCACTCCTGGAACATTTGACTCTGACACGTGTGTCCGATCCAGAGCCCTCAGCCCCTCAGCAGGGGAGGCCGTGGTGGGGAGGGCGGGGACTCCCGAGCACCAGCTCCTTCCACCACGAGGAAAGGCTGTTTCGAATCATAGAATCCAAGAAAGGATGAATCATAGCCACCAAATCTTAGAAATAAGGGATCTTAGAAATGAAGCTTCTCGAAATTCTTCTTCCCTTGGCCTCTAGGATATCTGCTCTCCTGGTTCCCCTCCTGGCCCTCTGCTTGCTCCTGCTCTGTCAGCTCTACGCAAACCTCCAATGTGGTGGGGGCCAAGGCTTAGCCCAGGCCTCGGGGCCACATGCGTGGCACCTTCTCCCTGTGCCAGTGAGTCTCCTCTCCTGGCTCAAACCCCAACCCCATCAGTGACCCTGTATCCTGTGTCTGCCTTCAGCAAACACTGAGCCCCTCCTCAGAGCTGTTCTCGGCTCCAGGGTGCAGCAGGGAACAGATTTGTAACAATCTAGCCCTCGTGGAACATCTTATGCCCTGATAGAGTCACAAAAAGAAACAAACACACAGGATGTCAGGTAGTAATAAAGTCTATGAGGAGAGAGTGTGACAGAGGTTAGGAGATGACACGGAGCAGAGGTGGAGTAAGGGGAGGAGCCATGAACCCCTACAGGAAGGTCCAGCCAGGCAGAGGCTGCGATGAGGACAAGGCACCAGGACGGGATCTTACAGATATTTGGGGACTGGCAGGAGGCCCGCAGGGCTGGAGGGAGGGGAGGGAGAGTTGGAGCAGAGATCACAGGCCGTGGGTATGTGGTGGTGCATCAAGCAGGAAGGGCCTATAGGCCATAGTGAACATTGCGGAGTGTGTTGACATGTGATGAGTCATGAGCAGGATCCCTCTGGCTGCTGGGCTGAGACCAGACTGGAGGGAAGCAGAGAGAAAGCAGGGTGACCCGGTTGGACCCTCTAGTGAGACGTGATAGTGGTCTGGGAGATGTGAGAGTGGCACAGGAGGACAGAAGGGACAAGGGATATTATTTTGAAGGTAGAGCTGACAGAATTTGCCAACAAATTGGATGCAGGATATGAGAGATGGTGGCCCAAGATGGGCAGCCTGCCACCCTCCGTCTCCAGCTCAGACTCTCCCGAAGACTCAGATCCACCAGCCAACCACCAGTGGACACCTTCCCCAGGATGTCCACACCTGCTCTAGCATTGTCCTGCGACTCGGTGACCACACAGCTGGGTATTCAGGCCGTTGGGATCAGCACCGCCCCCTCCTCCATGCCCTCCTCCCTTCTGCCCTGCACGGCTCCTGCTGGTTTTACCTTCCGAGCAGCCTTCAGTCTGCCCTCTCCCTGTGCCCAGGGCCACCATCGTGTCCCTCTCCCTGCCTGTCCTCCCCTTCTCCCCTCACCCCCCATTCACCCCCACTCTGCAGCAGAGCGAGCCTTTTGAATGGGATCAAGCCGCTTCTGTGTTTCAAGCCCATTTCCTGTGGCCTTTAGGATAAAACACAGCTTTCAGCCTGGGTTACATTGTCCTTCATGATAGGACCCCTTTGCTTCTCCAGCAGTGACTGTCCCCACCCCAACCCCCTCTCCCCCCGTGCCCCAGTCACGCTGAGCAGGTGAGGACATCTCCCCACACTTTCCCTCTCAGCTCAGGACCTTTGCACACCTTTGCCTTCACGAAGAATGGGTTCCTGGCTCCCTGGTCCTGCCACTCATCCCTCCCTTTGCCTCCCCTGAGCCTGCTCTTTGCTCTCACCTACAGCCCCTGCCTCCCTCATTGTGACTCCCGCCCCCATGCTGTTGCTGTCTATTCGTGAACCTTTCTCTCCTCTGGAACTAGGGCCAGGCTTGAGTGCCTGACACAGGGCGGGCATTGGCAGGGGTGAATGAGTGATGGAGAGGAGGCGCATGGCCTGCATGGAGTCTTGGGAAAAGGGGTTTGGACTTGGATGCATCGCTGGGTCTACAGCGCTTTCTGGGAGGAGGGCTCAGGTCCCTGACACACATGGTTAGCAGTGTCCACGTGGCTCAGGCAGGGGCACCACCGGGCAAAAATCCTGGCTCCGTGACCTGCCCACGGGACGACCCTGGAAAAGTCACTTCATCTCTTTGAGCCTCACTCCCTTGTCTGCAAGAAGAAGAGGACCAAGAAGGAACAGGTGGTGAGGGGAGTGACTGCTGGCCTTCCTCAGTAGAGGCTGGGTGCACACAAGCAAGCTCAGTCAGCAAACAGCCACTGATAACCTCCCTGGTGCCCGGCTGCGTGCTGGGCCGTGGCTCCCAGACCCCCGTCCTGCCCTCAAGGTGCTCCCAGTCTAACGGACGCACACAGTGCAGTGTGAACCCAGCGGGCTGCACAGGGGCTGAGCTGTTTGTGTGGCTTCTGTGGCCACACGAAATCAAGAGCAGACCCTGGGCACCCCCTCCCCGTGCCCTATGCAGCCTCTGGCAGACATGGGGGGCCAGGCCTGTGGAGCCAGTGGCCCCAGCCCAGGTATGGCGTTCCCAAGCAGGGGGTCAGGGTGAGAGTTACCGGATGAGGTCCAGCAGGGCATCGGCAGAGCTCATGATGGCCTTCCTGCTCTGCTCTGTCGTCTCCTTCTGGGCCACCCCGCCTGGGTGAATGATGGAGACCATGATGATGCCCACGATGACTGCCATGAAGGTGGTCCACAGGTAGTACGCCACGGTGAGGATGCCCAGGCGGCTGGAGGTCTTGGCATCCAGGGAGGCGAGGCCGGACATCAAGCTGGGAGAGCGATGTGGGTCAGGGTCTGGGGGTGGGGGGCCACTCAGGCGGACCCACTCACACCCCTCCTGGCTGTGCCCAGCACCCTCACAGAGCTGGAGGGACCGTGCAGGCATGTGCCCCCCCCCCCCCCCCCGCAATCCAGTCCTGTGGTCCCTCTAGCCTGGTTTCTTGCTCTGTTCTCTGGCCCACGCCCGGGGGCAGCCGCCACACCCTTGCACGCCTCCAGGCCCTTGCCAGTGCTGTTTCCTTTGTCTGGTGTCATTACCAGGTTCCTCCACTCGGCCAAAGTGCTACTCACTAGGTAACACCAAGCGCAATGTCACCACTCTGGTGACATCTTGGACTACCTGCCTCTCCCCAGGGACCGTCCCTGGCCTCTGTCATGACCCTGGCTATCCCTGTCTACCTGTCTCTTTCATCAGACTGAGGACCTGAGAGGAGAGGGGCAGGTGTGACTTTTCCGCGGGTCCCCAGTGCGTGTGGAGTGTGAGCTCTCAGGGCTGCTATCAGGCAGGCGGTTACTGCAGGCTTGCTGAATGAACTAAGGATGGGAGTGAGTGAGAGCCTAGGCTGGGTCCTAGTCCTGGCTCTGCCCACTGCCCGTGGGACATCTTTGGGCCTCAGGATCCCATCTCTGAAATGGGGCCGTGCTTTCTTGGAGAGGTGCCACCCTATGGCCATCTTGGGTTACCACCTGAGCCCAGATTCCCCTTCGTCATAGTCTTGGGAGGTTGTGTTGAGGGGGCTTGTGGGTCTCTCTCCCCCTGGCTCCTGACCCTGTCTTGCCCTGGGCTCTGGGCCTACCTGTGCAGGTCAGCTCAGAGTTACTCTTCTCTTGGCTGTTGGTGGGGTGGGGTTGGGAGATTAGTTAAGGAGATGCTTGTGCTTTGCTTTGCTGCCAAAAGGATTTTTCCCCAAAGCCCTTTCATTCTTTCAGGTAAAGGAAGTATTTGTCTGGTGTTGCTAATGTAAACAAGAGTGGATAATCCCTCCCCATCCTGCTGTCTTATCATTAGACTACACTCAAGCGGCACCCAGCATCAAGCTGAGCACTGTAAGCTTCTCCCCACTTCTCCCCACTTCCCCATGCAGCACTGTAGCTGCTGCATGAGTGCCCTGCGCTTCCTTGCTCTGTTAAGACACAGTTGAAGGGTCCCCTCCTCCAGGAAGCCTTCCCTGACCACTGGCTGGGGCAAAGGCTCCTTCTCTGGGCTTCCACAGGCCCTGTGCTGTCCTTTGCCCCAGCCCCCACCTCACTGAGTTGCTGATTGTTTACTGGAAGTTCCTCCGGGACTGGGCCGGGGTCTGGGTCTGTTCAGTGATGGGTCCACAGAGTCAGGCACGCGGCCCAGCTGAGTGCAGCTTGGTAGCACCTTGCTGAATGAAGGAATGAATGAATGAATATTTACAATCTCTGTTCATCCCTTGTCTGCCAGTATGCCATATGTTAGTGATGGGCTTACGGTGGGTCTCAGACATAAATCCTGAAGGGCTCATAATGGGATTGTGCAGGCAAGGGAAATGGGGGGCTGCCCTGCAATTATTATGCACCAGAGAGATTATCCCCAGCCTGGGGCCAGCACATCAGCCGAGGGCCAAACAGCCTGCTGACCGCAACAGAATTCTCTACAGTGAAGTCCAACTGCTTCAGCTCACAGGGAAGCAGGGGCCCTGAGAGTACGACCTGCCCGAGGTCACATGGAACACTAGCAGCAGCTGGACCAGAACGCAGGGCCCAACTCCAGGCCTGTCCTCTTCCCTTCATGTATTTATTCAAACCTTTAGTGCCTGCCCACTCCATGCCATGCCCTGTGTCCACAGAAAGAAATCAGAATCTCTCCCCAGCCTCAAGCTGCTCCTGGTGTGGCAGGAGGGCAGGAAGGAGACAGAGTGAGACACTCCGGGACAAGTGGACTCAAGGAACCAGGAGCCAGGGTGGCTGCATTAGTCTCATAGGCGAGAGGACAAGGAGGTGCTCTCTTTACTCAGAGGAGGGGAGGGGTCACTTCTAGCTAGGAGAGTCAGGAAGGGCTTCCTGGAGGAGGGGGCATATGAGTGGTTCTTGGGAGGATGAGGAGGATTTGGAGATGGAGCAGATATCCCAGGCAATGAGACAGCAGTAGCCAACAGGGAGGCTGGCAAGTGTGGGCGCAGTGTGGTCAGAGCTTAGGTCAAATTCGAGGAACGGTGATATGGGGGACAGACAGACTGTGCTCAGGAGGGGGGTGGCCTTGAGTGCCAGGCCAAGGGGGACAGAGGGAAAAGTGGGGTCCAGTACAGTTCATCCCGCAGAATTGGCTGGCTGTCTGAAAAGGGAGAACTCGTCAGATTTGAGAACATCTAAGTGAAGTGTACTGGGAGGGACCCTAAAGTGGTATTTGTGAGAGCAAACATCTAGGACGGACCTAAGAATGTCAATGCAGAATTAGACCGGGACTCAGGCCCCTAGTTCGTCAGTGCAGAATGAAATTAAAAATTACAGCATACCCACACAGTGGCGTTCTGAGCAACCATTAGAGGCAATGGTGTCACTGGAAAGATGTTCCTATTGAAGGTTAGGTGGAGAAAGCAAGGTCCGAGCTAGTCCGTAGCTCTGCAGGGAGCCCTAGAGCCTCCTGTGACAGAGACCCTTCTCCAGGTTTGCAGTCCAGATGCACCTACGCAGACATGCTTGAGGGATTGTGCTCGAGAAGCGTGTCCGTAACAGATTGCAGAAAGGGACAAAGGGCCCCTCCGAAGGCCACCCGAAGAAGAAGAGGTCTAACACAGAGGTGGTTCCCACTCAGGGACTGACCAGGGTGTGGGAAGGGAGGGAGTGTAGGTTCTAGATACAGCAAGAGAGGCCCTGGACTCAGGGGCTCTGGAAAGGAGAGGGCTGATGGAAAACATGGAAAGAATTCCATCACCTGGGCTCCAAGCAGTTCCCCTGTGGAGTCTCCAAAATGGGAAGGGTTTTCCTACTGGCTGGAGAGGGAGGTGAGTAGCAAAGGCGGGAGCTCGTGGGGAGGGAGCCATTGGCAACGGCTGATGACAGAGCAGCCAGGTTGGTGACCGCGGGCGTTGGCGGAGGCCAAGAAGACTGGGAGCTCAGTACGAGGAAAGCCTGGACCCCACGTGCGCATGGGCCACTCCAGGGACTCATGGTAACAAGAAAGCAAGTTCAAGGTCCCGCCTTTGACAAGTGGGGGCTCCTCGAGGTCCCACACTTTCGGCCCAAGCTGTTAAAGTGACCTTTCTGAGAACCTGTAAGCTGGGGTAGGGTGGCTTGCAAGGACTCACGTGGATATGCACAGAAAAAAACACTAGCAAGAGAGAGTTTACAGTAGCTATCTTTGGGTGGTGGGATTATGGGTGATTTTCGTTCCGTTGTACTGTTTATCCACGTTCTCTCTTATTTCTAGAATGAGCATGTCTTGCTCGTGTGATGGAAGACACAATCCCTTGAGTACCTGGCAGCCACAGAAACCATAATCTGGACCTTAAATGTCCCCAAACACCTGAACATCCACCTCATTTGATCCTTAAAAAACATTCTAAGTCGGCACTGCCCTACGGAATTACAAGCTAGGCCACAAATGTAAAATTTTAAATTCCCTAGTGGTCCCATTGTAAAAAGTGAAAAAAATAAGTGAAATTCATTTTTTTGTGAAATTCATTTTAATACGTTAACCCGGTCTATCCAAAATATTATCATTTCAATACGTAATCAATATAAAAATGTTTATACTGCTTCTGGTGTTAAAATTTTAATTTAAAATAATTTCTTAAAAAAGTTAAGTTCCTCAGCTGCACTAGCCACATTTTGAGGGTTCAGTAACCCACTTATGACTAGTGGCTGCCTTATTGGACTATGCAGCTGAAGTTACAGAGAAGGAAAATAGATCTCAGGGAGGGGGAAATAATTGGCCAAGCCACTCAGCTGGGAAGCTGTGGAGTCAAGACTGGAACAGGGGTTTCTGATTCAGAACCCTGTGGGGCTTCCCCCGATCCCAGTGCCTCTCCACGTTAGGGAGCTGCTTTAACTCCTGTGGAAGAAAAGTGTCTTCTAGTTTTGGCTGACCATGATTCTAATGTCATAGAGTCCATGTCATGCCTCTATAGTTCAACTCTCAGAGTTGATGACTTGTCCCATGATGGATTTGTGGTTGTGAGCTCCCCATCTTTGGAGGTATCCAAGTGGAGCCTGGATGGCCAGCCACCTGTTCAGATGCTCGATCAAGGCTTCTAGACTGAGTGGGAGGTTCTGTGAGGATGCCCTCCAGTGCCCCTACTGGCACGTAATTTACGGTGAGGAGAGAATAGGTAACCTTGCCTCACCTACTCCCAGTCTCTGGCTGGGTGCTCCTTGGAGCCCCCGCGGTCCTTCAGGGCCCTGGGGAAGAGCCTCAGGGAGCTGAGAGGTCTGGGACTCCCTCCTGAGCCATGTGGCCACCACCCAGAGCCCAGGGATTGTGGATCAAGAGATTGCAGTGATTGGGGAGCAGGCTGGGCTCAAAGGCCCAGCCTGTTTCAATCTGGTAACTGCTCCACTTGCAGGGGTGGGGGAAGGGAAGCAGCAGCTGTCGGGCTCCTCATGGAGGGTGAAAGAGGCTGTTTACTGACCCGTCACTGGTTCTAACACCAGCCGCTGAGGTGGGTATCATGCCCACCTAACCTCGGGAGGCACCATTGCTGCCGTGCACTGCGCTGGGGACAGTGGACAGAGTACCTGGACTGTTGGCCGCCCCCCACCCCCACCCCATTTGAAGTCCTCGGCGGCTCCCCACTGCCCTCAGAACTTTGCACACTCCTCCGTGGCCTCGGGTCCTGTGGCCTGACTCAGTCTCCAGCTCCTCACCCACGCGCTCCAGCCACCCTGGTCTCCATGCTGCTCCATGAACCACCTTTGCACGGTTATTCCTTCAGCCTGGAACTTTCTATCTCCCCACCCTCCTCCCCACACACATTTCCCCAACCCCACTCATTTCCACTTGCCCTTTCCACGGCCAGCCTAGATGTCCTCTCTTCTGGGAAGCCTACCTTGAGGTGCCATGTTACCCTCCGCCCGAGGGAACCCTGTGCTTCCCAGTTAGTTAGAGGGCACTCTGCTGGTATGCCCGCCTCTGAATCTCCAGGGCCCAACTGGGAAGCTGGCAGGCAGTGAGTGCTGGTGAAGCAGGGAATTCCAAAGGAACCCAGTCCCCTTGCCCCTGCCCTTCCTGCTTCCCTTCCCTGTCCCCTCCTACTGCTGCTCATCTGTCCAGTCTCCACTCAGGCACCACGTCCCTTGGAAGGCCCCTCTGGGCCCACCTGGCTAGGCAAGGCAGCTCCCACCTGCTCCTACACGTATTCCTCAATAGCTGGGAGCCCTCGTCAAGTTCCCGAACCTCTGTGTGCCTCAGTTTCCACAGGAGGATAAAATGGAGGTAATGATGGTTGGTGGTGAGGGTTAATCTAGATTTAGCACAGTCCCTGGTACATCATAAATATTCAATACATTCCAGTTACTAGCATTCACTCTACGATGTCATGGTCTCTTCTGAGACTGCCTGCCCCAGCAGACTGAGCTCCTCCAGGGAAGGGCTGGATCTGGCTCAGCTCCAAGTCCTCAGAGCCCAGGGCCTGGTCTGGGTGCAGGTTTGTGGAGTGTGTGATGTTAAGCCAAGGTGCCATTCTAGACGAGATTGTTAAAAGGTCAACTTTGCTTTGATGACCATAAGCACCCATTGTGGGTTCTATGAGAGCAAGTCCCCTAGACCAGCTCTGGTCCCCTCACCAGGTTTAGGGGACTACCCCTGGCACTGTGTGTCTGTGTGACGTTGAGCCAGTTGGCAGCAGAACTTTTGGGAACAGACAGGGACTTTTTGATGTGACTGTCTCAGGTAGGGCCCTCTCCTGGGTGAAGAGAATCTGAGAGGGTCCCTGGAGGTGTGATTCAGGCCTCTTCTTTCAGCCTCCCCCTTCCTGGTCATTTTTATCAATGGCTTGGCCAAGGTTGCTGACGGCATGTGGATCGGATTTGCAGAGGACAGGAAGCTGGGAGGAACAGCTAATGTGTGGGATGAGGAAGTTGGGACGACGCAGACCCCAGCAGGCTGGGACCACAGGCCAATTCTGACATGATAAAACTGAGCATGGACATATGTTGGGCCAGACCAGGCTTCCACAACTGGGGAGAGGACAGACTCTGGGGTGGGGGTGGGGGCCGAGCCATAGCAGCAGCATGTGGGAAAGGGACTTTGGGGTTGGCTTGCTGCCAGCTTGCTGAGTCACGTAAGGAATAGGGCTGCTGAAGGGCTGGTGGGCCCTCTGCCTGTGGGGCCAGAAGCCTGGGAGCTTGTCAAGGAGGCCATGGACCCACCCTGACATTGAGACCTACTGGGAAAAGGATGGGGGAGGGAGGTGTGTGTCTTGCAGCTGAGGTAGGTGGTGGTGACAGAGATGGCGGGCCTGGGGAAGTAGCTGAGGGGGCGGGGGCTGTAGAGCGGGGAGCAGAGCAAACCTGGGGAATGCTGGGATTGGTGGGGCAAGCCACAGGGAAGGAGATCTCAGCTCAGCACCAGGTATAACTTTCTGCCCTGGAAGGGACCACCTTGAGAAGTAGTGAACTCCCAGTCACTGTAAGTGTGCAAGCAATTGCTAAGGCCACCTGATAAGTAGATTCAAACCCTGGTCTATTAGCATGACAACACCCATAGTCACAACATCCTGGCACTAGGATGTCTGAGACAGGAAGGAGCCCTGAGCCCCATGGCCAGTCCTTGGGCTCTGGCCTTGGCTGACCCAGTCAGGGAAGTTCCCCCAAGCTGGTCCCGGGATGCAGCTGCAGGAAGTCCACTAGAAAGGCAGCTGGAAGGAAGCATCTGGGGGTCCATGAGAATCCCTTCAGCCCTTCCAAGCATCACGGCTTGCTTTTTCCCTGGAGCAGATGACAGGCCCAGCAGCTGATAGCAAGTGCCACGTTAGCACTGAGTTACTCTTCCCAGATGGCTCTGCCACACCCCCATCCTCAAGCCAACTCTTTCTAAGACCTGAGGCAGGATGCCCAGACTCCCATTTGGCTAAAGTCAGGTCCCAGTACCCCTTACCCAGGGCACACATTTCTCTACCCTCTGCTTGCACACTTCAGAGGGCAGAGAACTCACTACCTTACGTCAGCCCCTCCATATGGGCTAGGTATGCTTATTAGAAAGTCCTTCCCAGTGCCAGAATGAAATCCACATTCAGGGAAGAGAACTCCCCATTCTGGGCCCAGCCCTGCCCTCTGGAGCTACACAGACCAAAGCTCTTTGGTTCCACTTTAGATGTTGTGGGGCTCAGAGTGCAGAGGTAGGGTGGGAAAGGAGGACGGCTGGGTGGAGGGTGGGTACAGAGCCAGGCATGGGTCTAGCGGGACACTGCTGTCTTGTCATCCCCAACTGCCCTCTGAAGGTCCCTCTTTCCCAGCGAGACCCCTGGGCACCAAAACAATGCTTAATTGGGGCTTGCAAATAACAAGCTCACAAATAATGTGCAAATAAGAAGCTTGAACGGAATCGAAAGTAAAAGCTTGGGGAACTAAAGCTCCCTCAGAGCTCACAGTCAACCACTCTCCACCAGGAAGGCTGTGTGCCCAAGTGTAATAAGGGTCCTGTCCAGGTCCTAACTGCATGAGAGCTGAACTCCTACTCCTTTCTTTCCCACAAAGCAAAGAATGTCAGGTGTGAGGGAGCCAGAGTGTTCCCACGGAGGACCACTCTGGTCTACAGTTGCAGACTGTCCTCTCTACCATGAGGAACAGCGTCCTTGGGATGCCTGGTTATGACCAGTGCCACCATGCCATGGTTAGGAGCCCCGCTCCAGAGGAGGGAAAAACCACCCCCTGCCCCAGGGTAGAAGGGAACATAGGTCTTCTGCTCCTCTCCCTCCGCCAGCGGGGCTCCTGGTGTCTCTCCACTGAGGGCTCAGGCTGGGCTGCCCAAGGGAGGCTTTCTCCAGGTCAAAAGAGACCCTCCAGGGCAGTGGTCTCCACAGAGAAGGGCAGTGGGAGCTTTTCAGAACCTCCCCCACCTCCCCAAACTCTGGTATGTTCCCATCTTGCCCCATGCTGAACACTTGCTCTGGGTGCTGTGGGTCCCAGGAATGAATGAGATGGGCTCGTGGTCCTCAAGGAGCTCCAGCCAGGTGGTGGAGAGGCCCGTACTGGACAACACGGAACCCTGGGTCATGGCTGTGATTGGGAGAGGCCAGAAGCAGGGTCTAGCCCGGCCTGGGAATCTAGGCTTCCCGGAGGAGGTGGCTGCTGAATGGATCCTTGCAGGATGAGTAGGAATTCTCTACCTGGACAGGGGAAAGAGCATGGGAGCCCGTGATCGGTTGATGAAACGGGAGGTTTTCAGAGTCACCAGGCTGAAGGTCTGACCCCACCCGCAGCCCACAGCTGGGCCATGTTCCCCCTCCTGATGAGTAAGGCGGTCAGCTGACTGGGCAAGAGGGCCAAGGACAGATCCCAGGGCTCCCATCAGAGAGGTCAGCAGAGCTTTGCTAAGAGAAGTCGCCCCATGGTATGAGGGGCAGAGCGAGAGCACAGGCTGCTCCTTCCTCCTGCCTCCCTCCCACTCACTGTGGGCTGGGGAGCCCGGGGCGGCTGCCCCCTGCACACTGGCTCCCGAACCAGACTGCAACGACTGTGCAGCCCAGGACCGTCTCCAATAAGTCAGAACGTGGGTGTTTGGGTGTTTTCTGCCAAGCTGGAGTTCCTCAGGAGGCGGGGGAAGGGAGTGTTAGGTTTCTTTGGCCAAACATGATTTTCTGATTCTAAGAAAAATCAGTTGAAAATTCTTACAAGAAACAGAAAGGAAAACAACACACACACAGGAATGCATATGCACGCGCAGACGTACACACCATACACACAGGTGAAGATACACACCACACAGTCCCGCACAAACCCACACACGCACTTGGATTTCTTTGCTATGATGTGAAGCTTACAAAACATTCTGCCATGTTCAGCATCAGTGAATCACAAACACATGGATTCAGTTTCCCTTGAATGATGGCTGGTTTAAGAAACTGAAGAATGAGGGGAGAGGAGGGTTTGGCAAAGAACAAGTGGAGAATTAGAGGCCCTTGCTGGATCCAGATGCTGGTCCCACCCACCCCTGCTTCCTGGTGTCGCTTGTCTGGGGATGTGTGAAAACAAGGCGCAGTTGACTTCCCAAGCTCAGAAGCAAACTCCAGCCCATTTGGGGCCTTGATGGGCCACCAAAAAATAAAAATAAGAAAGCACCTGCTGGCTACAGCTTTGTCAGTTGGCTGACGGCATCGTGTCTCTTTTATGGCTGAGGCCAAGAATGTGGTAAATAACAGAACTTGAGGTAACTCCAGAGTCGTGGGACACAGTGATGCCCCAAAAGGACATCCAGCAGCATCCTAAGTGTCGAGTGAAAGGAAAAGGGTTTCGCAAACTCTGCTCTGGCCCGAGTGGAAGATGAAAACAAGATTATGGAGACGAGGGTGCAGTGTGGACAATTCTTATGACATCACATTGAATGAAAAAGAAAAAAAGAAGAAACACATAGACTTATTTTTGTGGAAGTAACAGTGACATCTCCTCTGAGAACTTAAAGGAACAGGAAGTTGCCAGTACCCTTTGGGGTAAACTATAAATTAAAAAGCAAAAGGGATCGAATAGTGACAGGTGCTATAACAGAGAAAATGGGAAAGGAAGGCCCCCAAGGCTCCAAAGATTGACTTTTCTAGTGGACGAGGAATGATTAGCACGGCTCAGTCTGCAGAGGGGCACAGAGAAGAGAGCGGAGAGCGGCAAAGCGCTCAGGACCCACCCAAGCACCACCCATGGGAGGTGGGCCCCAGTTCAAGGACATGACAGTGCTGCGGCAGGTCCTAACCATCTGACTATTCCTGCACCAATGTACCGGGAGGCAGAATTTTCTAAATTTTGTCTGAGGCTTCTATGTTCATAGGTGTAGATAGCTCGTTTCCTTGCAACCAATTTCATTTTTAGAAAACAATTCCAAGGGCACCTGGGTGGCTCAGTCAGTTAAGCGTCTGCCTTCGGCTCAGGTCATCATTCCGGGGTCCTGGGATCGAACCCTGCATCCGGCTTCCTGCTCAGCAGGGAGACTGCTTCTCCCTCTCCCTTTGCTGCTCCCCCTGCTTGTGCTCTCTCTCACTCACTCTCTTTCTCAAATAAATAAAATCTTAAAAAAAAAGAAAAAAGAAAACATTTTCAAATGGCAAATACAAGGTAAGAAGCACCTTAGTCCAGGGGAAAGGAGAGACTTCTGTGGTTTGATGGACACACCTTAAGACCTTGAGACCTTAAGATCTGCATGCAGAGTTATGAAAAGTGCCTCAGTTTGCATGAGAGGCTCAGGGGCCTTCTGGGAGAAAAGAGACTAAGATCCCACACCCTGCTCCCTGCAATTTGAAGTTAGGGTCAGGGTATACTAGGGTACCTATGACCAAGATCTGCTGGCCTAAAAGCCCCCAGGGCTAACCCAACAGGAGGTAAAAGGGATCAGGGCTCAATCCCAAGGAGCCAAACTCAGGGCATGACTGAGGCTGCTTTGAGAACAATAACCAGGCACTTGGGGGATCTAGGAGCCAGAGCAGGGACACGCACCTGAAGGGGGCAGGGTGCTGATGTGAACCAGACCATGCAGGGCCTGTGTTCGACAGCAACACCATGTGGAAGGAACCAGAGCAACAGGGCTGGTGGCAAGATCAAATCCTCCAGTTCCAGCTACCTGGCTGGAAGCTTCCCCTAAAGGAAATAAGCTGACTTTGGCCACTGGGGTATAAACCTCAAGAGGAAGACGTTAGGCTCCCAGCTGTACAGAGGAGCAGGCCCTTATTCGGCACATTCAGTTCTGAAGTCAGTACGGAAGACAAAAGCCAAGGAGAATTAAATTTGCCCCGGAGATCCCTTAAGTTGCCCATAAAGTTGAGGAGGTATAATTCCATGTAAGTTCACTCAAGACGGTTTTCTTGGGAAATGGGCTGCTGTTTCTTTTTTTTTTTTATAATTTTTTTTTATTGTTATGTTATGGGCTGCTGTTTCTTTAGGTGAACACCAGCTGATGACAACTGCTTCGGGGAAATGCTCACGCTTTGAGAGGCACGTGGGAACTGAGACTGGCTTAGGGTGAAGCGCACCCACCTCTCGCATGGTACGCTCATCAGGAGCACAGCTCTCTGAATGGGGGCAGCCTCCTGCCTCCTTTAAACTCTTTTTCTCGGTTTCCCACAGCATATGTCATTGAATTTGCTTGAGTTAAATGCATATATGATGGGACTCCACCAGGTTGACCCAGAAATTAACTCAAATGGCAGACCCGGCGTCACACTGGCCATACAATTAAAAAACTAGATCGTCCTGCCAGCAAACATTGACCCAGTGGGTTCCCCGAGTGGCGAGCCTACAGGGAGAAATGCTCCGGCCAAAGACTGCGTGCACCTGTCCTCCTTGGCAACTGGGGTTATCTCTGTGAATGAATACATCGGCATTTCGTGTATTTCGTTGCCTCTTGCCAGCATCGGAGGACTGGCCTCACCAGCTCCGGGGCTCAGATGAGGATGAGCTGAACCAGTCAGCCAAGGACCACACCCTCCCTAGGCCTGGTGATTCACTACTAAAAAAGATAGAGCAACCATTTATAGGGGAAAAGATCACAGTGGCAGAATTAGGATTCTGGGATGATAGGAGGATCTTTTTTTCTGGATTCTCTAAAGGGTTTATAATTATAGAATTTTTTAAAGTACAAAAACATCTTTAAAAGGCAACTCTGAATCATCCTCCAAGGGTCAGTTCAAATGTCGGTCATGAGCCGTCCCTGAATTCTGCCTCAGCTGCCCTTCCACTGCTCTTTACTCATGTGATATGCATTTATTAGGCACCTACTCTAGAGCAGGCCCTGCGATGTTCCTGTAAAAGAGATAGAGGAATTCATATTCTTCAGGATTTTTTATGATAAGAGAGTTGTCCCTGTTTAGAAGAAATTCCTTGATGAGCCATGTGGACCAGAAGCTGAGCAGCACCTCCACACCCCCCCACCCCACCCCACAGGAACGGGGCAGGAGTGGAGGTGACTTTTGAAAGACAAGGAGGACAGGATTTCTGGCTGGTCTTAAAATAGTGGTAAAGAGAAGGAAGGTGGGGAGAGAGAAGGAAAGAGGTGGATACACCCTATGTTGAACCCCAGTGATCCACACCCTTGGATAATCTCCCTCCCTAAGTGTAGATGGGGTCTGTGACTTCCTTCTAACTAATAGGATATGGCAAAGGTGATGGGATGTCACTGCCATGATTATGTTATATAAGACTGTCTCAGAAGACTGGAGAGTGAGGGATCCTTCTCTTGGCCCTGATGAAGCCAAAAGCCATGTTGGGAGTCGCCTTTGGAGAGAGCCAGAAGGCAGGGAACCGCTGATAGCCTCTAGGACCTGAGGGTGGCCTCCAACTGATAGCTGTTAAGAAGCTGGACCCTCAGACATACAGCCACAAGGAAATGACTTCTGCCAACGACCCAGATGAGCTTGGAAATAGATGTTTCCCTGGCCAAGCCTTCAGATGAGAACACAGCTAAGCGTACGCTTCGACTGCAGCCTCATGAGACCCCGAGCAGAGGATCCAACTAAGCTATGCCTGGGCTTCTGACCCATGGAAAGAGGTAGATAATTAATGGCTAAGTTTGTGGTAATTTGTTCCAGAGTAATAGATAACTAACATACAGAGAGAGAGGGAACCCAGAGATGGCTGAAGGGCTTACACTCCTCAATATAATCCCTCCCTGTGATCTTAACTCCCAACTGTCAGTGAAATTGCTAAATTTGTGTGCTGTTTGAAGCAAGGGATCTGCGTGTGAACGGAAGACTGGCAAAAGCTGTCTGTCCCCTGACTAGTTGCAGGAATGTGAGGGCAGAGGAAAGCAAGAGGCACTAAGAATTCCTGGAGGGTGAGGTGACAGCGACAGCCATGGCACACGGAATGGCTCCGGGCAAGGGCGACACGTGTGTGTCACGTGGACATGCATGGTACCTAGTCCGTGCGCCTGCGAAGGCTGCCACGAACACGGGGGTGCAGGTCTGTATCCGTGTTCCCAAGTGTGCCTGAGCCCAGAGAGGCTTCCCAGAAGAAGTGACGAGTAAGCAGTGGGTGGAAGAGGTCACCCAAAGGGGTTGCCTGCAGACAGCAGAACCGAGGTGGAGGGTTTCATGAAACATCTCCTCTGGGCCTTGGAGAAACCTGGTGAAGCTCTCATGAGTCAGAAAAAAACAGGCGACATTCATCATATATCAGGAGCTATGCTGGGTGCTCAAAGGACATTATCTTATTTCATTCTCAGAAGGGAGGTGGGTGTTTTTCCCCATTTTATAGGGAAGGTCACTAAGGCTCAGAAACTGAGAGACTTGATTAGGTTCACACCCCCAGTGCATGACTCCAAAGCCCCAGCTCCTCCCCTGGAGTCTCCTGCAGTTCTCGGCCACGCCGGCCAGTACCTAGGGCTCCCCACCCTCACTGTGAATCATGAAGCTACAACTGGCCAGCGGGAGGATGCACTCAGCTGAGGGGGCTCAGGCTAGGTGCTGGCTTGGAGTGGATTCTAGAGAAAAGAGGCCCAAGAATGGGAAGATGCAGGACTATGGACTGAGGGGTTTTTTGTTTTGCTTAACCATTCAAACAGTTGTGGAACTTTTAAACCATCCCCTACTTGGGCCCCTTTGGCAGTTCTGGTTTAGTAAGCCCAGTGTGAAGCCTGACATCTGAGTGGTCAAAGCAGCTCTGGTGATTTTGCTCCGTCCTAAGTGATGACCCCCCACACCAGTGTGGCTGCCCCTTGAGGACAGGGATCACCAGCCCTGAACTGGCCAGGAGCAAGAGCTCAGGGGACTGTGAGCGCCTGATGGATGGATGGATTACAGACCAGTTGAAGCCAAAAAAAGACGAGTTCAGGGATGCAGGGTTTGGGGCTCAGAAATGTGTCATTTTCCCCCCGAGAACGTTTAATTCTCCCTGAGTAGGAAACTGAAAGCACTTCCATTTTTCAGTGGTACAGCCACTCTGCACCAGCCCAAACTGTATAATAAACAAAGGAAATGTGTGAACAAACACTGGCTTTTCTCAAGTTAATACAACATTCTGTTCCCAGCGCAGAGAACGCACTTTCGTCTAGTGGAGAAAGACTGGGCCTCTGAGAGCCAGGATTCGGAGAGGTGGACAGGCCCTTAGTCACTAGGTAAGCTGGGTAAACCAAGGCCCAGAGTGCAGGTGCCTTACCTAAGATCACGTGATAATTTGTGGAGGAAGCAGGTCGGGGACGCAGGCCTCTGACTCTGACTACAGGGCTTTTTTTTTTTAAGTAGTTTCCATACCCAGGGCGCCTGGGTGGCTCAGTTGGTTAAGCGACTGCCTTCGGCTCAGGTCATGATCCCAGAGTCCTGGGATCGAGTCCCACATCAGGCTCCCTGCTCAGTGGAGAGCCTGCTTCTCCCTCTGACCCTCTCCCCTCTCATGCTGTTTCTCTCTCTCTCTCTCTCAAATAAATAAATAAATAAAAACTAAAAAAAAAAAAAGTAGTGTCTACACACAGTGTGGAGCCCACCGTGGGGCTTGAACCCACGACCCTGAGATCAAGACCTGAGCTAAGATCAAGAGTCGGACACTCAACCAACTGAGCCACCCAGGCACCCCTGACTCTAGGACTTTTTAAAAGTTAAATGACTTGCCCAAGGTCACACAGCCAGGCAATGGCAGGGCCAGGGCAGGACCCCAGGTCTGTGTGACTCCAGGTCCGTGCAAGGGCCTGGCCTCTGTCCCTGAGGTGTTTGGATTCTGAATAAGAGGCGACGCCCGGGGAAGTAAGGATGGTCAGAGGTCAAGGTCAGGAAAGCTGCCTGACAAGGAGTCCCATGCTTTATATCATAAGGAGAAGAAAAAAAAGAGTCCTGTGCTTCCTCCGCCAACATACTTGTTTAGCTGTCCTGTAACCTTGTGTTTTCTCGTCTGTCTCCCTCACAGCCTGTGAGCTCCTCGGGGCCTGACCCTCAGGCGTCTCTGTATCTGCAGCGCGCATGACAGGGCCAAGTGCCCCGAGAGCACGGGGCGTGATTGTTGGGCTCCTTCGCTAACTCACCTGACAGGCATTAAGGAGTACCTACTGTGTGCCAGGCACTTGGCTAGGTGGAGAGTGGAACCTCCGCAGAATAGTATCTCTGCCTTTACCGCATTTGCGGTCCTATGGGAGTTAAAGAAACAAGGGGCCAAGTGAGTCCAAACAGGATGACAACGTATGGTCAGTGCTGAGCAGGGAAAGGAGCAGGGCTTGGTGAGGCAGAGCGAAGCTGGTGCTGGGGGGAGAGGGGAGAGACGGGTGGGGCGGGCCGTTCTAAGGCAGTGATGTGCAGGTGGAGATCTAAAGGAAGAGGAGGAGGAAGAGATGTAGAGTGCGGGGAAGCGTGTTGCAGGCAAAAGGAACAGCCTGTGTGGAGACCCTGAGATGGGGCAGGGTTGGTCTGGTCTACAAGGCCTGTGGGACTGGAGTGAATGGGGCCTTGAAGTGGGGTGCAGGTAGGGGAGGATCAGGCAGGGCCTCCGAGATCAGGGGAAGGGTGGAAGGGTTTGTTTGAAATGCTGAGGCAGCCATGGGTGGGTTTTAGGTTAATGGATAGCAAGCCCAGATGGCTTTTCAGGAGGTGGTTCTGACCACAGGGTGGAGAACGGGTGGGAGGGGAACAGGAACAGAAGCAAGGAGGCCAGTGAGGGGACCGTGGAGTCTGGACCTGGGTGTGGGGGGGAAGCTGGGTTGGGTTTGGGAGGAAGAACCGGCCGCAGTCACTGATGGACTGGCTGACGGTAGGAGTGGGAAGGGAATGATTAGCAAGGGGGCTTGAAGAACTGGGTGGATGGAACCGCCATTTATGGACCAGCAGAAATAAGGGGAAGGAACTGGTTTGTGGGGTAAAATCTCAAGCTGTTGCACTGAATTTGAGACACGTGTTAAGCATCCAGGGGAGATGTCGCATAGGTAGTTTGAGTGTGGGGGTCAGACGAGAGGCCTGGGAGTACTTGGGAGTGCCGGGCTTGCACGTGGTACATCAAAGCCACGAGGATGGACGAGAGAAGTCCTGAGAAGTAGAGGAAGAGAGACTGGGACGGAGGGACAGAGAACAGGCAACAGCTCTGAGGAGGAATTCAAGAGGGAAGGGGGGATCAGCTGCTCTGTCAAGTGCATCAGCTGCTATGGAGAGAGGTCACCGAGAGCAGGAACTGAGTGTTCTTTGGATTTAGCAACATGCAAGCTACTGGTGACTTTCACTGATTCACTGACTCAGTGAATAACTCAAAAGATGCATAAAGAGGAGACAACAACTAGAGTGGGTTGAGGAGTCAGGGAAAGATTTTGGAGGGAGGGAGGCAGCGTTTCAGCAAGATCCTTGGGGGGCTGAGTCCTGAGAGACCTAAATGCTACCTGCAGGAAGCTGAACTGGGGGTGGGGGGCAGAGGGTACCATTCACTGGCCTCCCTGCCCTGGAGGGAAGCGGGGGAGGAGCTGAGGCTGGGGAAGCCGATGACCCTGCCCCAGGGGACAGAGCCACTACCCCCCACCAACATACACACAGGACTCAGAGGTGTGTCCACGTCCCTCTCTGCACAGAAGTCCTGGGAGGTGAGGATTCCAAACCCACAGCCTCAGAGCAAAGAAGGGCTCTCAGATACCACCTGGAGGGGCCAGCTCATTACACAGAGAGGGGCAGGGGCTGGCTCTAGGTCACCCAGCATGTCAGTGGTAGGGGACAGGTATCTCCAGTGATTTCCAGTGGCCCTCCCCCAGTGAGTAAGTGTGAATTCTTTAGCCGGGCATACAAGGTCTTTCATGCTTGAGCAAGAACCCAGCCCCTCCCAAACATCTAGCGCATGCAAATACGTATAGCCTCGGGCAGTCCTTGCAACAATCCTTTATTGTAGGTGTTACTCTCATTTTGCAGATGAGGAAGCTGAAGCTCAGAGGAGTCTGGGCGCCTGTCCAAGGTTGCACAGCTGAGCCAGGATATCATCTCATGAGTATCTCCAGAGTTGTCTTTTCCTCATGCCCTGCTGCATTCACCATAAAGAGCCTCTCCTCTGGGAAGCCATCCCTGACCTCCCTGGCCCTGAGTTACCTGGGAGTCAGGTCACGTCCCCTGACACCTAATCACTTGTTCAAGTCACGAAAAAGTCCCTTGAATGGGCTGGAAATCAGTGGTGCCACTGAAGCCCAAGGCTCCAGCAGCCCGTGCCACAACCCAGTGACCACAGAGACCCCATAGCATGCCATTCCCCAGGTCTGTGGCCACAGGCCAGCTGCCCACAGCAGGAGTGTGGCACCTACCGAAGTCGTACAGAACCCCCTCCCCTCCCAGCCCTGACCTCCCAGCCAAACACGTGCCCCTCCCTCACCTGGAGACCACCAGTGGTAGGATCAGCATCTTCAACATCCTCATCAAGAGCTCCCCAGGAAACTGGAAGTAATTAATTTCCTGAAAATACAGCAAGAGCGGGGATTATAGCAGGCAGTACGGACTTGACAGTTGTTCACAGTCTTCAAACACTGTTCCACCCGCACGCTCCTGTGTAGCACGCGGACGGCAGAGGCCACGGAGGAAGCACCGGCTTTGGAGCCAAACAGACTTGGGTTCTAATCTTGACCCCCCCGGAACTAGCTATGTGGCCATCATCCAAGTTAAGTTTTTGTACTTGCAACCATCTTTCTCTCCCTCCCTCCCTTCCTCCCTTCCTCCCTTCCTCCCTTCCTCCCTTCCTTCCTTCCTTCCACCAAAGCTAAACACTTGGTTAATGGTCTGATACTTTGAAAAGCCCCAACTCATAGAATTTTGGTGCTGAGAAGGGGTTTTAAAGATCTTCTAGTCCAGCTGAGCCAAGAGATGGAGAGGACTTAGCAGTGACAGTGCAGGACCAGAAATCAGGCCCCCTTGTCCTGTTCTACTATCATTTCCAATGCTCTAGAAAATCTTTATGAAATAAGGGTGAATGGGAGAGAAACTTTTGAGTCCTTACATGAGCAAAAATGCCTTTATCCTACCCTTACCTCAGATATTAGTCTGGCCATATATAAGATTCTTAGTTTGAAAGAATTTTCCCTCTAAATTTTCAAAGGCATTTCCCTTTGTCTTCTAGATTCTGGTGTTGCTTATGATGTTTGGAGCCATTCTTCCTATTCCTTAGTGGAGACTTGTTTTATTCCCTCAGAACCATTTAAGGATTTTCTGTTAATTTCCAGTTTTCTGTAATTTTCATGGTGATGTACCACGGCATGAGAGTTTCTTCTTTCTTTCTTTTTTTTAAATTCATAGTGCTGTGCATATTTTTCACTTCTGAGAAAATTTCTTACATGCCCTGTGAAATTTTTCTCCCCATTTTTTCTGTTAGCTCTCTCGAAAACTCTCTTATTAGAGAGTTGGATGTTGGACACCTCTAATTTTCTTCTATTTTCATCTTGTTTTGTTTTACTTTCTGGGAGATTTCTGCAACTTTATCCTAGCTATTGACATGTTTATCTTGCCTCGTCGATTTTTAATTTCCAAAAATTCTTTCTTTCTTTCTTTCTTTCTTTTTTTAAGATTTTATTTATTTTTTGACAGAGAGAGAGAGACAGCGAGAGAGGGAACACAAGCAGGGGGAGTGGGAGAGGGAGAAGCAGGCTTCCCGTGGAGCAAGGAGCCTGATGCAGGGCTTGATCCCAGGACCCTGGGACCATGACCTGAGCCGAAGGCAGACACTTAACGACTGAGCCACCCAGGTGCCCCGCAAAAATTCTTTCTTGTTCTCGGATTGTTCCTTCTTTTTGCATCCTGTTCTGTCTTACAGTCACTGTATCTTCTCTCACATCTCTGAAGAACTTAAGACAAGATTTAAACAATTTTCTTCTAATTCCTACTTTGTCTCTGCTTCATTAGAGATCCTTTTCCGTTTGTTTAGTCCCTGTCTCTGTTAGAAGCTTTGACTCTGGCTTTCTGCTCGGATGTAAGTGTGAGGCCCTGAACTTGTGTGTGCGCACGAGTGGAACTTGTCAGGTGATGGCTCCTCAAGGAAGGTGATGGGTGACAGTCTGACTTGTTTACTCTGGATAGAATGGGATGGGGGAAGAATCGCCTTTATAGCAGGATTTGGAGATCTTTTCTCTGAGGCTCAGTGAGAAGTCTCTTCTCACCTCCGACTAGGGGGTGAGGATGTGCCTAAGCCCAGCTGAGAGCAGTCTTACGGGGATCCCACACTCGAAGGCAAATGTGCACTCATTTGTGGGATGCATGTGTCTCATCACCTCCCCTCCCCCAGTACACACAGGTGGACCGAATTTCCTGAAGTCAAGCTTCTCTATGAGGCACAGGCAGGGCGGTAGAGATGGGCGTATGAGGAGTCCCCCGATTACAGGAACTGGAAGGGACTGACAGCCTAAGTGCCCCAGTTACAAAATTCCAACCAATGTCTCTGATTTCACCTCCTTGCTTCACCTGGCCTCCTGCAGCTCTGTGCACTTTGAAGTGCAGAACCTTTCTGGAGTTCTCCGAGCCAAACTGACATGGCATCTACCTCTATAGACACAGGGTTTAGCTTTCTGTGCTCTGCTGAGTGAGATCATTCAACTCTATCGATACACTTCCCATCTTTGCCTAATTTATGGTACTCCCTCAACTTCTTTTTTCAATTGTCTCCTTTTATATTTTCTTGGGAGTCTATATCTTTAAAAAATTCCATTACTATAGTTTTAGTGGAATTCCAAGAAGGAAAGGAAAATGGATGCAATTGTAAATTCACTATGGTTTAACTGAAGCTCTCAAAATGATCTCTATTTTTATTTATTTGTTTGTTTTTAGAGAGGGAGAGAGAGCATACACACATGTGCGCGGCAGGGGGAGGGGCAGGGGGAGAGGGAAAGAGAGAATCCCAAGCAGGCTCCACGCCCAGTGCATAGCCCCACATGGGGCTCGATCTTAGAACCCCAAGATTATGACCTGAGCCGAAATCAAGAGTTGGACGCTTGAGCCACCCAGGGACCCCTCAAAATGATCTATGTTTTTACATGAGATACTATTTCCAAAGATAAAATCTGCGATCTTGTAAGTTCTTTTCACAAGGAGGACATGCTTCCATTTTGCAAATTGTTTGCAACTTGTGCCTGTTGCATAAGCTTACAAAATAAGGAGGGTTTAATTTCTGAGTCACAGGCAGAGATCATAGAAACAACCCCTGGATTTCAAAGTGAGATGCTGAGAAAGCCAATTCCTGCCAAATCACTGATCAGACTCCACATCCTTTCTTCGGTTTATCTGGCAGGTTAATCCAGACCGGAACACATTTGCATTTCCAAGCAGATGGGGCAGGCAGCTTTGGCAAAGGAGGCCCCAGATGAGCTTGGCTTTTAATAATAAGCATTCCAATTTGTTTTCACAAAATAATCTTCCGGCAGGAAATATATTTTTTGTTGCTCACGGAAATTAAAGAAAGATTGCAGATTGTGCCGTTGCCCATTTCATTCAGCAAAGAGGCGAGGGTTCTCTCTGTGACAAGCCCTGAGCTAGACTCACATTTTGGCTCATGAAAGCCCATGTGATGTTCAGCAAGTCAAAATCTGCTGGGAGCTCCAGACACCTGCACAAAAGCCTCAGAAGCAGGACAGTCGGCAGCTGGCTACAGGGGAAGGCTGAGCGTGGGGTGAGCGGGGGAGCAGAGGATTATTTCAAGTGGGGGCAGGTCTGGAGGAATTTTTGTAAGATATGGAATATGAGATGGCTCTCGACACAGTTAGGACTTGGACAGGCAGATGAGGGAGGGAGGAGTGAAGTACCAGCCACTCAGCGCCACTGTATGCCTGGCACTGATGAGTCCTTGTTTATTCTCACGACAGTTCTAAGAGACATATAGTGCCCCCCACTCCAGATAAGGAAAACGAGGTCCAGAGAGGAGATAGGATTTTGCCAAGGGCCACACAGCCGTTTCCGAGTAGAGTCAAAGTTCAAGGTTCTGCTGCCTCCAGAGTCCAAGTCTCTCCCTTAATAGCTGAGAGTGGCTTAACAGTGTTACCCTTGTAATAGGGGCTCAGTTCTCAGGGAGGGGGTGTTTCCCTTTTCATGGAAGATGAAATCTGATGCTTGAGCCCCAGGTGTAGATCATATTAGGTGTTGGTGAGCTGCAGGAAGAGGAATTTTGTGAAATAGGGGATCTTCCAGGAGCCCATTGACAAAGACTCTCCTCGAACAAACGTGAGACTAGCTAATTGGGGCTCTCTTTTCGGCCAGGCCTCATCCTTGGGCCTTGTCTTCGGCCTGCCTGGCCCAATTATAGCAAAAATCCTGCCACGTCAGGTTAGTGAGAATGCCCCCTCTCTACCTTCAGCAAGAATCCCTCTACCCTCCACGTCTCCTCTTAGCAATGTTCTCTCAGTTGGCCCCCTCACTGTGTTCACTGTCTCTAAGTCCCCAGCTGTCTCTGTTGTGTTCGGACATGAGCCTGATCTCTCTCCCCTGTTCCCATGGTCTTGACACCTATCCCAGTAGTCCTGAGCAAAGTCTCCCTTAATGGTTTAACAAGGGTCAGAATCATGTTTTCTCCGGTGCCGTGGGAGTGTCCCTCCCTGTCCTGTGGGAGATGGGTGCTGAGAGGGACAGGGGCCCTTGCCCAGGCAAGGCGTCGCCACCCTTGTAGTTACACAGGCCAGAACCCCGGGGGCCGGCCCTGCTTCCCAGCCCTGCACCCAATCCGCCACCACGTCCGGAGGGTTCCTTTTCTGGAAACAGTTCTCACATGGGCCCCGTTCATCCTGCTGTCAGGTCTCACCCCTGTCACCACCTCCTCACCTGGTCCCCTGCCTGTCCCACCACTCCCTCATCCTGCACTCAGCACCAGAGTGATCTCTCCGAGTTGAGATCTGACCATTTCGCTCCCCTGCCCAAAGTGGCTCGCGGCGGTGCCAGGCCCCCAAGGGCCCCTGGGGCTCCAGCCCCTGCCTCACGGGCTACATCCCAGCTGCTGTGAACAGTCTGCTCCACACACGCCCAAGTATTTTATGGCCCTGGGTCTCGCTCCAGCTGTTACCTCTGCCCGGAATACCCTTCCTGGGTCTTTTGTCATCTGAGCTGCTCTGGGAGGTGTTCTCTGATGCCTGAGCCCCTTCTTCCTGCTCCTGTCCTCTTCACCCTGTGCTTGTTCTAATGAGATGCCCTGGCCTCTCGCTCACCTGGTGATGCCATCTGTAACCACTTCCTCTGCCATTTTACTGGCTGTCACTCTAGTTCTGCAGGGTTTCATCACACCCATGCTACAGATGAGAAGACTGAAACCCAGAGAGGCCAAGTGACTCCCCCACTATCATGTCACCAGGGAGCCATGGAGTGGGATAGATTCCCAGATCCCTCAGGCCCACATACCCCTCCTCGACGGGGACCCCTGAGAAGCTCTGGGTGGCTGACCTGTGGTGAGAGGCGACGGGTCCTCAGGAAGAAGCCGAGAAGGCAGCCCACGGTGACAGACAACACAGACAGGATGAGCAGTCCATTTCGCTTGCACACGTCCTTCCCTCGTGCCAGGATGGCACCTGGCACCATGGTGAGCCCAGCCTGCCGGCACGGGGCACAGCACCATTCCATGCACGTGAGGCCAGCTGAGGGCACAGGGTCCCAGCCAGGGGGTCTGGCTGCTCAGCAGGCAGGTGGGCACATGGCCTGCATGGCTGCCCCAGAGGGAAGCCACAATCCTATTACCAGCTGCATCATTAGGAGCCAGAAACAGATTAGGGCCTGGGAAATTAGAGCAGGCCATGTGGTCTGGGGATTTGGACCTCAAAGCCAAGTGCACCTCTCAAACAGGGGAGGGGCCCAGAGACTTGCTTGGTTGGTTTGATTTTTACCCCCGCTTTATTCCAGAAAGAAGTGTGGCAAAGCAATAAGATACTAGCAGTCACTAACATAAATTAAGCATTTACTGTGTACCAGGTGCTGTTCTAGAAGCACAGTAAAGGGGTATGCGCTGTGTGCCAGGCCTGTTCACCTGCTTGACCTGTGTGAGTCATAGGGGTCATCCCGACAACCCTAAAATTCCAACATTCATTTTACTGAAAGGGAGATCGAGACCCCAGGAGTCAGAGCCCATTGGTCATGGTCACAGAGCTCACAGTAGTGGAGTGGAATTCAGGCCTGTGTTGATTTGATTGGTACCCCAGGAGCAGAGCGATGGCTTCAAAAGTGCTTAGCAGTATTGTGGGGCATGTAGGATCTGAGTCCAGTGGAGCTGGGTTCAGACTCGGGGCCTGCCATTCACTGTGACGTGTATCCCTCATGGTTGCTTCAAGCCTGAAGCTGGGAACCCTGTAGGCTCTCAGGGCCTATTATTTTTAAAAATGACACAACCAAGGGACTATTCAAGTCCCTGCTCTGCCACTGACCAGCTGCGTGACGCTGGGCAAGCCATATAAGCACGCAGTGCCTCAGTTTCCCCATCCATAAGACAAACATAATAATAGCGTCTACTTTGTTGGGGCTGGTGCAGCATCCCATCCTGAGATTATTTGTGAAAGCAGTGCTGGACCGCATCAGGCCCAACAGGGAAAGGACTGTGAGGATCATCATCTGCATTTAGCAATTTTTTAAGGTTTTCTTTTTGCTCTTTCTTGTGGCCTGGCCTGCCCTTTAAAGCTAGAGGGAATTAACTCTAGTCTGTTTCCCTGGGAGTCTGTAATCTCCTTAGGGGCAGTCAGGCGGCAGCAGGGAGCGCAGTCTGTGGTAGGGGGGTTGTGCACCGGGACTGCCTTCCCTGCCATAGGGGAGAAGGAGGAAGATGGAGAGGATGGGGCCAAGGAACTGCCGGTCCAGGCAGAGGGCGCTGGGGTGCAGGCCCTAAGCTATGAGCAGAGCTCCCGACTGGGCTGGGACCCTTTGGTGTTGGTCCCAACTTAACCAGCTCTGTGACCTCGGCTTCTCTGGACCTCAGTCTTGCCCTTCTTCGAATGAGAGAAGGGGAGGTGGGGCCTGGCTGGCTCAGGCAGTAGAGCATGTGACTCTTGATCTCAGGGTTGTGAGTTCGAGCTCCACGTTGGGCATGGAGCCTACTGAAAAAAAGAATTAATAAAAAGTCTCCAAAAAAAAAAAGAAAGGGGCTGAGTGCTTTCTAAGGACCCCTTAGTTCAACAAGCCAAACTTCCGAAGGCCCTGCTCTTTGCCAGTAACTTTGGGGGAGTGAGGGTGGAGTGGATACATGTCCGAGAGGTGTGTTTTTTCCAACTCTGATTCTTAAAGCCAAGAATTTCCTGATACACCTTCGCCTCCAAGGAATACCTCATTTTCCAGTTAACCAGTTGGTTTAATTACTGTCTAAAAGAGAAAATATTCTGAGTAGATATTTGGATTTGTGTTTTAATCAATATCCAGGCCTGGCCTTTAGCCATACCATTGATGTAGGTGAGTCTTGATCTCCACTTTAGCCCCAAGACTCTGACTCCCCACAATGGCTCCTGCCTCCTGTCCTTCCCATTCTGACAATACCACCCCCTACTTCCCAGACTCAGGTCTTTCTTTCCACTGCTCCCACTGTCTTCAACAGGCCAAATTACAACTCATTCAAGCAAACCTTTTTATAGCACCATGTCATGCCACCCGTCTTGGGTACTGGGGACACAGCAATGAGTTGACAGAGTACTTGCCCTTAGGAAGCTTGTAAGAAAATTGAGGGGACTCTAAGAAAGGACTAATTCACACTGAAGTGTGAGTGACTGATAATGAGCTTACTAAGGATATTTGCAAATCAAATTGAAAGGATCCTGGATAAGAACTCTTTAATAGCTCCCCGTTGCCCACAGAATCAATTGCCTTACAATGTTACTAGATATGCAAAATTTTTTTCGGTAATTAAAAACAAGTTGGGAAATGTGGGATGAAACAAAGTCAAGCAGGTTCTTTACTCCAGGACAGTTCCAAGTCAGACTGCTCAAGTTCAAATTTTAGGTATACTGCTTACTAGCTATGTGATCTTGGGCAAATTGTTTAGCTTCTCTATAAAATAGGAATACTACAACAGTACCTAGTTGATAGGGTTGTGATGTGGATCAAATACGGTGATGCAAGCTAAGTGCTCAGAGCATTGCCTGGTGCCTTGCAGACACTCACAGGGAGCTACTATTAGTTTTACTATTTAGTTTTACGATACTAATATCTGTTGGAGGAAGTCTCCAAGTGGGGATAAGACTCTCAGCCCTCTTCTGCTGCAGAGATGTCTGTGGGTGTGGTGATTGGGGAACACAACTTTGGAACACTCCAGCCTCCAGGATGAAGTCCTTGCTCCTTAGGGAAGCGTTTGAGGGTCTCAAGGGCTTGCATTTGCTCACCTCTCCAGCATCCCACCTCCTCCCATTAGACAGACCTGGAGCTTCTCTGACACCACCCACCGCAAGTCCCTTAGCCCCGCACCTCTCTCTATCCTCCACACCTGCACCCGTGCTGTTTCCTCTGCCTGGAATGTCCTTCCCCTGACTCCAAAAGCACAGATCCAATGCCCCATCTTCCTTGAAGCCTTCCCCGACTCTCCCAGTTATAGCATTCCTTCTCTTTCTCCTACTCAGGCCTTTCTGTGGTCGCCACCTGCGCATTAACCCTGGCTCCCTACTAAGTGGCTCTGACAAGGAAATATTTATGAGAACAGAGTGAAGTAGATTTATTTGCTATTGATTGATGATTCTCCAGCACCAGCAGAGGGGTCAACTCAGCCCGGGGAGGCGGGGGTAGGAAGGCTTCCTGGAGGAGGGGTCAGTTAGTCAGAGACCTGAGTCAGCCAGGAGTTAACCCAAGGAAGGGGGTGCTGGTCAAGGGGGAGGCAAGAGGAGAGCCTGTTTTGAAAGAGGCGCCCAGTTCAGAGGTGCAAGAGCTGGTTCTGGAACCCGCCATGGAGCAGTGTGCTGGAGTGGCCCGCGGGCCTGGGACCTCACCCCTTCCACCATGTATCAAAATAAGTTTGGGTTGAGCTGTCTGAGCTCCTAGCTGGGTTATGGTGATGACAGCTCTGGGTTCGTTGGCTGCTTTCCAGAGACATACCAGAGGCGCCTTGATCTCCTCCCTGACAAGCCTTCCCAGCCTACTACAGGCTGGGTCCTTCCGGGAAGGTTTTCTGTGGACATCTTACCCATCTTGGTGTGGATTCCTGCTAGTGTGAGTCACTGGGGGGCTGTCCTGACCTCCACTGAGGCTGGTCCTTTCCCATGTTTGCCTCAGACAGGGGGGTAAAGTGACTCTCGTGGCACCTTCCAGCCCCTCCTGTCCAGACTGTTCATCTATAGAAACTGGGCCTGAACACCCATGAAACCACTTAGCTGCTGTTTGTTGAGCACATACTACGTGCCAGGCTCTGTCAGAGAGCCATGCACCAGAGGGAACCAGTGGGCAATCCAGCCCCTCTACAAACACTCACAGAATCATTCTGGTGCTGGGTTATGGAGTGAGGACACAGATTCTGGATCTGGGCGGTCTGATACAGTAGCACTAGTCACACTATTTACATTCAAATTAATGGCAAATCAAGCTTAAAATTCAGTTCTTTGGTTCCAGGAGCCACATTTCCAGGGCTCGATAGCCACACGTGGCTCGCGGCCACCGTGTAGAGCTGCACAGCCACAGAGCATTTTGCTTATCACAGAAAGTTCTATCGAACTTTCTACAGTCACAATGAGCCAGATTCCACTCTCAGATCTTTCCTTTGGAAGCTCTGTGACTTTGCCCCAATTAGTAAACCTCTCTGAGCCTCTTTTCCGCTTCCGTAAAAGCCCGTGTTCTTTACACTGCATCACACCCGCATTCATTTGAATACAATAGCTGGAGCAAAGTGTAAAGTTACAACCCCCAGCAAGTTCAAATTAAGATTCCGAATTAGGGGGCGCCTGGGTTGCCCATCTTTGGGCGTCTGCCTTCGGCTCAGGTCATGATCCCGGGGTCCTGGGATCGAGCCCCGTGTCAGGCTCCCTGCTCAGCGGGAGGCCTGCTTCTCCCTCTCCCACTCCCCCTGCTTGTGTTCCCTCTCTTGCTGCGTCTCTCTGTCAAATAAATAAATAAAATCTTTAAAAAAAAAAAAAAAAGAAAAAAAGAAAAGAGAAGAAAAAAAAAAAGATTCCGAATTAGGGCTCTTGTTAGCAAATAACAGGAAATTAAATCAAACTGGCTTAGGTAGAAAAGGAATTTATAAGCAGGCTGATGACATAATTTGTGGAACCCAGTGCAAAAGGAACATGTGGAGATTTTTGTTCAAAAAGCAGGGAAAAAATGCATTAAAGGCCCTAAAATACGAAGCTTTTTTCTTTCTTCCTCAGTCTCTTTCTCAACTTATTATGGTGTTTTTGTTTGCTATTTAATGTCATTCTCAAATAATAAAAATTAAAAATTTAGATTATTCACATGAATTTTCCCATTCATCTTTATATTTGCAGTGCCAGGGTTTTTTTTTTTTTTTTTTTTTTTTAAGATTTATTTATTTATATGTTTGAGAGAGAGAGAGCAGGGGCAGAGGGAGAGGGAGAGGACGAGAATCTCAAGCAGACTCGACACTGAGCGCGTCTATAACTGAGTAAGCAGGGGTGTTGTCAGCCATGAGGAAACATGCTTTCCTCAAGCCAGAACTTGCTTTGAACACAGAAAGAAGATGATGGCATTCTAAGAAAGGCAAACGGTCAAGGAACCTTATATCCTTTCTCACCGGTGTAACTTCCCCGTGCTAGCCCACCGCCGATACTGAAAATGATATCGAAGAGAAAGGAAAGACAGGGCTACCCATATAGTTCCTCTGCTTTTCATTTATCCACTTTACTCACCAGTAAGCCAAAGGTAGAGAATGTACTGGTAGAATGTATAAGAATCAAGAGGTGAAATAAAGATCACTGAGTCCGTTTTATATGGTGTTTCCACTGTTCTGGTAAAGAACAAAATACATATATATGTATGGACTACTAAATACAAATTGTGTAATTTTGGTGACTCTGCATACAAGATAAATGCTCTTATATTTGCATTTAAAACTGGCACTGCAGGGGCACCTGGGTGGCTCAGTGGGTTAAGCGTCCAGCTCTTGATTTCAGCTCAGGTCTTGATCTCAGGGTTGTGGGATCCAGCCATGTTATAGACATAACATGCTTTCCTTGGACTTGGCTTTGAGTTTTGCTGAGCTTCCATGTGTTGCCAGTTAACCGAATTCTGAGCACCACAGACGCTAATACAAGCAGAGTGGCAAGAAACTGGGGGGGTCATTTATGCTGTACCTGCCTCCTCTGCTCACATGATGCTCCATTGGCCTGTCAGACTTTGCTTATGAACCACAAATTCAAAGTAATTTAAGAATTCAGAGACGGTGACAGCAGAGCATTAAACCAAGCACAGGACCCTTTAGCTGTCCATGGAACCAATCCTGTTTGTAAGACTGGATGGTGAGACTTTCACAGAACCCATGGGCAAAAGCAGAGTCGGACTGCAAAGACCGTCTGAACTAGGTGCTCAGTTGTCGGCAGAATTCTCTCTCTCCTTTCTGCATGCCTGATCCACTCATTCATTCTGCATTCAGCATGTTTACTAAGAAGTAATGTGTAAAATAGTGATTAAGAGCACAGACTCCAGAACTAGATGACTTGTGTTTGCATCCTGGCTCCCAGACCAACTGTCTACGTGACTTTAGACAAGATACCCTGTGTCTCAGTTTTCTCATATGGAATACGAGAATAATAATGTTCTATCTTTTAGGGTTGTTATGGAAATTAAATGAATTACACGTTTGAAGCACTTAGTACAGTTGTCTGATCATAGTAAGCACTGTATATATGTCCCTATTATCATTATTATTACATGCCAGGCATATTCTAGGGATACAGCAATAAAGAGAAATAGACAATAGTCTCTGCTCTCATTGAGCCTACAATTTTGGTGATGACATTTGTGCTGTATTATTCTTTCTCTAATGGAGAAATGGAGCATTTCTGCTACTGCACTGATCCTTGTGGGGGAAACACGGCTACCAGCAGCTCTGTTTCACTCCAAATCCAAAATTCCCAGGGAAGGTTCTGATTGGCCCGGCTTGAACCAATTACCTGTGGCCATTAGGGGTAGGGGGCAGGGCCACATTGTTTAAAATGGCCACTTCTATGGTAATCCTGGAGCTGTGTGTGATAGCAGTTACAAAAGTGGATAGACTGTGCAGACACAGCAAATATCTAGCACATTGTCCTAGTCCCGCACCTCTTGACAAATCACGCTTAACCTTGGCTTTCTTTTCTTTCTTGTGTAAATTGCCTAACATCTCCTATAAGGCTGCTCCGGAACTTAGGATCAGCTGCTCGAGGTTCCCTGTTGCTCTGCCTTCTCTGATGTCTCCCCTTCCCCTTTATGTCAGCAGGCAGCTGCACCCCACCCCCTGCCCCCACCCTGCCCCCACCCTGCCCCCACCCTGCCCCACCGCAGGGACAGAAGAGACTGCAGGCCACATCCGGTCCATGTGATCTCTCACTCCTTTTCAGCCCACATTGTCTCACTTGCTTGGGCCCACACAGCCACTAAGCCCAGGCTTAGAGCCCACAGGGAGCCCCAGAGATATTCTGCTCTACTTTCTGAAGCTCAGAGAAGGAAAGAAGCCAAGGCAGGGCCACTTGGAAATCAGGTGCCAAGTCAGGAACAGAACTGGGGTCTCTCCCTTCCTCCTCAGTCCTCCCTAAGCCCAGGAACACTTCTTAAAGAATCCTGTCATTGGCTGTTAGTCTTCAGCCTCTATCTCCTTTATGGTGCAGAATTGCCTCCACCCCCTAAGATGCACTTCTGCCTTCGTGAAGGCTCATCTCTGGTCTGAAGATTCTCCATGATCACTGCCAGTGATCAATAACTGAGTAGACCCCCTTCTGGAGTCAGACCCTCCACAGCCACCACCTCCTGGGCAACCTGTGTCCAGGTTGCTCTGTGCTGCCTCTGGCTGCCTGGTGCTCATGTCCTTTGGGAAGGTGCTGAGGTTAGTGGTTGCTGAATGGGGGAGGCAGGACGGGGGACACAGGATAGCCGTCTGCAGAACCACAGTGGCCAGTGACTGGGGAAAGAATGGTCTTGGGCCATTGGGACCACAGATGTTAGGGAATCAGATTAAGGAATTGAACAAGAAATGGACTGAGCCTTGGTTTCTGGAAAAAATCAAGATGAGAGCAGGTGATGCATGGAGGCTCTGGGCAGAGGGTGACAGAGTCAGGAGAAGGGCAAAGATTTAGGTTCGTGTTCTGACACTGAGGAATGCAATCAGGAAGTCATTTGACCTCCCTGAGTCTTCTTGGCTTTTTCAACTCAAAGATGACTCCTTGCTTCATGAGGCTACAAAGAGGCTGTGGGACAGGCAGACATCACGGTGGAGGCAAGGGGTTTGGTGCCAGAGAGACTGGGATTTAAACCCCAGCCCCACCATTAACTAGCTGTGCAACTTTTAGGCATGTTGCCTCACTGCTTTGACTCTCTATTTCCTTGTCCATGAAATGAGAATATTAATTATACCGAATTCATCGCTGTTGGGGAAGTTTAGAATCTTATGTGAAAAACCATTAATGGGCTTGGCACGTAGTAACTGTTCAGTAAATGGCTGCAAGATATAGAGACCTCAATTAAGAAAGCTCAAGCCGAAAGAACAATTTATTCAAAAGCTCTTCCATCTTCCCTCCTTCCCCCTGCATCACTATTTCTAAGGCCTGATTCCTCAGCATTTTGGAATCTGACAACCATAAATGTTTGAAGATACAATGGGCTCCGTCTGGAAGTAGTAAACTCCTTGTTCCCAGAGAAACACAAACAAAAGCTAGATGATGTCTTGGGGGCACGTAGCAGGAGGGCTTCAAACAACTGATGGGATAAGGGTGAGGGGAGGAAGGCACCGGGCCCTCAGTGATCTTTTCCAGACCCTCTCTCCCATAGTGTCTGCTCACCCCTAGACCTAGGGCTGGGTGGTGACCCCTGAAAACTCTCATCTGGGCAACGGTAAGGAAAATCCTGCTGAGAACTGGCCATCAGGAAAGCTGAGATACACACAGTCCCCTCCCCATCATCCCACATGCCTGTGTTTGGATGATTTCCCTTTCTTAGAGCTGGTGGAAGGGGAGGGGGCTGATTTTGCAGGAAAACATGGAGCAGATGGCTGGCCAGTGGAACAGTCAGAGCCTGGCTAAAGAGGGATTTGCAGTGATCATGGAGAATCTTCAGACCAGAGATGAGCCTTCACGAAGGCAGAAATGAGGAGCTCAGGAGAGCAGCTCATTAACCTTCCCTCCTGGATCTTCTTAGGCACCTTGACCACATTCCAGAGCTGAGCACAACCACAGACCAGTCGTCTGATTGAGTGATTCTCCGCTCTGGGAGGGAGTGGGTGCAGCACCACCTCTTGAGGGCCATGGCAGAACCTCTGAGGGAGGTTTTGCTTTAAAAAGCATAGTCAATATCCTAATTTTATTTTTGGAAAATACACACAAATCCTCTCCTTTTTTACTCCAGGAACAACAGAGTAGAGCTCAACAAAACCTTCTTGGCTAGTGGAGCTTGTTCTGCCTAACCCCACCAGCCAAGAAAATTCCCAAGGTCAGGGGAGAGGAGAATGTTCCCCTGTAAAGTCCGCATCCTTAGCTCTGGGAAGTGTGAAATTTCTCTGTTCCTCTGCAGAAGGTATGTATTCAAAAGGGTCAAGTACTCTGATCTAGACTACGCCATGTTTTACAGAGGAGGGAAGAGATGCTGGCAAAGGAAAGGGACTTACCTAAGGTTAAAAATAAACTGGCTCTGACTTGTAATTAAATCTCATTTTATCTCATCGTTAAATCCAGAGCTTGTTAATGATTGATTGATTGATGGTGAATGTGGCACTTGAGGATGACAATATGGGCAACGGTGCTAAGAATCATTACTTATTGGCTCAAGAATCATGAGGTCAAGATCAGGGATTGACTCCTATTGGGGTCAGTAAGGCTGCCTTGACTCCCTGACCACTGACAGCATCCAAACTCTGAGGAGGGTTATGGATCAGGGCAATTTTGCTTTAGCAAAGGGGTGGTGTGTTTCTCTTGGCCCCAAGCTATGATCAATAAAATCTTAGGATGCCACAATTAAGTTCACCTTGAACTAAATGTCTTGACCATCTCATGTGCTGATTATTTAAAAAAAGAGTTGTTATTTTATTTATTTTCCCCTCTCCCAAGTTTTGTGTCTTATCATTTCATTGCTTTTCTGTATAGATTTTTATTATTAGCTTTTGCTTATTTTTGAACTTACATAAATTGAATCACATTGACTTTTTTCCACTCAACTTCATGCTCTTGAGATTCAATTCATTAAGTGTAGCTGTAATTTATTTTTTAAAATATTTATTTATTTATTTTTAGACAGAGAGAGAGAGAGCATGGGGTCAGAGGGGCAGAGGGAAAGGGAGAGAAAATCCCAAGCAAGATTCCCTGCTGATCGCGGAGCCTGATGTGGAGCTCAATTCCACGACCCTGAGATCATGACCTGAGCTGAAATCAAGAGCCAGAGGCTTAACCGACTGAGCCACCCAGGCACCCGCTGTAATTTATTTTTTTTACTTTGCTACACAGCATTCTGTGGTGTGAATGGAGTATTATTTATTTATCATGTTGATGGACATTTGTGTTTCTCCAATTTTTGACTATTATGCACAATGTCACTATAAACATTCTTGAATGTTTATATGCACATGTGCAAGACTCTCTAGGTTACATAGCAGTGGGATTACTAGGACATTAGGTTATGCAGATGTTCAGCTTTACTAGGTAATACCACCCGTTTTCCAAATTACTTTTACCAATTGATGCATTCATCCACAATGTGTGAAAGTTCCCATTGCTCCACATGCTCTCCAACATTTGGTATTAATTACTTTTTAACTCTTGCCAATCTGGTAAGTGTAAAATAGTATTACATTATGGAGTATATTTGCATTCCCCCGATTGCTGAAATTGAATACATTTTAATGTGTTTGTGACCCATCTGTGTTTCCTCTTCAGTGAAATTTCTGTTCATTTCTTTTTTTTTTTTTTAAAGATTTTATTTACTTATTTGAGAGAGAGAGAGAAACAGCATCAGAGTGGAAAGGGTCAGAGGGAGAAGCAGGCTCCCCGCTGAGGCGGGAGCCCGATGCGGGGCTCAATCACAGGACCCTGGGATCATGATCTGAGCCGAAGGCAGTCGCTTAACCAACTGAGCCACCCAGGTGCCCTCTGTTCATTTCTTTTACTCATTTTTAATTGGGTTGTTTGTCTTTTCATATTGCTCTTCATATAATCTGGATATTAACACATTTTTTATAAAAGTTTCCCTGTTGATGGCTTATCTATATCTTTAGATGTAATTTTAATGTAATCAAATGTATCAATCTTTTTTTATGATTTGTTTTTGTCTTCTTTTTTTAAAAAAAGATTTTATTTACTTGAGAGAGAGAGAGAGCGCATGAGAGAGGGAGGGAGCACGAGCGGGTGGGGGGGTAGAGGGAGAAGCAGACTCCCTCCCCCCTGAGCAGGGAGCCCGATGCAGGGCTCAATCCCAGGACCCCGGGATCATGACCTGAGCCAAAGGCAGATGCTTAACTGACTAAGCCACCCAGGTGCCCTTGTTTTTGTCTTCTTTTAAAAATCTTCCCTACCCTAATAAAGTTGCTTTTCTATGTAAATTTCTAAAAGTTCTGTACTTCTACTTTTCTCATACAGGTCTTGATAAGGAAAATCTGTGTCCTAAGATGGCCGACCAAGCCAGCAGAGAGTCCCAGTCCTTGCTCAGGGCTCTTCCGGGTTCTTTTCCCTGCTCTGCTTCCTGTGCACACCAATCCATGTTCTTCTCCCTGCCCCGCTTCGCGCACGCGCCAAAAGTGCCAAGTATGCGGAAGTAGAAGTGTATAAATTGCCCCCTTTGTTTGTGCTCAGGGCTCAGACCTTTGGAGACCACTCTCCTCTGAGCCTGCCGATGATAAATAAACCTCCTATCCTCCAAGATCTCCGGGTGCTGCTTGGTTCTTCCGTGTGGCGATCCAGTCCAGGTTCCGTAACAGTCTGACCAACCTCGTTAAAGACTAAGAATCAAAAATTATGTTTTCCTTAAGGTTAGCAAATTGTCCCAGTACTTCATGTTGAAAATCTATCCTTTCACCTTGAACTAAATGCCTTCCCTATAATAAAATCAAGTTCTGTATACATTTGTCAACACCACTCTGTCTTAATGACTGTAAGTTTATAATTCCTTTTTTTAAAGGATTTTATTTATTTGTTTCTTTGTTTGTCAGAGGGAGAGAGAGCACAAGCAGGGGGAACAGCAGGGAGAGGGAGAAGCAGGCTTCCCTCTGAGCAGGGAGCCCAATGTGGGACTCGATCCCAGGACCCTGGGATCATGACCTGAGCCGAAGGCAGACGCTTAACTGACTGAGCCACCCAGGCCTCCCATAAGTTTGTAATTCTTGATACTTTGCCACTTAAGTCTCTTTATCTTTTTCTTCCTCTTCAGGAATGTATAGGTCTTCAATAAAGGCACACAAAAAATTTAGAAAAAAAAAACTTGTCAAGTTCCAGAAAAAAAATTCTGATTTTTGTTGTAATTGCATGGCAATTATTGATCAACTGGATAGATTTGACATCTTTATGATACTGACTTTTCTAATTCATGAACATGGTGTATCTTTACATTTATTTAGATCTTGTTTCAATAGTTTTATCATTTTTCTCCGTAAGTATTGAATATCTTTTTTTTAGATCTAGTCCTACATACTTTATATATTTTGATGCTGTTGTAAATAGTATCCTGTTTAATTGCATTTTCTGTCTGTTGAGGGTATATAGAAATAAAATTGATTTTTGTACCTGGATTTTGTATCCTGTTGACTTACTAAATTCTCTTGTACTTTGAGGGCTTCTGTGTACACAGGCATATCATGAACAAATAATGACAACTTTGGTTCTTCCATTTCAGTCCTTATACATTTTATAACTTTTTTTCTTTTTTTCCCTTTTTTTGCCTACTGCAGTGGTTAAGACCTCTAGTACAGAGCTGAATGAAAAACCATGATTTGTGGGCATTAATGTCTTGTTCCTGATCTTAAAGAGAAATGCTTTCAACATTTTACCATTAAGTATTATTATTGTTTAAGTCTTTTTTTTTTTTTTTTTGTAGATACTCTTCATCAGATTAAGGGAGTTCTCTTTTATTCTTAGTTTGCTAAAAGGATTTCTACTTTTTGATTTCTTTTTTCCTTTTTTTCTTCTTTTTAGAGAGAGAAAGAGCACGAGTGGGGAGGGGCAGAAGGAGAGGGAGAGAGAGAATCCCAAGCAGGCTCCACACCCAGTGCAGAGCCCCACTCGGGATTCGATCTTACCACCCTGAGATCATGACCTGAGCTGAAATCAAGAGTCAGACACTTAACCAACTGAGCCACCCAGGCGCCCCTACTTTTTGGTGTTTTGTTTTTTTTTTAATGTATGTTTCATAACTTCCCAGCATAAGGTTTTCCTATTTATCTTTTGTTATTTTTTTTTAAATCTTTATTTAGGCATAATTTACATATTGAATGATTCATCCCTTTTAAGCATACAATTCAGTGGTTTTAGTAAATGTACTAAGTTGTGCAATCATCAGCACAATCCAATCATAGAACATTTCCATCATCCCCAAAAGACTCATCACGCCCATCTTTATTCAATCCCTGTTCCCACCTCCATCCCCAGGCAAACACCAGTGTGCAGCCTGTCTCCATAGATTTGTCTTTTCTGGACATTTTATATATGTGGAATAATACAATGTGGACTTTTTTTTCATTTGACTTCTTTCAGTTAGCATAATATTTTTTAAGTTCATCCATGTTTGTAGCATATTATCATTAGTTCATTCCTCTTATTGGTGAACAATATTGCATTGTATGCATAGCATACATTTTGTTTTCAGAATAATGTTGCTGTGAACTTTCACATACAAGTCTTTCTGTGGACACATGTTTTTATTTATCTTTAGTAGATATCTACAAGCCAAATTACTAGGTCGATAAATATAAATTTATGTCTAACTTTTAAGAAACTGCCAAACTATTTTCTAAAGTGGATACACCATTTTAACTCCTGCCAGCAATGTATGAGATTCCAATTTCTTCACGTCTGCTCCCACAGTTATTACTGTCTTTTTTATTATAGCCATCCTGGTGGGTACAAAGTGGCATCTCCTTGTGGTTTTAATTTGCATTTTCCTAATGGCTAATGATGCTGAGCACCTCTTAATAACTGTTGGACAGTTATGAGCATTCGATAGCATTGCTCACGAAAAGCACTATGTTGTGTATTTTCTTAGATGCTGTATTTGTCTATTTGGCATCCATTCATTACAGGGCCAACTACATTAACTACAGTTTCTTATATTCCTGATGCTCTGGCTTCTGGGGGCTTTACAGACCCAGGAAGAGGTTGCCCCTCCCAGAGCTAGCTAATTCCCAAAGACAATATCACCCTACCCATGAGCTTGCCTTTGATAAGCAAACCAGTGAGTCCTGAGTCTGTACCCCCTTACCCACCTCCTTACCTTTTTTTTTTTTTTTTTAAAGATTTTATTTATTTATTCATGAGAGACAGAGAGAGATGCAGAGGGAGAAGCAGGCTCCCAAGGAGCAGAGAGCCCGATGCGGGACTCGATCCCAGGACCCTGGGATCATGACCTGAGCCGAAGGCAGACGCTTAACCATCTGAGCCACCCAGGCGCCCTACCCACCTCCTTACCTAACCCTCACACACCAGGCCCTAAGTCATCCCAGGACAGGCTACCAGAGCAACTAGAGGCCACCCCTAGAGCCCAGAGCCTGCCAGAATGACTCAAACTGTTTACCCTGCCCTGCCTATCTTTCCTGAAGAAACCCCAACAAAGGCTCTGGCCTAGGCTCTCCCTCACTCTTTTCTGTACCCTGAGCAGCACTGGTACTTTCCCCTGTCGCCCTGCCCTGTGGCATGCAGGGGCCCCCTCTCTGGGATCTGTGAGCATAATACACATCTTTCTTTGAAGCCCCGTTCCCTCTTCCTGCTGTGGCCACACCGACTTCAGCGGACCACATCCGTCATGCACATGCTTAGAACAGCTCGGCAGTTTCAGGCCCGTGGCAAACTCTCAATAACTGTTAGCTGTTACTGTTATTATTCCAGACCAGGTCTCTGTTAATTCTGTGACCATAAACAAGCTCGTTTCCTTTCTGAGTCTGTTTCCTCAGGCTACCAATGGGGATTCATGGTACCCCGACCTCACCATGGTTTGGAAGTCCAAATAAGTAAAATGGAAATATTAGTTTATTTTCTCTTTTCTGCCTTGTCTCCTCCCAGAAGCTTCAGAGAGAGAAGGGTTATCTTGAGCTCACAGGGGGTTTTGGGGTCAGAGGGGCTGGGCCAGCCCAGATGGTGATGAACTCTGCACACCAAGACAGTTCTCAGGCTCTGGCCAATCGTCTACTCCTCATCTGCAGGAAATGGTCCCTCCAGGCCCAACAGCGTCGGGGGGACCGTGACCCGGAAGTGACAAGGGCCCCGCTTCCCAAGGCCCAGGCTTTGGAGACTAGGGACGGGGAAGGAGCCCAGACCACGAGCACAGCTTGTGCGCAGGTGCGGCACTTACAGACCTGATGCACCCAGGCCACCTTCTCCATAATCAGTCAATTAGTAAGCTGTTCTCCGAAGTATTCAGTGAGCACTGTGGGGGACCTGGTCTCTGCCTTCACAGAGCTGAGCATTGAGTTGCAGACATAAAATGCACCAAACCACTTACTTGGGACCTGCAAATGGGCTGCATTCCAGAATTTCAGTTGTAAATCAGTGCTTGGTTCTTACAACAATGTGTTCTTTGGGGAAATAAAAAAAATTATTCCCTGCATTGCATGTTGTATTCCTGGCCCCATCCATGGAAAAATATTACATCCACTGGATATAATTATATACAGCGGCAAATATTTGTAATGAAATACTGTAGGAAAAAAATATACAACTCAAAAAAATAAACCATTTTATTTGTTCCTGACACATAGTATGTACTACATAAATGTTTGTATATAAATATCGTAGACAAAAGACTAATGTTTTTTGGGTCTCAGTTGTCTTCGTCAGGACTTAGTCACTTGCTTCTGACAAGCCCTAGTGAGCCTTGTAATTGATTTTGGATGCGTTACAAAATTCAGATTTTCAAACACTAAACATTAGGTTTAATTTTAAAAATTGGAAACAAAAGTAAACAAGCAAAACTCCATGAAGTCCAAAGGCAAGTGACAAACTGGGAAAAATTATTTGCAGTTCATATCAGAAAGGATGAATCCCCCTAATATAAACAAAGCTTCTAGAAATAGAGGAGAAAAGGACCGTCAATCTAATAGAAAAAGATGGGCAAGAGACAAGAATGGGTAGTCCACAGATGACCCCGACACATATGCAAAGATGGTCAACTTCCTTCCAAGTCGGAGAAATACAGATTAAAACAATACCAGGCTACAATGTTTTACCTGACAGATTGGCAAAAGTCCGACGCATTTTGTTGGTAAATTTGTGGTGAAACAGGACGTTCTCATCCATTGCGCCTGAGACAGCAAAAACCTCTGTGAGCAGCAAACACTAGCTATGAAATTCCCAAATTCAGCTACCCTTCACTCCTACATCTGGCCTCTAGGAACCCATCCTCTGTCTTGCATCAATGTGAAATGGCACGTGCACAAGGTTATTGGTTGTGGAATAGCACATTGTAATAGCGAAAGATGGCGATAACGGACCATCGTTAGGTGGAAGCTGGTTAAATATTCTATGGTGCGTCCACACAATGGAGCGATAAGGATGTATAGAAAATAATGAACTTTTTGTTGAACAGAAAGATTTCTAAAATATATTAAGTAATAAAACTAAGGTGCAGAAGGGTAATTGTGTAAGAAGGGGGAAAACAAAAATGAATTATTTGTGTTATGAGTATTTACAAAAGAGGTGCTGGAAGGGTACATGAGAAATAAAGAAAAATGTTTATTAGTTAGACTAGAGCAGCGGCTCTCAAACTTCAGCCTGGACCAGGATCACCTGGAGGGCTCGTTAAACACAGATTAGTGGCTTCCACTCCTGTCACTTCTGATTCAGTAGGTCTGGGATGGAGCCCAAAACTACTTCTAACAAGTTCCCAGGTTGCCAACCAGAAGGTTGGATTTTGAGACCCATTGGGCCAGGAAATGGGATAAACAGAGGCTGGAGCAAGGCTTCTCCAGGTATATCTTTTTTTTTTTTTAAGATTTTTAAAATTTATTTATTTAGAGAGAGATCACATGAGGGGGGGGGGGGGAGAGGCAGAGGGAGAGAGAATCTCCAGAGGACTCCTGCACTGAATTCAGAGCCCGACTGGGGCTCCATCCCGTGACCCCGAGATCAAGACCTGAACCAAAATCAAGAGTTGGACGGTTAACCAACTGAGCCACCCAGGTGCCTCTCCAGGTATATCTTTTTATCATTTTGATTTTTAAAAATATGTGAATGTATTACCTACTCAAGAAAATCTTAATTAAAAAAAATGTGTTCAATAAAATAAACTGCTCAACGACTCTCTATCCTCTTAACCTGTTTTATTTTTCTTTCCAACAATTATTATAGCTAAAATCATATTATTGTGTTTACTTGCTTTTCTTTCTCCCCCTAGGGTAAGACTAGGGTAAGGGTGTTGCTTTTCCATTGCTCACTATATTTCCAACACTAATATTATGTCTGGCACAGAGTAGGCGCTCAAGAAATAGTTGTTGGATGAATGAAGTATCTGCTTAGTTCTTCTAGTATATACTAGATCCAGGTCCGGATGCCTCACTGAAAGGGTACCCTAATGCCCAAGACCCTCTTCTAGGTGAGGGCCGATTCAGGCGCCGAATGTCCAATCACGGTTTACTTTAATGGTCTTCATGTAGGTTTCCCTTTGGCATTTTAGTTCTGCGGTGAAGTCAGGGGGCCTGTGGGCTCAGGTGAGACTGTGCTGCTCATCTTGCCAGCCCGTCAGACTGAAAAGAGTTTGGGTTTGGGAGTCACAGAGACATGGCATCCAACCCCATGGGCCACTCACCAACCTTAGGCATCTCCAGCCCTCAGTTTCCCCAACTGTAGAATGGGGATGCTTATGCCTAGCTCTTGGGATTGCTGAGAGAATCAAATGCAATAATATGCATGACACGTGGCACCCAACTAATGTTAGTTATTTCTTGGCTTTTCAGCTGGTTTATTACATCAGCTGTTTTCATAGTTCTCCCCCCCACCTTGGTTTATTAAGTAATAGTTGTAAAAGTTTATAACAAGTCACATCTAGATTGGCAGCCGGCACCCTTGTTTTGATTGGCCTCAAAGTGTTTAACAAAAATCTGACTTAATTGCCAACATTTAGAAACTGGAGGTCTTACATAAAAATCTGGATTTGTGGCTTCATTGGAAACATCTGCATGACCACAATTGCTGGAGCTCGGTGTTGGCATTGCACTCCGCTCAGTCCCCGTGACTCTCTACCACCTTCCACCTCGTCACCCCTCATCACCCTGAACAGCTAGCCCCTAGAGGCTTTGAGTCCCTAATTTAAACACCCCGTTTATAAAGTGCTTCCACTTTCTTCTCTCACTTGAACTTTACCATCGAGGGAGTTCTTACAGTTATCCCCCATCTTACAGGGGAGCTGAAGCAGATCTGTGGGGTGACGCACTCGGGGTTAAGACAGCAACAGCAATGAATAGCCAGCCTTTGTTGGGTGCTCAACGTGTGCCAGGAATTATTCTCAGCACATTGTGTGCCTTAATTAATTTAATCCTCACAACAATTTTATTAGATATTTCTGTTAACCCTATTTTACAGATGAGGAAATTGAGGCAGAGAGGTCAAGTGACTTTCCCAAGGTCACACAGCTAGAAAGCTCAAAATGAACCCATCTTCTGCATCCTAATCTGCATTGGAAGGCAGTGCAGTCTTTCCTTGCTTCTTCCCTTTCTTTTTTTCTTTTCAAATAGGCAAATCTATGGACCCAGCTTCTGGTAAGATTTTGTAAGGGTTTTTTTTGGGGGGGGGCAGGTGGGGTTACATTTTGTAATACTTGTGCCCTGCCGTACCCCCATCACCTAGAACAATTCCTGGCATGTAGCAGAAGTATAAGAAATACTGGAAGAATATAGCCCTAGAGGCATATCAGCTTTCAGTGCCCCTACTAACTGTTTAATTAATTAGCACAGAGATGAGGACCTTCTATGGATTAATGAAATATCTGCTTAGTTCTTCTAGTATATACTAGATCCAGGTCCAGATGCCTCACTGAGAGGGTACCCTAATGCCCAAGACCCTCTTCTAGGTGAGGGCCGATTCAGGTGCCGAATGTCCAATATGATGGGTTCCCTGCTCTTGAGGTGAAAAACACTGACAAAGTTCAAATACAGGACATATGCAGACCTGTCACTTGCCAAGAAAGTTATGTTTCCCCTTCAAAATGATCAATTTTTTTTTTTTTTATTTGCGAGAGAGAGAATGAGAGACAGAGAGCGTGAGAGGGAGGAGAGTCAGACGGAGAAGCAGACTCCCCGCTGAGCAGGGAGCCCGACGCGGGACTCGATCCCGGGACTCCAGGATCATGACCTGAGCCGAAGGCAGTCGCTTAACCAACTGAGCCACCCAGGCACCCCAAAATGATCAATTTTCAATAAAGGCTGAAAATGGAATCAAGTTGGAGTGCCTGGGTGGCTTCGTCGGTTAAGCGTCTGCCTTCAGGTCAGGTCATGATCTCAGGGTCCTGGGATTGAGTCTCGCATTGGGCTCCTTGCTCAGTGGGGAGTCTGCTTCTCTCTCTACCCTTCCCCCCGCTCGTGATCTCTCTCTCTCTCAAATAAATAAATAAAATCTTAAAAAAGAATGGAATCGGGGTGCCTCGGTGGCTCAGTTGGTTGGGCGACTGCCTTTGTCTCGGGTTGTGATCCTGGGGTCCTGGGATCGAGCCCCGAATTGGGCTTCTTGCTCAGCGGGAAGCCTGCTTCTCCCTTTCCCTCTGCTACACCACCTGCTTGTGCTCTCTCTCTCTCTCTGTCAAATAAATAAATAAAATCTTTTTTAAAAATAATGGAATCAAGTCAGTTTAGAATGCTAATTATCTTATTGAATTTATATTTTTGATGGTGAAACTGGGCGCCAGAGACAGTGAAGTTTAACATGTTTGATCCAACTAATTTCTACTCTGTTTCCCCTATGAGGGCTCTGGAGAGTCCAGGCAAGGACTATAGACTTCCGGCCTTTTGTTGTTTTTTTTCTGATATTGCTGTGCCCTGGAGTTGGCTCTCTAAACAGCTGGTCACCTAGCACTGTCTGTATCTCTTTCTTCTTTCCCTCTCTCATCCATCATCCCCCTTCACTTCCTTGCCTTCCTCCCTCCTTATCTCTTTCCATCTGTCCATCCTTTTCCCTCCCTCCCTTTCTTCCATCTTTTCATTATCCATTATTTTTCATTTTCTCCCACAATAATCCTGCAAAATAGTCTGGTCAGAGATTATCACTGAAATTTAATGAGGAACTTAAGTCACAGAGAAGTGGAGTCATTCTTTTAGGATTTATCCCCCCACTGTTCCCCCCACAGATCTGAATCCCAGGTCGTGTGTCTTCTACCACACCACAGCTTTATTCCCCTGCAGGACCACAGCCTCTGCCAGAATATTTTTGCTTTCACCATGATATCATGAAAGAAAGAAGCAAGATGAAAAAACCCCTAGATTTATGATTCATCTCCCTTTTTTAGGAAAATAGAAATTTGGCATCATTTTCCAAATGGGGTGGAAATTAAGCTGCACACCTAGCTGCAAGCACTGGGTGATCTCCCTCGAGAAACCAGCTCCAGCTCAAGTAGGAGATGGGTTCTTTCAGCTCAGCTAACCCAAGCTCCTTCCCAAGCTGGACACGATGAGACCTGCTACTGCTTCAAGTTGCTCATGGTTTGTGTGATGTGCCACATAGAGGGGACTTGGGAGACCATGGAGGTAAGAAGGAGCTCCAAACACAGTCTAGGGGGGTCAAGGAAGGCTTCCTGGAGGAGTTATCAGTTGGGCTTAGACTTGTTGAACAGATGTTATCCTCTGGTGAAGGTGAAGACGGGAGAGACAAGATCTCATATGAGCAAAAGAGGAGAAAAAGGCTGATTAATCTCCCATTGCATGTATATGCCACGTTTTGTTCATTCATCTATCCATGGACACTTGGGGGGCTTCCACCTTTTGGCTCTTGTGAATAATGCTGCTATGAACATGGGTGTGCAAGTATCTGTTTGAGTCTCCCTGCCGAGCAGGGAGCCCGATGCGGGACTCGATCCAGGGACTCCGGGATCATGACCTGAGCCGAAGGCAGTCCCTTAACCAACTGAGCCACCCAGGCGCCCCCTTCCTCCAGTTTCTTAAATGGGTTGAATGGTGTCTTCCCCCGCCACACACACCAAAGCAGGGGAAAATATGTCTACATCCCAATCCCTGGAATCTGTGACTGTGACCTTATTTGGTAAAAGGGTCTTTGCAAATGTACTTAAGTATCTTAGGATAGGATTATTCTCAATTATCTGGGCAGGCCCTAAATCCAATGAGTGTCCTTGTAAGAGTGAGTCAGAGGGAGACCACACAGACACAGAGGAGAAAGCAATGTGAAGATGGAGGCAGAGATTGGAAGGATGCGGCCACAGACTAAGGAGCACCAAGGATTGACTCCAGTAGTCACTGGAAGCTGGGAGAGAGGCATGAACTGGATTCTCTGGTAGAGCCTCCGGGGGGAGCATGGCCCTGCTGACACCCGGATTTAGGGCTTCTGGCCTTGAGAACTGTGAGCGACTAGATTTCTGTTGTTTTAAGCCACCGAGTTTTGTGGTGATTTATTACAACAGCCACAGGAAACGAATGGTATTACAGATGAAGAAAATGGGGCTCTGAGAGGTCAATCCAGATAGAGCCCCCAAATCCCATAGAGCTAAGAAGGAGGAGAGCCTGGACTGCAATTTGATCTTTCTGACCCCAAAGCCCACACTTTGTCATTAAGCCATACTGCCTCCCAAAAGTTACTACAAATAAAAATTCTAATTTGCATCCTATCTTCAAACGACATTTCCAGGAGTAAGATGACAAAGTCAGGAGTGGAACACTTGTCATGTTCTGAAAATGTACATCATAACCACCCGGGCTGGGTAATTTCCATCATGCCACCCCAGCGGCATCCACTTGGCATCCTTCTCTGCCCTGCTCTGTGACCCAGGAGGCCGAACCCTATAAACTCATCACCCAAGTGCCCTGTCCCCTGGCTTCAGGTTGGGTGGGAGGAGAGAGCGATTGGCTATTTCTTGCTCTGCCTCCTCTGCTCTGCCTGCAGTTTGGACCCTCACCCTTGAACCCACCACTGCTGGCTTCAGTCCTCTCTGGTTTCAGCAGTGACAGCTTCCTTCCTCTCCCCCTTCAGACCCATGTATGGGTGGGACTGGTTCTCCTGTTGCTTGTCCCAGAGTGTTTCACCATCTCAGCTTGGTTCCCTTAATTCTGCCCACTCTTTCCTAAGCAACCTCATTGTCTCCCTTGAGTTAACCTTCTGAGTGCACCATTTTTCCTGCAGAATGGTTGTACTGTTCATAAGTTTCTTGACCATGAATGATCCCATTGAAGCCTGAGATCTGGAAGTGCAAGAAAAAGTTGCCAGACAGGTGTGGAATCCCTTTGGATGGATCTTCCTGTCCCGTCCCCCAGCCATGAATTCTGCGTGAGGAGTGTGGGCTCAGCTACCCTGTCCTCTTTCCCCAGGTAAACGCACCTCTCCTAGATAGAGCCACCTTCCAGGAATTTGGGATTGGGACCCAGAGACTGCTATTCCTCATGATGGTGCTGAAGCAGAAAGTCAAGCAGGTACTGGGGTCTGGGACCAGTGATCCACATGGCATGTTGTAACCTGGTCTGTACAGAAAGAGACAGAGAAGACTGAGGGGATGCAGTGAGAGAAGCAGGTGTGACAGAGATCACTCTAGAAGGGATAGAGAAGGAATCTGAACACTTGACTTTTCAGTTCTTCGTTCTAGACCATTGTGAAGCCCAAGTGGCCTTGTCTTCAGGCCTTCTGATCTCCATTTCCCTTCTCATAAATCGCCCCCCTTTGGTTTGAGCCAGTTGGAGCATATCTCTGTTGAACCAAATTTTCCCTGGCAAAGACCCATTTGCCACATGACACAAAGGTTCAACTTGACCTCCTGGGGAGAGCTCCACCTAAGGACCCCATCATAGGTAAGCAGGCGTGAGGCCTTAACTGCATCTATTACAGGCCCCATATGGTGCTCACACCTAGGAGGTGCAGGGATGTCTGGGCATCGTGGTGTTCCCCACCTGAGGGGCGGAGGCCTGTGCAGCGCCCTGCCCAGGCTTAGGCTACTGTCCGGAGGTGGAGGGGAGGGCGGCTGCTTGTAACAAGGGCCCAGCAGTGTGTACCAAAGGCCTAAACACTGTGCATACTCTTATCTGAAGGTCATAATCAGGCATGCAAAGGTGTTATTCACAAGGGTACTCTTCCAGCACTAATATAATATCAAAAAACTAGAAATAAGCAAATTTCCAACTATCAGGGATTAGTCAACTAAATTGTGGGACAGCCATTTGACATATTATAAAGCAGCCACTAAAAAAAGCCTTAGGGAAATTTGGTTATTCATAGGAAAAGTTGTTCATAATATATTAAGAAGCAATATCTATAATAGTTAAAATGCAGAAGCAACCCAACTGTCCACTGACAGATGAATGGATAAGCAAAATGTGGAATTCCACACACGCCGTGGAATATTATTCAAAAAAAGAAGGAAATTCTGTTATATGCGACCACATGGATGAACCTTAAGGACATGATACTAAGTGAAATGAACCGGTCACAAAAAGACAAACACTGTATGATTCCACTCACCTGAGGTTCCTCGGGTAGTCAGATTCATAGAGAGAGAAAGTAGCTTGGTGGCTGCTGCAGGCTGCTGGAGGGGGTGGGGAGTCCCTGTTTAACGGGTGGAGTGTTTCAGTTTTGCAAGATGAAAAGAGTTCTGGAGATGAATGGTAGTGATGGCACAACAAATGAATATACTTAATACCACTGAACTGTACACTTAAAAATGATTACCATGGAAATTTTCATGTTGTATTTCACTACAAAAAAAATTTTGGAAACAAAAAGCAATATGTATGTGATCCAGCAATTTCAGTTCTGGATATATACTCAAAAGAATGGAAAGCAGGGGCGCCTGCGTGGCTCATTGAGCATCCGACTCTTGATTTTGGCTCAGATCATGATCAGGTCATGAGATCAAGCCCCGCATTGGGCTCCACACTCAGCTTAAGGTTCTCTCTCTCCCTCTCCCTCTGCATCCCCCACCCCACTTGCATGAGCTCTTGCTCTCTCTCTCAGAAAAAAAAAAAAAAGAATTGAAAGCAGAGACTCTCCTCCTTCTTAGCTCTATGGGATTTGGGGGCTCTATCTGGATTGACCTCTCAGAGCCCCATTTTCTTCATCTGTAATACCATTCGTTTCCTGTGGCTGTTGTAATAAATCACCACAAAACTCGGTGGCTTAAAACAACAGAAATCTAGTCGCTCACAGTTCTCAAGGCCAGAAGCCCTAAATCCGGGTGTCAGCAGGGCCATGCTCCCCCCGGAGGCTCTACCAGAGAATCCAGTTCATGCCTCTCTCCCAGCTTCCAGTGACTACTGGAGTCAATCCTTGGTGCTCCTTAGTCTGTGGCCGCATCCTTCCAATCTCTGCCTCCATCTTCACATTGCTTTCTCCTCTGTGTCTGTGTGGTCTCCCTCTGACTCACTCTTACAAGGACACTCATTGGATTTAGGGCCTGCCCAGATAATTGAGAATAATCCTATCCTAAGATACTTAAGTACATTTGCAAAGACCCTTTTACCAAATAAGGTCACAGTCACAGATTCCAGGGATTGGGATGTAGACATATTTTCCCCTGCTTTGGTGTGTGTGGCGGGGGAAGACACCATTCAACCCATTTAAGAAACTGGAGGAAGGGGGCGCCTGGGTGGCTCAGTTGGTTAAGGGACTGCCTTCGGCTCAGGTCATGATCCTGGAGTCCCTGGATCGAGTCCTGCATTGGGCTCCCTGCTCGGCAGGGAGTCTGCTTCGCCCTCTGACCCTATCCCCTCTCATGTGTTCTTTCTCTCTCATTCTCTTCTCTCAAATAAATAAATAAAATCTTAAAAAAAAAAAAAAAGGAAACTGGAGGAAGGGAGATTCAGAAACTTGGGGGAGGGGAGCCGGCTGACACATCAGAACAGGTGGTGGTTATTGGGGGAAGCATCATGGAGGAAACAGAAGACAACCCTTCACCCAGAAATAACCAACAGAAGTATTGTTGAGTGAACAGAACGAATTGAAAGGAATTGAGGATGAGCCATAACAGAAGTCTGACGTCCCAGACTTGTCTCCCAGCCTCACTGATAGAACCGTGGACTCCATGGTTTGCTGTCTGTCCATCACTGTGCTCAACTCCACTCCTCACTTCTTAACCCAGTTTTGCCTCTGGCTTGTGTCCTGTGTGATGAATGCCTCAAATAGTCTGAAAATGAAAATCAGGGATGTGTGTGTACTGAGAGACTGAATATATAAATAGACAATGGCCAGACCATAATGACAAATGGAACTCTGACCCACAACCTCTGCAGCAACCAGCTTGGGAAGAGAAACCACAAACCTCTGCAGTAATCAGCCCAGAACAGTCAGGACTTGGTCAATGACCGTCAACTTTCCTATTCTTTGCCCCCACTTCCAACTCAGGACTAGCCAGAGAAAGCTGAAGACATCCCAAGCCAATCACATACAGGTGCCCTGCTTCTAGTCAGCTGTTTCCAGCTTCCCTTTGCCAACAGCCTCCAGCAGAGCACCCCTGAAGCCCTCCTTTTTTTTTTTAAACTATAAAGCTTTCTGGTTCCAGTGCCTGCCTTTGAGTCTCTGCCAAATGCAAGTAATGGTGGCTGACTCCTTTTTTGCGGCAAGCTCTAAATCGATAGCCTCTGTTTGTTGTCATTGGGGTCTTTATTTCCATTGGGCAGTCTCTCCATTCTGCTCAGCTGAGTGCACAGAAGCTCCTACTCCTTGGTTATGAGAATCACCTGTGAAGTTGAGCCACTACAACCAGTACAGTGCCTGACACATAGTAGATGCTAAATAAATTATTGTCAAGGGAATGAACAGCTCTCTAGGTTAAGGTGAAATTATTGCTGCAACTCCAAGTTCTTAGATGAAGTTTAGGGAAGTAAATCCAGAAGACTTATTTTAGGGAGATTCCAATGAACTCTTTGTTTTTCTGAATTCTTTGAAAGATGGAATTTTCTAGTTAATAGAACTTTCTAGTTGACTCAGTCAGAGTGCCTAAGTGCCCTTATATATGTTCCTCATTGAACAGACCTTAATACTTCTTAAAGAGGCAGATGGCATGCTATTATTTAAAAATAGTGCTGTGAAAAGTCTCAAGGGCCACACAGAATGGGCAGAAGTTGGATGGTGCTGGCTGTGGGGCTATACCCACCTTGGGGGCTATTGCTGAACTAAATGCCCAATTGGAGCTTGTGTATTATGTATTATGTATTACCCATAATGTGTATTATGTATTGCCCATATAATGGAATGCAGACTACTCTCATTACCCACCACCCCCCGCCTCCCCCATGGAGTTCCTTGGTTGTTTAGATGGTGGGTAAACAGGCTGTGGGGCTGTTAGGTTGTTATCGAGGAGACAGGTTGGAGGCAGCAGAGGTGAGGAAGGCAGAGGACCTGCAGGAAGGAGCCTCAGAAGAGGCTCCCGAGAAGCTGCTGTGCCCAGGAGATGTTGGGACCACAGGACCCTCCACTTCTGTTAACTATGTAAGGTGGTAGACACCATTTCCAAAGCACAGAGAAGACAATTTCCTTGAAAACAGCAAAAAGTTTTTTGACTCTGCCCTTTTAACAAAAAATTCAAAACATCCTTTCAAGCTCTGTTTAGCTCTGTTTATAGCTGTGTTTAGAAAAGCTGAACAAATGAAATTTACTTAACACTTCAAACGCAGGGCTTTTGGTTGATCACTGTATATTCTATGTTTTGAATACAATTTTGAATTTCACAGCAGCAGGAATTTTGCCACGAGAATTTATTTACCACAAAAGCCAAAGACTGTTCTTGTCTCCATCTCTCTTTACTTTCCTTCCCCTTCCCCCTCTTCCCATTGTCCCATGCGTGTACTAAAATTCTCTTCATTTCCCTAGCCGACCCATACCCGTTCTTGTCGCAGTCTTTGCACATGCTCTTCCCAACGCCTGGAATGCCCTCTTTTTTCAGTCCATCTGGTGAGCCAAACAATCCTCTAAGACTAAATACAAGAGGGGGTTCTGGGAAGATGGAGCATTGGAAGCACTAGGAATCTGTCTCCCCACCTAGACAACAATTGCACTGGAAGAATCTGTCTGATGTAACTATCTTGGAACTCTGGAGTCTGTTTAAGGCTTGTAAATTCCAGGGAAAGACTTGGACAGTAAATTGTAGTGAATTTTGATCAATTTTAGCTCTTAGCACAGTAGCAGCTGCCCACCCCTCACCCCCCATCCCCAGCCACATGGCAGGCAGCTGTGCGTGTGTTCCTGGAGCAGACTGCACACAACTTGCAAGAGCCAGAGCAGGCAAAAAGAATCCTGTTCTCCAAATATCTGTGCTCTGACACTGACTGCTGCTTCTGATCACAGAAGGTGCAGAGAGGTGGCTGCCATGGCTGTCACACCTCCCGCCATAGTTGCAAGCCCCTCCCCCTCCAGCTGAAGTGACTTGCTGGGAATTTTACTGGCTGGTGCCTGCCGCCCTTCATTTTTCTCTTTTTTCCCTTTTGGGAGACAGACATTAATGACTAAGACGTTAAAAAAATTTTTTTTTTCAAGGGAAATTAGAAAATGAAAGCATGTGCTTAGAAAAGACCTGAGAAGATGTTAAGTTTATACCTCAGGCTGATCCTCAGCACAAAGACAGCCTACAACAATCAAAACAACAAAACCAGTAACTAAAAATAATAACAAAACCCAGCAAACCCTGGGGAAGGAGGAGAATCTGATTTCTAGAGTTACCAGATTATTAGATTCAAATGTCCAGTTTTCAACAAAAAAAATCACAAGGCATACAAAGAAACAGGAAAGTGTTGGGGCACCTGGGTGGCTCAGTTGGTTAAGCGACTGCCTTCGGCTCAGGTCATGATCCTGGAGTCCCGGGATCGAGTCCCACATCGGGCTCCCGGCTCGGCGGGAAGCCTGCTTCTCCCTTTCCCACTCCCCCTGCTTGTGTTCCCTCTCTCGCTGTCTCTCTCTCTGTCAAATAAATAAATAAAATCTTTAAAAAAAAAAAAAAAGAAACAGGAAAGTGTGGCCTATTCAAAGGGGAAAAAAAATAAATCAACAGAAAGTGTCCCTGAAAAAGACCTAATGGCAGATATGCCGGATGAAGACTTTAAAACACCTGTCTTAAAGATGCTCGAAGAACTAAAGGAAGACGTGGAGAAAGTGAAGAAAATTATGTATGAAATAAAAATGCCAGTAAGATGAGAGAAAACTTAAAAATCAAGCAAAAAGAAAGTCTGGAGCTGAAAAAAAACAATAACTGAAATGAAAAATTCACTAGAGGGATGCAAAGGCAGATTTGAGCAGGTAGAAGAAAGGATAAGTGAACTTGAAGATAGGACAACAGAAATTGCTTCCTTACAGATATGTCCTGGCCCCTGGGGTGAGGAGAGAACAATGGATGGTGTGGCCTATGTGGGCAATACAGGGCCGGCGACATCCCCTGAAGTTTTCCCCGAAGTGACCCTGTTGGAGTGTGAAAATAGCTGAGAGAGAGAGAGAGAGGGAGAGAGAGTATCACTGCTGTATCCTGCCCATGTCAGGAATGTGGCTGATTTCTAGAGTACTGTGATGGTTAATTTAATGCATCAACTTGTCTAGGCCATGGCGCCCAGATATTTGTTCAAACATTATCCTGGATGTTTCTGTGAGGGTGTTTTGGGATGAGAATAACATTTAAATTGGTGGACTTTGAATAAAGCAGATTACCCTCCATAATGTGAGTGAGCTTCATCTAATAAGTTGAAGGCCTGAATAGAACAAAGACTGATCTCCCCTGAGCAAGAAGGAATTCTACCAGCAGATAGCCTTTGGACTTGAACTGTAACGCTTGCCTGGGTCTCCAGCCTGCTGGTCTACCCTGCAGATTTCAGACTTGTATCCCCATAATCATATAAGCCAATTCCTTAAAATAAATCTCTGTCTCTCTCTCCCTCTCTGTATACACATCCACACAGACACACACACACGTATATATTTGTATATACATTGGTATTTACATAACCTGTTGGTTCTGTTTCTCTGGAGAACCCTGACCAATACAAGTACCGTCCATGCCAGGAAGTCAAGATGGAAACCCATCAACCACGGCAGAATGTCAGAGGCCCCATCTGAAAAAGTATTTGTCAACTCTCGGCAAACATGGTAATTATCCAAAAGTAGGAGGCCAGTTCAGGATGCAGCAGAATGCCATCCCCAACTGCTTCCACTAACCCCTCACCCGCACAAATCCATTTAGGGACTGATCCTTTCTTTTTCCTGCACTTTGTCTCTCTCACTGCTACCACCCTTGTCTGAGCCATCCAGAGAAATCCCCCGCCCACCACACAGCGCCCTTGACGGCCTCACCACTGCTAACTTCCAGCTTTGATCCCTGCCATTCCCCATGTCTGCCCAACGTGCCTGCTGACAGAACTCTTCGCCACTGCTTGTATGCTTCATGCTTTTTTATGCTTCTGTGTTTTTCAGTCACCTAACAAATCTCTAAAGAGCATGCCCTTGTGAATCCCCCTGTGCTAAGGGCTGACCCCATAGGTCCAGACCTCAGGCACCCTAGTCTTGGGGGAAGACAGGCCTGGAAGCACATGGGTGCAAGCCCAGGTTGGCCGTGCCTGAGAGAGACCCGAACGGGCTACAGAGGGGAGCGGGGCAGCACGGGGTCCAGGAGCGTCACACAGGGCGGGAACATCATCACGTCACCCACACTTCCCTCTGCTACCCATGTCTCTTCCCCAGGGAACTTGTCTCACAGCTCAGGATCAGCTACATCTCATCTCTGCTCAGAAGAGCCTACTGTGGCCTCGCGGCTCTCTCCAGAGGGCATTCTCTCTCCCTAATAGTTCATATTTACCACCTTCCTCACTTACCACATCGAGTAGTAATACCACCAAAACCTGCTCGTCAAGCGTTCACTCCGTGCTGAGGGGGCGCTTGCCCTGCAACCCCCCTGCGCGGCAGGTATCACCCACCGCCCGCAGGGGTGACTTCTCTTGCTCGGTGTCTCACGGCTCATGAGCTTGATCATTGAAAACCTCCGTGCTGAGCACGCTTCCTGGCACAGGGCAGATAGTAAATGTTTGTCAAATGGAACCACAGTACGTTTTTTATTTATTTATTAAAAAGAAATTTTTAAAAAAGAAATATTTATTTATTTATTTGACAGAGACAGAGAGAGCAGGAACACAAGCAGGGGGAGTGGGAGAGGGAGGAGCAGGCCTCCTGCTGAGCAGAGAGCCCGATATGGGGCAACCACAGTACATTTTTTAAAGTGCATGGCTTTGCAAGCCGAATGGAATGGAATAAAGTAAACTAGAGGTATTTGTCAGGAAAGGCTTCAAGAGCAGAGGCCGTTGATTTTTCTTTTGCCATCACTGACATTTCTCACTGTCTGGGGGAGGGCCGGGAGAGAGAAGCCAGATTGTCCCCTCATTGGTTCAGGTCACAGCCCCTTGCAGCCACCAGCCAAAACAGTGTGGAACACGGCAGCTCCAGCATTGCCCAGGTGAGAAGCTCTTCCTGGCCCCATGGCCCTCTCCCTTCTGCGCGCCAGCTGGGGTCTCTCCTGGCTGGGGCTAGCACTGCTGAATGCCAGACATCTGCAGACAGGATTCGCAAACAACTGGCTCAAGGTTCTGAGCTATTGTGATCTCATCCAAATGCCTGAATGTGGGGGGCAGGCTTGTTTTCCTAGGCTACCAGCTCTAGGGGTGATGGGGTGGGGTGGGGGTGGGGGTGGAAATTACACTAGACTTGGGTCCAGAGGCCTAGGGTTGGTTCTCAGCCCTGACCTTGCAGATAAATGATGCTGAACCTCAATTTCCTTTGCTATAAAATGGAAATGTTGACTGTTCCTACCTCACAGGGTTGTTATGAGAAGTAAGACGATACATGTGGGACATGCTTTTGACTGCTTTTTGCTATAATGTGCAAGAGATTGCCAGTAATTCAAAGAAGCCCGAGTTCCTCAAGCCACAGTCTCAGGGCAATGTACCCACCACGGCGAGTACGCCCTTAATAGCAAATGCCAAGCTGTCTAGACAATCCAGTCGGTTTATCTGAGTTCATTACTGAGATCCACATAACAGAGAAACTACTTGTTGAGCTGATTTGGACCAGTTATTTATAGAGGCCCCTTGGAACTAGACCAGGATCTGGAGGCAGAAATTCTGGAAATGAATCCTAGATCCCCAATTTCTGTTTGTGTAATGTAAACACTGTTTTTCAGCTCTAAAATTGGGCTACGGGGGCGCCTGGGTGGCTTAGTCGGTTAAGTGTCCGACTCTTGATTTCTGCCGAGGTCTTGATCTCAGGGTCATAAGTTTGAGCCCCACGTCCAGCTCTGTGCTGGGTATGGAGCCTGCTTAAGACTCTCTCTCCCTCTCTCCCTGCCCTTGGCATCCCCCCCACTCCCAGTAGCACATGGACGCGCGTGCTCTCTCTCTCTCTCCAAAAAAAAAAAACAAAAAAAAGGGACTGTAATCTCTGCTTTGCCTGTGCCCTGTGACCCAGCACGGCTGCTCCTGAATGATCTCCCAGGGAAATTCTCTTCAGGGGACAGAGAAGGGGATGTGTAGGAGGATATTCCTGGTGGTGGTGTCCGTGCCAGCAGGGAGCAAAGGCACGGAAGGGTTTCCCTGCCAGAGGAGCGGACCAGTAAGCTGTGGGGGCTGCAGCTGTGGGATTCTGGCAGCAGGCAGAGGCCGTGGGCTAGACAGCAACGTGGGCGACTCTGCAAAACGGTGTTGGCTAAAAACGTAAGAAGCAGAACACAGGCATCACAATACCGTGGACATAAACACAAAACACAAGCACACACAAAGCAAGAGAACATACTTTACAAGAACACATACGTATTTACAGATGTATCAAAAGTGTTAGAATAGATGCCTATGAGAGGAGAGGAAGAGGAGCGGAGATTAGCGGTGGGGGTGGGGGATCAAAGCAGAAAAGAGCATCCCCCGGACCAATGACAACAACGGGCTGTTAACCAAGAGGCACGATCGACTCAACTTCCCGCATCAGAAGTTAAAAAGAAATCCCACCTCGAGGTGCTGTCGGAATTATACAAATGTCCATAAAGGTCCCTGGCACGGTGCAGGGCACGTGGGGCATGGCCAGCAATGGCAATGTTTTTATTATTCGCTCATCGAACACCCAATATACCAAGTATCTACTTTGTGCTGGAAGCTGTGCAAGGAGCTGTGGCAGAAACTGAGTGTCTCTCAGGGGCTGGAGCACAGTATGGGGGTAGAACAGCATCAGGAGAGGGGAGCCCTCACCCGGGGTCGCAGAGATCATGCTGTCAGACCCCCTCACTTTCCAAACAAAGGCTGGAAAAAGTGACTTTCCCAAGGTAACACAGCAAATTATCGACGGAGTTAAGGGCAACGGTCCAGGTCTCCAGGGCTCTTTCTAGAACTTTATCCAAGTGAGGACCTCGGAATCCTAGACCACTGGAAGGCTTGTATATCTTGTCCTGTCTTTTACCCCAACAATTCTCCCAGAGGCCCCTCTCTTGTTTATATACCCAGGTGTGTGTGTGTGTGTGTGTGTAATGGCAAAGTGAATAGACTCTTTTAAAACCGCAGTTTGGTAGCTAAAACCTTTGAGGTCTATGGGGAAAAAATAGAAAGGTTCTGAACCTGGCAGGGCTGCAGCTCCAAGCATCCCTCCTGTTCTCTGTCCTCCAGGCCTTTGCCGGTAGCGGGGCCCTGTCCAGTCTCACAATCAGAAGCAACCTCCACTCCCGCCCTCCAAACTGGCCCCAATGTCCAAACTGACATCGATATTTACTATTAAATCTTCCCACCTAAATGCCACCCTGAGGAGGGCAAGACATGTCCCCGTAACCCCCTTCTTTCCTTTCTCACCCTTTAACTCGTCTCTAAAACAGCCTGTTCCCTACAAATGGCAAGAAGGCCTCCAGAGGAGGAGTCAGGACGGTTCTAATGGAGTGCAGCTCTCTGAGATTCAGTGGAGGGGCGGGGAGAACTCTGGGCCAAGCTCATGGGGTGCTGTGTCCAGGGATGTGAGGAGGCGGTCAGAGAAGCCCAGAGAAGGAGGGGGGACATGGAAAAGGGGAGGAAGAGGTCCCTGAAGACTCTGCCAACCTCTTGCCAGCCTTGATTCATGGGGCTATCACAGCCCTTCCTACGATTTCAGGAAAACTCTGAAGTTTTCCCACGGACTCCAAAATGAGATTGGCAAGGAACTGAATAACACCATGATTTTCCAAGAAAAGCTCGGTTAGTTTCATGTCAGATTTGAATAGAGATGAAGAGGAAAGAATTCTGTCTGATGGGAGCTCTCCATCTCCGGGGGATTTGGCGTGGCCCTGAGCTGGGACAGTGGTATTGCTGAGGAGGGGTGTGGCTACCATTTGATGAGCACTTACTCTGTCCCAGGCACTGGGATAGGCCCCTACGACATCGTTTCATTTAGCTCTCACACAGCAACCCTGTGAGCCAGGCACTGTTAAGTGCCCAGTTTTCTGATAAGATGTAGAGAGTTAACGAGTTGCCCCAAATCATGCTGCCGGGAAGTGGTGGGAGCAGGATTTGAAGCCAGATTGTCTCTCCCTGGTCCACGGGCCTAACTGCGAAACGAACCAGCAGCTAAACCATAGTTTGGTCACTAGGGATCTCCCAGCATATGGCCGAGAACATGCGATAAACAAACCCTTTCTACTCAGGGCAGGAATCCAAGTGCCTGTCGCTTACTGCTCATTTTCGCTGAAGTGTATTTCTTAGGGAAATGCATTCTAGGAAATCATCAATCAACAGCCTCTGTAGCATACTTTTGCTTTGTATATTCTCAGTATTATCTCTAATATTTTATGGTGTGGTCTCTGCTAATGAACAGCAGAGGATATCACGGGGTTATACACATCTCCCTTTATTATAATCGATATTCAGCTCTCTCAGTGGCACTGCCCCTTATGGAAGGTTTGAATGACATCGTTATAAGATGTTTAAAGAGATTTTAAAGCACAAAGACTACATAAAAGCTACCACCATTACTAGAAGACACTCTGTAAACCACAGCGCAGTTTAGACAATACCGACAGGACCCGGCAAGGATTTCTGTTTACTGGCTGAAGTGGCGCCACCGTGTGGCAGGAATGGAAACACCGTTCACAATTTACCCCAAGCTTTGAAATTGTGTCGTGATTGATTTTTTTTTTTTATTCCAGTGAGTTGCATTATTTTAAAGTTGTATACATAAAGTCAGGCTTTATTGTTATCTCATATTACACTATTTCAAATTATCAGGGAGCCTGTAAAGTACAAGGTGGGTGACCCATAGATCACTGTTCAAAATTGCTCAAACCATGTGAGGTAGATGGAAATTCTGATAACCTGACATTAGGTGTATCACAGACAGGCCTTGGTTGCACCCAATCTAACGGATCCTCAAAAATGTGGTAACAAACTGACTTAAAGTAGCACTCGGAAATTGAACCAAAGAACCTTGGGATCTCTGGGCCAAAAAGAATGTGTCGGACAATATGATGACCCTTCGGGAAGATACATGTTAATCATGTTAATTTGGTCATGGTCACAAGCTTGCTCTGGCTCAGTAGGGTGTCTTCAAATTAGTGTGATGTGAGAATGCATCCTGGATGGATTTCCCTGGTCAAACTCTTTGAGTTCTGGGAATACCTGTTGGCAACCTTGCTTGTCTCGAAGCGTGGATGTTCTTGGACAGGAGAAGATGGATGTAACTGGTAATATCCAGTTAATGAGCTTATATAGATCAGTGTACAGCACAGGGGGCCGTCAGTGCTTTTCGGTTGCTTTCCCTTTTACTATTTGAAATGTGCTTTGTGAATTACAAAGTGATAAATGTACAAATGTCATTGACAAATGTTCCTTGTTAGAATGAGGTAGGCGGTACTGGTCCACTGGGAGAGACCAGTGTCAAACACTAAGGTGTCTATGACTCACCTGGGGATCTTGTTAAAATGTGTTCTGTGATTCTCTATGTCTACATTTATCTGTCTACCCAATGCCTCCACCATTGACCTTCTATGTGGCATTGCTATCTATTTCATATCCCTCTCCACCTGTCAGTCATCCACCTACATATCCTAAAAGCTGTCTGTATCCAGGGGTCTGTCCCTTTAACCTTTCTCAGATAACTCTGTTAACTGTGAATAATTAGAAAGTGAATATTGGCCAGGCGTTTCTTTTATTTCAAACCTAGATTGCTCTAAAAGCCATCATTTTATTGGCCCGTCTGCAGATACTCATCATCTTTGATGGGTACCTTTGTATTGTCTCCGGGGCATCCCTGGGAAGCACTGATCTCCCCATAGACCTGGAAGTTGTGTGTGATTTTTTAAACGTGAAATTCTTGACATCAGCTCCTTTTGTCATTATTTGTTCTTTTCTCATATAATCTTAAAAAAAAATCTGACTGAGGTTTCTGTGTTGTTGAATTCTGTGAGGTTTTTGCTAACCCAGAGCATACACACGCACACTCTCATTAAGGTTCTTGCCCACTGAAATTGGCAAAGGGGCAGAAAAGAACTGGGGCCTAAGGACCCGGTGGGGATGAAGGTTTCCATTGGGAAGTGGTCTTTTATAACCCATCACACCTAGGAGGTGGGACAAGACCATTATTTTTGTGCTCTCTTGAGAGTACCTTCAAGTGAATGTCAGATTAGTTATGAGTTAAAAGGACAGATTTTTTTTTCACATACCATGAATTCCTCATTCACTGGCTTAATCAAATATCTAGTGTATCCACACGTGAGTTTAAAAAGTTTTTTAATGAGTGTATTGGTCAGGGTTCTCTAGAGAAACAGAAGCAATAGAATATATATAGATGTCAGGTTAGTTATGAGTTAAAAGGACAGATTTTTTTTTTACATACCATGAATTCTTCATTCATTGGCTTAATCAAATATCCAGTGTATCCACACGTGAGTTTAAAAAGTTTTTTAATGAGTGTATTAGTCAGGGTTCTCTAGAGAAACAGAAGCAATAGAATATATATAGATATACAGAAAGAGATCTATTATAACGAATTGGCTCACAAGATGATGGAGGCTGAGAAGTCTGTTTGCAAGCTGGAAGTCCAGGAAAGCTGGTGATGTAGCTCCAGTCCAAACCTGAAGGCTTGAGAACCAGGGGTATTGATGTTCTTGGACAGGAGAAGATGGATGTCCAGTTCAAGCAGAGAACAAATTGACCCTTCCTCCGCCTGTTTGTTCTATCCAGACCCTCAGTGGATTGGAGGATGCCCCCCTGCACTGTTGAGGGCAATCTTCTTTACTCAGTCTATTGATTCAAATGCTAATCTCTTCCAGAAACACCCTCACAGACACACCAGAAGTAATGTTTTACCACCTACCTGAGCATCCCTTAGCCCAGTCAAGTTGATGCATAAAATTAACCATCACAATGGGGCAGGGAGCACATTTTTTATACTTGGGTTTCAATTTTTTGTATTTAAATACTTTTTCACATACTGTTTCTCTTTAAAGGTTTGGGGTTTATTACAACAAATCCCACTAAATCAATTTTTGAGGCCTGGCCTGTGAATTTCCTTATCTTAAGCAATATTTAGTCCAGGTAAGAGCCAGTAGAACTGAAGAATGTGGGGCTGCCAGGCCAAGTCTAGGTACTAATCCCTGTCATTTCTTTAAAACCTGGGTCTCTTTTTCATTGAGATGTGAAATCTTCTGATGTCTATTTAAAGTTTGTTGTCCTTAAGAACTTTGATTTTGAATAAGAATATTACTTTAAGGGGCGCCTTAAAGTCGGTTAAGCATCTGACTCTGATTTTGGTTCAGGGCATGATCTCAGGGTCCTTGGATCAAGCCCCGTGTTGGGCTCTGTGCTCAGCGCTGAGTCTGCTTAAGATTCTCTCTCTCCCTCTACCCCCCACACGCACACACACTCTCTCTCTCTCTCACAAAAAAACAAAAACAAGAACAACAACAACAAAAATTTTAACCTGACCACCATGTTATGTTGTTTCATATTAATTTAAAGCAGAGCAAAACTCTGGGATTACTCAATACAAACAATGTACTCTTCAGGATTCTCTAAGTAGAGGAACTTTCTTGGCCTTTACATAGCAAAAGTTGATGTTTCCAGTCTTCCAACTCATGGTTACCCTTAATGTGATACAGGCACAAAGGCCATCCCAAAGAAAAAGAAGGAAAGCAGCTATCCATGACAGGCCTTGTGTTAGGCACCTGGGTGCATAAATAAAAGCAAGATCCCTGTCTTGGAGGACCTCAAAATCTATTGTGGGAGATGAACTATTAATGAAATCAATCATAATCTAGTTAGGGTTTACATATATGACAATAAAGGAGGGTAAATGTGCAATGGAGGGAGGGATGTGTTCTTGTGGGAAAGAGGAAGGATGAGGACTGAGGAAGACTTCATGGAGGTTGTGGGTTTTAAAGTGGGGTTTGGAGGATGTTGGGGTATACTAGGCAGAGATGCATGGAAAGAACATCCTAGATGGAGTCACAGCTAAACAAAAGGCATGGAGTAAGGACAAGGTCTGGGAATGCTGAGTAGTTCAGTGTTACTACGGCATAGGATCCCTGGGGTGACATGATGGTGTTGAGGAGCAAGAATTGCTCTCCCCTTCAAGGGTCCTTCTAGTTGGACTCAGAATCAAATTGACACGAGACAGAGTTACAGGGGAAAATCAGATTTAATAGTCTACATATGAGGAATCCACACAGACATGGATATTCCAAAGACAGTCAGGCAAAATGAGGTATATACCTGAACTATCTGTTTAATATTACATAATATGAAACAACTATCAGGTATATATTGGAACCATCCTGAACTAAGGAGAAGTGGGATAAGAGTCTGGGACTTCGGAGGAAAGGAATGCAATTCACAGGGCAATAAGAAGAAGAGCAGATGTTTGGTAAATTAGATGTATGTTCTGTAATACAGGTGGATCACGCAGATAAAATTTACCTCTGCTAATAACGCTTATTCTGGGAAAACCCCTCAATTTAGATTCTTCTATGTAGTTAAAGGGGGGGGCAAAAGTTTCTCTTGAGCCTGCAGGGTCTTGATTGCTTTCAGCTCAAAATAACTTTCATGTCAGAGTGGCCCATCTTAGGGTGGCCTGCCTTCGACCCTACAGTGGGAACTGGAAAAGCAGGTGAGGGCCAGAATTAGAAGGCCTTGGCCACTGGTGTGAGGGGTTAGATTTGTTCCTATCAACCATGCACCTATGGAAGGCTTTTGAGCCCCTCTTTCAGCTGTTATATTGGATGAGCACTATTCCTTGGCCTTCTGTCTCTAGAAGTAAGCCACTGCTCTTCTGTTGGGTCCTCTGTTTCTTCTGGGTCCTCAGATCCCCTTAGCTCTACACAGCTCCTAATGTTTGGTTCAGGTTTCAAGGCTTTGAAAACTGTCTGGATTTGGTGGAATTATTATTATTATTATTATTATTTTAAGTAGGCTCCATGCCCAGTGTGGAGCCCAACAAGGGGCTTGAACTCACAGCCCTGAGATCAAGACCTGAACTGAGGTCAAGAGTCGGAAGTTTAACTGACTGAGCTACCCAGGTACCCCTGGTGGAATGATCTTTTTAAGACAAAATTTTATATTCTCTCTTTGGCCCTATGCACTGTAGGCAAATGGCACTGATGTTTTAGGTTTGGGTCAGCTTTGTCTGTTCTCCCCTCAGGGAAGGAGGATTAGATATTCAGCATTTTCGAGTTTTATGTTCAGTTCTTAAGGATTTGTAGTCACCACCGAGTAAGTGTCAGAGCTGGTTGGTGATCTTTCTGTTCAACCAGGGGTACCTGACTAGATTAAAGACAGAGCTGAGACAAAAACTCTGGTCTTTTGACTTCCAGTCCAGTGCTCTTTCTAATGTGCTCCAGCTTCTGGCACTGCTTAGCCAGCTATGGGCCGGACCAAATGTACGGCTACCTCAGACACACAGGGCCCTGACTGAGAGAGCTGCAGCTAAGAAAAGTCCAAGTTCCCAGAATGGAATTCTATACCTCAAAGCAGCCAGCATGGTTTTATGTCTTTTGATACTTCTTCCTTCTGTGAAATGGGAGCAGAGCCTACCTAATAGCTCAGCTGCAGCTGAGAGCGGGGATTGGAGTGTGATGGGGTTATTTGTCTTGTGATGGGTGAGGGACAACAGATCTCTGTTCCAGTTCTATAATCTTTTTAAAAAAGATTTTATTTATTTATTTATTTGAGAGAGAGAGAGAGCGACAAAGAGCATGAGAGAGAGCAAGCACGGGGGGAGGGCGGAGGGAGAGGGAGAAGCAGGCTCCCCGCTAAGCAGGGAGCCCGATGCAGGGTTCCATCCTAAGACCCAGGGATCATGACCCGAGCCCACGGCAGACGCTTAACGGACTGAGCCACCCAGGCGCCCCCAGTCCTATAATCTTAGAGTCAGAGTTGGAAGGAAACTTGGAGGTGATTTGTGGTGACAGGCAGCCTCATGCAGTCCAGAGTACGGAATACTCCCTAGAACCGCGGCAGAGCTTCCTGCCTTTGGAAGTATTCAAGCTGAGAAAGCATATTCAAGCTGAAGAGATCCTGCTCAGAAGGGGCGTTCTGCACAGAACAGGTGGCTGGACGGGCGGCTCCACGCTTCGGGCTCCTCTAGTACCGGCTCAGGCGAGGCCGCAGGGCAGCTGGGCGGTGTTAACCCTGGGAGGTCAGAGATCTTCCATAGGGTGTACGTCACGAGTCCCAGTAACAACAACAACCGTCATCACCATTTACTGCTCACAGCGCCAGGCACTGTACATACCAAGTTACCTCATTTCAGATCTAGGACCGTGAAAGGTACGTTGAATGATCGCTCACAAACCTCTATTTCTTAGACGAGGAAACATAGGTTTAAAATTGTGCCCACGATCTCCTTGGGAGGGAGCCTAGATCAAATTTAGGGTTTATTAGATTCTTGTTTCCTTCTTTTCTTTTTCCTTCCTTTCTTTTCCCTCAGCTCCAGCTTCTATCTTGCGCCGAAACAGAAGGGAGTGGCTTCGGAGCTCCGTTTCCCGCCGCCTCGGGAGCCGCAGGGAGACCCGCAGCCCGAGCAGCCGAGTGGGGACGCCCCGCAGTGGGCTGGACCCTGGGAGCTATTGGTGCGCGCGGGGCGGGGCGGGCGCTCCCGTGGGCGGGGCCAGGGCCGGAAGTCCCGCGAGCCGGGCGGGTGTCCCTGACGCAGCGACGCGTGGGCCTGGGCTTGGCGGCCTTGTCTTGTCCTCGCGAACTCCCATCCCCCATCCTTCCAGCCGCCGCAGCCTCCCGGGACGATGGTAGCCCGCCTGCTGCTGCTGCGCGCCTGGCCCCGGGGCCCTGCAGTTGGCCCGGGACCCCTGTGTCGACCCCTTAGCTCAGGCTCGGGGTCCCGCGAGTACCTGCAGCTCAGCATCGTGCCCACTATGCACTTCCAGGACAGCCTGCCCAGGTGAGCCCGGCCTCCCGGTCCCCGTCGCCCGCTGGGATCGGCCCCAACCTTCACACCAGTCACTCACGACTCTTGTACTGAACCCGCTCCCACCCCCAAACTCCTACCTGGGACGCTGTCGCAACGCGAAATCTAGAAATCCTTCACTTTGAGAATCTCCTGGCACAGGAATCTCAGAACTTTGGCATTCCCTACCAGAACCCCCCATTGCTTGCTCAGATTCTCTCTCCAGTAACCCAGCTTCCATCCAGATACCGGAGAGTCCCTCACATTTCTTCCTGAAAAATGCCCACCCTGCATATCTCCAGCACCACCCTTACCCCTCCAACTAGGGTGTCCCCTGATGTACTTTCATGACTGCCCCCCCTCCCCCCGTTCCTGCCCAGAATATGGACAGGCCAATTCCTGATACATAGTAGTTACCCTCCCTCAACTTTTCCCAGCACTCCATCTTCAGGCCTGTTGCTCAGCCCCACTCACCATGCCTCCAATACTCTGCTCTTTTAGCAGCCTATGGGTCTCCCAGCACACTCTCAAGTGCTCACCTTACCCTCCTCCAACCTCATCACTCCAAGGAGTCCTGTCTTCACCTGGAGGCCTTCACCTTCCAAAACTTCCTCAACTACCCGCGAGGTTTCTCTCCCTAATATATCCTCCCTAACACACATTATCTTCTGCAGCTTCAGCCCCCTCGCAGAATTCTAGACGCTACCCTCAGTGCCCCTCCCAAACTCTAATTCAGCTTAGATCCAAACCCACCCCCCAAATTTTTCTGTGTTCTTCCTCACCTGAGCTTACTCCCTCCTTCTAACACTTTGCCCAGAGTCTCCTTCCCCTATGAAAACAGTCCCAATAAATCTTCCTCTCCTTTTCCCTCATTCAGTATTTTCTTTTCTTTTCCCACCTGGTATTTTCTTTAATTTGACTTCCCAGTTTTCCCAGTCTTTGAACTCCCAGCCTTAATCTGAGCCAGCCAAGGCTCCTTTTCCAATGTTAGAAAACCAGACTTTAACTTCTCTGCTTACTCACCAGTTAGTTCCCGGTGCCAAGTCCCAAAATTGTCTCGAAGACCTTTCTCACTTCCTTTCTCACCAAACTGCCACCGGGGATCTCCCAGTCCAGGACCTGGAGGCCAGGGCTCCCCACCCCATGAACAAAACAAAGATTGTGTGTCACAGGTGTCACCCCAACTACCAGGTTGCTGTTTTTCTCCACATCCAGCAACTGTGTAACCCACTGTCATCTTTGCCCACCCCCACCCTCTCAGGAATAGCATCTGAGGTGATTATTGTGAAATAACAGTGTCCAGACATCTAAAGTGGACTAAAATGAGATTATCTAGCCCCAACCGCACTGCTTAAATTTGGCAGGAGGAAGGGAGAAAAGAAAAGTGCCTCTGGGTGAAGCCTGGAACTTACCTCCTCCTTACCAGCCTGTGTGTGAGCTGAGCCTGTATGTGGGTGAAGGGTGAGAAATGACAGAACCTGTCTTCACTTGCCAAGCCCAGTAGTATTTGACTTTCTGGCAGGCCTGGGCTCCAGTCAGGTTTAATATCAGAGGGATTTTCTCCATTTTAGAATTGGAAAGCTGGGAGTAATACTCAAGATCATTTCCTCCAACCTACAGCACAAAAAATCTGTAGGAATTGAGCTAAAAACAATAGTACTGAGTCCTCACCCATGCATAACTTTGAACAAGGACCACCAGGCCTCCATTACCTTAGCTGTAAATTGGTGGTTAAGTAAGATGAGATTCCTTTTATCTCAGATTCTAGACTGGTAAAATGTATTATCTTTGGCACTCATTTTGATGTCCCACTTGGTGAAAAGCCCTGCCTTTGAAGTCTAGTACAACTTGGTTTCAGATTCTAGATGTGACACTTAGTAACTTCAGGCAATTCAGTTAACTTCTTTGAGCCACAGTTCTTACCAGCGAGGTAGGAATGAAACACTCACTATTGTGAGCAGAGTGAGGTAAGATGCCAACAATAGGGAACTATCCTAATTAGTTTTCCTGGGAAGGACTAGTCCCTTTGTGGTAGTCCAACTGGATCTCCCTCCCTCCCTCCCTCTTCCTGTTCCTGTCATATCACTGCCGCCTTTTTTTTTTTTAAAGATTTTATTTATTTATTTGAGAGAGACAGAGAGTGATCATGAGCTGGGGGAAGCGGCAGAGGGAGAGGGAGAAGCAGGCTCCCCGCTGAGCAGGGAGCCCCACGCAGGGCTCGATCCCAGGACCCGGAGATCACGACCTGAACCGAAGGCAGACGCTCAACCGACTGAGCCACCCAGGCGCCCCCATCACTGCTGCTTTTGACCATTTTCCTCTAGGTACCCGTGCACTGTCATTTATTTGTTTTTTAAGTGTTAATGATTTTTTTCTTTGCTCCTTTTTAGTGTGCTCAAATATACGTCATATAAAATTTAGCATTTTAACTACTTTTATTATTTTTATTTTTTAAAAATTTTATTATGTTATGTTAGTCACCGTACAATGCATCATTGGTTTTTGATGTAGTGTTCCACGATCCATTGTTTTCGTATAACACCCAGTGCTCCATGCAGTACGTGCCCTCCTTAATACCCATCACTGGGCTAACCAATCCCCCCTCCCCCCTCCCCTCTAAAACCCTGTTTGTTTCTCGGAGTCCATAGTCTCTCATGGTTCATCTCTCCCTCCAATTCCCCCCCCCCATTTTTCCCTTCCTTCTCCTAATGTCCTCCATGCTATTTCTTATGTTCCACAAATAAGTGAAACCATATGATAATTGACTTTTTCTGCTTGACTTATTTCACTTAGCATAATCTCCTCCAGTCCCATCCATGTTGATGTAAAAATTGGGTATTCATCTTTTCTGATGGCTGAGTAATATTCCATTGTATATATGTTAACTACTTTTAGATGTATAGTTCAGTTAGGTGTTACTTTTAAGGGCCATATTTAAATACACTGAACAGTTAACCTCAGAATATAAAACTGAACGTCCTGAGGGGACAAAGGGTGGATCAACCTGACCTACTCATTCACATTATTAATTTGAGAAACATTTATTGGTATGGATTTGGAGACCAATCAGTCATGGTGAGGAGCATACCATACAGTGGGGAAGATTTGACAGGTAAACAGATAGTTAAGATAAAATGTGATAAATGGGAAGCAGCATTTCATGATTGTCATCCTGAAAATAAAGAGCTGCAGTGAGAGGCAAATGAACGTTTATTTGGGATTAAAGAATCACTGTGTGGGGAGCACAAATTCAAGTAAATACCCAAATAGGATTCCTACTTGTAGGGTGAAAGCAACAGGTTTTTATGAGGAAGAGGAAGGGGGCAATTACATGAGTTGAATAAAAGGGGGAAAAATGTTTCCTATGCATGTTTACAAGCCAAACTACTCCGGTTATACGTTAACTGCTGACTTTTTTTTTTCCCAGGAAGTCCATAACCATCAGTCTTTTGATCAGGGTGTTTGTTCTTCTGTTGACTTCTCAGTTGCTTAAGACAATTACCGTTTTGTCCAGAAGGTTTTGGCCAGTTCAAACAAAAGCAAGTAAGGCGGTTTCTCCACAATGGCTGCTCCAACTCCATTTTAAAATGGCTCCAGGGATGCCTGGGTGGCTCAGTCGGTTAAGCGTCTGCCTGCCTTCGGCTCAGGTCATGATCTCCGGGTCCTGGGAACGAGCCCCACATCAGGCTTCCTACCTAGCAGGGAGTCTGCTTCTTTCTCTTTCTCTCTCTCTCCTTCTGCCCCTCCCCACCACATGTTCTCTCTCTCTCTCTCCCAAATAAAGAAATAAAATCTTTAAAAAAGAAACTTAAAAAATAAATACATAAAAGACCTAGTGGGAGTGGCTAGTGAAGAATAATAGCTAGTCGGGGCCAAACTGGATGTTGCTGAGCTGATGGAAGGAAATAGATAATACATTGCTAAGTTCTTGATATTACTTCACTTGATCCTCATAGTAGCCCAGTGAGCTATTAACAAATGGCAAAAGAGGGGGGGCAAAGAGATAAGAAATTTGACCGAGATCACATGAATAGTAAGTGACGGTTTGGGTGCAAACCCAGATCTGTGGGATTCCAAAGGCTGTGAACTTCACCTCTCCATATACTAGACATGTTGGTGATAAACCTATGCTAGATGGAGCTGGAACTTGATAGATAGGATTTCAGATCTCTCTGTGAGGCAGTTCCTCTCTCCATCTCCTGCCTGGGACATCAAGAAATTTGCCACCTGTCACCCTATAACTAGAAATGCAGTGGCAGAGCTGTGACTCAAGCCTGGGTCTCCATCTCATTCTCTTTCCACTGTGGCAGTAGTTCTTACCCTTCTACATTTCACAGATCATTAAAATTATGGGGGGAAAATATTGTTGACATTATTTCTTAAAAGAAAGGACCTTTAGTGACTCCCGTCCCCCATCCAAAAAAAGTGAGACAATCTCAGAATTAAGGGCAGACTTCTAAATGAAGCACGTTTAGCTTTGTGAAAAGCTCACTATACTCTCCATGTTTTTTCATTTCACTGTGAACCAGTAATTTCATAACCATGGCCATCATCTGCCAAAGTATTAGATAATCCAGTGATGTGGACAGTATTGCTATTTGGCATTTACACTGAAGGCATTTTATATAAGGCAAAAATGAAAACCTGGTAAATTTGGCATATTTATTATCTTTTAAAAATTTTTTTATATAGAGGGGTGCCTAGGTGGCTCACTTGGTTAAGTGTCTGACTCTTGGTTTCAGCTCAGGTCATGATCTCGAGGTTATGGGATCAAGCCCTGCCGTGGGGCTCTGTGCTCAGTAGGGAGTCTGCTTCAGATTCTCTCTCCCTCTCATTCACTGTCTCTCAAATAAATAAATACAATCTTCAAAATAATTTTTATACAGAAAACAGGTGATTTACAGAAAATTGGTATCCATGATAAAAAGTTTATATTTTTTTAATCCATACTGCCTTAATTTAGTTCCACTGAGAAAATTCAGTTTCTGTTGTATTAATAACCCCAAAATAAATCGTCATTCTGAAAACTTGCTTTTCCCCACTAAAGTAAGTTCAGGCTAGGGTTAACACTCGAGCTTTCAATAAGGACTGTTTTTTATAAAACTGTCATTGCATCTAATTGAGAGTTTTGTTTAAAGAGAGGAACTTTTGTTAGTGTCCCTATTAAAACAAAGTCTTGAGAAGGGTAAGTAGGTAACTTTGTAATTATGAGGTAACTGAGGTAGTATTTGGGATTTCTGTGTAAGTCCATGAATATAAGTACAGTACTCACAATGTTAAAGTGTTGTGAGTGGTTACTCAGTACAGCCTAAGTCCATAATGACTGTAAATAATTCAGATTAATTTTGACATCCTGTTTTTTATAAACATGCATTGAAAAATAACCTGAAGAATCACAGTATATCTTATAGTGGGGTTTTAAGCTATGTTTTATGGATAACTTTCCAGTTTTCCTAAATGGCTGCTGTATTTAGATGTATTGAATGTATCAGTATTAATTTTAGGTTGGCAGCACGAACTTGGCAAACTATGAGTAAGTTTTGGTACTACAGGATATATCATTCAGTTAAATTACTGACATGAAAAAGCAAGTGCACCTCACTATGCTGTCCATGTGTTTTCATTTCACTGTGGACCAGTAACTCCATTACCATCGCTGTCTTTGGGAACGCACTGGTAGAGAATGATGAGTACGGAAGCAAACAGGAAGATCTGGTTCTCCCATAGGACTCTTGGTGAGCGGGCATGGCTTAATGGTCGATCCCGTATTTGGCTGGCCCTTGGACAGACCTGTGTTTCATTTCTGTATGATTCTCTGTCATAAAATGCACAAGAAAATTTAAAAATAGAACTTTCTTTTTTCATCTTGGGGGAGAAAACTGCAGTTGTTCAAACTAAGGGTAGGATTAAAATTGGTGCCAATACAGGGTTAGCAGAGGTATCGTAATTGTGAGTAGGAAACAAGAATGCTTCGGGCAGCTTCTGCTTCCCCATTTTGAATCTATTATTTGAATATTTATTTTGCTTGTAAAATTCATCATTAAGACATTAAAAAGTTCTTATTTTGCTTTAAAAAAAGTTACCATTGATACTTGCATTAGTAAATCCTTCTATTCTGATTGGCCTGTGGCTTCCCATTATTGGTTTTTTGGGGAAGGAAATTCACGATCCAGTAATTATTTATTAGTTTGGGTTATGAAGCTAACTGATCTCTTCCATATATTGTCACCCTTACACTTAACTTATTTTTTTCCCAGGCTGCCTATTCCCAAGCTTGAAGACACCATTAAGAGATACCTCCGTGCGCAGAAACCTCTCTTAGATGATGGCCAGTTCAGGTAAATGCTGAGAACCCCAGATGACCTTGGTTGGGTGGTTCAAGAGAGGCTGGCAAGTACTAGCGGACCAAGCTTCAGGGAGTGTCTGTGATTTAGTTGGGTCTCCAGGGACCTGGGACCTAGTCCTGACATTTTCAAGTTCAGGAAATAGATTTTCACTCAGGAACGACTGAGCAAGCCCTGAAGTGAGATTCTCTCTGACCAGACTCAACAGGCAATGGTTTCTAAGCCAGAATGCCAGATTTGTACTGTATCTTGTCAGGTGGACCTGGAGGCTAGCTGGCACTGGTCATTGGCGGAGGGCATGTGCTCTTGGTAGGGAGTTCATTGACAAGAGCATATGGCAGGCCAGAAGTCTGCTTGGTGAGCATGTGTACTGAGTTAGATAGTATGCCCCCCAGATTCATTCCCTTCTTGGAACCTTAGCATGTGACTTTACTTGGAAATAGGATTGTTGCAGGTGTAATTAATTAAGGTGAGGTCATACTGGAGTAGGGTGGGTCCTTAATCTCGTATGACTGGTGTCCTTGTGAGAAGAGGAGAAGAGACAGAGCCACAGCCATTGACGATGGAGGCAGATTGGAATGCATCAATAAACCAAGGAATGCCAAAGATAGCTGGTAACACCAGGAACAAAGCGAACAGTCTCCCCTAGAGTCTTGAGGGAGAATATGGTCCTGTCAACACCTTGATTTTGTACTTCAAAGAACCATGAGAGCATAAATTTCTATTGTTTGAAGCCATGCAGTTTGTGGATGTTATGGCGGTCCTAGGAAGCTAATGCAGCATGGAATTGGACAGTAATATTGGATATTGTCAAAAGTGGGTTGCGTTAAGCTCTTGTATCCCAGTGCAGTTCACTTTTTCCATATTGGAAGGTTTTGTGCAGATAACTGGCATTGTCATTGGAATCACAGAGTCCTTCCCTGGACAGTGGTGGAAAATATAGATGAATTGTTCATAATCTAGTCCTCTGCTTTTAAATATTCTGTATTAGTCACTTGAAGCTTCTCTTGACATGGTAATGATTTAATAGCTACCAGTTACTAGGTATCATGTTTCAAACTATCCTGAATCCTTAGCTTTAAAAACATTTTTTATCCTTGTAAGGTGGTATATTATCTCTGGTTTACACATAAAGAAACTGAGACTCAGAGAGATCAAGTAACATGTCCAGGGTCACGTAGTTTGACAGTGACAAAGCTAGAATTAAAACTCAGCTCTTCTGGACTCTAAAGCCTATCTCCTTTTCTCCATGCCAAGCTACCTCCTAGATTACAGATTGCTTTATGAGATGATGATTGATCTTCCTGATCCGTCATTTTAAGAAGATATCCTAAATTTGTCTGCTTTGGATTGATTGCTGTTCTTCTGATCAAAGGGACTTTCTGATCTCAGTCCTAGGTTTGAGGGATATGCTACTGGGGACCCAAATCTCAGTGTAAGAGTTCTTGGCCATGAGTCTAGAAATCATGTATTCCCTGTCATGGACTGATTCTGTCTTTTCGTGAACATTTCAGGAAAACAGAACAGTTTTGCAAGAGTTTTGAAAATGGGATTGGAAAAGAGCTGCATGAGCAGCTGGTTGCTCAGGACAAGCAGAATAAACATACGAGCTACATTTCAGGTAGGTGGGCTGGGCTGTGGGCATGATAGCCCCCAAGCCCTCCACAATGGAAAGTAAGGTTTTGGTTTCAAAATATTTTTGGTGAGACCAGCCCACCAGTGTAATGCCTCATCCACTCTTTCCGAGGTAAGCTTTAAGGCAGAGCGAGGCCCTCCTCCACTAAGATCTTACCTGGAGTTTGTGCTGAAGAGCAATGTCTTGCCTTCTCTGCAGGTAGAATCCAGGCAGAGCCTAATCATTGGTTCTATGAAAAGGTTGCAGGATTAAGTCCTGTGCCCTCTGTGTGTCGTCCTAGATCCTTCACACTCTGGCATAACTGCCCTCTCCAGCCTCATCACTTGTATTACCCTGACACTCTCCTGCCTCAGCAAAACTTGACAAATCACTGTTCCCTCAACCCTTTAGTCTTTCATTCTTCTGTGCCTTTGTCCATGTTGTTCTCACTACCATTTTTTAACCTAATAAATTCTTTCTTTAAGACCCAAGTATGTGGTTGCCATCGATGCTGGTGGGGGTGGGAGGTGGTGGTGGGCAAATTGGGTGAAAGGGGTCAAAAGGTACAAACTTCCAGTTATAAAAGAAAGAAGTCATGGGGTATAACGTACAGCAGCGTGACTGTAGTTAATAATACTGTATTGTATATTTGACAGCCGCTAAGAGTATAAATCTTAAAAACTGTCATCACAAGAAAAGACAATTTTGTGACAGTGTGTGGTGACAGATGTTAACTAGACCTATTGTGCTGATCATTGTACAATATATACAGATACCAAATCATTGGGTTGTACACCTGAAAGTAATATCATGTTTTATGTCAGTTACATCTCTATTTTAAAAAGAAAAGAAAAAAAAAAACAAAACTCAGATGGGATGATTTTTCCAGGAAACCTTTCAGTCCTCCTCCCTCTCCATCCAGAGCTGGTTGTTTCTGCCTCTGTTCCCACAGCACTTTTTTTTTTTTTTAAAGATTTTATTTATTTATTTGACAGAGAGAGACACAGTGAGAGAGGGAACACAGCAGGGGGAGTGAGAGAGGGAGAAGCAGGCTTCCCGCTGAGCAGGGAGCCCGATGCGGGGCTCGATCCCAGGACCCTGGGATCATGACCTGAGCCGAAGGCAGACGCTTAACGACTAAGCCACCCAGGCGCCCCCCCACAGCACTTCTTTTCATTTAGTTTATATTTTAATAAGGTTATACATGCACATAGTTTAAAGAATCAAATAGTTCTACCAGGCTGGTTTGGAAAAACAGCAAGTTCCTGACCCTCCCCTAGTTTCCTGCTCCTCGATTTCAGCCACTCCTTCTTCTGACCTATACCCCCATCCTCCAAATCACATGCCTGTTACCACTGCGTTTTCACTTTTTCAGTTGGAGGCATGGTCTCTGACGTCTCACTGTGGAAGACCAGAATCGGGCAGTCTCTCATCTCCCCACCACATGCATGCACACGTCCCGTTCCGTGATTATCACGGTGCTCACTTGTTATTTTAGTTCCCTCGATACTTAGTGTTTATACTATTAGGACCATATAAACACTGTTGTCAGCTGAGCCGTGGGGCCTATTGAAATTGTTTTTCCTGTTCTTGTGTGAACATTTTTCCCCTGAAGTTAATAATAATCTTATGCTTTCTTTAGTTTTCTTTCTTTTTTTTTTTTTTTAAAGATTTTATTTATTTATTTGACACAGAGAGAGAGAGAGAGAGGAATCACAAGCAGGCAGAGTGGCAGGGAGTGGCAGAGGGAGAAGCAGGCCTCCCGCGGAGCAGGGAGTCCGATGTGGGACTCGATCCCAGGACTCTGGGATCGTGACCTGAGCCGAAGGCAGACGCTTAACGACTGAGCCACCCAGGCGCCCCTCTTTAGTTTTCTCTGTGCTTAATAATTTATTGGGGAAGTTTTTTTACGCTCTCATCTTCCTTCATAGTCTATCTCCAAGGTGCTTTTTTTCCTATTTGTTTTGTCCTCTTTTCTTTGTTCAGATCCTTTGTATTCCTTCTCTGTTGTCTTAGATTTGAGTGAGATATTAAAAAGCTTTTGGAAGCTCTGTGGAGGAGGGTGGAGCTGGTCCATCACAGCCTTACTGTAATGTGACCTGACTAAACCATTTCCTTGGGGGGCCCCTAATGTTAATGTCTCTGGGTTAGACTCCCAGGGAAGGCTTTTCCATTAAACTGCCACTTGCTACTAATGTTGAAGGAGGAGGGTAAGGGAAGAAGGCTTGAGATCTCAGCTATGACTTCTGTCCCCCAGTTATACTTTCTCCAGAGAGGAAAACTTCAGTCTGCTATTGGCGCAGGAAGGGAAGTGGGGGAGGGGGTGGGAGTTGGGGTCTAATTAAATAGCCTTTCAACCAGATATATCAAGGCTGCCAATTCCTGAGCACTCTGGGGGTTCTGCTGTGTATGTCATGTTATCTCCTGGCCCAGGGCTGGCGTTCTCGAGTCTGCCTTAGTCATTACCAGTTGTCTCAATGCTTTGGGACTTCCAGTATTTGCTCTTGTCTCCTGTTTCATTCTCTTTGCCGTATTGGATTATATCTGTTTAAAATTCTTTTACTGGAGGGATCAGAGACATAAATTCATGTCTTCTTTCATCAAATGGATCTTACCCCAGTACTTTTTCTCTTGCCATTTCAGTGTGTTACATCATGTTTTAATTCTGTTGGTATCCTTCATCCATCATCCAGATCAGAGTGCACGTCCTATTCCTCTTTCTATCCCCCAGACTCTGCAGGGCTTGGCACAGCATGTTCTTGAAGAATAAAATGGAATGAATGGACCAACAAATGAATAACAGATAAATGTGTGTCCATTAATCCCTTCACCAGTGCTTTACATGTGAAAATTATTTCCTCCAGTGGGAGATGGTTTTTATTTGTAGACTTTATCCATGCTTCCTAATCTCAACAGGAACTTCCCTGGAAGACACATTTTCTGATAAAACATTGCTTCGGGAATTTTTACAGGTAAAGAATCCACAGGAATGCAGAAGGCTAGTTTGGATGATCCACATGAACTGATTGTTATTTCTAATTGCTTTTCAAACATTTCTTAAAAGAGCAAGTGCAGGGGCGCCTGGGTGGCTCAGTCGTTAAGCGTCTGCCTTCGGCTCAGGTCGTGGTCCCAGGGTCCTGGGATCGAGCCCCGCATTGGGCTCCCTGCTCTGCAGGAAGCCTGCTTCTCCCTCTCCCACTCCCCCTGCTTGTGTTCCCTCTCTCGCTGTGTCTCTCTCTGTCAAATAAATAAATAAATAAATAAAATCTTAAAAAAAAAAAAAAAGAGCAAGTGCACAAATGTACAGAGTATATAGAATGATGGTGAATGTTGTCCCTGAAAGTGATGAAACAAGAGAAACCTAAGGAAATGGGGTGAGAATTAACAACTGTTCTGTTGGAGATGAATGAAAGTGAGGTGTTACTGTATTTCTTTAAGAGTCAAGAAAGGAAACGGAATGAGGAAGAAAAAGCAATAAACCTAGGGGAATGCAAATCCAAACCACAATAATATACCCACCAGAATGGCTCTAGTCAAAAAGACAGACAGTAACAATAATAAATGTTGCCCAGGACGTGGCAAAACTAGAACCCTCATATACTGCTCGTGGTAATGGTGCAGCCACTTTGGAAGACAACCTGGCAGTTCCTCAAAAGGTTAAACTTAGACTTACGACATGTTCTAGCAATTCCACTTCTAGCTGTTTCCCCAAGAGAATTGAGAACATCCATCCACACAAAAACTTGTACATACCAGCATTATTCATAATAACCAAAAAGTGGAAACAACCTAAGGTCTACCAACAGATGGATGGATAAACAAAATGTGGTGTATCCACGTAATGGGACATTTTTCAGCAATACAAAAAAGTGAAGAACTGATACCTGCTACAACCTGGCTGAACCTCAAAAACATAGTAAACGATAGAAGCCAGATGCCAAAGACCACATATTCTGTGGTCCCATTTATATGCCATGAATTATTGTAGATCAAAAAAATAATTAGAAAATTTCACCCTCTGGAGGTTGACGTCATTTTTTCTGCATATGCTTGATTATTTTTCGTTCTCAAATTTTATTTTTAGGGACTGCATTAACTTTTTATGATGTTCTTTTTTACTTTATCTTTTAGGCCCCTGGTTTGATATGTACCTAAGTGCACGAGACTCCATCGTCTTGAACTTTAATCCATTCATGGCATTCAATCCTGACCCAAAGTCTGAGTATAACGACCAGCTCACCAGGGCAACCAACATGACTGTTTCTGCCATCCGGTTTCTGAAGACACTCCGGGCTGGTCTTTTGGAGCCAGAGGTTTTCCATTTGAACCCTGCCAAAAGTGACACTGAAACCTTCAAGAAACTCATACGCTTTGTGCCTTCCTCCCTGTCCTGGTATGGTGCCTACTTGGTTAATGCATATCCCCTGGATATGTCCCAGTATTTTCGGCTTTTCAATTCAACTCGTTTACCCAGACCCATTCGGGATGAGCTTGTTACTGATGAGAAGGCTAGGCACCTCCTCGTCCTAAGAAAAGGACATTTCTATGTTTTTGATGTCCTGGATCAAGATGGAAACATTGTGAGCGCCTCGGAAATCCAGGCTCATCTGAAGTACATTCTCTCAGACGACAGCCCGGCCCCCGCGTTTCCCGTGGCGTATCTGACCACTGAGAACCGAGACGTCTGGGCAGAGCTCAGGCAGAAGCTGGCGAGTGGTGGCAATGAGGAGACCCTGAGGAAAGTGGACTCTGCCGTGTTCTGTCTCTGCCTAGATGACTTCCCCATGAAGGACCTTGTCCACTTGTCTCACAACATGCTGCACGGTGACGGCACCAACCGCTGGTGTGATAAGTCCTTTAACCTCATTATAGCCAAGGATGGCACTGCCGCTGTCCACTTTGAGCATGCTTGGGGCGACGGGGTGGCAGTGCTCAGGCTTTTAAACGAAATGTTTAAAGATAGCGTTCAGGCCCCTGCTGTCAGCCCCCAGAGCCAGCCGGCCCGCACCGATTCCCCTGCTGCCGTGCAGAAACTGAACTTCAAGCTGAACGATGCCTTGAAGACTGGCATCAGCTCCGCCAAGGAAAAGTTCGATGCCATCGTGAAAACCCTCACCATCAGCTTCATCCAGTTTCGCAGAGGGGGCAAAGAGTTCTTGAAGAAGCAGAAGCTGAGTCCTGACTCGGTAGCTCAGCTGGCCTTCCAGATGGCCTTCCTGCGGCAGTACGGGCAGACCGTGGCCACCTACGAGTCTTGTAGCACCGCAGCATTCAAGCACGGCCGCACGGAGACCATTCGCCCAGCCTCCATCTTCACGAAGAGGTGTTCCGAGGCCTTTGTCAGGGAGCCCTCGCAACACAGTGCTGGAGAGCTTCAGCAGATGATGGCCGAGTGCTCCAAGTATCATGGCCAACTGACCAAAGAAGCAGCAATGGGTGAGTGGGGGTGGGGAGCCTGCCCTCCGCTCTGGCGTAAGCCTCAGTCGTATCCTCCTCCGTGTCTGATTTCCACCGCTCACCCGTTCAGTCCATCTGCCAATCCCCAGATGATGATTATTGTCTACGCTAGCAGTCTAAACAGCCAGATTAGCCATTAGGGATCAGAATGTTCTTTCCTCCTATGCAGGGATAGAGAAATGGATCTAACTTCGTCCTCATTTAAGGTCACTTTCAGCTGTGACACACGATTCTCTCTCTCTTATTTATTGGTCATCTGACTCACTTTTGACAGTTCAGGATTTCTAAGCCTGTAGCCCCTCTTACTTCACCTCACTTGCAATGTGTTGGCTTCCTATAAATAAGCCATCTCAAAAGCTCTTCCCAAATCTAAGTGTCATCCTTCCTTTACCTCACTGTGGTAAAATTCAAGACTTGGAAAGAACCTGGAAGATCACATCATGCAGCCAAAAGTCCTGGAAGTAAAAGAGATCTCTGAGACATTCTGGTCTCGATCTCCATTTTAGGGGTAGGAAACTGAGGCCACTGGCTCAGCATTACACAACACATGAGCAGTAAAGCTGAGATGAGAATGCTGGTCAAAACCCTTTCCATTTTGTTCCAGTGACTCAATCTTGTCTTTTACATTAGACTTAGACTTTGGACTTTATTTTAGTTTTTGAATCCATAGCTCTCTTCATGTTTTCTTTTTTTTGTTTTTTTTTTGTTTTTTTGTTTTTTTTGACTGTTTGAGTCAAAAACTGATTCAGTTTTAGAATTTTTTAAAATCATACTTTCATTTTAGGCTCAGCTGCAGAGGTTAGTGAGTTGGAGGTGTGCATGCATAAGCAGGCAGAGCCTTCTTCCACTCTCAAAGATGCTGTGAAGGGGACTCCGACTACAGGTGGGGGGACGGTTACTAAGGTCACTTTCCGTTCTGGGATTCTGAGACTCTGGTTTTCTGTTTTGTCTCTGACAGGCCAGGGCTTTGACCGACACTTATTTGCTCTGCGGTACCTGGCAGCAGCCAAGGGGATTGTTCTGCCTGAGCTATACCTGGACCCTGCATATGGGCAGATAAACCACAACATCCTGTCCACAAGCACACTGACCAGCCCAGCAGTGAACATCGGTGGCTTTGCCCCTGTGGTCCCTGATGGCTTTGGCATTGCGTATGCTGTTCATGACAACTGGATAGGCTGCAACGTCTCCTCCTACCCAGGCCGCAATGCCCGGGAGTTTCTCCAATGTGTAGAGAAGGCCCTAGAAGACATATTTGATGCCATAGAAGGCAAATGCCTCAAAACTTAGCTTCTGGGTGGGTGAAAAGCCTCCATCGCTTCATTGACATGAAAATTGGGGCCTGTGTAGCCAAAAGGTGCTACTCTGTATACAAAGGAAACTAATCATGAGGTGCCTAAGCAGTCAGTGCTGCAAGGCTTGACCTTTAAAGTCATGGTTTTAAAGCTAAATATATAATTGCCAAGTGGGACTAGATCACAACTAAAGAGAATGGGAGATTTCAATTTTAAGGGCATTTGATCAGGAGGTGGGATTTGGAAGGATAACTTAGGTGTATTTATTGCTGAAGCAGGAATAAAATTTAACTGTTGCTTGGAGGTGGTTCCTTTTAGTTGTTGTTCAACCTAATTTCCTAATCCCCGCAAAGAACTTTCCAACATTAAGTTCTGTAAGTGCAGGTAACAGTAAGCCCACTGGCTCCTGGCTCTTCAGGTGAGGTGGGAAGTGCTGTTTCATCCTCCCTTTTAACTTCTCTCTCTCCTGGGACATCCTCTCTAAAAATCCTCTTCATTTTTCTGGAAAGTGGGCTGCTGGTGCCTGATTCTGATAGTCCTGCGGCAGTAAAGGGTATTCCTATGGATTTGGGGAGTACTATTTGACTATTCCAGCCAAATGAAGATTTATAATTGGTGTGTATTTAATCAGTTGAATCTTTCATGCTATCTATGGGCTAATGTACACGTGACTGCTCGGTACGTTTGAAATCTCTGGTTTTGAGTGAACACAGAATTTTTGTTAACAATCTGTTGTTGAACGCTGCTGTAACATGAAAGGAAGGGTGTTTGGTTCTGTTCTGTCTTGTGTTTTGAAAAGGAAGGGTTTTTGTTTGTGTTTAATTTTAGCTGCATTTGTGTGGATCTCCCAGGGACTTACTGCACAGCTGGGATTTGAATTCTGGTGTGAGCCAGTCACAAAGTATTTCCAATGCATTATCTCACTTAATTCTCCTTACAGTTCACGTAAACATGCCTGCACCTCTTCTTAGTCGACTCCACCGGTCCTTCACTCAGTAATCACTATTTAGTGACTACCCAACAGGTACCAGGTCCCCCGTATTCCGTGGTTTAACCAGAGAGGGACAGCGGATAGCTCCAAGTGCACGTGAACATCACGTTGTTCCCATCTATGAAGCCCGACCAAGAAAACCTGATGAAGCCCGAACCGCAGCCTGGCTGCGCGCGCGTGCGCCACCGGAAGCACTGGCCGAGGTCCCGCCCCCCGCCGGTACCGCTGCGGGGGCGCCGCACTTCCTGCCCCCTGCTCTCGGCTCTTCCTGGTGCCCGCCTTGTGCTCTCGGCCCGAACAGCGCTGGCGGTTTCGTGCACCTGTGCGGGCTCAGGAAATGGTTGACAAGGCGACCGGCAAGTTCAAAGGTCGCCCAAAGCGAGTTTTGTGGATACCATGTAGCTTATTTTTTTTAAACAGCTTTATTGAGATATACATCACATACTATATATTCCACTTATTTAAAATGTGTCAATCATTTTAGCATATCCACAGTTATGCAACCATCACTACAATGAATTTTAGAACATTTTCATCCCCAAAAGAAACTCTTTACCCATTAGCAGTCATTCCCCTTTTCCCTCAACTCCCCCCGCTCCCCCAAACACTAAAAACACTAATCTACTTCTTGTCCCTATAGTAATTTTTTTTTTTTTAAAGATTTATTTATTTGAGAGAGCGAGAATGAGAGAGAGAGAGAGTACGTGAGAGGGGGGAGGGTCAGAGGGAGAAGCAGGCTCCTCGCCGAGCAGGGAGCCCGATGTGGGACTCGATCCAGGGACTCCAGGATCATGACCTGAGCCGAAGGCAGTCGCTTAACCAACTGAGCCACCCAGGCGCCCCCTATAGTAATTTTTTTATTTTGGACATTTCGTATAAATGGAAATATACTATATATGTAAGGCCTTTTGTGGTTGACTTCTTTCACTTAGCATAATGTTTGCAAGGTTTATCCATGTTCTAGTATGTATCAGTATTTTCTTTTTATTGCTGAATACTATTTCAGCCTGTGGATATACCACATTTTATTTATTCATTCACCAGTTGATGGTCATTTGGGTTCTACTTTTGGCTATTATTATTTTTTTAAATTGAATTTTATTATGTTATGTTAGTCACCATAGTTTTTGATGTAGTGTTCCATGATTCATTGTTTGCGTATAACACCAGTTCTGCATGCAATATGTGCCCTCCTTAATACCCATCACTGGGCTAACCCATCCTCCCACCCCCCTCCCCTCTAGAACCCTGTTTGTTTCTCAGAGTCCTAGTCTCTCATGGTTCGTCTCCCCCTCCGATTTCCCCCCTTCATTTTTCCCTTCCTACTATCTTTTTTTTTTTTTTTAAACATATGATGTATTATTTGTTTCAGGGGTATAGGTCTGTGATTCATCAGTCTTACACAATTCATAGTGCTCACCATAGCACATACCCTCCCCAGTGTCCATCACCCAGCCACCCCATCCCTCCCACTCTCCACCACTCCAGCAACCCTCAGTTTGTTACCTGAGATTAAGAGTCTCTTATGGTTTGTCTCCCTCTCTGGTTTCATCTTGTTTCATTTTTTCCTCCCTTCCCCTATGATCCTCTGTCTTGTTTCTCAAATTCCTCTTATCTGTGAGATCATATGATATTGTCTTTCTCTGACTTATTTCGCTTAGCATAATACCCTCTAGTTCCATCCACATCGGTGCAAATGGCAAGATTTCGTGTTTTGTTTTGTTTTGTTTTTGATGCTGCATAATATTCCGTTGTATATATAGACCACATCTTCTTTATCCATTCATCTGTTGATGGACATCTTGGCTCTTTCCATAGTTTGGCTATTGTGGACATTGCTGCTATAAACATCGGGGTGCACATACCCCTTCGGATCACTACATTTGTATCTTTGGGGTAAATACCCAGTAGTGCAATTGCTGGATCGTATGGTAGCTCTATTTTCAACTTTTTTTTTTTTTTTTTTTGATTTTTATTTATTTATTTGAGAGAGAGAGAATGAGAGACACATGAGAGGGGATAAGGCCAGAGGGCAAAGCAGACTCCCTGCCGAGCAGGGAGCCCGATGCGGGACTTGATCCAGGGACTCCAGGATCATGACCTGAGCCGAAGGCAGTCGCTTAACCAACTGAGCCACCCAGGCGCCCTATTTTCAACTTTTTGAAGAACCTCCATACTGTTTTCCAGAGTGGCTGCACCAGCTTGCATTCTCACTAACAATGTAGGAGGGTTTCCCTTTTTCCGCATCCTCGCCCACATCTGTCGTTTCCTGACTTGTTAATTTTAGCCATTCTGACTGGTGTGAGGTGGTATCTCACTGAGGTTTTGATTTGGATTTCCCTGATGCCGAGTGATGTTGAGCACTTTTTCGTGTGTCTGTTGGCCATTTGGATGTCTTTTTCACAGAAATGTCTGTTCATGTCTTCTGCCCATTACTTGATTGGATTATTTGTTCTTTGGGTGTTGAGTTTGACAAGTTCTTTATAGATTTTGGATACTAGCCCTTTACGTGATACATCATTTGCAAATATCTTCTCCCATTCTGTCGGTTGTCTTTTGGTTTTGTTGACTGTTTCCTTTGCTGTGCAAAACCTTTTTATCTTGATGAAGTCCCAAGAGTTCATTTTTGCCCTTGCTTCCCTTGCCTTTGGCGATGTGTCTAGGAAGAAGTTGCTGCAGTTGAGGGAGAAGAGGTTGCTGCCTGTGTTCTCTATTTTGATGGATTCCTGTCTCACATTTAGGTCTTTCATCCATTTTGAGTCTATTTTTGTGTGTGGTGTAAGGAAATGGTCCAGTTTCATTCTTCTGCATGTGGCTGTCCAATTTTCCCAACACCATTTGTTGAAGAGACTGTCTTTTTTCCATTGGACATTCTTTCCTGCTTTGTCAAAGATTAGTTGACCATAGAGTTGAGGGTCCATTTCTGGGCTCTCTATTCTGTTCCATTGATCTATGTCTGTTTTTGTGCCAGTACCATACAATCTTGATGATTACAGCTTTGTAATAGAGCTTGAAGTCCGGAATTGTGATGCCGCCAGCTTTGCTTTTCTTTTTCAACATTCCTCTGGCTATTCGGGGTCTTTTCTGGTTCCATACAAATTTTAGGATTATTTGTTCCATTTCTTTGAAAAAAGTGGATGGTATTTTGATGGGGATTGCATTGAATGTGTAGATTGCTCTAGGTAGCATTGACATCTTCACAATATTTGTTCTTCCAATCCATGAGCAGGGAACGTTTTTCCATTTCTTTGTGTCTTCCTCAACTTCTTTCATGAGTATTCTAGTTTTCTGAGTACAGATTCTTTGCCTAAGATACTTTCCTAGGTATCTTAAGGTTTGGGGTATGATTGTAAATGGGATCGACTCCTTAATTTCTCTTTCTTCTGTCTTGTTGTTGGTGTATAGAAATGCCACTGATTTCTGGGATTGATTTTATATCCTGCCACTTTACTGAATTCCTGTATGAGTTCTAGCAGTTTGGGGTGGAGTCTTTTGGGTTTTCCACATAAAGTATCATATCATCTGCAAAGAGTGAGAGTTTGACTTCTTCTTTGCCAATTCAGATGCCTTTTATTTCTTTTTGTTGTCTGATTGCTGTGGCTAGGACTTCTAGTACTATGTTGAATAGCAGTGGTGATAGTGGACATCCCTGCCGTGTTCCTGACCTTAGGGGGGAAGTTCTCAGTTTTTCCCCATTGAGAATGATATTCGCTGTGGGTTTTTCATAGATGGCTTTTATGATATTGAGGTGTGTGTCCTCTATCCCTACACTCTGAAGAGTTTTAACCAAGAAAGGATGCTGTACTTTGTCAAATGCTTTTTCTGCATCTATTGAGAGGCTCATATGGTTCTTGTTCTTTTATTAACGTATTGTATCGCATTGATTGATTTGTGGATGTTGAACCAACCTTGCAGCCCAGGAATAAATCCCACTTGGTCGTGGTGAATAATCCTTTTAATGTACTGTTGGATCCTATTGGCTAGTATTTTGGTGAGAATTTTTGCATCCATGTTTGTCAGGGATATTGGTCTGTAATTCTCCTCTTCGATGGGGTCTTTGTCTGGTTTTGGGATCAAGGTAATGCTGGCCTCATAAAATGAGTTTGGAAGTTTTTCTTCCATTTCTATTTTTTGGAACAATTTCAGAAGAATAGGTATTAATTCTTCTTTAAATGTTTGGTAGAATTCCCCTGGGAAGCCATCTGGCCCTGGGCTCTTATTTGTTGGGAGATTTTTCATTACTGCTTCAATTTCCTTACTGGTTATGGGTCTGTTCAGGTTTTCTATTTCTTCCTGGTTCAGTTTTGGTAGTTTATAAGTCTCTATACTTTTGGCTATTATGAATAATTCTTCTGTGAATATTTGTGTATAAGTTTTTGTGTGAACATTTTTTTATTTCTTCTAGGTATAGACCTAGGAATGGAATTGCTGAGTCATGTAGTAGCTCTGTTTAGTCATTAAGGAACTGCCAGGGTGTTTTCCACAGTAGCTGCACCATTTTACATTTCCACCAGTAGAATATGAAGGTTCCAGTTTCTCCACATGCTCACCAGTGCTTATCATCCATCTGTCTTTTTTGCCATATAGCCATTCTGGTGGGTGTGAAGTGGTATTTCATTGTGGTTTCTAATAGCTTATGTTTTAAGTTAGACCACATCAAACATGCTTTCCAAATCTAGTGACACCTCCCTAATTACCTTCATGTGACACAATGACAAAGAATGGGAGCCAGGATTTGAGGAGGTAGACATGAGACTGAGACAGGTGGTGGATGGAGAAAGTGAGGGAGGTTATGGTGTTGCAGGGTCATCCTGTCCTCCATCCTCCTACTCCTAGCTTTGACTTCTGTTTTAGCCATTAAGGAGCCTGACACATAGTGGGTTATTGCTGGAGATCGCTGTCTTGTTCCCTCCTGACACCCATACCTATGAAGGTAATTTTTTGGCTCCTCCTATCAAGAGGTGGAGTCTATTTCTTCATTCCTAACTGGCCCTCCTGCCTCTAGACCCCTCATTCCCTTCAGTCCATTCTCCCTCCTCACTGTAGCCAGTGATTTTTCTCATGTTCAAGCCTGATCATATCCCTGCTTAAAATTCTAAAATGGTTTTTCATTACCTTGGAAAGAAGTTCATACCCCTTAATGTGACAGTTGAGTCTCTGATGGAGCTGACCCAGCTGATCTCTTTTCAGCCTCACCTCTCTTAAAGCCTTACACTTCCTCAGGGATGCCATGCCATGCTGTTGCCTCTGCTTGGAACACAACTCCCTCCCCGCCCTTTTGCTCAACTTCTGCTCAACTTTCAGGTTTCAACTAGATTTCACTTCTTCTAGGAAACTGTCCCTCACCCCATCCTCTCAGACCGAATTAGTTAGTGCCCCTTTTGAGCATGCCTAAGGCGTCTTGGCAGTCTCTCCTTTCCCACAGCACTTTTCAGTTTCTGCAACTTTCTCCACTGTTAGACTGTGGGCAACCAGAGGGGCCCCAGAGCTTGTTAAATTTTGGGAACTGACTGAAGCCCAGTAGTGGGATTGTCTGTTTATCTGTCGCAGCAAGCGTCTTGAGGGCTGAGGGCTATATCATGCATCCCCATGTTCAACGTAGTGCGTGGCACATGAGCCGTGTAGTACGTGGAACAGCAGGATGGGGACTGTTGCTTAGAGGTTCTGGAGTTGGGCAGAGAGAGTGAACAATAGTGCTTACAGTTAAATACGTAGAATGTACTGAAGCGGCCTCTCCATATTAATGCTAGGTGAGTAGGAAGAGTGGCACCAACCTGGCGAGAGCCCAGGTCTTCCAGACAAGCTAGTTCATTGAATTGATTGCAAATTCATTTCCCTCTCTAGTTATTGTTAAAACATTGTTGTTAGGATATTTCAAAAGGGAGAAAAAAGTTTCTGGTTTTCTCATTGATTAGTCTTTGACAGTTCAACTCCCTATATTTGTCTGTAGTAGTAGTGATTCTTAAGGTTGTAAAATTCCTTGGATTGTCTAGACCAGTAATTCCTGCCTGGATGTATCAAAACCGGAATTCTGATGTGATAAATCTGGTCTAAGTCACATGTGAGGTCTGAATCCTTATAATCTTTTCTTCTTGAAGAAAAGAGGCTTCAGAAACTCTACACTTGGTGCTAGTTTGTCCCTATGGAGTATAACTGGCTTTGCCCTTTCCCGTATGGGAATTCTTCAGCTCTATAAAGACTGATCATGTCTGCCCACCCCGCCCCACCTTACGCTTCCTCGTGTTTTCTCCTGGATAAACCTCTCCTGTTCTCACAGTGTACCCCACAGGAATCATCTCCAGGCCTAGTGAGTTTTGTTTGTAATTGCATTAAAGTGCAGAGCACCAGTGAAACAACCCCACAGCATGGACTGACCGATGGGGAGGAGGGTGCTGCTCTCACCCTACCTCTTGCCATTATTTCTTTTGCTCTAGCCTATGACCACTTTTAATTCAGTTTGCAGTTGGCATAGGTTGAGCTTATTATGGACTAACCCAAAGCCCACAGGTCTTTCTCACATGAACTCAATCCATGTCTGCTATAAATCTAAGTAATTGGCTTTTATAATCAACAGCTGGCATTTGTCCTCTCTCGTTAGATTGTATGTTTTGGTTCCAAACCAATTCTTTCGCAATAGGAAGCAGTAGGCTCAGAAGAGGGAGCTGTAACAGCCATACTTGGGGAATTAGGGCACCGTTATTCACTGCTGATTCCCAGTTTAGGAAGCAGCAACATGTGATTAGTCGGTCATTAGAGAACAGCCCAGACTGTCTGCATTTCTAACCAAGTCGTCATTGCTTCCATTCCCTGCCGTACAGTGCCCCCGACATTGTGCTGAACATGTTGCCTTCATTATCTCCTTTAGTCCCTGCAGCAGCCCAGAGCACACCCTGCTGTGAAATCCGGGTGTGCTCTGGTGGTCTGGATACATCAGATTCATTCAAGAATGCTTTTAAATAAAAGAAAATCTCAGGTCTTAGCCCAGAGATTCTAATTCAATAGGAATGAAGTGGGGCCAGGAAATGTCTTTTTCAAAAGTTTTCCCAGGATCCAGTGCACCTGTTTGGGAGTAACTTTTATAGTTGCTTGGCTCTTGAACAGCACAGCTTAGGTCTCATTCACCTTCCGCCCTGTAGAGCTTGCTGCAGCAGAAGCCCCCAGGGAAGATGGCTGAATCAAAGTTCAGATGCACAGTGTCAGGAGAGTGAAGATCGTCGGTGTTGTGAGTCCTGAGCTTTCTGAAGACCAGGCATGCAGCTTTCTCTGGGGGTCTGATAGCTAACCAGGGAAAGGGCTCAGCCCAGGGTGACTTGGCTCACAGAGGAATGGGGACAGCATTGTGAGATGATAAGGCTGCCTGGCCAGGCAGAGATCCTGGGGGCCTCTGCCCTTCCTGGGAAACAACAGAAATGACTGTTGTCCACGAGAATGCAGCTTAATCTTACCCAACCTTCAACTCATTGTTATTCACCAAAAGCCAAGCTTCAAAAAATGCTATTGGATAAAGATGGTACCTTTTAAACAGCTGTTCAAGGATAATGTTAGAAGGGCATACTGAGGATCTTTGCGGAATGTCCAAACAAGACGGCAGGGAACTTAGGACTCAGATGGTCTCATCTTCCACTTGTCCCTGCATCTAGCAGCTTTAACTTCACTACTTGGACAGGAGGCCAGTCCTGGAGTGTGGGGCAGGGAACTAACTTTCCTGGTGATGAGGGGCAGGCCTCAGACATGCCACCACCATTTTGACTAATTTTTATCCAGTAACATAATGTCAGAGCTGAAAGTGCCCTTTTTTTGATGGAGAAAATGGGGTCCTGAGAGGGACCGTACTTGCCCAGCGTTTACAGGGAGCCAGACACTGAGCCCTGGGTTCTTGTACCCCAACATGCTGCTGCACCAAAGCCCCCAAGGTAACTAACCTTGGAATAGACTTTTTTTTTTTTTTTTTAGATTTTATTTATTTATTTGAGAGAGAGCGACACAGATAGGGATAGAGATAGTGACAGGGAGAAGCAGGCTTCCTGCTGAGCAGGGAGCCCGACGTGGGGCTCGATCCCAGGACCCTGGAATCATGACCTGAGCCGAAGGTAGACGCTTAACCAACTGAGCCACCCAGGCGCCCCTAGAATAGACTTTTCTATGCAGGGGAAACAGGGTCCCAGTATCATTTACTGCACACATTTAAATAATTGCCCCAGCACCATTTATTGGTGAGTTAAAAGATTTCCCCACTGATCTGCAACAGCACCTATCCTAAACCAGTTTTCACACATGCAGTGGTCTGTCTGCTGTCCCACTGGTCTGTCTCTTCACGGTGCCAGTACGGCGCTGGCTTCATTGCCATTGCTCTGTCACTACATTGTGGCATCTGGTGGGGGGGGGTCTCCCACCTGTGTCGCATCAGATTTGAGTCAACTTAGGTTCTGTTAAAAAATAGCTGCGATCTGGACAAGAACTTTATAAATACATTTGTTGAGAAGGATTATAATAGCAAGTCTTCCTATCTACCAATAATAGTATAGGTCTCCATTTATTTAGGCTTTAACACCTTTCAGTGAAGTTTAATAATTTTCTCACACTAAGGTCATGAATATTTTTGATAGATTTAACTCCTCCTTACTTTTAGAGGTATTTTTTCTTGTTACTATTATAAATGGTAGTTTTTTCTTGATTTACATTTTGCATGTCATCAGCGTACTGAAATGGAATTTGATTTCTGTATGTTGATCTTAAATCCAGCACCTATTAATGCTTTTGTATTTTGTAAGTGGAAAATCACAATCCGTGAAAATGAGTTGTTTCTTCCTTTTCTATACTTTCCCTTTACTTTCCTTATGTTGTATTAGTGCACTGGGTGGGACCACACAAGGAAGAGTAGCAGTTATCAAGGGTATCCTCAGCTCACCCTGACCTTGAATGGAATAGTTCACACATTTCATTTGCTCTACGTTTTGTGTAGATCTACTTCATGAGGTGAGGGTAGTTCCTTTCTATTCCCAGTCTGCTAAGAGTTTCTATAGTTTGTTGTTTTTGTTGTTGAATGGGTATTAAATTTTACTGAACACTTTTTCTGCATCTGTTGACATCATCTAATTTTCCTTTAATCTGTTAATTATTTGGGTTCTTCTACCTCCTGAAAAATGAGAAAATAATCTGAAATATAAAGAAAACCTTGAGATCCTTTTATTGTCTGTCTTTGTGAGCTTCACACACACTGGCTATTACATAACAGACTAAAACCCAGAAAGGCTGCTTACTCAGGCTGCTTCCACATATTTGCTTTCAGGCTGGGCAGTGGACTGGACCCTGGGGGTGACAGACTGGATAGACCTGCTGGCTGAGGGCGGGCCAAAGAAGCTCTGCTCTGTCAGATGCAGAAAAGAGCAGGTCCGGGCACAGGAACACAGGGAACCTAGAGGAAACATGATGTAGATGCCAGACTGGAGAACGGACAAGGGAGGGATCGCTTTATCACCCTTGGACACAGCCAGCTTTACCTGAAATCTGAGGTAGGAGTGCCCCTTCCTAGTGCCCCCCCACAACCAGTCTGGAAGTGGGCAGACTTTTTCCCAGTGGGCCTCTCAGAAAATGAAGGTAATCATTTTTACTTCCAAAGAATTCTGGCTCCAGCTGAACACTGGAGAAGTAAGGTCTCTCACAACAGGTTTTCCAAATGGTGGACTCACCAGTGTGAACGCTGAGTGTGCCCTCATGATCTAACTGTGCACCGAATAACTCTCTCTACCCTGCAGGGGATCTTCAGAACCAGGGAACCAGGCCCATGAGACTTACAGGGCCATGACCACAAAGGTGACAAACCAGGACCAGCAGGAGCTCCAGGGAGCAGAGAGGCTGACTTAGCAGAAGGAAGAACTTTCATATTGACTCCCCTGATGGGAGAGGATTGCCTCATCACAGCAAATGGACAAAGACTTGATGACCGTCCAGCAGGAATTTCACAGAGCAGATTCATGCCAGGACTGGACTGCTGCCTCTAAAAAGTCCCTGCTAGCCCTGGAATATGAAGTGACACCAGCGAGAAATGCCTGGGTTTACTTAAGAGCCAAGGTGGTAAATGTAGTGTTTTGGCTCAGGACCATGGGGCTCATGGCATCATTCCACAGGCCCAGCTGCCCTTTGTACCATTGGCCTTGACACCTTAGGTCCCTTGAGTTGACCTACCTGCTCCCCAAGAGCTGGAGAGCCCTTATAAGCTATGTGCTCCTGCATATTTTACAAATTGGATCCTATACTGGCAGCGTGCCAGGAAGCAATGAGAGACTTCCAACACGACTTCTTGTCTGTGGAGGGAGCTGCTGTTACCTGACTCTGCCTCCATGTACCAGGGCAGCACAAACAGGGGCTTTATTGGTGGGGCTTGGGAAGCTGTGACAGAGCCCAGCATGCAGGCGGTGAGGGCTTGGATAGCTTCCAGGAGACAAGGGATGAGGGGACGCGCCTCAGTGGGCTCTGCTGCTCGGGGCACGTTGTCCCTTTGTCCCTTCTCAGTTCTTAGAGGCAAGTGTGCATGAAGAAGGTTCAGCACTTCACAAACTGGTGGGTGACCTCGTAGATTCCCACAGATTCCTGAGCCTTTTCGTCATAGTCAGTCCAGTCCTGTAGGGAAAAAAATGGCCCTGTCAACCTCATGAGATGGTGTAAGACGGTGGGGACAATGGCACTCTGGGACTTTAAAGGGCCAGTTCAGGCTCTTACTGAGATATTCATGAATATGTAGGACCTGGAACAGAGCTAGAGTGCATTCTGGGCAAGTCACTTAACATCTCAGAGCCTCAGTTCTGTCCTCTATTAAAAAAAGGAATAGTAACAGACTTCATGTTGAATGTTGAAAGCAGCAAATGAGGAAACACATGTAAAAGTACTCAGCATAGTGTCAGGCACATGTAAGAGCTCAGTAAATTCCAGGTATTGTTGTTATTAGGTGCTATGCAAACTGAAGGAGGCTTCTGTCCTCTTTTTGAGCCTGACCACAAGGCTTATGTAAGGTAGTAACATGTTCAGTAATACAACTGATTTTCATTATTCATGGTAGTTATATTCTACAGAATCACCACAAACACTGAATTAGTAAATAGCAAACCACTGCTCCCAGGGGAAATACAGGGTTAGGTTCTTGGAAACCTTGGATCACATTTTCTTCAACCAATCAATATACAACCTTGTTTTGGGTAGGTTTCCATTTAAAAATACCTTATATATAGTTGATTCATTAATATTGAACTCCCAGCCAACAGCACTAGAACTCATGCCTACACAAAGCTTATCTAACATGCATTTTCTCCATTAGGTATAACGCAGCCTTCCTGCTTGTGGAACACTAGGGAGCACTTTAACACTACACTTGGGGCCATTTAAACACCAAAATCACCAACAAAAATTAAAAAAAAGTGGAATCATCTTTCTATTGATCTTTGTTCACCGAAAGGGTAATTCCCACCAGGTACCCTACAGCACCCCGCAAGGCCCCCAAGTCCTGTACCTTCTCCTGCAGATTAATATCACTGAAGACTGTTCCCGATTCCACACCCTCAGCAGCAAACCCAGCCTGGAGGTGACAGGAAGGCAGCGGTTAGTCTGGGGGAAAGGAGGTACTGGTCTGGCCGCTGAGGCCTGGCCAGGGAACTGGCTCTTTTCATACCACCTTTGGGATGGGAGGACAGAGATGCAGTGTGAGCACCTGTTCTGGAATGCACTTCCTGGGCCTGGAAGCTTTCCCAGGCCTACGGTCGTTCCTCTAAAGGCCTGGGCCAGAGGCAGGGGGGTGGGGTAAACCTTTCCACTACCCCTGAGCTCCTGAAAGCCCCTGGGCATGTCATTCCCCTCTCTGGACCTTAGTTTTCTTGTTTAGGATACGGGGATGAGAATGCTGTTTTGTCTCCCTGCCTCATAGATTTGTCGTGAGGTGGAAAAGCTGCATAAATAAAGTGGGATGAGCGCTGGCTCTGAAATCAGATAGACCTGGGTTCAAATGACCGTTCAGTGCTTACTGTCACCCTGGGCAAGTTGCAAAATCTCAAGTTCTTTCCTTGTCTGAAAAACAGGACGAATAACTTCACAGGGTTACTGTGAGGCTTAAATGAAGTAATATGTAAACGTGAGCAGCACAATGCCCAACATACAGCAGGCACTTAGTAGGAGAGGTGAAGTCCCAGTCCCTGGTCTCTGGATGAAGCCAAGTTCTGTTGTGACTTCCTATATGCACCCCCCAAAGATACAGGTTACGCACCTGGGGCTGGAAATCAACTGGTTCAAGGCCTCGGCATTCAAATTCTACGATTGTCTTGAACTTCTCATTGTCTTCAGCCTAGGAAAGAAGTGTGTTGAGGAGGCAGGCCCAACTGGGCCCTTGGGAAGATCTCACTGCCCCTGCCCTTCCTGCCGAGTGGGCCCTACTACCCCTGGGAGCCCAGAATGGGACTCAGGAGCAATTCCTCCTCCTCTGGAAGAAGCCTGCATTGGGCACCTGCTCCTCGGGAGACCTTCATGGACACAGCTGCTGCAGAAGACAGACTGAGTTCCGGAGTCGGCCTGCCTGGATATGAGCTCAGACGGCTCGACCTCTCCTCCCAGCTGGGCCTAAGACTGTCAGATGGGGCTGAGGACACCCCCACAGGCTTGCTGTGAAGGTCTGACCTACGTGTCAGGTGCCCAGCCGTACTACCTGACACTGTGCTCAATAAACAGCAGATTAAATTATCGAAATAAGAAATATGAACAAGAATGTTAGGCTATAAAGTCTCCAGATTTTCCCAACGGCCCAGGATGCTTAACTGCGGCCTTTTGCTAAACCTCTGCCATGCTGTGAGGCAGGAGGCGGACTTAAAAGCCTTTGAGATGGGGTTTTCATGTGGAAGAGGCACCTCTGAGGGGACTGGTGTAACGAGGACATTCATGCCGACCTGACCCATGGGCTCAGAGATGCCAAGCACCGCACCCACACACTATCATTCTGTCCCTCACACCAGTCACGTGCCTGGCAGGGATGAGGCACTCTGTTGGCCCTGGTCTGCTTTTTGTTTGCTGGTGTGTCTTATTTACGATGTATCATTTACTTGAAAACAAGTCCTCGCGACTTCTCCCTTTAACTTCAGAACAAAGGTGAGAATTTGGTATAAATCAGACATGTTTCAAAAATACTAAGTAAGGGGGGTGCCTGGGTGGCTCAGTCAAGTGTCTGACTTCAGCTCAGGTCATGATCTTGGGGTCCTGGGACTGAGCCCTGCGTTAGGGTGTGTGCTCAGCGGGGAGTCTGCTTCTCCCTCTCCCCCTCCCTTTACCACACCCCCTGCTCGTGCTCACTCTCAAATAAATAAATAAAATCTTTAAAAAAAAAATACTAAGTAAGGAATGGGTGAATACAAGTAACTACCCTTTAAACAAAGAGACTCAAAGCACACACTCCCTCCCCCACCGTTTGGACTAATTTGTTACACGGTAATGTATAACTAGCTAATGTCAACATCAAGGGTGCCAGAGAAAGCTCAGGAGTCCCCCAGTGTAGACAAGGCAAGGGCTCCCAGTGATGGAAACTGAGTGGACAGGTTGGGCCAGAGGTTCCCTGAGCTCCCACAGCCCAGTGCTTATTAGAAAAGACACTGTAACAGCCTGTTTATGAATCTTCTGCCTACCAGGCACTCAGCCAGTGTATGGTGAATAAGTGACTGATTGAGTGAGTGAATGAGTGAACAAGTGAGTATATGAATGTCCCAAAGCAAGTCACGCTGGTGCAAACTCTAGAACCCAGGCCTCCTAGCTCCCAGCTTAGATTTAATCCCACCAAACCTGCCACCACAGCAGGAAACTTACATTGTAAGATTTGATGGTGCTGCTCAAAATCTCTGAAATGTAAAAGAGAAGACAAAGTTGACTTGAGTCCACACTCTGCCCCCATCCCTGTGCCCAAACGTGGCCCTGGGAAAAAGTGTCGGCTGCCACAGCCTGGGCACCTCAGGCCTGGGTCCACCCACAGCAACATGAGCCTGCTTTTGCTCTGGTACCAGGAAGATGTAGCCCCAGTTGGCAGAACTCAGGATTCGTGGCCTGACGTACCGATGGAGTTTTCCCTCGCACACAGCTTGCACTTCTGGACCATGGAGGCGCTGCCACGACCTCCCTTCAGTGCCACACTGTCCTGGCAAGGGTAAACAGAATCTCTAGTCACACATTAATTAGACATGATCCCGTCTACCACTTGTTAGACAGGTGAAGACATGATCCCATCTACCACTTATTAGACAGGTGAAGAGACCAAGACAAACAGGGAGCGCCATCTGCTAGGACGAGAATCCTGGGGAGCTTCTTGAGACTAAGAAAGGGACTCCCCTTGATTTTGAACTCTGCCTTACATTCCAAAGAAGCCTGTTCTTCCCAGTGTTGACCATGCTAATGGCTGCCCTTCCAAACCACAAAAAGCAGGGTCCAAAGACCTGAGAGATTAGGGCCACAGGTTCCCTCCCCAAATCCCTGCCCAGAGGCCTGTGTGTGTTTGTGTGTGGGTATGGTGGTAGGGGGAGTAGTTACCATCAGCCGAATATACTGCCACTTCTCTGAAATCTCACCACAGTTGCCACATTTCATCTTGGGGGAGGAAAAAGAGGATTAGTAAAGTAGTTGGCTCAGCTGGGCAGATGGGAAGGGCAAGAAAAGTGTGACGTAGGCAGGCTCAACCTACCTTCCTGTCCACAATTTCACCTCATCTTTACAACCAGCCCCACCAAGGACATAACCGAAATTTCTGTCTGGGCAAAGAACAGGTCAAGTGTTTCTACTGCTGGCGTGCCCGCCCGCCCTCTAAGAAGTACCCAGTCTGGCTAGAAATTCAAGGCTCCTTGAGTGCAGAAATGGCACCTTGTTGGGTCTGGAGCTTCCCTTGTGTTCTCACAGGCCTTGCAGGTTCCTAGTAAAAGTACTTATCGCTGTTGTTACTCCATTTCTCTGTCTCCTCTGCTAGACTCTGTGCTTTTTGAAGTGGAAGAACATCAATTCTTCAAGTAAGCCCTCGTATTCGAGCTTCAAAATATTTGGTAGTAAAGGTGGCCAGAAAAAGCTTCCTAAAAGGGATAGAGCTTTTGCCAGGTTCTGAGGGATGCTGGGGTTTTGACGAGGAAGGAAATAGAGCAGAAGCTCTGAGATCTGGGAGAGTGAAGGGCCTCACACTGCTCAGGTAAGAGGGGGGACTCTGTAGACCAAGCCACCAGAGTACCAGATTCACCAGTATGGGGTGGGGAGGGATGGAGGAAGCCACGATCAAAATTAAAACGATTTCACGATAAATAAAGCTTAATCAACAAATAAAACAGAAGCTGAAATTCCCCTCCTTACTAAACAATCCCAAGACCCCTTCAAGTCGTCTTTCGTTTAGTGTTTACAAAACATGAAATATTTCACGGAGGAAAAATTAAAAAAGGAATTGCGAGACATTACCAGTTAAGAATTAACCAATTCATTTAGAAAAGCGAACAAATTCTATTCAGAAAAATAACATTTAATGGCTATACATTTCCAATCTTGCTGGAGACAAAGCTCCCCTCGGAAACTGACTTTAGCACGGGACCGGGGCCCGGCCCCCGCCGCCCACCCCGCTTCCGGAGTCGCTCCCCCACCCGGAACCTCGCGGCACCTACAGCCCCTCCGATGCTCCTCCCTTCTCCCGCCTAGGGTCCCGCCCCTCCAGCCGCACCTTGAGGTACCACCGGAAGTCCTCACCCAAGGGGCGGAGGTTGGTGACATTCTCCAGCGTGGCTTTGAACTGCAACGCAATTTTCTGTAGAGAGGGAGGGCCTCAGCAAGTGCATCAACCGCGCCTGCGCAGCCCTACCGAGCCCCGGCCCCGCCCCTCCTGGATTCGCGCTCTGCCTCCCCCGCTCCTTCTCAGCGCGAGCCCACTTCTCTCATTCCCTCCTGGCACGAACTGCCGCCTCCCAAGTCCTCGCCACCTCCCCGTCCCTGCCCCGGCGGCAGTTTGCCTCCGCCTCACCCCCATAGTGGCTTGGTTCGGCACGACCCGGCCCGGCGACAGCTGCGGCCGCTACTTTCCGGCCCGTCGTAAACGGTGGGCGCCGCCAGCGCACCGGGTGCAGACTTCCGGCGTGCGTCGGGCGGGGCGGAAGGCGGGGCCTTCACGCGCTGCTGCTTACCGCGCGCGCTGGGCTGCCTTTTCTGTAAGATTAAGTGGACCTGGGGAGGTGTCGTGAGTCCGCAATTAGCCGGAGCTCGGACCCGCCGAAACCTATTTCCAGATATTTGCTGAACGCCGATCTCGTGCCGGCACTATGCTAGTTCGAGGGATACCGTAGCAAACACGACAGTCCCTGCGCGAAACCTCTGCCAGGGCTTCTTCGTGCCCCTCTTCACTACTCGGTCTTCTCTCACCCGACAACCGCTCGGTCCGTGCTTGCCTTCTGAGGCTTCTTAGATCGCGTCGGTTCCGCCTGCCCTAGGCCAGCTTCGCAGATCTGCGGGATTGGGGCCCTTCTTCTCTAAACTGCCCCTTCCTCCTTCCCCCAGGAGACCTTTCAGAGGGTTGCCCCGTGTACACGTCTCTCGCTGCAGTCCCCAACACTGGACACTTCCTTGCAGGGGGGCTCTTCTCTGGGCTCCTGGTTTATCCTTGTATATTACCTGAACCTTGTTTCATCTGTCCTTTTGTCCAGGGCACATCTGAGACCACATGGAAGCTATGGGTGTGGGTGTGCGACACTTAAACAGCCTTTAAGGTTCTCACGGTCATTTAAAATTTGGAGTTACTATTCTTGTCTACTTTACCTAATCAACTTACTTCATTGACCCAGGTACCCTTCTATAGAGAGGGATGCACTGGAGTTAGGAACCCTGACATCTCTGGTCCCAGATCTGGACCTAAGTTGCTGCTATCTTTGAAGGAGGCAGATTGTGTGTATTGGGGGTGCGGGGGTGCAGGGAACACTGGCCAAAGACTTGGGACATGTCCCAAGCTGGCCTGTCTTGTGGGATGAGCTTATCCTAATCACCTCTCCACAAATGAGATTTATCAAGCCCAGTTCCTTTCAGCACCCACAATCTGGTCAACCAGCAATTTGCCTAAGGAAGCAGTGCAATTTAGCAGCAAGGAAAAGTCCTTACAGATCTACATACTGAACAAATTCCCACACTGTCCATACCTAACAACTGTTGGTATTGATTTTAAAATGATTAGAAAACTTCTCTGCGACCAGGCATTATCCCTTATATTGTACTAAACCAAAATGTTTTCCTCCATACTGAAATACCTACAGATGTATCTATAAAAGAGGATTTAAAAAACCCCCTCAATGATATCTCAATAAAGCCAGAGGGGGAAAAACCCATTTCACACCTAAAATTTTAGAAAATACTTTATTAATATAAAATACCCAGTGTTCAAATTTCCTTAATGATGTCAATTTTGTTTTTTGAATCATGATCCAAATAGGGTCCAAACTGTACTGATTATGTGTTTCTTAAATCTCCTTTAATCTACCAGTTCCCACACCATCTCTATTTTATGTTTGCAATGTGTTTATTGAAGAAGCCAGATCCTCTGCCCTGGAGTTTCCTTTGGATATTGGTTGGATTTCTATCGTATTTTCTTCTTCTTTTTTTTAATCTATTGTATTTTCTAACTTTTCTATTCTCTTATTCCTGTAAATTGGTAGTTATATCTATAGTTGATTAATAGATTTTTGGCAATACTTCACATAGGCTGTTTTAAAAAATAACTGAGGAGAGGTCACATGTTCAGGTCGTTACAAAAAACTGCATTTTGCTATGTATTTATTAAAGACAGTCATTTATAGTTTATAAAAAAAATATTGTCCTGATATACACAAAAATGTCCTGATAATGGTAATTAAAAACAGGTACTCCCAACCCCCCTTGTGTCCACATCAATTTTCCATCTAGATTGGCTTAATCTTGAAGTGTAATCCAATAAGACTGAAGACCAAACACTTCAGGTCCTGGACAAGATAATAAAATACTCGTAAGCCTTCTGGATCCCTATAATGCAAGAGGAAAAACATGTTTAAAAACCTGGAAAAAACTGGCAAAAAACCAAAAACAAAACATTTAATAACCCAGATTATTTACATAAAGGCATTTACAGAATTAAAACTTTAAAAACAACCAAGTGTCCATAAAGAAGGAAAAGGCTATGTGCTATATATTAAACGAGATCATTTTAAATGTTAGTTTTTAATGGGGAAATAGTTACTATTAAATGAAAAAATCATTATTAAAATAACAGATTGCTGATCTCAATTATATTTTTTGTGCTTTTTAAAAGTTAAATAGTTTTTAATGCATGCAAAATAGATCAGAAATACTTCAAGATATTAATGGTTGTCTAATTGATAAGTTTGTAGGTGATTTTCCCCCTTTTATTTTTCTGCATTTTCTATACTGAGCATGTATTACTATCAGAATTAGTAAAACTTATTTTTTATTTATTTTTTAAAAAGATTTTATTTATTTATTTGACGGAGAGAGAAAGAGCACAAGCAGAGGGAGAAGCAGGCTCCCTGCTGAACAGAGAGCCCGACGCGGAACTCGATCCCAGGACCTTGGTATCATGACCTGAGCTGAAGGCAGCCACTTAACTGACTGAGCCACCCAGGCGTCCCTAGGAAAACTTTTTTTAAAAAGAAGTACTAAGCAGGACCAAGAGGCTAAAGATTACTACGGCACAACTGGCCAAGAACAAGGAGACTGTCCAAAGGAAGACAATTACACCCAGCATGGACTACAAGTGAGCCACTGGGGCGCCTGGGTGGCTCAGTCAGTTAAGCGTCTGCCTTGGCTCAGCTCGTGATGTCAGGGTCCTGGGATTGAGCCCTGTGTCAGGCTCCCTGCTTTTCCTTCTCCCCGGCTCATGCTCTCTCTCTCTCACATAAATATATAAAATCTTTAAAAAATAAAAATAAAAGGGAGCCATATCTAATTCCAAATCCTCAAAACACAGGAGCTGGATGTTGCCAAATTTTCTTTTTTTTTTTTAGGTAGGCTCCATGCCCAGCATGGAGCCCAACGTGGGGCTTGAACTCAAGAGCTGAGCTGAGATCAAGAGTCAGACCCTTAACCGACTGAGTCATCTAGGCGCCCCCAGAGGCTGTCAAATTCTAAGGACTCTTTGTAGCATACAGACTCATGTCTCAGCTTTATAATCTGCCCTACTGACAACATGAATTTTTAAGTTTGTATTCTAAATAATTTCAAGTTTCACCACTGTCAGACTATAAGATGTGCTAGTCTGAATGGCCAACACTGAAAAGGTGTTCAGCTCGACCCAGTGACTCTACAGTTTACCTCAAGCACCTGTTTTGGCATATTTCATTTTCTGTTCTGGCCAGATTCTTACTCTGGCTGCTCCTACGACATTACTGTGTGTGTGTGTCACTGAGAAGCTCTGTGTAACACTGACTGAATAAAACATCAAAAGCAACAGGAGAATGCCCTTGAGAATAATTTGAACTCTCTCATGATGAGAACAAAGCTGGCCCCTTCTTTTTTTTTTTTTTTTTTAAGATTTATTCATTTTAGAGAGACTGAGTGAGTGAGAGAGACCAGGGCGGGGGGTGGGGGGTAGAGGGAGAGAGAGTCTTAAGCAGACTCTGCACTGAATGTGGAGCCTGACGTGCAGCTTGATCTCATGACCCTGAGATCACAACCTGAGCTGAAACCAAGAGTCGGACGCTTAACCAACAGCCACCCAGGTGCCCTGACCCCTTCTGTCTTGCCATAACGGTCCCAATCTGGTTAAGGGTTTCATATCAGTCAGCTTCAAAACTGACACGTCTGGCTATAAGGGTCATATACACTTACTTGGATTGATTGACATCAATAAGAGAACCAATTTTTGATGTTGTGAAAGAAATGTGTTCATCTCCAATGACAATTTCAAGCTCCTAGAAACATTTAAAAAAACTGTCAAGCCAAGTTGGATTTTCCATCAACCACACAGAGGATCTATCATCTGTCAAATCACACAAACTCTACAACATAAACAAGACCGGTTCACTCTGAGCACTAAATGTACTGGGTCTAGAAACAAAGAAATTAGATACTGGTTTAGTCCTTGAGTAGCTCATACTCTTAGAGGAAGATGTGTTTGTGAGGCTCTACCATTTCTGGGATTTGGAAGAATTTACAAGTTTTATATAGGAGTTTTCATTGTTAAGAAAGTGGAGTAACATGTATAAATCTTATGTTTTAAAATACCAAGAATCTAACCTTTCTGGGCAACATGGGACGAGAAGAAGTCTAGACCTTGTGTTTGATCCCAGCTTTGTCACTATCAGCTGAATGCTCTTGGGTCTCAATTTCTACAGTGACACAAGTAGCACAAATCTTTAAAAAATTTGTGGGAGTGCTCACCGCGTGCCGGCTATTGTTCTTGTGCGTGGGACAGATCAGCAACACCAAAGGTCTGTGCCCTTGTGGAACTGCCAATCTAGTGAGTCCTACTTCTTTTTTCTTAATTTTTTCCTATTTCTTTTTGATTTATAGTTTTCAATTATGAAAAGAATTCTAACAGAAAATATAGAAAACTATGAAACCAATGTTCTTAACACCCAGATGTGAAAATGTTAATAGGCTGTCATACTTGTGTCAGATTTTTTAAAGAAATAAAACGTTACACATACAAAGTTTAGGTCCACCTCCCATTCCATTCTCCCTCCTGCATCCCAGAAGTTGAGGTGTATTCCTTCCACTCATGTTTTTAGATTTGGTAGTATGTTTTTAAATTTTTACATAAATGATCATACTATATGCATCCTTCTGCTTTTTTCATTCAACACTGTTTTTGTATGTGATCTAGTTCATTAGTTTTAAATGCTTTAGAATATTCCATTCATATCCTTATTGAAGCAGACTTAAGTTCCCAATTTATTGTACTATAAACAATGTGGTGAGAATATTCTTCTATGCATCTCCTTGTATGCATGTGAAAGTGTCTCTACGAATATTCCTAGAAAGTGTAAATTTTTTTTCAATTTTGCCAGTTATTACCAAATTATTTCCTAAAATGGTTGTACTGATGTTATTCCCACTAGTATATAAGATCCCCTTTTTCTTTCTCATATCCTTTTTATGTTTTTAAAGATTTTATTTATTTATTTGACAGAGACAGAGACAGAGATAGCGAGAGCAGGAACACAAACAGGGGGAGTGGGAGAGGGAGAAGCAGGCTTCCCGCCGAGCAAGGAGCCCGATGCGGGGCTCATTCCCAGGACCCTGGGATCATGACCTGAGCCGAAGGCAGACACTTAATGACTGAGCCACTCAGGTGCCCCTCTCATATCCTTTTTAAAACTTGATGCCCCCCACCCTCACTTTTTGCTATTCTAATGGGTCTGAAATGGTATCTCATTATTTTCCTAATTTTCACTTTCCAAATGTAGATATTTTCATATATTTATTGGCCACTTGTTTTTCCAGTTCGTAAATTGCCTGTTCAGAACCTTTACACATTCTGCCACCGGGTTATCTTTTTTCCCCCCCCCCAGTTATCTTTTTATTATTAATTTGCAGTTCCTGATATATTCTAGATATAAACCCTTTGCCAGGTATGTTTTGCAAAGATCTTCCTTCAGTCTGTGGCTTATCTTTCAACTTTATCATGATGTCTTTAGCTAAACAGAAGTTTTAACTTTAAAGAAGTCTCATTTATCAATCTTTTCCCTTGAGGAATTTAAAATATTCCTTCTCTACCCAAAATAATAAAAGATAGTCTATATTTTGTTTTAAAATCTTGTTTTATTTCTACAAATGGTCTAACTGAAAAATATTCTATAAACACACTGCCAACTGATACAATTTGTTAAACAATCCATCCTTTTTCTATTAATTTGAAAGTTCACCTCTGTCATACCCTGCTCTGCGTTCTCATATATTCATGGGTTTGTTTCTGGGCTCTCTGTTCTGCTCCATTGTTTACTGGTCAATTCTGAGGCAATATCACAGTACAGATGACTGTACCTTTTCAAGAAATCTTCAAAATTATCTTTGTTACTCTTGTCCCTTTGATCTTCCATGAATTTAATGCTCTCTTAGGCTTTAGGAAAAATCCTGTTGTGATTTTTATTTGAATTGGAATGAATTTATCAATTATTTTAATAAAATTGATATAATAATTGAGTTGTTCCATCCATAAAAATGATACATATTTTTATTTTCTTCTATAAAGCCCTTTTAAGTTTTTTTTTTTTTAAAGATTTTATTTATTTATTTGACAGAGAGAGACACAGTGAGAGAGGAAAAGGGATATATAAAGAAAAGCAGGTGGAGTGGGAGAGGGAGAAGCAGGCTTCCTGCCGAGCAGGGAGCCCAATGTAGGGCTCAATCCCAGAACCCTGGGATCATGACCTGAGCTGAAGGCAGACGCCTAATGACTGAGCCACCCAGGCGCCCCAAAGCCCTTTTAAGTTTTATACATCTTATTAAATTTACTCCCAAGTTCTTTATAGCTTTTGTTGCTATGATGAATGGAATTGTGTTGTAATTACCTTATCCAACAGGTTGTTGCTAGTGTATAGGAGTATGCCCTGTTCTCTTCACAGGACTACTGTGATTGCTGAATGAGTTAATAGAGCTGAAAATTAATGGTAAAGCAAAATACATAGACATGATTTTACTGAGAATCCGTGGACATAAATTAAAAAGTTAACTTTAGAAAGTACTCAGGATGGGATTTTCTTTTCACTCTTTCTCAAGAGTTAGACTAGGTATTTATCCAAAGGATACAAAAATAGTGATTCAAAGGGGAATATGCACCCCAATGTTTACAGCAGCAATGTCCACAATAGCCAAACTATAGAAAGAGCCCAGATGTCGATCTACAGATGAATGGATAAAGAAAACATTAGCCATCAAAAAGAATGAAATCTTGCCATTTGCAATGATGTAGATGGAGCTAGAAAGTATTATGCTAAGCAAAATAAGTCAGAGAAAGACAAATACCGTATGATTTCACTCATATGTGAAATTCAAGAAACAAAACAGATGAACATAGGGGAAGGGAAGGAAAAATAAAAGAAGATAAAAACAGGAAGATAAACCATTAAGAGACTCTTAACTATAAGGAACAAACGGGGGGTGCCTGGATGGCTCAGTTGGTTAAGTGTCTGCCTTCGGCTCAGGTCATGATCCCGGCATCCTGGGATCGAGCCCCACATCGGGCTCCATGCTCAGCGGGGAGCCTGCTTCTCCCTCTCCCTCTGCCTGCCTGGTTGCCTATTTGTGATCTCTCTCTCTCTGTCAAATAAATAAATAAGATCTTAAAAAAAAAAAAAGGAACAAACAGGGTTGCTGGAGGGGAGGTGGGTGGGGGGATGGAGTAACTAGGTGATGGGCATTAAGGAGGGCACTTGATTTAATGAGCACTGGGTGTTATATGCATCAGACGAATTACTAAATTCTACTCCTGAAACTAATAAAACACTATATGTTAACTAAGTTGGATTTAGATTACAAAAAAAAAAAAGTTGGTCCACCATTTTGAGGTGAATTAGGAATTAACTTATATGGGTTTTTATATTAATAAATATAATTATTATTGAGCTTTTACTACACACTGGTACTATTTTAGTCACTAGAGATTTAGCACTGAAAAAAATAGGTAAAATCCTTGTACTGAAGGAGCTTGCAGGGGTATATGCAAATCTGTTGCAGTGGGGGGAGGAAAAGGGATATATAAAGAAAAGCAAACAAGACAATTTCAGACAATAATAAATGCTACAAAGAAAATAAAACATCTTATTTAAAAAAAGAAAAGAAAACGGGAGAGGACATTTTAGATTGGATGGATAGGCAAGACATCACTGAGGAAGTGATGTTTGAAACCTGCAATAATAAAGACAATATTGGATAGACTATTCCAGGCAGGATGCAGCAAATGCAAATGTCCTAAACTAAGAACAACCTAGGTGTGTCTGAGGAACAGAAATGAGGTCAGTGAGGTCTGAACACAGTAAAAGATTGTGAAAATGGTAGAAGATAAGGTGGGAGTTCGGATTTTACTTATTTATTTATTTTTAAGATTTTATTTATTTATTTGTCAGAGAGGGAGAGCACAAGTAGGGGGAGCAGCAGGCAGAGGGAGAAGCAGGCTCTCCGCCAAGCGAGGAGCCCGATGCAGCACTCAATCCCAGGACCCTGGGATCATGACCTGAGCCAAAGGCAGACTCTTAGCCGACTGAGCCACCCAGTCGTCCTGGATTTTATTTTAAATGTAGTGGGAAGGCAGTGGAGAACTTAAAATCAGTGGAATACATTTCATTTTAAAAGATTAGTCTGGTTTCAGGATGGAAAAACAGGCTGTACAGGACAAAAGAAAAAAGGAAATCAATTACAAGTCTAGATTAGGAAGGTAGCAGTTGAGGTGGAGAAATAGCTTCCCTGTTAACACACTCGAATATGACAGTGCGGGGCACCTGGGTGGCTGTCCATTAAGCGTCTGCCTTCGGCTCAGCTCATGATCCCAGGGTCCTGGGATCGAGTCCTGCATCTGGTTCCCTGCTCAGTGGGGATCCTGTTTCTCCCTCACCCTCTGCCCCTCCCCTTGCTTGTGCTCTCTCTCTGTCAAATAAATAAAATCTTAAAAAAAAAAAAATGACAGTGGCCTTTATTTTCATTACCATAATGGTCTTCAGAATATATATATAAGCCATGAATTTAAACACATATACCTAGCTGCTTGCATGATTTTCCTTCTATTAGAATGCTGAAATAACCATGTTCTATTTCTCTTTGTATGTTCACAATGCTTTGTCCATAGTAGTTACTCAGTATGTGAGGTGGGCAGCAAAACCTCTGAGAAGGGCTGGGGGGAGAGTCACATGAGGAAATCCAGGGCTAGGCTCTAGGTGGTTGTAAGTACCACTGGCTCTCTCTGTTCCTCCCTGTGGGATTACTGCTTCCTTAGATAAAGGTGCTGTAATCTGCTTTGTGCAGGGCGCGCGCGCGCACACACACACACACGGATTCAATGTCATATGCATGGCAGTAAAACTCATGTTACTTGTAAGACTTCTGCACTATAGGACAGTTACTAAAACACTCACCTGCCGGCCCACTCGGTCAGGGGGTGGCCACAATGCATCATCCTCTTTGGTAATTTCACTGTCATCAATTATTCTCTTCAGTTCCTCCATTACACTTTTATGTACATAAGCCTGAAAGCAAATTAAAAAATGGGATTTAAGTTGCATCCCTAAGCAAGTGTTCTCACTCAGATAGATAGTGATGAAAGATAAAAACAAAAACAAAAAAAGCCTGCTCCTACAAACTAGTTTCTGGCACCTCTGTAAGGGGGATGGCATTCAGGTGTGAAGAAGGCTGGGCCAGAAGTGCCCAGTGACTACATCTCAGACCCCATCTACTTGTTTCCACTTCTCGGCACATCCTGTCCACTTGGACCTTCTCCTTGCTTACACACCCAACTCACACCTGAACCCAGAACAAAAGATCTGTAAATAACCCTGGTTATTCCTAACTAGATGACATGCTTATGAAGAGCAGAGACATGTCTTTAAAACTACATTTTGTGTATTAGTCCACATTAAATATAAGGAGGCTGACATGTGTGGGTAAACATAAACCTGAATGCTAGTTAAACATAATAGTATGAAAATATACTGACAAGACATTTTCAAATGTGACAAAGTGGTTAAAAGGAAAGAGAAGCTTTGATGTAGCCTCGAGAGCGTGGCAGAAGTTATACAACATGGAGCGCACGGACTGGACAGAGGCAGGCACAGCCATCTCTTGCTGGCCAGGGTGAGGTGACTTTGAACAAGCCCCATAATTAATATCTGGGCCTTCACTGTAAAGGGTATATAATACCGCCCATCAAATAGGCTTATAATCAGGGTTAAATAAAATCGTTATGTGTATAAAATACCAAGTGCCACGCCTGGCATCTAACGTGCATTCAATGATGTGAACTGCTTTCCCATGCCCCTGTTCCCCATTCAAATGCAAATTAAAGAGCGCTACTGAAAGCTATGCACCAGGGAATATACCAAACACTTTAAGTATAAGGTATTTAATTCTATGATAGCACTGGAGAGTGGGGGGTAGGTTTTATTATTTGTTTCTGCAGACAAAGAACAGGGAATTTGCCCAGGGGCACATAGTAAGTAGCAGATTCAGGGTTTAAACCAAGATTTGCAAGACTTTAAATGATTACCAGTAAGTGATTCAGCACTGTGAGAAAATATAAACTAAAAGATGGGAGAAAAAATTTAGAAGGTGTCCATAGATACGTCTATACTTCTCTTTTCCGATACTACTCCCAGAAAGAACAAAAACAAGACAAAAGGCTAAATTTTAGTGAAAGAAAGGCTCTCAGAAGGCTCATTACCTCTTTTCTGATCATGACATCATTTTTGTAATTGCTGTTGTTGGCATATCTCAATTTCCCTGTGAGGAACAAAAAACAAATTCAGTGTATATTAAAAACATATGAGTAAAGTATCATTAGCTCACCAAGACTATCAGCTGTTGCTTAAAATGTATCCTAGTTTTCCCTTCAGTGTCTACCAGATTCACTACCTGTACTTCTGGTGTTCCAACAATGGCAGTCTTGTCAGTTCTTCACTTTAGGCTATTAAATAGCCTCAAAGCCAAAAATACTGCTGACATTGAATTATAATTCTTGCAAAAGGCAGCTCAGGTGTGATAAAAGAACACAAGCACTCTTTTGTGACTCTGGCAAATCATATCTCTGCAGGTTAATGTCCTCAGGTGAAAACAGGGAGAGTGATGGTAACTTACTTGCACACAGGGCCTCCTGAGGCTCAAATGAGTCGTGAAAGCAATTTGGAAACTGTAAAATGCTGTTTAGATACTATTCATATGACCATGCAACATTCTGATCTATTCCTATGATGGAAAAGTTGTGGTTTTATTATTAAGCGTATTTGGTATATAAGGCCCTTTGTGTATATGTGCATCCAAAAGGGTCATCTGGGTATATGCTGGGTATGAAGGAAAAGATAGAAGGAAACACATGAGTTTTTACCCTTGGAATAGAAGGCACGCATGTAAACACAGTATCTTGTCATTGTTTATAACTGGGGTTTGTCAGATTCATCTTTGTGCCCCCATTTAGTGGGAGTTTTCTGTCATCTCTGATTCCTTTTCCTTCACCACAGTGGCCCTTCTCCCAGATCTTATCAAACAGCAAAGTCCTATTGGTTCTGCCTCCAATAGTATCCTAAATCCTATCCGCTTTTACTAGCACCCTAGGCCCAATCAACATCCTTTTTGTCTTGACAACTGTAACTGTCTCTTAATAAGCAGCCCTGTCTCCAGTCTTGCCCATTTTGCACCCAATGATTAGAGATCACATCTTTCTCTCCTTAAAACTTTCCAATTGCTTCCTGCTGCATTTATTTATTTTAAGATTTTATTTATTTGACAGAGAGAGAGAGAGAGCATAAGCAGGGAGAGTGGGAGAGGGAGAAGCAAGCTGCCCACTCAGCAGGGAGCCTGATGCGGGGCTCGATCCCAGGACCCCGGGATCATGACCTGAGCCGAAGGCAGACGCTTAACGACTGAGCCACCCAGGCGCCCCTTCCTGCTGCATTTAGAATAAAATCCAAACTCTTTGCCATGGCCTATAAAGACATCCATGGTCATGCCCCTGCCTACTTATCTGACATCGTCTCCTACTATTCTCCTCAGAGCTCACTACTTCCTCAGCCGTACTGGCTACCCGAAACATGCCTCCTAGCTCATTCATGCCCTACAGCCTTAGCCCTTGTTACTCCCTCTGTCCAGAATGCTCTTCTTCCTGAGCCTCACAAGGCTGACTCCTTCTTGTCAATCAGGGTTCAGTTCGAATACTACTTTTTCAGAGAGCGCGCCACTGGCCACCCTGCTTAAGAGCAGCCCACCAGCACTTAATCCATCATTTTGTTTTATGTTCTGACCACTGGTCACTATCTGGAGTCTTTTTTGTTGTTGTTGTTGTTTGCATCTCTCCCAGCACCAGAATATACGTTCCATGAGAGGAAGCTTGTCTGTCGTTCACTCCCGTATCCCAGATTGTGAAAGAGCCTGGCACAAGGTAGGCAATCAATGTTTGCTGAGTGAGGCATTCTAGTAAAAAATGTCACCAAACAGAAGTCCCTGCGCATGGAAAGAACCAGTGGAGCGGTCACAGGAGTGATCGTTTCAGATCCGCGCCGCAGTCATCAATACCTTCCTCTTCTAGCTCCTCGCACATTCCGGAACCCCGGCCTCCCCACTCGCCCGACCCCAGGCCCAGTCCTCGCTCCCAGGGGGCCAGAGGCCGCTCTTACCGTCGGGTCGGAACTCAAACTCCAGGAACTCATGGCCGAATTTGCCCTTATGACCCACGTAGTAACGCAGATAAAAGTCACTCTCCATGGTTCACGAGGAGGGTACCAAGCCCAAACTTTACCTGCAAGCCCCACCGCCGCTGTTTGCGCCCACCACTGACGTTTACCTGGGCGCGCGGAAGTGACGTCAAGGCAAGGCCGTCGGCCGTGGCGAGGCGGCCCCGGTCTCCCCCATTCCCGGAAGTGGGGGCAAGTCTGGCCCGTTCCCCGGCGGAAACAAGGCTCCTTTCTCCCGAGGGCGGGGCCAGTGGAGCCGTGCCCCGTCGGCCGGAGGCGGGAGCGAGGCTGAGGCTCGCCACCCGGGGTTCTCGCAAGCTGGAGGCCGAAGGCGACTGGAGGACCCCTGGGTTCGGGCGGCGGGTCTGGAGACCTTGCTTCGAGACTTCCCGCTGAGCACGCCGAGTGCTGCGCCCTTTCAGGCTGGACGTCCATTTAAGTACACCTGACTTGTGTGCGTCGGGCAAAGCTGATAACCGTCCCTGGACCTAGGTCTCGATAATAAAATGGGGTTAAATGAGCTGACCTCACAGGAAAAAAAAAAAAAGGTTAAGTGACCTGACCCCACGGGGCTCAGCACACGATGTTTCAGAAGTTGGCTGCAACTGAACTTTGCTGTTTACGGACCAGTTCAAGGAAACTGTTCCCAGAGACGCTTTTCCCGAATCCACGGTGGAGATTGTCATTTCCCTGGAACTAATTTATCTCCCATTTTAGCCCTTTTAATTTTTATTTTTTTTTATTTCTACTTTTCCCTTTCTGCTTCACTGGTCTCTAGAGTAGGTGCTGTGAGTAGAAGTTAAACTGAATATTTAATTTCCCATTCTCGTTTTCTATGCACTGCTTACCCAGCAGTGATTCTCAGTCCTGGCTGCACAATGGCATCATTTGGGAGCATCTTAAAAATACTGATGCTTGGGCCCCACCCCAAACCAATTAATCAGGTTCTCTTGCGGTGAACCTAGGCGTTGGTATGTTTTTGCAAAGCACCCCAGATGTGCTGCGATTGAGGACTGATGCCCAAGAGGCCCTTGTCTTTTCAGGCCAAAGTGGTTGACCTCTGTGAAGTCTTTCTGGCTGTGGAAAAATTTTCCTCCTTGAGTAGGCAAAGGACAATCAAAATCCTAATTATTAGAAGATTGCTTTAGCTCATCAAAGTTCCAGCCAGAGGGGGGAATGAAATCAGTTCTAGAGACAGTGCTGAGATGGCATCATTCTTGGGGCCTGGCCGCTAACTGTATACTGTTCTGTATTGAGGTCAGTGGTCTCTTGATTCTCACTCCCAGTCTTACCATTACTCCTTTTATCCCCCCCCCCAAATAATTGGTAGCAGAGTGTAGAGTGGGTGTGAGAGGGGAAAATCACTGGAAGCTTATGTTAAAATAATCCTTGTGCGACTTGATTCACTGTGACTGAAGGTGAACTGATTAACATTTTGGACCTCAAGTTTATCTTTAAAATGAGAAAAATAATGTTATACATCTGGCAGGACTGTTGTAAAGATAGGAAACAATATCTTGGAAATAGGAAAAATACTTTGCGAACTATAAACTGTTATAAAACCGTAAGGCATTTTATTAAAAAAATGGGGGATACCTGAGTGGCTCAGTCAGTTGAACATTGGACTCTTGATTTTGGCTCAGGTCATGATCTCGGGGTCCTGGGATCAAGCCCTGAATGGGGCTCTGTGCTCAGGGGGAGTCTGCTTGGAATCCTCTCCCTCTCTCTTTGCTCCGCCCCCTCACTCTCTCTCTCTCTCTAATAAATGAATAAATCTTAAAAAAGAGAACACTGGATATGGGTGGTAACAAGGGAATTGTATAAAAAAGAGAAGGGAACCACCAGGTATTAAGCACCTAATAAATGTGAATCCATTTACAAATGTTTGTTCTTTGAATCCTCACAACAATCTTGAAGTGGTAATTGCAATTAAGTATATAGATTCATCAGGTAATTACCACGAAGTTATTGTCCAAGAGTAAAATTATAAAAATTATAAGGTGACTGCTGAATCTGAGCATCTGCAGATGTGGCAAATAACAAAAGTTTTGAGAAAATTTAAAGGACACTGGACTCCAGTCAGGCTGTAAGGTGATCCAGGTTTGGAGGCATGAGATAACATGGTATAGCTGAAAGAACACAGTCTGTGTATTTTTTTTTTTTTTAAAGATTTTATTTATTTGACACAGAGAGACACAGCGAGAGAGGGAACACAAGCAGGGGGAGTGGGAGAGGGAGAAGCAGGCTTCCCACGGAGCAGGGAGCCTGATGCGGGGCTCGATCCCAGGACCCTGGGATCATGACCTGAGCCGAAGGCAGACGCTTAACGACTGAGCCACCCAGGCGCCCCACGGTCTGTGTATTTGATGTGCCTGAATTCAGCATGATTTACTGCGCATTTACTGTGCTATGTGCTGGGAATACGATGGTGAGCAAGACAGACCTTTACAGAACTTGCAGAGGAGGCAATTAAGGAGCATACAAGAATTATAATGTAGAGATAAAGGTTACAAATAGGGGAAACACAGAATACTATGGAAACACACAGGATGGTTCCTAATCCAATCGAGGGGCCTAAGGGAAGTCTTCCTGAAGGAAATGTTCCAAATAGAGGGCCCAGACCGTGTGGTTAGAATACAGAATGAGGTTGTGCATATAGTAATGAGGTTGGAGAACGGGCAGAAGCCAAATGGCTTACAAGCCATATTAAGGAGTGTGGGCTAAAACCCAAAGGTATTGGATTTTAATGCAAGGGAAACAGATGAAGAGCTTTAAGCAGGAAAGTAGAAAGGATGGTGGTGACATGACCTATTGCATTCTAGAAAAAATCACTCTGGCTGCAATATTGTAGAATAGATTGGAAAATGGAAAGATTAAAAGTATGAAGTTCAGGGGGCACCTGGGTGGTTCAGTTGTTAAGCGTCTGCCTTCGGCTCAGGTCATGATCCCAGGGTCCTTGGATGGAGCCCCAAATCGGGCTCCCTGCTCCGCAGGAAGCCTGCCTCTCTCTCTCCCCCTCCCCCTGCTTGTTTTCCCTCTCTCGCTGTGTCTCTGTCAAGTAAATAAATAAAATCTTAAAAAAAAAAAGTATGAAGTTCAGATATGTAGTTGCTAATCTATGATGATGATCGTCCAAGATAATGGTAACCTGTACTCAGGTAGTGGCAATGGAGATGATAAATGTGGATGGATTTGAGACAAGACACCATAATGTAAGGGACGGCGAAGGAGATTAAGATGTAGCCAGAGAGGTAGGAAAAAACCAGGAATATGGTGTCATGTGAACCAAAATAAGAGTATTCCAAGAAAGAGTGCCAACAATGTTAAATACTTCTTCCAGGTCAAGGAAGATAAAGACTGAAAATATTTATAAGATTTATAATCAAGGAGGTCTTTGGTAAAAGCAACCTCAGTGGCCTGGAAGCGGAGGCAGGACAGAAGTATTGGTATGCAAATAGGCAAAATTTGTTGTGGAAGCAGAAACTACCTAACCCTAGGAGTTAGGTGTGAGTCTGAGAATGGAGGATTTGTGGAGGAAGAGTCTTAAGCGGAGTAGCAAGGACAAGCAGGAGTTAGCCTGATGAAGAGGCAGAGAATGCCGCAGGTAGCATGCGCTGAAGGTACTTTGGGGATGCTAAATGTAACCATGAGACTTTGGGTAGTTCCTTCACCCATTTCCTCATCTACAGAATAGGAACAATATTATTGATAGTATTTATTTCATAGGATTGTTGAAGGCTAAAATAATTTATGTTGAATACTGGGTACACATTAGGGGCTCAATCAATGATAGCTTACCCCCCCCACCCCTCATTAAAGCATCACAATGAAACAACACTTCAGATTTTAAGAAATGAATTTAATCTCTCTCTAGAAACAGTGCACTGATTTTACAAATGTTCACATTTGGTTTTTCGTTCACCAAGATGATGTCAGTATAGCTAATGAGATGCAGCACGCCACCCTCTGCTTCTGGAACAAAAACCAGACTGCAAAGGGCACTGAGTACAGAAGCTAATGAAACTCGGAATGACAAGACAAAAAGAGCAGAAACCGTTAGTGTGACCCAACATTCTAACATGCCTGTTACATCAAATATGGTCATTTGAGGGTGTTGGGGGGAAGACAAACAAGGAAAATTCATTTGGGTACAATGTGATGGAGTCTGCAAACCAGTACTTCACCCCCAAATGAACAACAGCTGTAGAGAACAAAATGCTACTTTAAAACACATGGTTCATACAGGTATGTTTTCTCTTGTAGTTTTTGTAAAAAAGTATCAAAACCTTCATGTTTTTAAATATATATATATACATATACAGGTGGCTTTTTTAAAATTACTTTTTATAGCACAAAGTGTTTGCAAATGCAGAGGGTTTCTGCTGATTCTTGACTATGCACATGGTGCATAGCCTGAATGAACAGAGCTTCCTGATTTCTTATATTAACTGAAAATTTGAAGCTGTACTTCCTCCACCTCTAAGTTCTCTGTATCCTGAAAATCCCCAATACCTTAAAAATACAGTGTGAGAAGACTCCGATACTCTATCCTCATGCATTGATGGGAAAGGAAGTTATTTACTCTGAATGTTTTAATTCCTAACTCATTTCTATTCTGTGAAATAGTACGGCTGGAGTTAGGGAGAGGAGTGAGGCTCACATTCCTGTGCTCTCTCCCGACTCCCACCGGCACCAGACTAGACAGTGCTTGGGGTTCCCTCTGCAGACTACCCATCTCCAAAATTTCGTTTTCTCGGTGTTGAGAAAATCTCAGAGGCTCTTGACAACATGGAGTGCTGCTGTGAAAATCCCATTACCCTTATATTCAAAAAAAGGGTCAACTCAAACATATGAAACACAGTCACTATTTCCCTTTGGCCACTGGAAAGCTGGAGGCTAAAGACTGTCATGTCTGCAAAGTGCTGGCGATGCATCCTGCTGAACTCTCCATGATGCCCTTGGTGCCTCGTACACAATAAATGACTAAGAAATGTTTGCATAACTGAATCAGAAATTAAACATAAGTATTCTATAAAGTGCTTACATTGAACCTGTCTTTCCATTCAGCCTCATTTCTTGCTAAGTCCCCCTTGAGCCTTTTGCTCATTACAATGAATTACATGCAGTTCCTTCCAGTCCCCATGCTGTTTCATGTCTCCGTGTCCTCCTCTGCCTGGGGCAGCCCGGACACCCCAACTTAGTTTTCAAGACTTAGTATAAGGTCACTTCCACAATGCCTTTCTTGACCCCATCCCTTATCTCCTTATGTAGAAATGACCTCTCTCTCCTTTGTGCCTTAAGAGTACTCTGAAAAGAATCTATTCCTTTTTTGTTTCCACAGGTCTTCCTCTACTGTTAGTGAACTCCGTAAGGACAGAAAACACTTGAGTGACCCGTCCATCTGCAGTGCCCGGCACTTAGTTGGTACCTGGCAAATGGTTTCAGTGAATGGATATACTGCAATCACAGAGAAAATTGGAAGGATCATAGTACTTATTGCCATAAATTTAATTCCGATCTCATCTTGAGGTTAAAGGTTACCTCAACCTATTTTATAAATAATCAGGCTATCAAGAGTAAATAAATAAAATTTCAGCTTTCTGTTTCTGGGAGGCTATCTCTACCAGCGTCTTCATAATTTCACTGGAAAGATAGGCCAGTAGATAGCAGGTTTGGTACAATGTTCAGGCAGCCCAAAGTAGTCTCCTAGAGAAGGAAAGGAAAGAAAAGGTCTAGGACCAGTTTCTTTTAAACAGAGAAAAAAAGTGTCTGATAAATCTTCTACCCTCCTGGCCTTATGTCTAGGTTTCCCTCTGGCTCTACAGTCCGATGACTCTATGATCTGTTATTGGCTGTAGGTACATGACAGCACAGGGGCAAAAGGCAACAGAAATGCAATTATACCTCAAAATGAGGTTCAGAAGCCTCCAAGACTAGAGAGGGAGGATGGACCTGACCTCCTCAGATTTCATCTTATTGACTACCATCGGACACGTGAGGACTCTGCAGTTTGTCTTCCGTAGCTTGCTTCCGTAGCCGCCTCTTCCAAACTGCAGCTGTAGCATGTTCAGGAAACATGGATGTCTCTGAGAAAGTTGTGTTTCATCATCCTTTTGAGATCTCAGGCTGAACCATCCTGACTCCATTTTTTTGTTTTGTTTTGTTTTTTTCTGGGAAGGCCAGGATCTGACTGACAGTTTAGAAACTACACATTAGTCACCGTTCTCATTTCCCCAGGGAATTCTATTTCTTTGGAGACGGGTCATAGAAAAAGTTGCTTGTTTCGTGTAAATCTCAATGTTTTTGTCATTTTTCTCCAGTCAAAAATAATTTTACTTTCCATTCTTGAAAGAATAGTAGTAAGTGATTAAGCTCCATAGGAGTTGGCCACCTGTTCTTAAAATCCTATTTGGTATTGGTCTTTAGGTCAATTGCCTCTCAATGAATGTTTCAGGACTACAACACATGCATATCGTGAGGAAATTGCTTGTTTATGCAGAGCATAGGGCCAAGGCTCCAGAACACAGTTGTTTTTCTCAGAAGTGAGGAGATCATGAGTGACGTGAAGAAAGGTTCTAGGAGCAGGGTTATAGAACTCCCGAATGCCTGCCTGGAAATGCGAAGGGTATCAAGCTGGTGAGATATCCAAGCTTCACTGAGTTGGGGGCTGCTGAGGGGAGGGGTGTCAGAATTTGTTCAATTTGTTCACATGTCTTGTCCCTGGCTGTCTGGTGGGAGTGAAGTGGCAGAACAGCAGAGTTAAGAAAAGATCAGATCTTGGAAGAGAGAGCTGGTGGGGACAGAATTCCTTCTGGGACGGTAGGATTATGTTTTCAATGGCAGACCCCACAAAGAGAAAAGAGCACTTCTCCCACCTCTCCCAACGCCCAGGAAAAACAAAGAAAAGTGTCCATAATGAAAAAAAAATCTATACATATACCCAGAGTTTTTCCTTTTATTTACAAAGTAGTAAACCAAATCCCTGTGTGAACATATATATCCAATATACGATAATGTTGTATATGCCATTTCCCCCTTGTAGGACTTCAAGTTTGGCCACTTTTTCTGACTTCAGCCAAAAGCTACTTTCATCTAAATGAACACACGATGGTAGCAAGCCTATGTTGTTTCCCCCACTTACAGGAAATGGCAGAGAGGAAGGGAAAGGGAAAGGGAGAAATAGAGATATAACAGAACCTATTCCACTGTCCTTATCCTCACCCACTGCATATCTCAGAGGTTCAGTGCCTGAGCCAGTCTCTACAGGAAACTTGGGCTGTTCTAGCAATGTCTCCACTTAGCTCTCCACGAGTAAGGATGGCACCCTAGGAGTGCTTCAGAGGAAACATAATGAATTCAACCCAAGCATCCTGAAGGAAAATGAAGTTACTTGAAATGCCAAACTTTAAAACAAGGGGCCGAGGTTCGGGCGTGTTCTCGCCTGAGCTCACAAGAACTTCTGGCACCGTGTGAAGTCTGTGCACTGGCCTCAGCCACAGAAGAGAAAGCCCGAGCGGGAGTCCCAGCAGCCATAGGGGAACTGAAAGCCTATGCCTGATGGACTAGGACCCCAGGAGTTGCCAGAGGTGGAAAAGATCTGCCTCTTCCACTACGTGTTTACACAAACCACGGCACCCATTTTTTTGAGCCAAATTTCCAAAGGCTTCTCTGAAAACTACAGATACCCCTCCGTGGACTGTTTCCCCATGTTTTTCTCTGTATGGATTCGAACAGCCCCAGGTGCGCCTCTTCTCTACAGATCTGTCTCTCTCACACACATACACATAGAAACGTAAACGCACACAGAGTCTGCATGGTGGGCCAATCATACCAAAAATAAATACTCTTGTGTCTCTAAATTACTTATAGAACTAATCTTATTTTTTGAAATATGTTAATAAATAATCTAAGTGGGGGAGGGAGTTGAAGTGTTTTCTCCTTTTTTTCACTTATGTTGATGGATAGCCACAAAGCATAATCATTTTATATACTAAAAAAAAAAAAAAAAAAAATCAAACCCAAAACTGCAAAATCTAAAAAAGCTCCCCCCAAACCAAATACTCTCTGTAAATATAGTTTTAAAATGATGAGTAAGCTACTGTACCATCAGCCCCATTTGGTTATGTACATCATGTTAGTCACTCAGCAGTAGCCATTCCATGAAATCCTCATGGGTAGTGCAACCAGTTAAAAAGTGTATAAAACATTATACATATAAAAACTCTCACATCCTTTGGATGTTTGCAGTTCATCATAACTTTGTGGTTACCTTTCCGCAACATAAATTAAAAAGAAATCTCTCACACACACACACACACACACACACACACACACACACACAGACCCATACACAGAAACCCCTTCATCCAGGCATACACCATCCAGAGAGTGTAGTGCATGGGACTGAATTCCATGAGGCACGAAGGGAGTGGTCCCATCCTCAGGGCAGTCCATCATCTTCAAGGCTTAATGCCACTCGCTGGGGAGACAGAGCAAAGAAATCACCATTAGACCCACAGGAGCGATTTACTGAGTCCCCACCAGGCAGCAGACATTCTATGACTTTATAGGCATTAGCTCCCATAATCTTCATACTACCCCAAGAGACAGGTTTGTCATATTTATTTTACAGATGAGGAAACGGAGACTCAATGAGCTTTAACATTTGTCCTGGATCACATAGCAAGTGGGTGAACTAAAATTTGAACCCAGACCCGTGTGAACCCAGAGCTGTCGCTCTCTCCATCATTCTCTTCTGCCTCGTTGTCAAGGAGCGCTGGGGAGATCTCAAGTTTCTCAGTCCTTCCTTAGAGGATTTTAGGTTTTTTCAACATTAGTGGGTTAGCTCTAGCAAATGTTTAATACCAGGCCATTAGCTACTTGTCTCTAGCTTGTGAGTCACAATTAGGCAGGCGATCTGCCGCAACCCTCTTAACTGATTATACAGAATCGGAAGGCAATACAGGTCAATTAAATTCAATCCCTCTTTCCCTCAACCCTACTTTTTAGTCATTAGATGCTAGACTTCCCCTGTCACAAGTGGCTGACCATTAGTGGGCTGAGCCCATTAACCCCTGAGCTGGTCTATTCCATTGGAAGAGTGGACAGTGGACTTAACCTCTTTCCTCTACTGACAAGAAATCTCTTTCTCTAAATATTCTGATGTTCCCCGGTTCTCTTAGACTCAAGAGAGTTCTGTACAGACAACCCTTGAAATCTGCGGACAGTGTCTTGAGTTCCCTTCCTTTCCTTCTGAGTGTTTTCTCCTCCAGGCTACACATCTAGCTTTCCCCAACTGGGTCTGTTGTAATCCTGTTTCCCACTTTTCCATTTCCTGGGTACACTCCTTTGGGCAGACCCCGGTGTTTCAATATTTTCCTCCTAGCTAAGTGAATTTGGGCTAACCACTTTACCTCTCTGGGCCTTGGTTTTACCATCTGTCAGATGGGAGTAAGAACAGGACCTACCACATAGAGTTGTTGAGGAACCAAACAAGAGCATCTCTGTAGAGTGCTTAACACACGTGGGGTCCAGAGTATTCTAGATCAACCTGACCAGCATAATAAAATAGAACCAGACTAGCATTTCCCATCTGTGGACAGTCTATAGACAATAAAAAGTGACCCCACTACCTTTCAAATCATGTTTGGGTTATTTGTGGTTTTGCGTGAATGCCATGGCCTTGCTCTACTAGCATAGACACTTGAGACTCTCTTCTTCTAGTCCGGTTACCCTCCCTCTCTCTCCAAGACAGATCTCTAGACCAAAGGCAGTGATGGTGGAGCTACCTGAGAAAAGGACAGGGGGGGGAGAACAGGTTGTTGAGGATACTGATTCTCAGAGCTCCCAGGCTATTTACCCCATGATGTAAGTGGAAAGAGCATGGACTTTTGTGTACATACAGACTGGAGTTTTTGTCCTGGTTCTGCCACTTCTTAGTTGTGACCCTAGGCAAGTTACTCAAATTCTCTAGTCTCAGTTTCCTCATCTGCAAAATGGGGCTAATCATATCAACTTTATAAAGTTGCTGTGAAGACTACACAAGGAAATGTACATCAAACACCGAGCAGTGTCTGACACACAGGAGGTTCCCACTAAATGTCCCTTTCCTCCCTTTCCTACTCTATTTCTCTGCAGCCGGCAGGAGCTTATTCCTCAGGCCTTAGATGCCTCAGGAATCGCTCCTCCAGAGGCGTTATTTGCTCCTTGGGACACAGCGCCACTTGACACGTGTAGAGTGCTTTGTAACTCACAAAAGCTCTCGCACGCGTGCTGTCTCACCTGAACGCTATGAATTTAGGAAGCAGATAGAATGGGGGTTATCATTCTTACTTTACAAATAGAAGTGAGCAGAGAGAAGTGACTAAGGCCACAAGGCTATGGAGCAGTGAAACTGGGAGCCACCTCCTCAGGCTAAGCTCAACGCTTCTTCCACTGCCCCCCACCCCCAATCTGTAAAACTTGGTCAAGCACCTATTTGAGTGATTGGCCGAGGTTAAGTCTCAAGGCCATCTGCCAGCCCTCCTCACTTGCTCAACTTCATTTCCCATGCCTCCCCTTCATGAATAATGTGCTTCCACGGCAAGGCAGTCTGCTCTGCCCCATACGCGATCATTTCTTCCTCGGGCCACTTCCTCGGTCTACGGTGAACTCCTCTTTCCTCTTTGCCCCAACACCCAGCTTACAATTTGCAGCCTTCCAGGACCAGAACGCCTTCTAGGATGGGCCGCACCTGCCTAGGCTCACGCCCTCACTCACCAGCCCCTCAGACTCGGAGTGGCGCTGCCCTACCTTGCACTTGACGACAGGCAGCTCGGAAAGAGGGTTCTTCGGGAGTTGGTGCGGCTGTGACCTTGGTTCCCCCGGCAAGACAAAAAGCTCCTTGAGGGCAGGGGCTGGGTCTTCCAGTTCTCTGGTCTCCCCAAGACAGGGCTCTGCCCACAGTGGGTGATCAAAGCTGCTGATTGCCTGACAGGGGGATGGACTGGATGACCTAGGAGGTCACACTCAGCCCCCTGACTCTGCTATACAACCACGACATCCGCTCCAGACACTTGGCGGTCCTCGCTCCCCCAACAAGCCAGGCCCTATTGTACCCCTCAGCCTTTGCACCTGCTTCTTTCTGGAATGCCATTTTCCTCCTTCTCTTGCTGAAAAACTGCTATTAACCTCTCAAGGATACAGTTCATCTATCACAGCCTCTGGGAGACATTCCCTGCCTGGTTTCCCAAACAGAATTAACAGCTCCCTTGTTGATGGTCCCTCAGCGTTTGCTCAGCAAATATGTACTGGCTTCCAGTACGCTATGCTGTGCTGGGCCCCAGGGAAACAGATGAATTCAACGATCCTGGCCTCAAGGAGTTCACGGTCTAGTGGGGAGACCAATGAGCAAAAAGACAAGTTGACTACAGTGTGACAGGTGCTGGGACGGAGAGAGGCTGTGGAAGAACAGAGAAACCAGGGAAAGCTTCCTGGAAGAGAGACTCCTGAGCTCCGCCAACGCACTACGCACACAGCTGTCCGACAGTAAGTGACTCTCACCCCCCCCAGCTCCTCGGAAGCGGGTATGTTGCTTCCTTCCTTGTGCACAGCGCATATCCGGGACAGCACTGGGCTTGCAGCCAGCACACAGTGTTTGTGTGAAATGAACACATCTCAATCGCATGGCCACAGTTACCCTTCCAGGCCAAAGGTTCTGAAAACGTACTCAGCAGAAAGAAAGATGTTTGGTTTCTTTACCCTAGGAACAGCCTCTAGCTACGAGGTGGTCCTGATACATTTCCACCCCAACCACCTGCCCCAGCGTTTCTGTGTCCCCAGGGCCTAGAATAGTGTCTGGCGCATGGTAGGTTCTTGATAAATGTTGGAAGGAAGGAGGTAGGGAGGGAGGGAGGGAGGGAGGAAGGAAGGAAGGAAGGAAGGAAGGAAGGAAGGAGGGAAGGAAGGAAGGAAGGAAGGAAGGAAGGGGGAAGGAAGGAATTCTTCCAGCAAGGGATACTTACTGCAGGATAGACATGGCCAATCTGAGCAGTCCTCCCTATGTGGAGCTCATCTTCGTCCTCCTCTTCCGTTGTTTTCCTGTACACCGGGTTGTCGAAATTCATGCTTTTGGTGTTCTTCCGCTTCCAGTTTCTCCAGATCAGGTAGCCACTCATGCACAGCAGGGCTATTACCGCTGGAGAAAGGGACACAGCACGCTGAACTTCCAGTAGGCTCTAGCCCATCGCTCAGATGTCAGGGCATTTCTCGCCCCCTCTCCAACTTTCCTGCCCCTTGTTCCTCAGGTGGTTCTGCGTGTCCTTTTTCTGCTGCCTGGAAGCCCTGCTCCTGTATCTTCCTTTATTAACTGCCCATCTTTCAAGACCCAGCTCAAACGCAAAGTCTCCTCTGCTTCTAGAGGAACAGTCAGCTGCTCCCTCCTGTGTGCCCGCAGCCCACAGTACTGTACTTTATATGTGTACCCCCAACCAGACTGAGCTCTTTGTGGGCACAGACTGTGTCTTCATCACTCTGCCTCGCTCAGTAACGTGTACTGAGTGAATGAGTGAATTTCTTCACCACACCTTCATCCTAACACTGCGGCTTCCTTAGAATTCTCTGAGAAAACCATTCTCTCCCCAGATGGAGGGTGGATGGTGGGCTGGGGCTCTGCAAGAAGAGGAGCATCTCTAGAAGGGAACACAGCAGGGAGACACCAGCTCTGACGTGCAACTGATGAACATATGAATGAGTAAAGGAGGACATTCTCTAACACAGCTGGGCAAAAATGGGGCAAGCAGCTTCACGAGATAGTAGGGGATCACCGTGAGCTTTCAAGTGGAGGCTGATGACAGCTATCCAGGCTGCTCGAGAGGGACTTTTTTACTTTGGTAAGACTGTGATCATTGATACTCATTAAAGACAGGAACAAGGCCAGGACACCTGTCACCACCACTACTGTTTATTGTTCCAGAGACCTAGCTCTGGCGTGAGACCAGATCAGGAATGGAAGAAGACACACGGGGAGAGGGAGAAACCAAAGTGTTAGTATTATCAGTTCCGTATGTTCAGAAAATCTTGGAAAAGCAGATGAAAAACTATTAGAAATAACTTCAGTTCATCAAGAATTAACAAAAAGGCAATAGCTTTCTTATTAATCAGCAATAACCAATTAGAAAATGGAATGGGATGAGAACACATTCACAGTAGCTTAACAAAAAACTATAAAATACCTGGAATAACCTAACAAGAATTGTGCAAGTCCTATTTGATCTATACAATTTTACAGAAGGATATAAAAGAAGGCTCAAGTAAATTGGGAGAAGTGTCATGTTCCTGGATGGGAAGCTTCGATATTGTAAAAATGTGAATTCTCCCCACATCAACTTATATATCCAAAGACTAAGATTCCATCATTAAGATGATTCTAAAGTTTATCTAGAAGAGAAGTTGAAAAAAAAAAATCTAAGAAAATATTGCAAGAACAATAATGCTCTATTAGATATTAAAATCTAGCGTGAAGTTGTTCTTGCAGTATATAGGAACAGACAGATAATTGGTGAAGGACAATGAACAGCCCAGAAGCAGATCAAAGTATGGATAGGCATGTAGTTTATAATAAAGATGACGATTCAAATCAGAGGAAGGGATTATTCAATAATGGTCTTGGGAAAATGAAAGAGGCCGGTAGAAAAAAAATAGTTAAATCTCTACGTCACAGCATACTCTAAAATAAATTCCAAATGGGTTGCTGTCTAAATATAAAATAATATTTAGTAGAAAAATATATGGGGAGATATTTTAATAATTTACAGTGAGGCAGACCTTCCTAAGCAAAACACGAAACCCAAAAATCGTAACACGAAAGATGAACAGATCGGATACTTAAAATTTTTAAATTTATGTGTGGCAAAAAGAAGCACAAATATATTTAAAAATCAAGTGGGAGTATGGAAGAGAATATCTGTAACGTATATTACAAAGGTTTATTTATTTATTTATTTAAAGATTTAATTTATTTATTTGACAGAGAGAGACACAGCGAGAGAGGGAACACAAGCAAGGGGAGTGGGAGAGGCAGAAGCAGGCCTCCTGCTGAGCAGGGAGCCCGATGTGGGGCTCGAACCCAGGACCCTGGGATCATGACCTGAGCCGAAGGTAGACGCTTAACAACTGAGCCACCCAGGCACCCCTATATTACAAAGGTTTAATATTCATTATGTATAAATATTTCTACAAATAAGAATAAGAACCAACAGAAATGCCAGGGAAGGAATACTCATCTTTCACCCCTCAGAAGAGCAGAAATTAAAACTGTTAATTATATCGGAGGGGGTTCTATCAGGGAAACAGAGTACACAAGCCCTTCTATCGAGTAGAGGATGGCAGGAAAGGGCTTCTCTTTCATTAAACAATGTTCAGGGTATTTTCCGCTTACTCTACTCAAAATCAGCCCGCCACAGTCTCTCCATCATCTTTCCTGTTAAAGCCTTTCAAGGCCAATTCAAATGGCATCTTCTCGGGAAGTACCACTCCCTCTCCTCCGCAGGGCATCACGCTGCTCTTACAGCATGGTGTAATACACATTAACACCACTCCTGCATCACTTTTGAGGACCAAGTCTGATTAAAGACTGAAGGCTCTTCTTCTTCTTCTTCCCTGGATCCTTGGCACTCAGCAGAGTCCCCTGCACAGTGCAGAAGTTTTGAAAACATTCACTCACTAGCTCACCACTACACTGGGGATTTCCAAGATTAATGGGCAAAGTCCTCGTCCCTGAGGTGCCCGTGGGCAAGCAAGGGAGATCAACCTATGAATGGGCAGTGGCAATTCGAAGACCCCACCAAGAGATGAGACTGGTCCAAGAGACAGCATATTCAGGACACTATGTGAACAGCGGGGTGGAAGAGAATAAATCAGCCTCTGTGGTTCTCTGTGAGCTTTAACCAAATGTTGTATTTTGGCCATATCAAACTTCTAGTTCCAAACCCACCCGCACCCCGCTCTCCCATGCTATTTCCCCTTCCTGGCTTTGCTTCCTGCTGTTTTCACTGCTTGGATTGCTCTGGGTTCTTCTTCATTGGGCTGACTCGGCGTGAGTCATTACCCGTCATTTCCACTCGGAAACCTTCCCTGCCCACTTCCCTTCTCTTCCGATTCCAAGTTAAGTACTTCCTCAGCGCTTCCACTGGACTGCCTGTGGCTTAATTTTAGACTTCCCATGTCATCGTCCAATTAATTATCTGTTATGCGTGTCTCTCCAACAAGACTAAACTTCTGGAGGACAGGAACCGTGTCTTATTCATTTTTAACCACCTTTTCTCCACTTATCAGTCTGCTACATCGCAGCTGCTTGATAAATGTTTGTTGAAAACCAAACAGAAAGGACACAAGACAGCACAATTTACTAAAGGAATGGCAAGCAGCGCTCCTCATTAATTCAACAAATATTTTATTTCCTACCATGTGCCAGCCACTGCTAGGAGCTGGGGAGAGGGGCGAGCAAGAGAGGCGCCAGCCCTGTGCCCACGGAGCCAGCAGTTCACCTTCACATGGCCGGCATGCGGAGTGTGAACGCTGGGGAATAGGGAGGCATTGGGACGGTTGCCTGGGGCCAGGTCCAGAAGGGCCTTATGTGCCAAGCTAAGAAACCAAATGACAGCACTGGGAAGTGGGCAAGAAGGCTGCCGGGGCAGAAAAAGTCTGAGCCACAGTTTCCTCAATGGGACAGGTAGTGTGCTAAGTGTTCCGTGCTAGTGCTTTTCCCCAGAGCCTGAGCTCGGTTTTTCTCGTCTCCCTAGAGACTTGGGGCCACACTCACCCATGGGCACGAGGATCCCAATGACCGCAGCAGTGACTGTTGAGCCCATCTTGCCGCCTTCATTCCCATCTGCAAAACACAAACGTGCAGAATGATGCTCCATCACCGTGAGCCCAAGTCCTTGCTGACTTCAAGCTGTAAGAACTACCCAGCTGCTTCTTGCCCTCATTCCAAGGTGAGGATCCTGGCTAAGGCCTAACAATTCAGTCTTTCCAGATCCTATCAAAACTCGGACAGAGGTTATCTTCATTTCACACACGGGGAAACAGAGTCTTACTGGGGTTCTGGGGACTCACAGAGAAGCTGCAGAGCTGGGACCCAAACCCAGGACGTGTGCCCCGAGTCCCTTACCCTTCCCACAGTACCACGTGCCAGGAAGCTGTGTGTGCGGGTGGTGCTTGGCGGACTAAACACTTAGGTCTCTATGTTGCTGACTGACCGAGGCAACGGTCTTTTCCAGCCCATATCTATTGCTTTGTCTCTGTTGCTTGGGCGGTCTGTCTGTCCGTCTGCATTATCAGCTTATTTTCAATAAGTAATTAAATGGGATGCACCAACAGCACAGGCTCCTGGGGTCAGACATCCTGGGTTCAAATCCCAGCGCTCCTGCTCGTGTGGGCAAGTTACCTACCTCCTGGGGACACTGTGAAGGTCAAATGAGATAATTCACGTAGAGTGCTTCCTGCGCCCGGTGCCTGGCACAGCCTTGCCTGCTTCACAGCGGGGGGCCTGCCTGGGAAGCCTGGGGCAACAGTGCCGCCCGCTCACTGCGCATGAGCAAGCCCCGGACGGCGAGGGTCAGGCCCAGAGCAGCAGGAAGCCGGAGGGGAGACCCTGAGCTCCCGAAGCTCTGCCCCACCCGAGAGGGCCTGGAACTCACACCACCTGCCTCTCTGAACTTCAGGGTGAGCGCTCAACTCTGCAAAGCCAGCTTCTGCCAGCAGGATGGGCCCGATGAGAAAGGTGCTACCAAGCTGCTTGGTTTCTGGGCCACATGTGGGAAAAAGTTTTAAAGATGGTTTATCTTCTTAAGTGAACTCGCCCTGGCAGGTGACTCAATTAAAAAGGTATTTGCTGGCTAATGAGACAGAACATTTCTGGCCGTGACAGTTACTGCTCCCGATGATTTCGTTAAGTGCTGAACGTAATTATTTTCATGCCAGGGTTTGGAAAGAGGCACAAGCAGACCATAGTGACGGTATTACTATCTGGGGAACTGGCTGAGGGGGCTAAGAAGAGAGACCAGAGCTTCTGAGGTTTCCAGACCAGAGGGACACCCCCACATCCACAGGTCAGTACCACGTGAAGCCAGGGACACGCCCAGGGACAGCAGAGGCTCTGCATGCGAGCCCTTCTGTTTACACCACCTCCTCTGTCTCTCCAGGCAATCTCGTGAAGCAGGAGGGGGAAGGGCAATTATCATTCCCACTTTGTAGGTGAAGAAACTGAGGCTCAGAGATAGGGAGGTGGCATCCCACAGGATCCTCTACAAGTTAGGGGCACCTGAGACTCCTAAATCATAGGTGGGCACCTCTACCTGCTTCCTCAGAGAGGTCCAAGTTTCTGCTCTGGTATGATCTCTTCTTCCACATATCCCTCCCCCCCCGGATCCTGGCTTCCCGAAGGCCCCTCTCATGTCAGGAAAGAACGCAGAACTCATTTCCTTACAGTGCTGGGAGTGGTTGCTGGTCGCAGGGCTTGGGGTAGATGGCTTAATGCTGGGAGCCCTGGGGACACCAACTGAGCTTGGGACCACAGCTGCCAGGCTTGGTGTCTCTGTGCTGCGGTTCTGGTAGGTGAGGCTGTGGACAGTGGTCCCAGGGGTTCTCGTGGTGTCGGCTAGTGTCCTCGTTGTGGTCGGAGCTAACGTCGTAGTTGAGGTAGATTGAGGTGCTGGAGGGGAAATGCCATGGAGGTCACTCGGACAGAGAAATCTCTTGCTTTATGCCTCACTTACTGCCTCTACGAATTATACACGAAGTTATCCTCAAGGCTCAGCTCAAATGCCAAGCCTTCCCTAAACCTCCTGAATGGGCTCTGACCTTTTCTTTAGTTGAATCCCAAGCACTTTGTGTTCATACCGCACATTGATTTGATTAAGACAAGTCATTAAAACAAGGCTATAGAATTAGGCATGGGCAAGACCACCGTTAGACTGGGAGAGGGGGAAATCATGTAAGTCTAAAAGGGTTTTTACATGCATATTGCTACACTGCTAGATTTAAATTCTCAATCCACTTTAAACAACTGAACCTGGAAATCACAATACATAAATCTGATATAGCAGATCTGTGCTCAAACCAAAGCCCTTGGCCCTGTATCAAGACTGGACACTGAATATAAACTTATACGGTTGAAGTATTAACTATTAGTCCCAGTCATACCACGAAAGGGCTTCTATGTCTTGTGTTCAGTTCTAGGTGAGGAATAGGCAAGCTCACAGTCACCTGCATAGAAATAGTAACCGAAGCCACAGGGATAAGGATTCTTAATTTCAGGTCTTCAAGAGACTCCAGAAACCCCATGAAATTGAATTTAAAATGTTGTATGTATACGTGCATTTTTTTCTTGGAAGTGAGAAGAGAAAGCCTTGGAAGGACCCTGGGAGACACCAGCATTCAAGGAAAGTAAAGGAGGCAACAAGCAGCCAGAAAAGACAGACAAAAACTGGGAGCATATGGCGTTCCAGAAGCCAAGGGAGGAGTTTAGCAGGAGGGGTCTCACATTGCCAGGGGCCAGCGTCCTGGTAGGTCTGCCTACCTCGGTAGCACCTCTTCATGTCTGGGCCCAGCCACATGGTGTCAGGACAGGCACACGTGTACTTGGGAGAGGGGCTGGAGATCTGAGGAGCAGGAAGGCACAGGTACTCACAGCCGCCATTGGGCTGGGCACTCAGCTCGCAGGCATCTGCAGCTAATGGCACAGAGAGAGAGGGAGAGAGGGAGAGCGTTGGAGCAAAGACAAGACATGCCAAGTCCTCCCTTCTCCCGAGGATGAGGTCCTTCCCACTCGGCTTGCTCCAAAAGCCTTCTCGCCTACTTTTATTGGGCACCTCCCAGCCTTGTACCTGGCGTTCCTCCCCAACCCCCGCCCCACCCCCACCACTTTCCTTCAGTCCTGACGACAACTCTGAGAGGTGGGTGCATGCCCCGGAATGACAGATACCAGACGCCTAGGCTCAAAGAGCACAAACTGGTCCAAGTTATAACTCTAGCAATTTTACAGCCGGAATTTAAACTGAGGTCTGTTGGATTCCAAAGTCTGTGTTTCCCCCACTATGCCACATGCCATGTCTCTTTCTTATTTAACCTTCCAGGTCTAGAATCAGGCACCAAGTTCATCTCCTCTCTCCCCTGTGCCTTCCCACCATCACCCTGCGGCCACAGCTGAGTTACAGGTAGACTGAGCATATATCCTAGCAATAGAGCCGGGGCGCCCAAGGAGCAGGATTCCCGGCTTCTGGTCCTAACCGACGAGCCAGATTGCTCCATGGCCCTAGGATACATTAGCTTATACTGCTGCAAAATGGGCACCCATCATAAAAGAGAGGCGACGTGCTCCCTCACGGCAGAAAGAGCTCTTGGAATCAGACAGACCTGAGCTTGGGTTTTAGTTCTGTCATTTTACCTTTCTGAGCCCCAGCTTCCTAAATGAGAAAAGTAATACCCACTCTTTGTAGGCACAAATGGGACTTTACATGGTTTTTATACCCAGCCTTACTTCACCAAGAGTTGAAGGAAATGAGGTAAAATGTGTGACAGCAAAGCACTGTCCCAACGAGAGGGGCTGCTGCCATGTGTCCTGGGGGCGCTGGGACGTTGCGTTCCGTGAACGTGCATGCAGCCTGACTAGTGCAGGGAGAGGGCGTGGGCAGGGGACCCGGGGCCAGGCAAGGCTCACCTCTTGGCTGCTTCAGCTCATGGAAGATGACAATGTCATGTGGGTTATTCAGGTTCTCAGCAAGGACGGAGATTTCCAGGCCATTGAGCCGATTTGCACTGAAAATGGCCTCATTCTCCAGGTCTGTCCAGAACACCTTGTCCTGTGGGGGTACAGATGCACAGGATGGGAGGTCTAGAGCCTAAAGGCATGACCTCAGCCTGAGGGCTTGGCCCCAAACCATTGTCACAAGAACTGCCCTTGCATCTCCCCTGAGCTCTCCTGTCCACACATTCATGGGGGGTGGAGGGGTGGGCTCTCAGCCCCTAATCTGTGGCATATACTCTGGTTCTTTCTGTCACAGAGGGTTATTTGTTGGTTTTGCACTTTGTCCTGAAGACTGCTCATTAATGCTGAGCTAGGCCTGCTTCCTGGAGCCTAGGAGAAACCCAAAGTTGGGTCTCGATGACTGTTACCATTGCCGGGGCCTGGGACTAGGATTGGAGGGGATGTATGAGCTACTGAGGACTATTCCCTAATAGGTCCTCCTACAGCCTCCGGGTACACGTGTAAATATGCATCCAACGCTTCGTCCGTATAAGCCTACAGGTGCATCTGCAGGCAAATCCACAATTACAGGTACAGCCATGCAGTTTCATGCACAGATCTGGACACGTACCCACAAAAGCACACTTGTACCAAAACAGACACTTAACTAAGTCTTGCTATAAGTATTTACATATTCACAAGCACCAGCACGCACAGAAATGCATGCTTGTAAATGGATGCATTTATGTACACACATGCATATATACTTTACACGTACCTGCCACGCATACGCACGAGCACACACACGTGTGTCTGAACACACCTGTCTTTCGAAGCAGGGGCTGGACTTGGAGGCGGGGCTTTGCCCACAATTTCAGAGCAGTGCTGAGTGATGTCACTCTAAGCAAATATGGCCAATGCCCACCATAGACCACCGTCCCCTTGCTTTCCCTCCCCTTGGTGGCCGAGTTAGTGTAGGGGAAGAGATCGATGTGGTGAGACCTTGGTTGGTTCTGGCTTCCTCATTCCCCAAGGAGAAAGGTTGTTAGGGTCAGAACACAGGCACGGGAGGGGTTGGACGCTTCACCCTCTGGGGAGCTTCGTGAGGACGGAGACGATGTCTGATTCACTTCTCGGACCCCAGAGTCCAGCGAAGGTCAGTGGGAGGGTGCTGAATTGAATAGCCTGTCTCAGGCTACTTCCAACAGCAGATTCTAAGGAAATGTATATTCCTCCTTCCCTCCCTCCCTTTATTGGGTACCTTCTGTATGTGGGGGTACAGTGCCAGGTGCTGAGGGTACAGAGAGGAACACACGTGGTCTAGCAACGTACCTGTGACAAGCGCTCTGAAAGGGGTCTTGGGAAGGAAGCACAGGACAACAGGCTGCCAGGCCTCTGTGGGCAGGCAGCTCACACACTGTGTACACACAAGTCAGCTGGATTCCCTGTGCCTTTGTCTCCATTTGGACAAGTCTCAGAGAGCCATCCTATTTGAAAAGCCTTTTCTAGGCTTCAGCTTCCTGATAGGGCCATGTCTCCCCTCCCGGGGCTCACCTCAAACACAGCTATCCCGAAAGGATGGCTCAGGAAGTCAGGGGAGGAAATCAGCATCTTCCTGTTGCCTCCACTGAGGTCAATGCTGGATAGTTGGTGAAGCTTGGAGTCCACCCAGTATAAGCGCTGGTTCAGCAAATCTTGGGGAGGAAAAAGGACAGGGGATCGGGTCTTGAGTTGGGATCCCAACCAGGATCTCTGCTCCTCTGTGCCCACTTCCCTACCCATATTTCCAGGCCACGCCTCCCATGGAGGCCAGCCTGGGGCAACCATCCAGAAATACAGGCACGGGCACTATAAGGGGATATAAACACAAGACCCATGGAGCTCCAGATGGTAGTCAGCACCAGGTAGTGGGACAGGCCCCCAATCCAGGGGGAGGCAGGGCTCACCCAGGGTGATTCCATTGGGCCATTCAATGTTGTCTGATACCAGTGTTTGCCGGTCCACACCATTGAGCCCAGACTTCTCGATCTTGGCCTGGTACCCCCAGTCAGACCAATACATGAACCTAAAAGAGAGAAGAACTCAATTGGAATTTTAGTCAGGGGGTGGGGTTAGGGCGGTCTGGGTCACAGGGCTCAATGACCCATTGAATGTTGAAGATTATGCTCAGTGGGGACTGGGAAGGCCTCTGAAATTCACTGGAACCATCGAATCTAAGAGTTAGCAGTTGTGTTAGCTTCCCCTCATCTGAGAGCCTGGGGGAGCCTATATTCCCCGAGAGTCCACCCAGCCTCAGCTGAACAGCATCTGAGCCCCTTTCTCCCACTCTGGCAGCTCTAACTGGAGCCCTAGAGGCCAGAGCAGGAAAGGCCCTCGTCAACCCTCTCTTACTTTCCTGGTCCATAGAGGAGAAAGTGGGCGGCTTACCAGGGGTCTCACAGCTGGAACTCGGCCCAGGGTTTCTCTCTCTTCTTTCTCGAACGTTTATTGAGTACCTACTGTGTGCTATGCAATGAGCTGAGAGGTTTCACCTCCTGTACTTACAAATGCAGCCGTCACTGCCCCTCTACTCCCGTCCCTCCAGAGCAGGCAAATGACCTCTCAGAAATGGAAATCAGTTGTCACTCTCTAGTTTCTAAACTTTATGGTGGTTTCTCCTGTTGCCCTTAAAACAAAATCCCAAATCCTTCCCACAGCTGACAGAGCTCTGCCTGCCTCTTTGGTTGTCTCTCCCACCACCACCCTACCCTTCCAAACCCCACACATGCCCCATGGGCCTCCAGGGCACCAAGCCTTTATCGGACAGGCCTTCACAGAGCCTCGGGCCTCTACCCATCCCCGGGCTCCTTCTGTGTGAATGTCCTTGCTGTACAGAATCTTTCTCTATAAGTAGGTTCGCCCTGTTATCATCTCTGAAAGCACCCGTTCTTGCCTTCCTACCACTTATACAATCAGTTATTTCTGTGTGCATTTGGGTGGTGTGGTGTATTTTACTATCTATTGTCCCCACTAGGCTGTAAGCTCCACTGAGGGCAGGCTGTCTGTCTTGTTTCCTCATTGTGTACCTGGCAGGTAGCTCATGTGTGACCCAGAACAGGCTCTTATTTAGTATTTGTTGGACAAAATAATGTTTTCATTCTAGCCCTACCACAGCCCCTGGAGAGTGTAATTAGTTCTATTTTATAGATGAGTAAATTGTGGCTCAGAGGGGTTGACTTCCCTCAGATCACGCTGTTAATAAGTAGTGGGGCCAACCTTCAAATTTATATACAAATGCAAGCTGAACTCTAAAGCCTGGAGGCTTCATTCTCTCTAAAACTGCCTCTGCTGAGACCTGCTGTCAGGCCAAGGCTGACCTGGGGCTGGGGGGCTGAGTGGTTCTGTTAGCAGCCGTGGACTTGCTCTCCACCCATCCCCATTCTGCTCTGTACACCAAATACCTGACCCATGTGTGAACCACATCAACGGGCTTGGCTCCCTAGCCTTCTGACTTTCCGTTGCATTCAGCGAAATGTCTCAGCAGGAGGAAGGAGAGACTGAGGTCAGGGTTGTTCCAGACTCCTCTCTACAAAGTTGCCTCCGGCTGGCTACTGCTCTGAAGATGCTCCTCTTTCCTTCCCAACCCGGGTACCCCTCGCTGCTCCTGCCCCTCAGGCCTAGGGCTGCTAAGGGCACACTGGTAGGGACAGTGCATCAGACCTCACCCACTCCTCTGTAAACAGTCCCCTTGTGAGGCCTTCTCAAATGATCTGAATTAGGGTGTGCAGTGGGTTTCCTGCTGGGACTCGGACAGATCCACTGGGCTGGAGATGGGCTGGGTGAAACCACGTGTGGGGGGACACACAGGGAGCAGGGCTGAAGTGGGGGTTAAGTGAGACGACTCAGCATCAGTAGGGTGCCTGGTCCCATGCTGGGCGCTCCTGTGCGGGCTCATTAAAGCGCAGCTGTCAGTCCCTGCCCAAGGCCTCACGCGTTCTGTCAGGTGCCACCGTGGCCCCCGGCCGCCCTCACTGGAAGAAAAAGGTTTTCTTATCCCCGTTTACAATGAAAGAAACAGTAATAGGAAGACGCTAGTGATCCTGGTAAACTTAATATGACTACAGCTGCTGAAAAACCATGCCTTCCTGGGACATCCCTCCTGAGGAAGGGAGGGAGGGGGCCTGCTCTGTTCAGAATCACTACCCCCAAAATGGAGGTGTGGCCAGAGCCGGGCAGCCTGGGTGGTGAGGGGCCCAGAGACTGAGGGCCCAGGGGTGGGCAGCCTGGAGCAGAGCAGACCCGGTCCCTCTTGGTCCTCATTATCTTGCTGGCTGTCCTGCGGGGCAGGGAGTAGACATATTTGATGTAACTCCAGAGGCCAATGGAGAAAGTCAAAGTTAGGCAGATTTGGGGATCTGAGAAAAAAAAAAAATCCTGAACACTCTCTAATAGACAGAGCTGCCCTGAAATGAAACGGCCTGTGTGGGAAATAACGAGCTCCCTGTCCAGCCCCAGGAGCTTTTACTAGGCAATCTCGAGAGCCCGACTCTGCTCTGTGATGCACTGATTCTATGATATGATGAGTGAGTGGCAGAGTCCAGGAGAACCCTGGTGACCAGTGCCCAAAGAGCCCTTGGTCAGGGGTTAACAGTCTGAGGGGCCCACACAGACTTTCTTCCCTTGGGCCGTCTGAGTGGCCCAGGGCCTTCCAAAGTCCTCAAGATAGCTCTTATGACAGACACAGGAGGACTGAGTGCCTACTCAGGGAGAATGGGAAGTTTGGGTGGGGACACTCACCCTCTCAGGGGGTCGACTGCGATGGCCCGGGGTTCACTGAGGTCACGGCTGAAGAGAGTGCAGCGGCGGCCGCCATCAATTGTGGCCACAGAGATGGTCTTGTTGCCTGAGTCAGTCCAGTAGATGTGCTTGTGGACCCAGTCCACCGCCAGGCCCTCCGGAGAGTGCAGCTGCTCATCCATGAGGACCTCCTGCTCTGCCGGGTCGCTGGCCTTGTCCATGTAGGCGCTAGGAGCAACCAGAGTTGGCCATGGGGCAGGTGTTCTACCCATGGGTCCATCTGGACCTGCCTGGGCACCCTTCCCCCAGCGCCCCCTCCCCTCTAGGCCATGGCAGTGGATTTTAGAGGAACTTGGCTAGTTCCTGGGCCACCAGGGGCAAGCATACAGGCTTGAATCTGCCACAGCCCCTGGACTGGAGGAGCTCAGTTTAGTGGGGGACAGGGATTTATAGCCAGGGAATCACAGTACAACGTGATTACGGAAAGCATCAGAGACTCTAGCAGCCAAGAAACGGAGACTCCATTATTCTGGAGGGCTGGAGGAGGCTCTGTAGTTGAGTCCGGAAAAGACTAGCTCACCAGGAGCACAAGGAACAGAAAGCGGAAGGAATGGCATGTGCGAGTGTCCAGAGGTGTGTGTTCTGGAACAGTGAGGCATTCGGTGGGGGCAGAGCTGAGTATGTGGGATACAGACTGGAAGTAAGTGTAGGCAGGGGCTGCAGGCCATGCTAGGCAGTCAGGATTTTATTCTGGAGGGAGTGACTGAGCAGGTGACAGGTCACGGTCAGAAAGGCATGCTGGATCACTGTGGCACTGATGCACTGGAAGGGGAGGAATGGAGGCAGGGAGACTGGCTCGGGGGTCATTACAGCAGCTGGGCGAGGGATGAAGAGTGTCTGCAGAAAGGCTGTGTCAGTGAGAACGGAGAGAAGGGGCTGAGAACACAGCGGACACTCAGGAGGTAATACTACCAGGACTTTCTGTCTCCCAAATGCTGTTTTTCCCAAGGCTCTCTCCTCCCCCACGTCCTCCCTCTGGTTGATGAGATCCACAGTGCCCACTGCCACCCATAACTCTGACTCTCCCATCCTGACCACTCTCTTAAGCTCCAGACTGTAAAGCTAACTGGCACCCTTGGATGTCCCATAGACACCTTGAACTCAACGTGTCCCAAACTGCCCACCCCCATTCCCCTCCCCTCAGCCAGCCCGAATGGCCAACACCCCACCCGATCCACTGCTCCCAACTCACAGAATGGTAGCACCAGCCACACAATCTCCCAAGCTGGAAATCTGAAACTCCCAGAATGCACCTCCTTCGGCCCCATACCCAGTCTGTCATCAAATCCTGCCTCTTCCAGGCATAACAGTGGGGCAGATATGGCTCTAGCTGCTTCTGTGTGTGAGTGCAAACTGAGTACGTGTCTGTGCGTTGGGGGTGTGGTATGCTTCTAGCTGTCAGGGAGTAGCATTTGGTGTATCTGCCTCCATCCATCCATCCATCCATCCATCCATCCATTCATCCATCCCATCATTCTTTTAACAGTCTACCCCATGCCTAGTCATTGGCAGTCCTGCCACATGGATCTCAGGACAAAGAAAGGACATGACATCCAAAAAGGGGCCCGGATAGGGAGGCAGGCTTGTGGGATTTGAGAAAGACCTATGGGAGGACCTCCTTGTGTGTGTGAGGGACCTTCTGGAGAGCCGAAGTCCACTGCCTATGGTGTCAGACAAAGTAAAGGGCTGGACCGGGGACAGTGCCATCCAGGAAGAGCTTCCTGACACCCCAGATTGGGTAGGAGGCCCCCTCTGTACTTTTCTCTCAGGATCAGCATAATAGATGTCACTATGTTATGAGTGACAGGTCTGAGTCATCTTTGACTGAGTCATCCCCAGGATCCAACACACAGATACATGGGCTGCTTCAAATGTCCTCACCGAAGCCAGAGCTTTTTCCTTCCTGGCCCGGGGGAATGGTTCCTGTGTCTTGCACTGCCCTGCCGGGCCGCCAGAGGTCAGTCAGAGCCCAGGGGTGTGGGCTCAAAGCTGCTCTCCCCACAGAGCTCTGGGCCTCGGCCAGCCCCGGGGTAGGAGAAGGCCTGGCAGTTCCATATCCCCTGTGATCCTGCGTCCTTTCGCAAGTCCCCATCTGTGCCCTGGGGATCCTGGAGGTGGAGGGGGCCCAGAGGGCCCCCCCCCCAGGCCCCCGCCCCCGCCCAGGCCTGGCTGCGGGACACCTGCCACTGCTCACCTGTAGATCTTGCGGTAGGAGAGGTCACACCAGTAGATGCGATTGGTGGCAACTTCGACATCCAGTGCCACGACGTTCTTGAGCATGGGGATGAGGCGCGAGTAGTCCCGCTTCACCAGGTCTATCCTCCGCACTTCATGCCGGTTGGTGAAGATCAGCGACGGGCTTCTGCCAGCTAGCACGCGGGAAAGTTGAGAGAACGGGTCAGTGCAAAAGGCGGGGCTTAAGATGCAAAGTACCATATATAATGGAAGGATCTGTATTCTTTTTACTAGACACACACTCCCCCTATTTCCTCCTAGGCTTACACTGAAGGCCTTCTGTGGTGTGACCCCAAGCTCCCTGCCTAGCCTCACCACTCACCCCTAACACACCTTGACTCCAGCCACCAGACCATCTATTATGACCTAGCCACGGCGGGGCCTGGCTGCCCCAGGCCTTTGCTCAAGTGGTCCCCTCTACCTAGAATGCACTGCTCCCCAACTCCCCTGCTTAGGGCTCCACTGCAATAGTTCACGAAGGGGCCATGTGAGCATTAAGTGTTTTAGAAAGGGGACTGAGGTTGGAGTGCGAGGACGAACATCAGAACTAGGGTGAGGTTTAAAAGAGAAGACGCAGGCTCAGACTCCTCTCCCTGAAGACTGAGGCTTTAGTTTATGCGGAATGTGTTTGGGGACATGACAACAGATGAAGCTTCAGAGGCTGGCAGGGATCAGGAAGGGTCCTGGGAGCTGGGTGCAGAGTTTGCCCTTGACTCTGAAACAGTGGCAGGGATGGGATATGTGCGATATACAGCACAGATTATATACGCACAATGGAGACAACACACGACTACCCATGCACACACAAGTCGTTTTTAGACTTAGGAGGATATTTTAGGAGATCACTAGTGACCGAGACATTCCTGGCTACTCAGTATGAGGGTCACTACCCCAGAGGCCTGTGAGGGACCAGCACTTAACTCCGGTTTCACTCCTCCAGCCTGGTGTTAGATGTACGGGGCTACCCTCAGGTACCAATACCCGTACCTGGAGCCGCATGGGCCTTTTCCCCGTTTTCCAGCTGACACTTCAGCAGGCCACCTGGTCCCTGTCACTGTGCATCTATGCCAGGCTAATGAGTTCCCTGGGGGCCGGGTAGGTGATGGCCTGTGCCCTGTGTGTGGTGATGGGTCGGGGGGGGGAGGGGAGGACGTGATACCCTCAGAGAGTCCAGAGAAACAGAACTCCGGGTGCAGGAAGGAGAAAGGAGAGCCGACTTCAAAGCCCTGCCCCTGACTGTGCCATTTTCCTCATCCCAAAACGAGAGCAGCGACACTATCCTCCGGAAGCCAAGAGCTGGGTTACAGGGTATCTTGAGGCCGTTTCTACTGAGAGAGGTCTGTGATTGGAACCCAGTGTGCGGATGGTTGGGATTTTTGTGTGACTGCACTTTAGATGTTCCTCTGCGGGCCTTGCGATTACAGGGCAGTTGTGGGTTGTCTCCACTGCACGCACATAATCCGGGTGTGGATGACACGCGCCCCACGTGGGGGAGTGGGGGGCGGCGAGAACAGGCTGCATGTGGCGCGTGAGGCGCTAACGTGTTGCGTCTGGCACAGTTGGGGTATGTTTTGGGGTTTGCAGGCTTCGTGTCCCTTACTGCGGCCGCTGTCCTGTTACAATCCGCACACTGCGCATTGTATGTGTGCATCTGAGCTCCAGACTCGTACGTCCAGCTGCCTCCTCACTACCTCCGCTCGGATGTCAGAACAGCTTTCTTGGAAACTCAGCATGCCCAAATCAATGTACTGTTCTCCCAACCCTGCTTCTCGCACCATCTTTCCCAGCTCCATAAATAGCAATCCTGTTTCCCCAGTGGTTTGGCCAAAAACCTTGCAGTCATCTTTGATTTTTTTTTTTTTAACTCTCACATCCCACATTCAATTGGTATGTGAATCCCGTTGCTTCAGAATAAGTCTTGAGCTTCAGAGTATGTCCAGTCTGTCTGCTTTGCACTGTTCGCACTGCAACACCCTGGTCCAAGCCACCATCTCTTCTGGGTTATGGCCCAAAACCTCTTCAATGGTTTCCCTGCTCCCTGCCGTGCCCCCTACAGCCTCCTCCCAGCACAGCAGCCATAGGAAGCCTGTGGAAATGGAAGGCACAGCACACCCCTCCCCTACTCAAAACCCTCCAAGGCTTCCCCCTGACTTGGGGTGAAATCGAGAGTCAGCCCTTACAACGGTCTAGAAGGCCCTGTGATCGGCCCGGAGTCACCTCACTGACTTCATCTCCTATGCTCCTTGCCCCAGCCACGCCGGCTTCCACGCTGTCATCCGAACACACCACACACGCTCTGGCTGTAGGGCCTTTGCACTTGCTGTCCCTTTGGCCTGAAATGTGGCTCTTGCAGATAACTGCACGGCTCCTTCCTTCACCTCCTCTCATGAAGGTCATTCCTTGACCGCTCCATCTAAAACCGTGGCCCTGCCTGCCACCCCGCGCCCCAGACTTCCCTCTCCCCTTCCCCACGTTGTATTCCTCCTTAACCATGACCACCATCTGCCATGCTCTCTATTTTACTTATTGATCAGATTTCTTGTCTGTCCCATCCACCAGGATGTAAGTCCCGTGAGGGCACACAGGGATCCGTGTCTGCTTTGCTTACTGCCGAATGCCCCGTGCCTACAACAACGTGTCGGCCTGCGCACGTCACGCGCTCCACGGGGACTACCTGTGCTGTGTGCGTCGTCTGCACGGGCCAGTGTGCGTCTGTACGCTGCGCGTGCTGCATGTGCCATCTCTGCAATCCCGGGTGGCTCTGGGCAGGGTCTGTGCGGGCATTCGTGTGCAATGTGCTGTGTGTATGAGGTATACTTAGAGTCTGAGTGCTTCGTGTGTGTGTGCGCGCGCGTGCACCCGTATACCCATCTGCTCCGCACATAGGTGGCAGCAGGCTGCTTTCTGTGTCCCCTCGGGGCTGCCCCCGTGCCCCCCACCTTGGGGTGCCCATACCAACAGCCTTGCAGTTCTTGGTCAGCGTGTCCATCTCGTAGCCAGGGTGGCACTCGCACTTAAAGTAGCCCTTGTAGTTGACACAGATCTGGCTGCAGGCATCGGGGTCCTCACACTCGTCAATGTCTGTGGGGGGCGCAACACAGGTCAGAACCGGCAGGGCGCTCCGCCTCTGTTTGGGGGGTGTGGGGGGCAGTGAGGGGAGGGTCTCACCGCCGCAGGTCTTCTGGTCTAGGAGCTGGTAGCCTGCTGGGCATGTGCACTCAAAGCCGATCTTGAGGTCTGTGCAGATGTGGGAGCAGCCACCATTGTTGTGCAGACACTCGTTCAGCCCTGGGGAGGGACACAGGCTCCTGAGGGTCCAGGAGCCCGGGCCAGGGTGGGGGCAGGACAGGGGTTGGGCCTAGAGCTGAAGCAGAGACTCAGGGCAGCAGGACCCCCACAGAGCCAGGATGCTGAGCCGCGGCGTCAGTAACCAGGTGACTGGGCAAGAGGAGGCTCCAGGCCGGACACAAAGACAGGGACAGAGTGGAACTCAGGTCCTTTGTCTCCCAGGTCAGGGCTCTGTCTACCTGGAGGCTGGAGACAGTTAGGCCGCCTAAGGTCTCTCCTTTCACAAACACGGGTCTCACCTCCTCCTTCCTCGTGACCTCGTCGTGCGGGGACCACCCCCAACCCTCAGGATACGTTAAGAAACCCTTCTGAAATGCCCTTGCTTAAACATCTACAGCCTCTAGGAGCCCCCTTCCTTCTTAGGAGAGCTTTCCTCACTAGACTGGCCTTCCTAAAGCTTCTGCTCCCTCTTCTCTGCTGGGTGGGGTTGGCCAGAGTCTGATGGCTCCCTCAGAATCTCCTTAAGGTGCTGATTTCTGGTGCCCTGCCATTCAAGTGCCTTCCTCTGGACACATGTCCCTCCCTGGACAGGGCCCAGGGCTAGTCTGCTGTTGCCCAGAGGGAGTCTGAACAACAAAGGCTGTCCCCACTGAGCTTGTGGTTATCTAAGACCCCAGCCTTTTTCTACACAGAGCTGCTGCTCGGTCAGTTCTCTCCTACCACGGAATATGATGGATTATTTCCACCTTCTCCCCTCTCAGCACCTGTCCCTCTTCCTACACTCAGTCACAGGCCTGGTCCTGGGAGTACCAACTGCTGCAGGGGCTGAAGGGACGCCAGGAGCTCATCTGGTCTCCCCATCCTCCGCTCCCTCGCCCCCTCTGGCAGAGTCCTAGGGGAGGTTATGGAGGCCAGCACCAAGGCTCACCATGTTCTCACAGCATCTTCTGGGCTTTGGAATCACAGGTTAATTCTGCAAGCCAAGAGAAGGTGCCCTGCCACCCTTCTACCCACCGGGCTCATGCACCGCCACTCCAGACAAGCCAAGCAGAGCTGAGCTAAGCAAGCTGTGGCCATGCACATAGCTGGTCTGAGCGGCCCACCCCAGGCCATGCACAGCTGTGGGTGCCCCACCTACAGCCTGAGCCATGCAGAAGGATGATTCCCCTTTACCCCTGGGCCTCCTCCTGTTTCCCCAGGATGCTGGTGGAACTGAAAGAACAAGATCACAGCAACCCCATGACTGGAGGGTCTGGCGGGGGGGGGGGGGGGGGGACTCAGCCCAGAGTCCCCTGGGATGGGTTGAGCCACGGCAGCTTTGAAGGGCTCTCTGTGGGGCACCACCTCCAGGAATCTTCTGTCACTCCACGCCTTCCCTGACCTCTCCTTACTGTATTATTCCCTCAGTGCCATCCATCCACCTGCTCACCACTCACTCACCGCCTCATTCATGCACCACTCACTGCCACCCCCGACCCCCTGTAGGTAGCAGCAACTCAACAGCTGTATTTACTGAGCACTTGACAGACTAGCACATGTAGGATGGCTCTGAAAAGGGAAAAGGGAGAGCTCGAAGTGGCTCAGGTTTCTCTGAAAGAGAAAAGCACAGAGTCCTCTAGTGCGGAGGTAAGTCCGGGCGAGAGAATGAGAGTGGGTCCGGACCTTGTTGACTCTGCTCTGGAAGGCCAGCACCAAGGCAGAGGCCGGAGGGGATCCCCTGGGCCTTCCCAATTCATCTAGCCTGGAGGTGATTCTGCTGGGTGCTTGCAGGGGAGGAGGGGGCTGGTGGTCCAGAGGCTGCCATGGAAGGAAGGGGCAGAGTCACTCTCCCCAGCACATGCGCGTCCCTGCATGCATGCTCACACACACCAGCAGACGTGCGGAGGCAGCGGCAGGCCCGTGGACTCCACAGACACGTTCACACGGATGCAGGGACCCACAGAGACATGACTAGAGGTTCCCTTGCCTTACTCAGAGGAGGAGCCATGGACACAGACTTTGGCCTCTCCCCCACACAGAGACACAAATACATGCACACATACTGCTCTTAGGTGTGTTGTGCAAAAGACCAAAAAGAAGAGATTTAGTAGGTTAGCAGTCCCTGGCTAACTCCAAATCTGGGTGGGGTGGGGGGCTAGGCTCAGTTGCTCCCACTTCCCTATCCTCTTTTGCCCGGGTTCCTTCCTCTGGGACTCTTCCCGGCAGGGCCTCTGAGAGAGCAGGAGGGCCCAAGAGGAGTGTCTGTCCTGCCAGCTCAGGTGCAGCCTGAGTGACCTTCACCCAACCACTCTTCCTTTTAAAATCAATTTTAAAATCTCCAGCAGGGGTGGAGACATGCTGCTTCTGGGGAGTTCTAGAGAATGAAACTCCCTGGAGTGCCCAGGAGGGGAGGTGCTGAGTGAAAACGGGTCTGTCAGGAAGGTAGGGTTTGATCTAGGCTCTGTCCTCCCAGGAATTCTCTGTCCAAACCCCTGAGCTCAGAAATGAACCTTCCTGGAGCCCACACTGGGTTTCCAGCATGTTCTGTGGGATGCCCACCTCACCCACAGCCCAGACTCTCCCGTTCTTTTTAGCCTGGAACCCACCCTGACAGCTCTAGCCATTAGGATAGCTGACTCATTCCACCCCTTACTCGTGCCCAGCCTATAAGTCTTGTCTCCCAGAAAGTCCAAGCTCCTTGGGGATAGAGGGTAGCAGGCAGGTAGCCAAGTGAGATGCATCCCAAGGCCACCTGGCTCAGGCCAGGCCTGAGTGAGGGTAAGGCAGACCTTGGGATGTACCTCACTTGGCTACCTGCCTGCTGTCCCCTACCTCTCCCTCTGCAGGGATTCCTGCAGGGGGCTGGAAGCCTCAGAGGCCAGGGCCCTGGCTAGGTCAGCAAGGCAGAAATCACTGAGGAGGAAAGTTTCAGAGGGAGCACACACTCAGAGGTCTGAATGTGGAAGGAGTGAGGAGGAGAGGCCGAGTTTGTGAGAGGAAGCATAATTGAGCGTCTGGGTTGGAAAGGAAAGGCAGCTCGATTTGTAGAGATGCAGAATGAGGCCCCAGAGGCAGAGTCCCGCCTGAGGCCACAGGACAGCGCACGAGTCCAGAGAGAGGGTCAGAGCAGAATGTGTGCAGAGGGGCAGGCATGGGCCTCGGCCCAGATGCCAGGAGGGGGCTGGGGGGGGGGTCAGTCCAGCAGCCAGAAGGAGACAGGTACTGTACCACACTCTTTCAGAGGCTCATCCGACCAGTCCCGGCAGTCTCTCTGAGCGTCACACACTTTCCCGCCGTCCACGCACTCGCCACTCTTACACTGAAATCTGCGGGGACCCTCACATGTTGACTCTGTCGGGCCGGACAAGAGAGTGGACAGGACCTGTGAGACCTTGGGCAGGGAGGGCTAGGCTGGTCTAGGTCCATGGGAGGCGAGCCGAGCTCCAGCCCCAGTCCCCACTAGTCTCTAGAGGACCCAGGACAGACAGGTGAATACAGGGCTGGTGGGAGCTCTGCTCTCAGAAGGGCAGGACCCCAGGGATAATCAGGATACCCAAGCATCATCTAGCTGGGCGAGGCGGGGGGTGGGGGTGGTCTGTGCCTGATCTGGCAGTACTGGGCCCTGAGAGAGAAAAACAGGAGCCCTACAGAGACCCCGGGGACTGGACTGACCATCTGAGGGGCACCTGTGCCCTAGAGGCCCTGCATAGGGGAGGCCACCTCACTGCCCAACCTTTTATCCATTTCCCCAGATGACCTATGGTCAGGGTCCTGGCTCCTGCAGGTGGGGAGTGATGACCAGAGAGTCATCTGAGAATGAAGGGGGTTCCCTGGGGACGGAGGCTCAGCTTACGCTGGGAAGGAAGCCACTCGGAGGCTTGGGCGTGGACAAATGGTGGGGATGGACTTCCTGCAGTGCCTTTTCATGTCCCCCTAGGCCTCTTTTAGCTTTTGCAAAGTCCTTTAAAATCCTGTTCTGGGGCCAGGAGGACCGCAGGGAGTAAATCTGGGTAATTTAGGGGCAAGTGATGCTCTGGGGGAAGACACATCCTAGGGACCAAGGGGAGACCTCTCCGAACTCTGCTCTCCCTGGAGCCGGGAGAGCTCAGGGCTCTCTCAGGGAGGGTGTCGCCCCTCTGCCTCCAACCCCACGCACCCTGCAGGCAGCCAGCTTCGTCACTCCCGTCCGGACAGTCCTGTTCCTGGTTGCAGCGCTTGATCGTAGGGACACAAGTCCCATCCCCACACTGGAACTCGTCCCCACGGCAGGTCCCCAGAGCTGCCAGGAGAGGGCAAAGAGGGAGGGTCATGACCAATGTGGTGTTGGGACAGCTCTCCTCGCGCAGTCCCCAGCCCCAGCCCATATCCACCCTCAGCAAGAACAGAACCAGTGGCTGAGCTTGGGAGTCCTCAGAGGACACCTGGCCAAGGCACTTCCAGTGTACAGATAGGGAGACTGAAGCTCAGAGAGGGGGAAGGCCTCACCCAGGATCACACAGCAATCTGGCTGGCAGAGCCAGGACTGAAACTCAGGTCTCCTGTTTTCTCATCCACCGCCTCTCCCCAGGGCCACCTGCCCACAACAGACCCATGGCCTTCTTTTGAGTGTTGGTGCTCATTACTTAACGACTTCATCCCTTCAGCAAACCCTTCCTGAGCACCATCTGCATGCCGGGCACTATGTGGGACGTGGAGAACCCAGAAACTACTGGGAGGCTCCTCATCCTCTAGGAGCTCAAGGGGCCCAAGGGAGGTTGAGGAATGAACAGATGACATCACAGCATAGGCTGTGCTGTAGGAGAGGGTGGCTCAGGGTAGCCCAGGGGGAGAGACCCAGCCCAGCTGGGAGGATTGAGGCCATGAAGGACAAGCAGGCCCAGCAGGTATGAAGGGCAGGGGCAACTCCTGAGCCTACCTAGGTCTCTGGCACTGGGGCTAGCAGGTGAATGCCTGAAATGGGCAAGAGCAGGGGGTGGGAGGCAGGACAGGGAGGGCGGGACCGGAGAAGACCCTGGGCCTCTGGGTTCAGACCTGAGCTGCGCAACTTAGGAGCCTGGGGACCTCCAACCGAGGGCTCCACCTTCCCCAAGCCCGCGTCCCACCGTAACCCAGGTAACCAGGACGGCGGGGCCGCGCGGCATGGGGTGCACAGGGCGGCGGGGGCTTACGGCAGTCGGCCTCGTCCGACTTGTCCTTGCAGTCGCGGTCGCCGTCGCAGCGCCAGCCCAGGTGCACGCACTCGCCGCTGCGGCAGGCGAACTGGGCGGCGGCGGCGCAGGCGGCGGGCGCGGCGGTGGCCCCGGGGCCCGCGCGGCCGCACAGCTCGGCCGCCTCGTCCGAGCGGTCCTCGCAGTCGAACTGGCGGTCGCAGACCCAGCGCTCGGGGATGCAGGCGCCGCCGCCGCCGCAGCGGAACTCGCGGGGCCCGCAGGCCGGGTCGGCGCAGCCGCGCTCGTCGCTGCCGTCGCCGCAGTCGTCGTCGCCGTCGCACACGAACACGGCGGCCAGGCAGGAGCGGTTGCTGCACTGGAACTCGTGCGGGGCGCACACTGCGCGGGACAGAGAGCCGGTCGGCCCTGCTGCGGGGGCCCTGAGCCTCGCCCTCGGGCCGCAGGCGCCCTGCGGGGGGCGGGGGACTTCCGATCCGGGGCCATGCAGGGGGACCTGGGGCGACGCGCCTGCCCCTCCCTGAGCCTCGCAGCCTCACTGGGAGCGAGCATTCCCGCCCCGCGGCGGCCAGCATTGCGGCGGGGAGCTGCCTGTCTCCAAGGGCCTTGTGATGCTCCCAGGAAATGATACCAGCCGGGACACCGACCCTTCCCCAAGGCACGACGTCTGGGGCTGTTTCCTGAGGGCACGGCTCTGGCCCTGCCCCACCCCCATGTGCCCACACCATCCCGGCTCAGTCCCCTGGTCTGGCGCCCAAGGCCACTGGCACGGAGCCACTGCCCTACCCGAACACCTCGGCCGCGCACACCCCGGCTTCACCCGTACTAGACCATTCGCCCACCTCCTCACCTCCAGGCCTTCACCCAAGCTCTTCCCCTCTGCCCACCTCCTGTCTCTTCCTGCCCACCACTGTCTCTGCATTTCGCAGTGACGAGTTCTCATCCTTCAGGGGCCCGAAGTCCACCTCTTTTATAACACACTGTACGCGCTCCTACTTGGGAAGCCTCCCTCTCCCTCTGTTCTCCTTCTGTGTGCCCTTCACAGCATGCTCAAGTGTCTGGGTCTCATGTCCTGTCTCCCTCACGACTACTGCATGGGGACCGGCTCTGAGACCCAGCTTCGACCAGAGGGCCTGGCACAGAGGTCCCTGCAGGGGGCGGGTGTGGAGTGAATGGGTGCAGGGCCAGCGGGGGTGGGCATGTGCAGTAGTCAAGGGCACAGGTCAGTGGCCCTTCCTGGGGCCCTGGGTTTCCTCTCTCTAGTGAGCAACTCAGCTCAGAGGCTGGGAGGGCTTTGGAGACCACCAGCCCAACTGCTAGTTTATAGATGGGGAAACTGAGGCCCAGAGAGGAGCAACTTGCCCAGAGTCACACAGAACCAGAGCCCAGGTTTGGGGCTCTTCCCTCCTACTCTGACCCCTCTCAGCTTTCTGGTTTGCTCCTCCTTTCCTGGAGTGTAGGCAGTTATCAGAGCAGAGCAGTGACCTCCTCATCTCCTCCCTTCTTCATTCCTTACACCAAGGCCATGGATAGGCCTGGGGGCTGCAGCCTTGGGTTAACGTGGTGGCGGCAGCACCAGATCTTTCCATGTGGGGGCGCCAAGAGTCTGTTTTTATTTTCTGATAGAAAAATGTCATTTTTCATTGTTATTGAACATAAAATAGAATGATGTCTTCAGTTTCACAATGTAGGCAGCTCATCATGTGTTGCTGACAGCTCTATCAAGTTTCTGACAGCTGCATTTTCCCCCCTTCTGGGCTTTTGGGATGTTGGGGCACTGGTGGGGAAAGCACACACTACCTTGTGATGTCTGCCCCTCAAGATCACGCAGATGCCTAGATTAGCTCCTCACTTTCCTGCCAGACTCAGCTTGCATGTGTCTGGGGGGAAGGACTCACTAAGTCACTTCCTTATACTGAGCTCTCCCTGAGGCTTTAAAGTTGACAATAGCTTCAAGAGCCATATTCTCAGACCTGCATCCAGAGACCCCACTCCCAGCACTCCCAACTGGAAGCAGCTCTGGGGAGGGAGAGAAGGAAGAATTCTTTCTCCTCTGCCCAGGTGGTTGGGAGCTGTAGCAGAGACGTCCAGTAAGACCTTCGAACCACCCTCCCCTGTCTCGCATAATTAATGAGGAACATGCCTGCCACCACACGGCCTAGTTAGAGATACTCCCACCCCATGCAATAGCGGCTGATGGCCCTTAGAGCTGAGGAAGCATCTGATTATGGGGTGGGGGGGGGAGTAAGGAGGGAAGAGGATTCTCATTGGCCATCGAAGCCTCGCAAAATTATCACAGCTGAGGAAACAAGCCAGTGCCATCACTAGGGCTTTGAAACTGCCGGCCAGGATCTCCCCCCATACCCAGATGCTTCCTGCTTCAGACACATCAGAACTCCAGACTTGGAATCTAGAGTGCTGTGTGACTCAGAAGCCTCCGGAGAGATGGCATTTCCCCTGGGCCAGGGAGGATGGATAGGATGTAAATATAGAGGCTGGAGGAGGGAGTGCGGTGGGAGGCAGTGGTGGGTGAGTGCCTGGCAAAAGCCCACACAATACCCCATAATACCCCAAACCACCCATATCTCAGCCCAGCCTTGCAGCCTAGTTATCGACAGCCAGTCTGTCTCTCCTATTAATCATGAGCTCCCGGAGGAAGGAGCGTGTAGGATTCACCTCATCATCCCTTCCAGAGCCTGGCTCCAGGCCTGGCACACAGTAGGTGTCCATCCAATTGCATAGCCCCACTGGCCCCGGACCTGCTGGCCTGCTCCCGGAGAAGGAGATAATCCTGTGTTTGAAGCTCAGTGATGTGGAACTGCCCCAGTGACCAGTTCCATCTGTTCCTGCTGAGGCTGCTGGGGGTCTTCCCGCCCTGTGACTTTCATGCTCGAGTCTGAGATTTCAGCATCAGACGTCCTTCACACTTCAGGAGTCTGCCCCTCCCCCACCCCCTCCAGCACCCTGGCCGGGGAGGCCCCCATTACTCCCCAAGGCCCGGCCCTGGCCCCCTGCCCTTGCTCGGGGGTCGGTGGAGACGGATGGGATGGATGAGCAGATGTCAGATATGGTAAAAATACTCCTGGGCTTGGCTGTCCAGAGCCGGGTTTGAATCTCAGTTCCACCACTCAGCCTTGGGCGCTTTTCCTCGCTTGTCTGAGCCTCAGTTTCCTCACCCATAAAATGGGGATGAGAATGGCTGCTCGTGCGGTGGTTGTGAGGATGAAAGCAGGAAATGTCTCTCCAGAGCGCCTGGCCGTTACTAGTGTCCTGATCGTTACCCTTTGCTCTCCACCCCCCGAGCCCCGAGAGAAGGCCCCTCCCGGAAGGGGCTACTGCTCCCCGAGGCTGCCTGACCACCCTGCAGACCCTGGGACCTAACCCGACTCACAGGTGGCACAGCCGGCCTCGTCCGCTCCACTTTCGCAGTCCTTCTCCCCGTCGCAGCGCCACGAGGCGGGCACACACTTGTGGCTGGCAGGTCCACAGCTCAGCTTCTCTGCAGGACACACCTGCTTGGCTGCGGAGACAGACACACGCGCATGGCTTAGCCAAGGAGGACACGGGGCATGGCGCCAACCAGTCATCCCGCTGGACTCCAGCCACCCGGCCTGAGGCCCTGGGAATCCGTCAGGGCCTCCCTGCCCCGGGTCCCAGTTTCTTCATCTGAGAAGCAGCCTCTGTCTGCCCCTAAGACCCTCGGAATCCTACATTCTCACCACTCCCTGCCTAACGCCCTTTCATGGGCCCTTGGTCCCTGGCACTCAAGCTCCTCCTCGATCCAGCCCGCCCTGTCTGCCTCACCAGCCCCACCTCCCGCCCTCCAAACATCCCCTTTGAGCTCCAGCAACACAAAATTGCCATGCCCTGCATGCTTCTCTGCCATTTCTCCGCCGTGTGCCCTGGGGTGAAATACGCCCCAGTCGGGCCTCAGTTTGGCACATCAGTGACTCCATGATCTGAACGTGTGGATGTGGAGGGCTCACCAAGGCCGCAGCAGCTGCCCAGGTATGCCCCGCCCCCTGCTGTCCCCGCCCCCAGCGATGGTGCCGAGTCCGCTGTAGAGAGCGGTGCTGTGCGTGCAGCAGGGCCCAGCGGGACCACACAGCTATAATTACTGCAGCGGCAATCAGAGGCTGACTCAATCAGGGGCCTAGAGCCCCAGGGCTGATTCTCAATTTGGAAGAAAGAATGAGATCCCTGATCAGGGCTGGGGACAGCTCTCATCCTGAGCGGCCCAGGATGACCCACGTGACAGACCCACCTGTGACAGACACATTTCAGACCTCTGCGGCTGGCTCCCTGCTACCTTCCAGGGTGTAAACTCAGTCGTCGCTCAGATGTGCCAGGCACAGAGCTAGATACTTAATCTGCACAACTGCCCGGCAGGATGAGGATTATGTCGAGGCCTCCAGCTTGGAGGTCGAGGGCAGGGGCTCTAGAACCTGGCTTCCTGGGCATGGATTTGGTCACTCACTGGCTATGTGACCTTAGTCAACAGTCCTCATCTTGGTGCCAACAGAGTGGGAATGATACTATTCCCTAAGTTAATGTCTGGAAGGCCTTTAGAAGAACGCCCAGCCCAGTGCTCACTATCCACTGTAATTCTCCAAATGAACAGATGAGGATTTGTTTATTCACTCAGTGAGTATCTACTGAGTGCTGCCGGGTACGAGACCCGGCGGTAAGCACTGGGTGCTAGTCACACAGCCGCTAAGAACCGAGTGAGGACTCAAAGTCCGCTGTGTCTGACGCCACACACAGGCAGGTGGCTCAGTCTGATGCACCTGCCAGTGGGGGGGGGTCACTCATGCCTCCCCCTCAATTTTGCCCCCTCATCTCAGACCAGTTTCCCCTTCTCTGACTTTCATAGATGGGATGGCAGGGCACAAGAGATGGAGAAAAGGGGTAAGATGGGGCAGGGGGCAGGTGTTGGAGGCAGGGCCCCCAAGACACTACTATGCCAAGGGAGAGAAGTACCTGGGACCCCAGAGTTCTCCCTAGGAATACATTTCGTGAAACAGGAGGCAACCACTGGGAATACAGGATTCATGGGATTCATTTTTTAGACATTCCCCTTCACAAATAACTGTTGCATAGAGCCCATGAGAGTGCGGACTCTCCAAGACCTTTTGAGGCTTTAGTTGTCCTGAATGTGGACATCAGGCAGCCTTGGGGCCATAGTGCAGGGTGGTGAAGGAGGTCTGGCTGCTGGGAGGTGGGGCCCTTCCAGAGCCCCTCTATCACCCGCACACCGCAGGACCCCCGGAAGCACATGAGGATGCTGAAGCCAACTAGTGTTTCCCAGACTCCTGACTGCAGGGTGGGCTATGGGGGCTGCTGGAATGCAGGTTCCTGGGCCCGGCTCATAGTAGACTGCATCCAGACTTTGAGGGCACAGCCCAGGAACCTGCATTTCAGTAACTCCCCTCAACCCCTGGGTGATTCCCGCACACCCCATCTGAGAATCACTGGGTTAACATTCTGCAAGTCTAAAAGATACAGAGTATTTCATCTCTTTCAAATTCACTTCCATAAGAGTGATAGAGGTCTTCTGTATGCCTTCAAGCTCCTGAGAGCAATGAGACAGAGGGACAAGGTGATCATCTATCCTTGAGCCAGGCCTCAGGAAACGGAACTTCACGGGGGAGTTGGGAGGAAGCCATATTACTGAGCACCCACAGTGTGTCAGGCCACTCCATTTCCCACGCGGCCTGCAACCTCCCAGGCTACACGTGCCAACTCCAGAGATCATCACAGCAGTACCCCGGAGCAGAGCAGGGCAGCAGTCCTTCAGGTGAGCACTGCATTTGACAGAGGAGGAAACAGGCTCAGAGAGACCAAGGAACTGGTCCAAAGATGCACAGCAAGTGAGAGGCAGAGTCCAGGTTCCTCTGACTGAACCTGCCCTGCATGCTCCTGGGGGTAGAGAAGTAGCCTGAACCAGCCCCAAACTCTACACCCAAAAGCCCAGGTGACTGAAATGGCCCTTGACCGTCCTCCCCACCTCTTGGGGCCTGGTTCTGCAGACCCCAGCACAGCAGGCAGCCGCTTGAACTGTTAATGAATATTTATATAGTTAATTGCATAACCTTTCAGCAAGGACAATGATTAAACAATCCGTCTGCTTCCTTTCTTTATAATTAATAAGACATTTGCCATGTCCTTAAATAGACAGCTCTAATTACAGGCTCTGGAGGATTCAGCAATGCCTGACACCAGCCTTCCTACCCTCAAAGAGCCAAGGCACCATCCTGGAAGGTGAGGACACAAGAGGTCACATCGAGGAGCACCCACTATAGTGACAAGAGACAGAGGTCCAAAGAGGGGAAGGGACCGCCTAGGCTACTGGATGCCAGGTGTCCCAACCACCCCTCTCTCCTAGAACCTGACCATCTCTGCTGTCATACGGCTCTTCCCCGAAGCTAGAATGGGAACCTCACTTTGCAGGCTCCAGGGTCAGGCCTCCTCACTGCCTAGTCCTGGGGAGCTGGTCTGGGTAAGCACTATATGCAGGATCTCCTCATGAGGGAGGGGAGTGCTGTGACTACCTCCATTTTACAGATGAGGCGAGCCAAGCCCAGAGAGGGTAAGGTGTTTGCTCAAAGTCTTGTGGAGAGAGGCCAAGCTGGACTTCTAGCCCAGGTCTCTTATGTCCAAACACACAGCCTAACTTACCACACGTAACCACTGCCCATGAGAAAAGCAGGCCCTGTTGGTGCCCCCGGCACCTCCGGGCTGGAGAGGGTTCGCCAGAGGAAGGAGGCTCACTGGGCCTTTACTCAGGTAGGGTCTGCCACATGGCTGCCTGATGTCCACATTCAGGACAACTGAAGCCAAAGGCCCCCAGGCAGCACAATGCAGGAGAAAGAGCATGAATGAGTTTTGGAGCTGGGCACACGTGGGTCCAAACCCATCTACTAAGATGCAGGTCCTTCGGCCAGTCAATCTCTCTGCACCAAGGCTCCATCTGAAAATGGGGCTACGTAATCTCCTAGAGTTGGTAGCTTGTTTAAATGAGGAAACATGGAAAGCTCAACACTCAGAGCCTGGAACACACTCAGAAACCAGTTGCCGCTGTTTCATCTCACGAAATGCTAATGTAAGGGGCTGGCAGGGCCCTGGTCTCATCCCCCGGGGGTGCACGGGATCACAGTCCACAGGGCCCACCATGATGGAGCCTCTCTCCAAGAAAGACGCCCCGAGGAATGCCCTGGCCAACAAGTATCCCCGAGGTCCTGAGAGGCAGGCGTGAAGAAGCCTACCGTCTCTCAGACACCAGGAATCCTCCAGAGTCGGCAAGGGCCTGGAATGGCATGCCGGAGTGGCTGTAGGCATTATCAACTCCCAGAGAATCCTGCCCCAGAAATCCAATCCACTGGCGTTCTCTAATTTATGAGTTCACAAATTAATAAAAAGAAAAATGTCTGTCGAGTAAAAGAATGAAAGTGTCTGATGGCTGCTTAGTGAGCGAGGACATCTGCCGTGTCAGGACATGTGATGCTTAAGGGCAGACGACCTCCAGATGGGGACGGCCAGCTCCAGGAGGGCCAGAGCCTCAGGCGGTGGGGCTCCTCGTGTCCGGCTGCTGCCCAGGAAGCATGGCATGGGGCCACCCCATCATGTCAGGGGGCAGTCACGCCCAGCTCCTTCCCATGGGCTCAGGTGAAGTACTCCTAGCTGGTCAGCCTCTAGCTTGCCTCTGGGCCTCAGAAAACCTCTGGGCCTCCACTTCCTTATCTACAGTAGGAAGGGGCACTTCACTTGGTTCATCCGTAAGGTCCCCCTTCCAGTGGAAAGGTTCTAAAATGATGAATAAATTCCCATTTTCAATAAGCAGTACCTAAAGTTGCCACCCACGCACCTTGAACCAACCTCCCCTTCCCCACACCGTACCCCTCCCACAGGATGCCTGAAGGTGGGTCAGAAGCCATCCCCAATCAAGTGAGCTATAATTAGAACTGAAATGCCACTTTGAATAGGCAAATGTCCCAGGCTTTCCTACCGTGACTCCCAGCCGTATTTGAGAGACACAAATCCCAGAACCAGAAGGAAAGAGAGCCTGGAGAAACCGCAGCTAGCTAGGGGCAGAGACACAGTGGGGGAGCACAAAAATGGGGACGTGCTCCCAAATCCCTTTCCCTCTCTATGCAGACCGCCTTCCTTATTCTAAAATGTTAAATTGTAGGGGCGCCTGGGTGGCTCAGTCGTTGAGCATCTGCCTTTGGCTCAGGTCATGATCCCAGGGTCCTGGGATCGAGCCCCGCATCGGGCTCCCTGCTCGGCGGGAGCCTGCTTCTCCCTCTCCTACTCCCCCTGCTTGTGCTCCTGTTCTTGCTATCTCTCTCTCAAATAAATAAAAAAAATCTTTAAAAAAAAGAATAATAATAATAAATAAAATAAAATGTTAAATTGCTGTATGTGGGAGAGAGGGCCTGGAATCAAAACACAGTAATAAGAGTAACACAGCCATTTACTCCAGCACCGACACTTTGCCACATTTTTTCCATTTCATCGTCGTAACCCCCATAGGGCAGGTGCCATCACTCTATTTTACAGATGAGCAAACTGAGGCTCAGGGAGACTGGGCAACCAACCTGAGGTCTCACAGGACCTGGACCCAAATATATCACACACCCAATCCACTACACTTTACTACTGCCTGTAATCTTTCTTCGAGCTGGCATAGTCCCTAGGAACCTGGTAGGCTATAGAGGTGAACCTGGTAGACTGTGGGGGTTGCTACGGCAACGCCAGTTAAATGGGCAGTGGGTTGGCTAGCAGGTTCCCATTTGGTGGGGAAGCAGTGAGCCAGCCTGCCGCCAGGTCCTGCTACCCCAAATTCTGCCTGACCCTTGAGGTCCCACTCTGGCCCGCTTCCTCCAGGCCTACCCACAGGCCATGCCCACCTCTGACCAATATAACTTTGCACAGGAAGTGGGATCCTGAGCCTTGTGCCCCAGCTGGGAGAAAGAGGGTCCTAAGAGCCCAGGAATCTTAGATCATGGTCTTTGGAATTCTGAGATGTTAGAAACTGGGGCCCAGACAGGGATGGGAAAGTGTGCAGGATCTCACAGCAAATTCACTGGGACAGCCCAGAGGAGGGCTGGGCCTCCTGACTCCCAGGGTGCAGCCTTGAGTCCTGTTCCCACGGGCACTCCGTCAAGCCTCAGAGAGAGCCTGACCAGCCCGTCTTTTATCACAGAAGGCCGACCAGCCACAAACCACCTGTGTGTCTTGGAAGCAAGACCCTCGACTTCTCCAGTCATTCAACCGTCAAATAACAGTGCCTTACAGAGGGTACAAAGCAGGCCTGGGAGGCAGGAGGGGTGAGGCTGGAGGGCACCTGCACTCGCCAGGGGATGGGAAGGCAGCAACTGCTAGGACAAGCAAGAGGAAGAAAGACAGAGGGAACCATGGGGCAGGGCATGGAGGAGAGGGATGGCAAGAGGGAGGCTGGGCAGGGGGGCAGGCAGGGGGGCGGGCTGTCCAAGAGAGCAGGGTGGGCAGGGCCCTGGATCTGGGGCAGGGAAGATAAAAAGGGACATTGACACAATGAGACAGACACATGGGGAGAAGGGGGAGTCCAGCTCTCAGGCAGCAGGACAGACCCCAGTAATAACTGTGCTGAGGCTCCCCTCGTTCCCCTGTTGCCCCCAGTGTCCAGGGCTGGAGTGGGGCTGGGATAGCCCAGCTGGCTGACTGCAGTGCTCCCAGCACAGCCCCTGGTGGCCGTAGCCCCCTCCCCAAACACACACTCCTGGCTGTACACGGCTCTGCCCCTCCTTAGCCGGGCAGCCTCGGGCAAGTGGCCAAACCCATCCTGGCCTCAGTTTCCTTCTCTTTAAACAGGGATCCAAGCTGGCCCTGAAGATGAGAAGCACAGTGGGCGTGGCTGGGCTTTGTGCCTTCTGCAGCTCACAACAAAGCTCCGGACCAGCCCCAGGACAGGTTGGCTGCCTGGGGGGTAAGAAAAGGACAGGGCCTGTGGCCTGGCCAGGAGAGGCAGAGGCAGCTGTGCAAGGAGACAAGGGGGCCTCCTGTCTCGGGCCAGGGTCGCTCTTGCTCTCCCTTTCTCTCCCCCTTTCTCTCTCTCACGGGGAGACTGGTAGCTCTGTTGCTAGGAGACAAAGAAACCCAGTTATCACCAGCCACAGCCCTAGATGGGCTGCGGGCCTCCATTGTCCCCGCCTCTGCCTCTGGGGCGAATGTGACCCCTAACGAGGACGGGGATTGTGACTCGTGGTCCGCACCAGCCCTCCCATCCTCCACGTGCTCCCCACCAACCTTTTGTCTCAGTCTCACTCAGCTGAGGCTCTGCCTCAGGACTGCTGGGGCCTTCCCCGCCCCCTTCTCATCTCCTTTTTAATTTAACAAATGTCACAGAATGACCTGCCGGGTGTAAGTTTGCTTTGAGGATTAGGGCCTGGAAAAGAAATCAAGGAGAGACAAAGCCCGAGTGTGGGAGGCGGGCCTGGGGCTCTGGCTCGGGCCCTGGGCCTCACCCCAGGCTGCCTCTGTTGCCATCCATCCTGCCGTGGATGCTGGGGCTCCTGGGCTCAGCTGGCTTGGGGCAGAGGCCTCAGAGTCCTGGCTGGGTGGTCTTGGGCAAGTCACTCAACCTCTCTGAGCCTCAGTGTCCTCCTTTGCAAAATTCAGAAAGTGAACCCTCATAAGGCTGCCTTGGGAAGATGAATTAGTGCACGCAAAGAGCCTAGCACTGGGTCTGGCCCACGGCAAACACTTAATAGGCACTCACTGTTAGCAGTACTCCTAGAATTATGATCAGAGTCCTCCAGAAAAATAGTGGGGGAGGCTGTGGGGAGACCCGGAGGATATGCTCTGGCTGCTTCTGGTTAGAAGGCCTGTTTCTAGCTCCTGGTACCCCAGGAGCAGGGCCCGAGCTGCAAGAGGCCTGTGAGGCAGTCAGCAGAAACCAGTAGCGGCTAATACGCCTGGCTATTGGCTGGGAGCCCCCGACGGTGCGGCACAAGGCAGGTCTGGAGCCGTGTCTGACAGATCAACTCCACTGAGCCTCCCATCCTCCCAACAAGGAGGATCTGCCGAGGAAGCTGAGCGCCCGCCCCCTCCCCCCCACCCCACCAGCCCTAGCGCCAGGACTCACTGCACGTGGTCTCGGACTCATCAGAGCCATCAGGACACTCCTCCTCGCCGTCACACTTCCACCGCTCTGGGATGCAGTGGCCGTTGCCACAGGTGAAGTCGCTGTCTGCACAGGTCTTCTTGGCTGTGGGGCAAGGAGAAGAGTGTGAGGGGGCTTGGTGGGCCCAGGAGGCTTTTCTGGGATACGGTCAGGTGGCTCTGGGGTGACCAGGATGTGCGCTGTCTGAAAGTAGGACCACATGACCTCCCCCCACCCCAATGGGCCACAGAGGGCCTCGCCAACCAAGAGAGGACAGGAGAGACTCCCTTATTCATTCCTCAGGCGTCTGCTGAGCATCGGCTGGAGAGAGTGACACCTGGCCCTGCCTCCAAGGTCAGGAGCTCAGGTCCAACACGGGTACCAGGATCCATGCTCCAAGGGACTGCCTGTTCTCCTGTCTTACTCCTCTTCCCCCAGAGTCCAGTTCCACTGCCACTGCCCCCAGGAAGCCTTCCCTGATCACCTACGGCAGTTACTTTAGCCCCTCTGGCCAGTTCTCAGCCCCTTTACTGGCCTGTCCTGCTCCTCCTAACCAGGCCCTTCTGGAAGCACCAGGGAGCTGCTGCTAATGAATCCTAAAAGCAAATGATTACTCTGAGACAAGATTAATGAGGTATGTTCTGTTTGGAGTGATGAAAAGACCATCTGCTGGGTGAGACACCCAATCAGTCTCCTGAGAGAAAGTGCTCTCGAGGCACTTACACCCCGGAAGGGAGGCTCCTCGAGGGGCTCTGAATCCCAGCTCTGCCTCTCTCGATCTGCGTGACCATGGGGGTGTTACTTAACCACCGAGCCTCTGTTTTCTTATCTATATAATGGGAAGAAGAAAACAAGGGTGCTGAGGAGGAATAACAAGTCACAGTGTACGAAGAACATGGAAAGAGGTTCTGGCACGGAAGATGCAGTCAGCAAGAGCTACTGCTGTTTTTATGGTTTGAGCCTTAGTTAGAAGCAAAGGAAACAGGGCACGTATATAGCAGACTGAGATCTCACAGCTGGTAACAAAACTGGGGTAACAGGGCAGGGGCCAACATGGCTTGCCTTTCTCCACGTCCCTCCACTGGCCTGATGCTCCTCCGGGTAGGGACTCTGTCAGATTCGGCACAGGGCCCAACTCAGGGTGGATCTCAGTGGGGACACTGGACCAAATGGGGGCATGGCTGCCCAGCCTCTGTTACCACACCTCCAGGGCTGGGCTCACCTTCTCCCAGGGAAGCTTCTTCCCGATAGCCAGCCTTGGATTATGTAACTCCTCCCACAGGCCTTCTGGCTGCCTCTGGGGCCATGTGACTGCTCCCCCTGGCCTGAACAGCCTGGCCGGGATTTGAGGACAGACACTGGGTCTCCTTAATCCATCATATTTCTGCCTTTCAGTGGAATCCTTGCAGGACATCTGTGTTCTAAGATGAGTTTTCTTCACACTTTCTTTAGAAGAATACCTCTGTCTGTGCAGGGTTAGAAGAAATGAGAGGAATCCGTCTACCTATAGATTTGGTGGGGGATGGGGGGCTCTGAGGCCCAGAGAGGGAACAGGGTTGGCCCAGGGAAACACAGCAAGGCAGGGATCAGAACAACTTCTCCTGCCTCTCAGCCCAGGCCCCCAAGCAGCCCTCCCTGAGCTCCACACCCAGGAGCTGGCGTGGGTAATAGATACCAATACCGCCTTTCGGTAAGTCACCGCCTGTAATCGTCTGAAAGTAAGTACAGTTATAAACCACAGCACCTGGGGCATTTTCTAACATGAGGACCAGAGCACCCCTTCCACAAGAAGCTCGGCGTCCATAGAAAAGAGAAAATGTATATCCTAATGTCTTGTTTATCCTGTTCTAACTTTCTCCAAGCACATTCTGTGTGCCATGACAAAGGGCCACGTATGTCCCCACTTGACACACGAGGAAATCCCGGCCCAAAAGTGTTAAGTACGTGTCCAAGGTCACGTGGGTGGGAGCAGGGCCACAATGTGACATCACAGTCAGATCCCTCTGTCCCCCCCCCACAGCTCCCCAGATAAAACATTCAGCAGCATCAGATGTGGAAGAAAAGCCTCGAATGAGGTGGGAAAATCCCGCAGGAGCTTCGTTTCAGCATTCAGTGAGCTTGCATCTGTGCCCGGCTCTGCACTGAGCACACGGAAGAGCAATCAGCCCAACCTGTTCCCCAGGAACTCAGGGTGAGTGCTGAACAGGCAGAACCCAGAAGAGCAAGGGAAGCCTGACGAAGAAGGTGATGAAGGGGCTCTGTCCCTGGTCTCAGCCAGCCAGACACTATCGAAAGACCCTTTTCTCCCTGGCATTCTGGCAGCCTGGGAGTGAGCTTGGCCTCCCCCAGTGGGCCAAGCCCTGTAGGCACCAGGCAAGGAGGCCAGGGCAGCCAAAAGCACCATCGCAGTCCTGAAGGGCCGCCTCAGCGATGGATGTCCCATGCAGTGTTCTGGAGAAGAGATTTGCTTCCTGTCGTGACCGGTTTGGACATTTTCCACCCTGGCTCTGGCCTGGCACCTTTCACCCAGTATCCCAGCGACTCCTCACATCGGCAATCTTACAGAAGAGGAAACTGAGGGGGTAGGTGGCAGAAGTGGGATTTTAATTCCATGTGGCAGCTGCCAAAGCTTGGGCTCTTCCCACTAAGGCCCTCAGCCACTTCCATATTATCAGGCTAAGACGACCCCAGAAAAGCAAATGCAGTATGACCAGTGAAATAGCTCTCAGGTCCCCGCGGCCACAGGACAAGGCGATGGGGCAGATCAGCCACATCGCTCAGAAGTACCACATAAAGTATTCCCCTGGAATGTGCCCGGAAGTGTGCGCCAGAATAAACATGGGCCTGTGACAACCTGTCTCTGCTAATGGACCACTCTGGGGAAACTGAGGCAGCATGCTCATTTTCAGGTTGGGGACCATGACTCAATCACCTTAGTGGGCCATGTCTGAGAATGTAACCCCATGGAAAGATCTGGAGCAAGAGGTGAGACTGAATGCTGGCACAGCCACCTCCTCTCTGGGTGACCTTGGGCAAGTTCCTTCCCTCTCTGGGCAAGCGGGGATGGTGACTTTCAGCGCCAGTGCAAGGACAAAAGGCAAAAGGGCTCTCGCAAGGGATCCCAGTGAGCATCCCCATGTTGAGTCGGTCAGTGTAATGAGCCTGACAGAGGCATGAGGCTACATCAGCCCCGCCAAGGCATGAGGGCTGAGCAGTCTTTCAAGCCCGTCAGAGCCAGCCATGCCAGACCCCATTCCTGGCCTTGGCTCCAACTCCCAGGGTGATTCCCTAGCTGGGCTCGAGGCCGTGGCCCCCTGTTTCCAGGGATTTATTTCCTTCCATGCCAGTCTGCCCCTTGGACAATGCCCACCTCTGTGAGCCCCTGTACTCCACAGCCCAGGAGCTGTGCATAGTCATCCAGGGTCTGCGACATCATAATCTGGTACCATGGCAACAGATGGGCTGCCACGAAGGATTTGGGATTCCAGAGGGCAGTGGGGAGGAGCCTACCCCTGGGCAGAGTTGGGGAGAAAGGGAAATCCCGGACAAAGGAGGTAGGCGTTGCCACTTAAGAACACCGGCAGAGGAAAGCATCAGATACTCCATGGTCAGTCAAACTCTGCTCTGCCACATATGGGCTGTGTGACCTTTTGCAAGTTACACAACTTCTCTGAGCCTCACTTTCTTCACCTACATTCAGAGATCATATCGCTGCTTTGCCAAACACACAAGGTTGTGGGAAGCGAATGGGCTAAGGATTGTGTCGGGGCTTTATAAACTGAAAAGCATAAAAGTGCAAGTTTGAGGCGTGTGAAGTCAGCAGCCCCAGCCGCTGTGCGTGTGACCTTGGGCCCACCCGTCACATAGGGCCTCCCTCCTCATTTGGAGATGGAGATGTGGTGCCGACTGAATCTTAAGTCCCGCTCAACACCCAGAGTCTATGATCTCGTGAAATTATTATGATCACTCAGCACCTCCCAGCTTCTCCACCCCCAGAGGCCTCCTTCCCTGAGATAATACGCATCCTTCGTGCTGCTCTTTCCCCACCCACGCTCATCCAGCAGCCCCAGTGCAGACAGGGGGCTTCAAAACAAAGATCAGTCAGGTCTGCCAGGTGGAGCTGCCTGGTGTGGATTCCTCTTGGCAATCAGAGCTCTCTCATGTCAGAGCCCAGGGGCTTGAAGGTCCCTAGGCAGCTCTCCCACTCTGCCAGCCAGAGAACCAGGGGCCAGAGAGAACGGCTATTCATTCCCAGCACATATCTGTGGGAGGGCTGCCCCTTGTGCCCTGATATTCTGACTCAGTCCCACTGTGTGGCCACGAAGCCAGGGGAGGGTACCTGACCCAGCCCAGGAATCAAGGAAGGCTTCCTGAAGGAGGGGACCATATTCAAGGAAGAGGAGTCAGCCAAACCGTGGGAGGGACGAGAGCGACAAAGGGCATTCCGAGAAGGGATAACATGGCCTGGGGTGTGGAGGAGCCAGGAGAATGGCAATTTGGGGCTGGAGAGGAAGCAAGTGGCAAGGGACCTGGGAGCTCCACTGGGCTGGCGGCCAACTGACCTTGCCTGGTACCAAGCTGCCCCTGGGAGGCCCCCTTTCCCTGAGCTCACCCAGCCTCTGCTGCCTGGTCTTTCTTCAGGATTTGGTGAGACTGTGTGAGATGGATGATTGGCCCCTAGCAGAGAAAGAGAGAGGCAAAGGGTAGGACAGAGAGCAGGGGTAGCCATCCACGCAGAGGTTTCAGGTAAGTCTTGCTATTTTCCTCCTTTGTAGATTCATGATGCCCATTGGTTTACAAAAGGTCCTGAGAAGGCCTGCAGATACCAGACTGACTTTGTTTCTTCCAGCACTTCCCAAACCTGTTTAGCCACGAAACTTCCTTTTTAGATGCCATGTCTATTAATTTCCCAAGAAACAAGTGGGCCAATGAACCACATCTGAGGAAATACATTGTCGTGTAAGTCCCTCATCCTGCAGGTAAGAAGATGAGGCCCAGGGAAGGGAAAGACTGGCCTGTGATCACACAGCCGAAGCTGGTACCTAGTCTTCTGTCTCTGGGCCAGCTCCCTCCACCAAGCCATGAAAAATAGGAGAAGGTATTCACAGGGCACTTGGCCCAGAGTAAAGCTAAGGGGAGACCACAGGCCTCAGAGCAGGGACTCGTGCAGAGAAGAGCAGGGGAGGGGAGACTGGTATCAGACCACTTGGGACAGGGAGATGGGAGAGATGTCAGGAATGCAGGCCCTTGGGTTTCTGCGGACAGGTCAGGGGGCTCCAGGGCATATTCTCTGAGGGCAGAGCAGAGACCCATAGGCAAGGTGGATTCTGGCTCAACATGGTTGCTGAGGCACCTGGGTAGGTCCCTTCCCCTCCCAGGGCACGGAGGGACTAGTCTGTTCCCACTTCCTCTCCCAAGCCTGGACCAGCATCGGCTGGCCTGGCTCTGGCCCTGCAGCCCAGCCCTAAGGCAGCTGGGCCACTTGTACCCGGGTCGGGGAGATGAAAGGGCTGCTCCCCCCAGTTACCCTACTGCAGAGCTGGCCAGGCCCTGGCATTGCCAAGACAACCGCTCCCGGCAGAACGAAGATCCGGGGTGGGGGCAGGGGGCGTGCCAGCCCGCCCCTGGCCTACTAACCTGGCAGGCAGATTTAAATGACAGCCCAGGAAGCTACTATTAAACTGTCAGCCCAGTCAACGGGACGACAGACCCCCGAGTGTTCTCTAGCTGCAGCAACAACGCAGCAGGAGTGAGAGGGGGAGGAGACTGTGGCCCGGAGCAAGCTGCACCCCCCCCGGGAGGCCCCTGTCTGCCTGCCTGGTCACCCACTGGCCAGAGCCACCCTCTCAGGCTGTGGCGGGCCCTGGCACGAGAGCTGCAGGCAGCGCAGGGCCTGGAAAACTTTTTTCTCTATTTTTAAGCAGAGGAGCCCTTTCTCCAAGTGAAACCCCGACATATAAAACAGGCAAACATGAAGCTGCACTACTTATCGGAAACAGCGTGAGGGGAGAGCCCATTGGTGTGTGTGTGGGGGGGACCCTGGGCTCAAAGCCCATCCCCAGCAGCTTTGGGGCCCAGCAGCACTGGGTTCAAGCCCTGACCCCTCCCCGGATGTGTGATGTTCCTAAGAATCCTCTGTTTAAAGATTCCTGTGGGCCTAGGCGCCTGGTGGGCTCAGTCTGTAGAGCACAGAATTCTTGATCTCGGGGTTATGAGTTCAAGGCCCATGCTGGATGTAGAGATTACTTAAAAATAAAATCTTAAAAAAATAAAAAAAAATAAAGATCCCGTGGGTCTGATCTAACATTTAGAACAGCTTCCGAGGATTTAAGATTCTAACTCTCTAAGAAGCCAAGGTTCCAAGCACACTCTGATCTGCTCACCCTTGGCCCCGAGACGGGACTCCAGGATAGTCTTGCACGAGTCGCACGAGTCCGTAAGCTTGGAGATGGCCTCCGATTCCATCCCGGCAAAGCACTGTATCTCTGAATCCAAGCATCCCCACATGCTGACAAGCAGACTCAAGGCTCTTGGCGGTGCAGGAAAGGCAAATGGTTCCCACAGTGTCCCAACACCCACGAAGCGTGGTGGGCGGGGCTTGGCTGCTGGCTTTGTGTCGCCCAGCAGGCTCCGGGGCCTCAGGCCACCACCATCCATCAGCAGGTGACATCTGAGTGGCTTTCTCCCCCACCCTCTCATCCCACCTGGGGAGAAAGAGGAAATGAAGCAGCAGCAGGTGCTGGGGGTGGCGGTTGGGAGGCGGAGGGGCGGACACAGCAAGGGTCTGAGGGAGAAGATGAAAGAGGACGAAGCAGAGAGCCTGGGAGGACCACTCTTTGGTGAGGGCATCTTTGCTTTTTAAATTGGGCAGTTTCCCTCAAAATTTTCCAGGTTCTCTCCTCTTCTTCCAACACTAAGGAGCTACATTTTTTAACCTGTCCAGATCGTAAGACCAAAAAAAAAACAAGGTGTGGCAGTGAGGTTTGGAAGGTTGGGAGGTTGGAGGGGAGACTGGATGGGAGGCTGCCCCAGAGAGGTCCTCCTGGAGGAAGTGGTACTGGAGCTAGGCCAGACTCCCCAGCTGGAGGAGGGGCAGTGGAGGGATGGCCCAGGGAGTGTCAGGGTCAGCGCAGTATCCCAGGGTCAGTGGTGGCAGAGGACACAGATGTTGCTCATGAGCTGCCCACACCACCTTGTTCTAAATGAAGAGACGGGGTTTCCATACGACCCTCTGCTGCGGGTCCTGGGAGGGACGTGCCATCCACTAGGTGAGGATGAAGAGAGGGCTCCAGACAGGGGGAGGGGCTTGAGCAAGACTTCCTGGCCAGACTTGAACCCTAGCCCGGTCTCCCCTGGTCCAGGGCTCTTTCCTCAATGTCCTCAGCCTGGGTGTTCACCTGGCTGCACACCAGTGCTTCCCCATTATGCCCATCATTTCCTTCATCCCAGTGTCCCCCTCACCTAGGGTCTGATGCCAAGTGAGTGCTCAGAGAATATCTACGGCCCCGCTCCTCTGATGGGCCGTGTGACCTCTTCCCACCCTGTGCCTCAGTTTCCTCGTGTGAACCAATCTTTAAGGACACCCTCCAGCTGAAAGCCTGGGTCTGTGGCTCTATGACAGAGGTGTTGCTGTCCCTCCAAAAGGGTCACCTGGGGCTTCCCACAGCCCGGTCCCTCCTCTGGGCCCCAGCACATCATAGCTGCTCTCAGACACTGCCGGCCCCAGCCCCACTGTCACCAAGGGAGGTCCAAGCCCTTGCTGGGGTATGTGGGACTCCCTGTCGCCACGGGAAAGATGAGCGTCTCCGAGGGACAGACGACAAAGGGGTCTAACTGTCACAGTGATTTGTGGACACAGGAGGTATTGAGCCAGCGACAGCTGTCGGGGGTGGGGGAAGATGGGTGTTGGGGAGAGGTGAATGGGATCCGCAGGGGTCCCTGGCTGGTGTCTGCAAAAGGACCAAACATCACAAGAAGGGTGCTGCTTTGATGATAAGGTGGCACACAGCTCAGGCTGCTCCCACCCTGGATTTGGGCCGCCCACTTGGCACGGAGAGTTCAGGGCCAAGGAGATAGCTAGAGGGAAGCTCATGGTCCCCTCAGAGTAGAAGCCTGTAGAGGGTAGGAGGCGCGGCTGGGAAACCCCCTCTGACCTCCAAGAGAGTCCAGTCTGGTTTCCAGCTGCACACTGCCCCTCCACTCAAGTGGAGAGCAGATAGCTGGCCCCAGTGGGGACTCAGCCTCCTCTCAGAGGGGACTTTCCAGTCTAGCCCCTGCCAGGCCATCTGAGCTGGGGGTCCATGGCTCCGCCTTCCTTGGGCCAACCTTGGAGCCTGCCAAGGCCTCCCACCTTCCAGGTCCTGTTCTCCTACCACCAGCCACCGATGGAAGAAGGGGCCACTGCTCTGCCTCTTCCCTGCAGTTGAAGAAAAGACTCCAGATCCCACTCCAGCCAGGCTCTGCCACCAACATGCTTGGTGACACCCAACAGACTGCTCTGGGCTCTGTTACGTCTACCCACACCGATCAAGTCGGAAACCCAGGGCTCCCTGGGCAGAACTCTGCAGCCAGCGGCAAGAAAGCCAAGGCAGAGGGGTCCAAGAACACAGAATGGGCCGGTGCTGCCTGGGGCGACAGCCTGCCTTGGGCTTGCTGGTGGTCAGGGAGTGAATGATGGAGTTATGACCCTAGCCTATCTGGGAGGGAGGCAGTCAGGGCCCGGGCCCCCTCGGTCATGTTGATGCAGCACCCTCTACCTACCTGGCAGTGGCCCTGGCTAAGTGGAAAATGCGAATGCTTTCACCGATTAGGCTGCCAGGACTGGGCCATCCTGGTGGCCGACGGGCAGCGTATCTCCCGTCTCTGGCCTGGGAGTCCTGGCAGAAGTCCTGTGTCCTCAGTGCCTTCTCCCTTCCTCCAGGGCACGGCAGGATTGGGTAAGAGGATCTCAGCGTGCCTTTCTTTCAGAGGAATGGGATTACCGACCACAAGGTCCTGAGCGAGGTTGCTGGAGGGCGGGAACCACGGCTCTGTCCCAGGGGCTCTCCGCCCACTGTGTGGCTCAGGTGGGGGGCTGTGACCCAGAGCCAGCAGCCACTGCTCCGCTGGCGTCCTCCTCCTAGCCAGAAAGCCATCTCTCCTCACCCTGCCAGGCTCCCATCTCCTCTAGAAGATGACCAAGTGTCTCAGCACAATCCTCACGAGGACCTCAAGCTCCTCTGCTACCTGCTCTGGCCCGACCCAGCTCCCGTGGGCTCCCACGTCCGCTCAGAGGGCACGGGCAGACCGTGGCCTTTCCCATCAGCTCCACCAGGCAAACTCTCCCCAGCCCCCAGGACCAGCTCCAGCACCTACTATTTTTTTTTTTAAAGATTATTTATTTGAGAGACAGAGAGCACAAGCAGGGGGAGGAGCAGAGAGGGAGAATCTCAAGCTGACTCCAAGCTGAGGGTAGACCCTGAGATCATGACCCGAGCCGAAATCAAGGGTCGGATGCTCAACGGACTGAGCCCCCCAGGCATCTGCTATTGATGGCATCTGACAATGCCCTCCACCCCCAATAAGGCAGAAAGGAGTGGAGGCCCAGCCCGGGGCTCGCTCGGCCCAGAGCACTAAAGGAGAAGCATTCACACACTCCCTTCCCACGGGCTGCTTATTTTGCTGCCATACTTTTGGCAGGCTAGATGTGGGCAGCGCCCGTGGCAAGCCCCTCCAGGCTACACCCACCCTGGCTGTCAGCAACGAAGTGATGGGCAGCCTTGCTGGACAGCATTCATCTCCCTGCTGATGGCCCGGAGAGGCTCCCCTCCACTAGACCGGAGCAGAGTGAGCTCACTAAGTCGTCCCAATGACTCGGTCAGTCAGCAGTACAGGGCTCAGCTACCATGAAGCCAGCCTCAGGGAGAAGCAGACCCTTCGGGCCTCATCGCAGCTGGGCCCTTGGCTATAGGAAGGCGCTTCCCAGGGCTTCCCTGGGGGAGGAGTTCCACAAACCCAGGCCTGGGCTGGGGGTGTGGGGAGGAGCTCCTGAGTGGCCTGGGCCTTAGAGCCCTGGACACACTAGTGCAGGCTTCCCCCGTAGTGACCTTGGAGGAATCCCTGACCCTCCCGGCATCTCAGTCTCATCTAGACATGGGAGGAGAAGGGAGTCAGGTTTTCCATGTGTGTCATTCATGGGCCTGCCTTAGGCACCTCACCAGGCCCAGAGTGGGAGGGACAGATGAAGGGCTCTCCAGGCCTGGGGCAGGGCCGAGCGCAGTCAGCACCTGCTTTCCTGGTTGGAAACTCAGCAGAGTCCAAAGGGAATCTGCGGCACTAAGATCCTGAACGGATGTGGTGCTGAGGGCACGTTCACGACCCCTGCCCCCTGCCCCCAGTTCTCTCCTGGGCCTGGCTCTCCATAGCAGTGCTATAAGGTGGGCAAAGGGTGGCAGGGCATCACTTCCTTTGAGAGATGAGGCAGCAAAACCCTTGAAAGAATGTCCTAAGGTCAGAGGGCTTGAGCAGGACCAGAACCCAACCATTTTATCCCTAATGTTCTACAAGGAAATCGAGGGAGGTGAGGTTGTTGTGTGGCCTCAGACAGCCATCCCCCCTTGCTGAGTCTCAGTGCCCCAGCTGAACACAAGGACACTGAACTTGGGGGTCTCAGCCCTCACCAGCACCTCCCCTCTCTGCGCGCGGGGACTGATGGCAGGGCAGAGGGCACAGCTGGACCTCCAAGAAGGGGTGATTTCGGCTGGCAGCAGTGGGGGCTGGGGAAGCCCACCCTGAGAAATCTTGTTTGATCCAGAAGTAAAAGGTAGATTCTAAAAGCAGATGGAGAAGGAGGTTTCTTTTTTGGCTTCTTGGTGCATTTGGAAGGAAATGGGGTCCACTCTCTGAAGCCCTTCAACATCCCAGGGGTCGAGTCTAGCGGGAAGGGGGAATGTGCAAGCCACAACCCTGCCCAGCAGCTTCCTGGGGGACATGGCCCCTGGGTCCCCAAGCTCCCTCATCACAATGCCCACCTCGGGCTGCTGATATCCCGTTCAGCTTTAGCTGGCGGGCGGCCTGAGGCTGCACCAACAGCAGGTCACTCGGTGTCCCGGAACCAGCGGTGTGACTATGGGTGAGTTACTTAACCTCCGAGCCTCAGTTCCCTCACCTATGAAATGCGGCTAACAATAACTACACCCCCTGGGGGGCACACATCATGGGACACTGTAGATGCTGAAATTATATGGTGAACAGTACAGGCCACAACGGCAACAGAGCTCTTGTCAATGATTGTCTTGTTTCTTGCCATCTCCTCCACTGATTTTCCTGCTGGGACTTTGGAGGAGAGCTTGGGTTGCCTTCCTGCTGGAAGGGGCAAGTAGACAAGGGGCTTGGTTCAGACGGGAGAACATTCTGGGTCCCCTGAGGTGCTGGGAGGTGGCCAGTGCAGATGGAGCAATGGGGAGTGGGGGGGCGGTTAGGCTCAGAAGGAACCAACAAGGACTATAGGCAGAACATACCTGGAAGTCAGGCCCTAGAAGCCGTGTGGTCCGATCCTTACACTTCGTAACTGGGGAAACTGAGGCCAGAGCAGGCCTAGGCTACCTGGCGATCACACTCCCAAGGCAGCCTCAGCGGCTCAGAGAGTCATAAAATAGCCTTAGAATCACCAAATAGAATCTTCAATTCCAGGAGAGGACCTTAGAATCTTAACACACACAATCTAAAAGTACTTAAACTCAAATGACCCCATATTAGGACCGTGGGTACACAGAATCTGTCCAACAGAGAGAATCTTAAACTCCCAGACAGAGAGCAGAACCCTAGAAGGTTCTAATCCAGGTGCCAGGAGTGGCAAAGGCCTGCCCCTTCCCCCAGCCCGTACAGGAATCCTCTGTTCCCAGCGCTGACATATGGCCATTCTGCCCTCTTGAATGCTCTCAGCGACAGGGGATTCAGTCAGCTGTGCCGGCTGGAGGCTGGACGCGTTCCTTCCTCTTGAACAGAGAGGGAAATAAGTTCTCAACAGGAGATCCCCACTTTGTACAAATGGGTTTTTCACCCCTCCTTGTTCTTTGGCTCTGGTCGGAAAGATTCCTAGGGAAGTGGAAAGGAGCCAAGAGCTGCCACAAAATGACTTTAACCACCAGACAGGCTGGTAATGTGTTTCGGTGGGAAAAAAGGAAGGAGAGGGGCGATTAATTCCAACTTGCTATGTGATAAAGGAAATTAAGGCATAATACCGAGAAGGCAGCAATTCTATTAACCTGTACGGAATACCAATTACTTCAGTCTTCTCAAAATTGCTAGAAAAAAAGAGAAAACCCCAAAAGAGAATGTGATTGTGGCCCAGGGCTCATCTGGATTAGGCTGTTTGTTTGCCCTGGCACCCTAATGATGGGAATGAAGGAAAATTCCTCGTTTCCTGGGAGACGGCTGTGCCAGAGTTGGGGAGGAAAGGCAGGCCCACGCGTTGCCACTGGACCGCTTGGCAAAAAGCTCAGGGCAGAGGGGGTCCCCAGGCGCCCTTCGGGGAGAGCTCGGTGCAAGGGCCCCCAGGGCCTCCCCGTGTCCATCACACACCCTTAGTCCTGTGTCCTGGGAGGGACCAAGGGAGGGTCTGATGACCCCCCACTCTAACTGGAAACTCTTAGATCTCTGCTGCTAGAAGCCAAAAGAATCAAGCAGGGGGCCTACTGTGTACCAGGTGTCCTGCTAGCTGCTGGCAAGCCCTGCAGTTTGGTAAGACCTTCGGAGTTGGCCATGTCTCGGGGTGCTGGTCCTGCAGAGCTGGGGCTCAGGGCTCTGGCTGAGACCACCCACCTATCTGAGGCCAGCCATGGGGCACGCAGTGTGGGCAGAGTTAACAGCCATGGGCCACAGCTCAGTGCCTCCAGCCAGGGGCCCAGCAGGACAGCTGTGAGGCCTCTGGGCCAGGTCTGGGCAGAAGGAGACAGACAGGGCTATGGGAGGCAAGTGGAGAGATGGAGTGGGACAGGTGGCCAGCAGATCCTTACATCCCAGTGGCGCCCTGGCCCAGACCTTGGCCGCCTCTGCCACTTCTCAAAACCCCTCACCCTGAGGTTCTGAGCCAGCACAGTATCCCCAACAAGACAGGTCCCAACACAGCCTGAGTGGAAGGGAAGCCACTTCTGGAATAGTCTGTGTTCTGAGCATGCCCATGGCCCCGGGATTTCCACCCACCTCTGCCTTTTCTTCAAGTAGACAGTTTTTCCGAGCACAGAGGTTTGGCAGATGCAGGTCTGCTGCCCACTACAGGCCCCTTCCCACCAGGAGCAGGTTAAGGAACTGGGGCTCAAATCCTAGCTTGCCCCCACCCCCGAGTAGCTGGGTGACCACCGGCAGGTTACTTGACCTCTCAGAGCCTGCGTCTTCCTCATCTAAAATTGTGATGGTGAATCCTGACTTGCAGGGTAGTTGGTTGTGAGATACGTCTGTCAGTTGACATAGGGCCTGGCACTTAGAAGACATTCAGAATATTCTAATATTTCAGAAAATGGAAATATTAGAAAATGTTCAGTGATGGAACTTCCAACTTTTCTCAGCTGCTCCCCCACTCCCAGGCTTTGTACACAGTAGGCCCTCAGGAAGTTCTTGTTACAGTTATTAAGGGGCATCAGGAGGCCTGGCCTCTGTCATCCTGGGCCTCCTGGTTCTTCCTCACTTGGTTTTTCCACGTGTAAGTAGAAAGGCTGGTCCTTGGAGAGCTGCCTAGGGGAGGGCAGCTGGAAGGTGCTCCATTGCCCCTTTCTGGGTGAATGATGAGCCTGTCCGAGGTTGAGCCCACGGGAGGCTGGGAGGCCAGGGGGTCACACAGGCACATCTTCCTCATTCTTTGGAAGTTCCCCCACTCTACCGTGGAGTCTTCTTCCACGTCCCCATGTGGGATCCAAGGCCTCTTTCGGTCACAGACTCGTCACGCTGTATTGTTGTCACTCGACTATCTTTCCCCACCAGACTCGCAACTCACTGGAGGCAGGATAGGTCTACATGGTGAGCACCAAGGGGACACTTAGGGAATGTGTGCGGGATGAACGAGTGAGTGAATGAGCACGTGCAATCTCGAGGCTCGGTCTTTTCTATCTATGTGGAATTTACAGGCCAAGAATCAAACCATATTCACCATACAGATTCTGCATACGCAGTCAAGACAATAATCATTAAACCTTTGCTTTAAAAGTCCTTCATTCTTGCATAATGACCTAGGGCTTCAGGGGATCCCAAGTTCTCTCCAGTTGGTTGGCACACCTACATCCTTACCCTGGCTACAAAAAACTCCTTTGTGTCCACTTTCTCCCTTTCTGAAGACACAGAGCCGGGGGCCAGGAGGCCTGGGTTCTGGTCGCAGCCGAAGGGCCGTGCAGCCTTGAGCAAGCCACTCACCCTCCCCGGGCCTTCGTGTCACCACCTGTTGGGTAAGCGGTGAGTCCCACTGCTCTCTGAGCCCCGTTCTTGCTCTAGTTCATTGTTATGGGCCACATGTGGGAGGCTGGAGCTGGAGGACAGTGCTAGCACCCAGGCAGATGGTTCTGGGGAAAGGTTCACAATTTGCAAGGCTAGGGAGGGCACCGGCCTCCATCCAGGACACCGCCTCCTGGTCTTCTCCTCAGGGAACCCTGGGGACATGTGGCCCTCATCTTAGTGTGATGGCCACTGCTGGTCCAGACCCTCATCTCTCCACGGCACCTTGGGGCTTACAAAGCTCTTTGCATACACCTCCTCATTTAGTTCTTACAACCACCCTGTGAGGCTCAGAGAGGAACAGGCTGGGCCAAGGCCAAACAGCTTTCTATCTGCCCAGTAGTCCGCCCTGACGCCACCACCCGAGGCCAGCCCAGTGGCTAGCCGCCTCCTCCACAAAATGGGAAGAACACAGGGTCTGCGGTGAGAGTCCTGACCTTGCCCTGCCCTGCCGAGCAACCCTGAAATGGGGTCGGTACTCTCTCGGGAACATCTCCGAGTCACCATGAAAATTAGACAGCATAAAAGATGCCAAAGGCAAGAAAATGCTGGCCGGCGCAGCGGAAAGAACACAGCACAGGGAGTCCCAGAGCCTGAGCTCCAGTCCTGGCCCCTCCACTTTGGCTCTGTGCTTGGGCAGGCCTGGGTTTCCCCATCTGTCAAACGGGGGACAAGAATCCCAAGCCGCCCGCCCCCTGCAGGCCATGTGCATACTTGCCAGAGCCACACTTAGCCCACCTGTGCATGCCGCCCCCGCCCCTGCCTGGGTCTGTGATCACCACCTCAGCCAGGAGGGGTGGAGAGGTTGCCCCCTCTCGGCACACAGCCCAGCTTGACTTGCTGCCCCCTAGCAGCGAGGCCCGAAGTGTGCTCAGACAGGCGTGCAGACCCTCCGGGGCTTGCGCACAGAATGTGTCCTTGCATGTGAGCACATGTGCATACAGAAAGACACACACCGCCCACCTGCACACTCAGATGCGCGCCGCATACCAAACACACTCAGACACGCGTGCCACGCTGTGCACATGCCACAGCACCCGGCCGACACAGCCACGCACGCACAGGGGGCTTCAGAGGACATTCACACGCTACAGACAAATATGCATAGATTTTCCTGCTTCTCTTGTGACAGCCAGATGGGATTCTCCCAGAGGGCTACCATTTAATGCTCTAATTAATTAAAAAAAATTCTAGGTACCCAGAGCCTGGGTTTGTTCCAAATGTCTCAGGCATGGCACAGCTCAAAGCCAAGGAGGGAAGCAGGTCCAAGGGGGAGGGGCTCCCACCAAACTCAGGAGACACGGTACCCTTACCTGGAGGACTGATACCTAGCCTGGCAAGGGAGGCCGGGCTCAGGAGCCATCTGCTCAGATGTGGGCCTGGCCCTGGTTCCAAGAGTGCCCCATGACCCAGGACAGGGACAGACCCCTTCACGGCATCCCTGGCAGGGCTGTCCAGCCTCAGTAGACCAGGAGCTTGGTCCCTGTGGAGGCCACTGGGCTCCTGTCAAACTGCACTGCAGTTCTGGGGCTCACATCCAGATCTACACTCACTCTTTAGGGACCCCACTGTGTGACTTCAGGGCACTATGGGAGGACGCAAAGCGCAGAGCCACCGCAGTTTGGGGTGTGAGATGGATGAGATGGAAAGATGATAGGCGGGTCCGCAGGGACTTGCAATGCTCCCTGCCCTCCCGCTTACGTGCCTCCAGGGAGGGGGAGCTCACCACATCTCCCAGCAGCCTGCTCTGATTGGCCCAGAGTCCGTCCTCTCCGGGGTTTCCCGGTGAGCCCCGGCTCTTCTCTGGGCCACAGGGCCCAGGTAGGTCAGGCTGGCGGGGATCGTGCAGCACTCATCCCCAGGCCTTTCCTCTGACTTTCCCAGGGGCACGTGCTTTGCTGCTGAGTGTTTGGGAAAACGCAGCAATAAATTTACCGCCTCACTTATGAGTAATTTGCTGTCAGGAGCTCTGCGTAAGCAGAGGACTGAATTAACGAGGCTTAATTAACATTAATGTTGTGACAGATCTCAACCCTACTCGGAAATCCCCCATCCTTGCAGCCCAGGCCCTTGCCTGCCGCTTCGGGGTTCCTGTGGGAGGTGACAGGCCCACGGAGGGCTCTGGGAGCTGCTGACGGATGTGATGGGGGTGGGGGGCTGCCTCTTTCCTAGGATTAGGAGGGATTTGGGATCTGGGGGCTGGAGGCTTGCAGGAGATCAGCACGGGAAGCCAGGAGCCTCTGCAATTCCAATTCCAAAGGAGCTTTCGGGTTAAGTCCTTCATCCCCGCCTGGTGCAGGGGCAAACACATGGACCTCAGAGTCTTAGCGGCCCAGGCTCGAACCTGCCACTCACATGCTGAGTCACCCCACCCCTCTATGCCTCGCCATCCCCGTTAGCAGAGGGACAGGGGTGTCAGGGGATTCACGAGGTCACACAAAGAGAACAGAGATGTTCTGGGATCTTCATTTCTGCTCCTGAGTGATGACTGGGTCCTGTGGTCATCACCTCCTCTAATAGGCTTCCACGGTCCTTTGAGGAATGGACTGCTGTTACCACCCCCCCCCCCCCATTGTACAGATGAAGGACTCGAGGCGACCACAACTACCCACTACACTCTCTGGAGAGCCAGTGGGGATCCAGAGAGCCGTGGTGAGGGGAAAGCTCAGGAAGTAGGGCCATGCTGGGGTGGCCACAAGGCCTGGCAGTAATGTTTGTGGAATCAATCTATGAATGATGGAGAAAGGGGAGAAGTGTGTCCCCCAGAGGGGCCCGGGAACCTGTTTCTCAACTGCTATGACTTATTAAGCTGCCCCCCATGTGCCCAGCTGTGACAGGCTCTGGGGAAGAGAGAAATGCAGTGAAAGGTGCATGTCCTGCTCTCAGGATTGGTACCACCGTCTACTCTTGGCTTTCCCCCAGGGCACCCAGCTGAGGTCTGGCACAAGGTGGATGCACCATAATTTATCATTAATGATTGCCATTATTAATATTAGCGGGGAGGATAATTCTGACCAGGACCAACTTTAGGGAGCAGCAAGAGGCCCAGCTCCCACCCAGCTACCTGACAGCTCGGGCCCTAGTCATTACCCCACACACGTCTCAGGGCACTGACCAGGATGGGCCATGGTAAGATCCTTGGGCTCCAGCCTGGTCTCCAGGTGAGGATGGGCTCTGGGCCTCAGGTTCCCAGGTCTCTCCTGAAGGACTGCCCAGTTGAAGTCTTAGTGTCAAGGATCTGCCTGGGAATAGTGTGGGGAGGAAGGCAGGGGCAGAGGCTGGGACAGGGGTCTACCTGGGATCTACCTCTAGAGTGTAATCCCCACCCGTCCTCAGCCCTGCCAAGCCCCACATACCCCCAAACTCTGCCACAGCACCCTGCCCCTGGAGGCTTTCCTGGCCCATCCAGCCACCCCTTACCTCCTGACTCGGACATCAGCTGTGATTACTGATAACCCAGAGATAAATGCAGTGGAGACCCAGCCCTGTCAGATGCCATGGAGGATCGAGGTGGGCTTGGGGGTGTCTCTGGTCTACAAGACTGCTCTAAGGCAGCAGGATCAGCAAGGGGCTCTGTATAGCCCTGTAATAGGCCTAGGACCCATGGGGCCTCTCAGCATAGAATCTGAAAGAACTTTGTTTCTGGAAATAGAAAGAGCTACCATATGAGGAAGTGAGGTCTCCTCCACCCCAGGAGGTGTGCAAGCAGAGGATCCACTCATTCATTCAACAGGCATTCACTGGACCCCTTCCTTTGTGCTGAGCCCTGCCTGGGGCACGGGGGGTGCTAGAAAAGACAGCATGAAACCCAACCGTGCCTGGAGAAACCCACACTCTAAATAAAGGGATGCTGAAGGTCCTAAACCAAACCTGGAGCAGGCCTGCCCACCACCCGTCAGAGCCTAGAGAAAAATCAAGAGGCCTTGGGAAACCTCTGGGAAGCTCAAAGAGGGGGTGAGTTCTGGCCCTGCAGACGTGAGACTGGGCCCCACCTGCTCTGAGCGCCCCCCCATGGCCCCATGATCCCAAGGGCCTCCAGGTGCCCATGCCCTCTTCTCCTCATCGACCTTGACCACAGCTCAGCCCCAGGCACGCCCCCAGCACCTGCCCAGCCCACACCCAGTGAGGCCTGGGTAAGTGGTATTCTTTGGGGGAGGGCCCTGCTGACACAGGGTATGGAAAAGGGAGGAGTGGCCATCTGTGCTTGGGCAGGGGCAAAGGCATGGCCATTCCTAGGCAGGTGATGGGCTCACCCCTTGCCCATTTTCCTGCCCAGCAGCATCCATGCCCCTCTACCACCGCAGTTCCTGGGGAGCTGGCTCCAAGGAAGCCCAGCAGCCAGACCACCAGCTGCTGCCCCCTCCCCATGCAAACCCTGGCCGCAAAGCACCCTCCCCCCACCCCAGCTCTGCCCGCCTGCGGTGACAGCCTCTTGGCACCAGCTCTCCCCTTCCCTCCATCTGTCAGGAATTGGTGCAGACAGACTGTGAGAACCATAAGAGGAAGTAGCGGCTCTGTTTGGACCCCTCCCCTCCCCCTGCCTCCCCAGCGCTCTCTCCCTACCCCCCTTCCCCACCTCCGTCCTTTCGTTTCCCCCCTCCTCCCTGTCTCTTCCTTTCCCTTCCATCTGTCTCCATCTTTTCCTACTGATGAAGACATTGACGAAGTGTGAATGGGGAGGGAAGAGGGCCATCCAGCCAGTGACCCCCACTTACTTGTCACCACCACACACCATGGCTCCAGCTCGGCCACCCATTTGCTTTCATCCCTCCATCCTGTAGGCCTCTGGGCTCAGTGTCTCCCTCCGTGCAACCGGTGCAGTAAATCCTGCCAGGCCCACCTCCCAGGGGATACCAGGAGCCCCGAGGCAACACATGGGAAGGGCCTTGTAAACTGTAGAAACTTGTGTCCTCAGCTCCTTCCTATTTAATGTGGGAACACTCCTCTTGGGAGTAGCAAGGCCAGAATGAGACATAAACAAACAGAAAAATGCCTTGAAGAATATAAATGGCAGCAGGAAGGCAAGGCAGGGTCATCAAGGTAATGATCCTCACCATATTACTGTGAGGGGAGCAGGGAAGAGCTGGGGAGACCGAGGCCCAGAGACAACAGTCACAAAGCTGTGTTAGAGGCAGGATCAGAACAATGGCCAGGCGCCCCGGCCCTGTCCATACTGGCACCCCGGCCAGGATGCTCCTAGCTCCTCCACACCTTCCAAAGGGGCTCTGTGTCTCCTTGAAATCTCCAGAATGTGGGGAAGGATCAGCTTTTTCCTTATTCTCAAGTGAGCCCTGCCCAAGTGGGGCAGCAGAACCCACAAGTACGGGCACAGTCCCACCGCAGACCTGGAGGGAGTTTGCAGGATGCAGGGAGGCTAGGACTTTCAGCTGGAAAACCAGGACAGTTGTGAGCACACTGGGACGAGCTGGTCACGCTGGGTGGGAGTAGGCACTTGGCAACACCAAACTGCTGGGCAAATGTGGGCGTGGGCATTTCCCCTGAAAAGAGAGCAAACCCTGTGCTCACTCCTGCCCCGTGTGGCTTGGCCCACGGCCCCAGAAACCAGATGGAAAGGAAGTTCTTGTCTCGCCGAAGTTTCAGGGCCCTGCAGGGCCCTGTCTGACCCCAGACACAGCACAGATAAGCCCAAGGGAAAGGGGAAGTGTCTTGGGAACCTCCACCCCTTTCACAGCCAAGGTAACACGAGGTTCCGAGAAGGCATGCCGATCATTCGAGGTCACACATTGGGTTAGTCGGCCAACATTCAGAAGACAGGGCCTACTTTCTGTCTACAGATCCTCTCCAGGTCCTGGCAGGGCACGGGCACAGAGAGGCCTTCACCGAACGCTGGAGCTTGGACTCAAAGGATCCATACCAGGCACTTCCCTGGGACTCACAGAAACACCCCGGCCTGGCCTGTGCAGCGTGAGGAGTGGAAACAGGGTGGGAGGGGCACTGGGCACATGCAGAGCCAGACAGAGCCCCCCTGCCCCGGCTTCCTCCCTTCCTCCCCTCCTCAGGCCCTGGGCCCCAACCCCTGAGGCCTGTGGTCTGGTGTGAACCAGACTCTTCAGCGGACCACCCCAGTCCAGAGTGGCAAGGACAGAGAGAAACACAGGGACGGACAGCCCAGAGGAGGCCCGGACCCACCTGGAGCTGGAGGGAAAAGCTCCCTGGAAATGGTGACTCTTGAGATAAAGAACTATTGGACAAGCAGAGGAAGAACCTTCCAAGCACAGGGAACCACATGTAAGAGTATGCTGCCCCTGTGACATTACTCCTCGTTTTGGGTCCTGCTAGAGAATACAGTCAAGGTGTTTGGGGGGGGGCAAGTAGGTGGTGAGGTCTGGGGCTGGAGAGATGCTAGGTGCATGTTAGGTCTTGAAGGGCCCTGAATGTCAGTCAAGCAAACTCGATCGTCTGAGTGGTAGATGTCTCTGTAGGATGCTGAGCAAGGACAGGACAAAGTTCTGCATGCTTGACAGCATTTGGCTGCAGAGCACAGAACAGACTGGAGGGGAAGAATAGAGATGAGGTTGGCACTGCTACAGTGGTCCACGGAGGCCACAGTGGGATAGGGAAAGGGTCTGGATTGGCAGGTGGCAGGGGAGGAATCTAAGGACTTAGCAACCCCTACAAGTGAGGGAGACGGGTAGCGACGACTCTCAGGTTCCTAACCAGGGCCGGAGCGGTGCCCATGCTATGCTGTGAACTGGTCTCAGGGGCAGAAGAGGCCCATCCACAGCCCCGAGTGCTTATGTGCTGGGCCGCAGGTCACTGTAGGGTCTGGGAACTGCTGCCCTGCTAACTGCAAGACCAAGATGTCTGCAGAGCTGTCACTTGACCTCTAGGCATGGCACATCTGTCTTCACTCTGCACTTTGCTGGGAAGCAGGTCACAGTTACAGGAGGCGGCTTATAGAGACTGAGAGTGTGCAGCCTGCCAGGCCCCAAGCAGCAGTGGCCCAAGAGGGGACTGGGCCTTACCCAAGGCCTCATAGGATGTCAGTGTCATAGCTGGGAAGGGATGCTGAGCAGATTTGGGGGGTGAAAGTGGGAGGCAGTCTCTCTGAGCAGGGGCCCCAGAAACAGAGCGGGTCACAGGACGCAGGCCTGGTCTTCCTGAAAAGGAAGATAGCTTTTCTAACAGAAAGAGCTATCTAGGAACAGAAGAAGCCCTCTGGTCAATTACTGAGCTCCCTGTCCCTGGAGGTATTCAAGCAGAAGTTGGACATCACCTACTTCAACCTGCAAGGCTGCATTGGGATGGGGTGGGAAGGCTCCTTTGGCCAAACGAGGCTGCAGCTCCAGCCCCAGGAGCCACAGCTCACTCATTCATTCACTGAACACATATCCACCAAGGCCTGCTCTGTGCCGTGCTGGGGACAGCGGGCACCAGAAGGGGGTGGAGCAGAACCAGAGAAACCTCCTCTCTCAACCTTCCCCACCCCCATCTGGAGCAGGGGCTGGTGAGCTGGGCAGGGGACAGAAGATGGAGGCCCTGGCTGCCCGCACCCCACGTCACAGGCCTGCATCCTCCCCTCTAACGGACCCAGCACCCTCATCTTCCTGGGCACATCTGGAGCACGGGAACAAGGGCTGGGCAGGGTCGGACACAATGCAGCCTCCTCCTGCGCCCCACCCCTCCCAGAGGTCCCTGAGGCTCTGGACTCATTTCCTAATGAAGTCCCTGGAAGAACTCTTCCTAATTAAACTAGGACAGTAAGTTCTGGCCTGGGGCCACAGGGAAGAAGCAGGGACAAAGGAGCCTTTTTGGGGGGCTCCCTGACTCCTCCCATTCCACGTGGCAGGGCAGCAGCCTGGGCCAGGAGGGGATTCCTGAAGGACCAACGGGAGATGGAGGCTCAGAGAAGGAGGTCAACACAAACCTAGCAAATCCTGAACGGAACACTGACCATGGCCAGGCACTGCTCTTTGTGCTCTTCCTAAGTTATCTCACACGGTCCTCCAACCGCCTTGTCGGGGAGGTATTGATGCCTCCATTTCACAAATGAAACAAGGGCTCAGAGAGGTGAAGTAACTTGCCTAAGGCCCCCCAGCAAGGAAGAGGTGAAGTATGGACTTGCCCGCAGGCCACCTGGCTCAAGGCTCTGCTGTCATCCGTGTCATAGGGGAGCCTCTCACAGATGACGCAATGCTCGCAGGGGCGGTCAGAGGTAGGAGGGCCTGAGGGGTCTTCACCTCTGTGGCTCCCCCCTATCTGCACAGCCAGGAAAGGTCTGGAGTCAGGCCCGGACCTAGCCAGGGAATCTGAATTTCAAAAGCTGCCCAAAGGGACTCAAACTCCAGATCCAGCCCTAACTCCCTCCCAGCACAGATGGGGAGACTGAGGCCCAGGGAGGGCAGAGACCTCCCCCCATCACTCAGCAAGTCGGTGACAAGGAGAGGCCGCCTGGTTCCTAGTGTGGTGGCACTGAGAGCCTGGGGGGACTGGCTCTCAATAGGGTTCAGTTAAGCAACAGAGCCCTCTGCTCCCAGCATAGAATCTGCAAGTGTGGGGGAGACAAAAGGCCAGGGAGGGGGAGGGCGAGGGGCTGGGAGAGGAAGCAGCAAAGCACAGGGGCTGCAACCACACAGGCTGGCAGACCTCTGTGCCCTGGTGCGGCCCAGTTCCTGGCTCTGTGGGACCCATGAGGCCTCAGGCACAGTGCAAAGGTCAGGAATTACTACTCACTGCACGGAAGTCTGAGGTTCAGCTTTTAGGGACTGGTCCCAGGGCCCCAACTAGGATGTGGAAGAACTACAGGTGAAACCCAGGTCTGGGGGGCTCGGGGGGCGGGGGGCGGGCGGCACGCTTATTCCTGCACCCTTGAGAAGTAGGCAGTTGTGGAAGGCAGGGGCCGGGGACATGAGGCTATCACCCATGCCACGGTTACAAAGTCGGCTCTGCCTAGTTCACGGGCATTCAAGAATCAGCCCAGTCAGACTCAGCAAGAAAATAAACCGGCAGAAACCCCCAAGGGGATGTAGGGTCTGCTGAAGTTGGCTCTGGCTTTGTGTATATGGCTTAGGCCACACGCCTGTGGGAGAGGTTGGATTTCACAGGCCCTGCTCTGGAATTCCTGGCCTCAGGGAGCAGGGGCAGCTCCCGTACCCCGCACGCCTTGGGCCTGGCCATGGTAGACTCCAGCTCCTGTGAACACTCTGGCTCTGAAGGGAAAACAGAAGATACCCAGAGAACTGGGTCTGAGAGGGATGCCCTACTCCCAGTGAGCAGAGACCCCAAGAGAGGCAGGGACCTGCTACGGTCACTCGGCAAAATGGAAGCTGGGACGGGGCAGAAGTAGGCCCATCATCTGGGTCGTGGGGTTTATATCGACCTCAGCCCTCTGGGGGGGGGGTGTTGCAGGGATGCAGGGCTGCAGGTTGGGGCTTAGGGGGGAGAGGCTGCTGTGGCGGGGCAGGGGGCAGGCTGGGAACAGAGGCTGCTGGCCCCTCTCCAGCTACAAAGAACTCCCTGCCACAAACACCCAGTGGGGGGCTTTGGCTTTGGCTGGGCTCGGCTGCCTTGGTGGGAGTGGGAGGAAGAACGTCACCTTGACCCTGCAGCTTTCGTGTGTCCAGAACAGTCACCTGCCTCCTGATACACCCCCGGTCGTGGAGCACACACACCCCACGCACACACACGTGTGCTGGTGCACATGGCTAAGAGAGGCCTCAGCCTGGGGTCCAGGAAGTAGAAGACGGAAGGCCGAGCGCTGGCCTGAATGTCCCTGGCTTCATGCCACCAGGAAAGCCCACCCTTGGCCTCCAGCTATTCACTCCAGCAGCTTAACCTGGCCCTCATGGGGCCTTCCTGCCTCTCATCGGCTGCCAGCTCTCTGATGTGAACCTGGACTCGTTGGCAGAGTAGGGCCCTTTCTGGATAACTAACGTGCCAGGCCCCCAGGCCGGCAGCGAACCAGTTCTCCTTGGCCTCTTGTGCTCAGCCAGCACCCCCAGGCCGCCCGGGAAGCAGTCACCTGGGGCCCCCAAAGCAGACGGGAGCAGAGTGAGAGGACTCTTACAGACCCTCCCAGGCCGTGAAGCTGCCTGGCCAGCCTGACTGGCCAGTTGACCTACATCTCTCCTGCTGCCATTTGAGTAGCTGCCCCTCTTGCGTCCTTGGTGGAGGAGAAGGGAAGCTGCTGACAGTCCCTTCGGCTGGGCCGTTCCCTGCACAGGCATCACAGGCTCGGGAAGGGGAACAGGGAAGCTCATTTTCAGGGCCAGGTTCTGGGCAGAATATCAGCCTGCACACGTCTGAGAGGTGGGCTTATTATCCCCACTTCACAGACCAAGGATCTAAAGCTCAAGAGTATAAGACCAGGAACCCCAGCTAGTCATGGGGCTGGGGAGCCTGTTTCTGTCCATTATTCCAGTGCATCCAACCCAATCATGGGTGCAGGAAGAAGGCAGAAGGGAAAGTGGCCCAAGGAACCTGAGCCTTGGGGCTGAGCTCTGGAAGTAGGTCCTAAAAAAATCCAGCTACCCTCCATCTGCCTACCCAGAATCCACCCACCGAGCCAGCTACACTTCCACTAACCCTTATCAGACAGTAAGGAGCTCGAGGGCCATAGGTCCCCCACTCCCAGGCCACAACTGGCCCTGAGCCAACGCCAGGGAGAAGAAGTCTGCTCAGAGTGCTCGTTACAGTGCAGGAGGAGCAAGGACCAATGGGTAAAAGGGAAATAAAGTTCAGAGAGGGAGAGACATTTGCCCAGGGTCACTCAGCAAGTTACAGACCGGAGACAGAACAACTATTACAATGCTACAGGGATGGATTCTACAAATATCTGCAGAAGAATGAAGACTGGTTTTGTTCCCTTTTGTTTTCTTTGGTGGGGGTGAGGAGTCCTTGGGGCCAGAACACAGTTGTCCTTTCTCCTTGCTTTGCTTTGTGTGGCCTGGATCTGGCTACTTTGTCTGCCCTGTGGGGCCAAGATGAGGGGGCCCTGTGCTCAAGGAAGAGGGAGGTCCTACGGGCTGCCTGCCTGGTGGGAAGAGCCGTGGGGAGTTAGGGGTATGGTAGTGAGGTGGGGAAGCATCACCCTGAGAGAGCAATATGGCAAGGATGAAAATGGACATGCTCAGCAGTATCTTTCTTAGGAATCCATCCTAAGAACGAATGTACGAAGGTATATAGTTCGAGGATGCATATCCCAACACTGTGTAGAGCAGGAGGAAAAAACAGAAGCAACTAAACACATGTCCATCAATAGGGGACTGTGTCGTTTAAGTTATGGAAGATTCCTGCAATGGATGACTCTCTAGCCCTTGAAAACGATGATGGGACGCTGCTGTAATTGACAAAGAAAGCCATGTTTGGCATGGGGAGAAAACAATTAGCATTAACACGCCTCATTTTGTTAAAAGAAAAAAAATACATGTGCTCATGCACACCAGCTCACATGCAGAGAAACACCTCTGGGAGGAGATGCCGCTTCCACAATGGTAGAGCCGAGGGGGGATGGTACCTTCCTCTTTTTGCTTTTCTGTATTGCTGGTGTTTTTCTTAAAATTCCAGGTATAAAATTACTTTTACATAATCAAAGTTATTTCTTTTTTTATTTTTTTTAAGATTTTATTTATTTATTTGAGAGAGAGAGCACGCACAAGTGGTGGGGGAGGGGCAGAGGCAGAGGGAGAAGCAGACTCCCCGCTGAGCAGGGAGCCCGACAAGGGGGCTCCATCCCAGAACTCTGAGATCATGACCTGAGCCGAAGGCAGGCGCTTAACCGACTGAGCCACCCAGGTGCCCCCATAATCAAAGTTATTTCCATTGGAAAAATAAAATCAATTGAGGTGGGTTTCAGCTTCAGCACTGCCAGCAACTAGCTGTGTGGCCCTTGGGCCTTCCGTAAGCTTCAGTTTCCTCATCAGGAAAATGGGGATGATAATTAACTCCTGCACCATCTTCTTCCAAGGATAGCCATGAGGCACAAACTAAAAAAGGCCATACTGTGTGGTTCTCATAGGCTGAGAGGACTGGCGCTGAAATTGTCTCCATAGCAGCTGGGATAAAGTTCCTTGTGGCACCTCACGGCCAGTGACCAGGGGATCTTGGCCGCACGACCACTCCCATGGACCTAGACTGGCAGTCCCCCAGAGAGGCTTTGGGCTGTCTGTCCTGCCATGTTCCGAGGGGCAGGTGTGTGGAGGACGTGAGGGATCTTGGGAACCAGGAGCCTCACGGCCCTGCCTCTCTGGGTGAGTCTTGCAGTCACCAGAGGGCATTCGGAGGGGCCTGATGGTATGCTGAGTCCTGCGCCCCTAAAGCGGCCAGCTTGTAGGCGTCTAGGCTGGGCCCTGCCAGGGACACAGAGGTCAGACCAGGTACAGCAGACAGGGAGCTCACAGCCAGGGCCCCTTCCTGAACGCCACTCAAGCTATGGGGCGATTCCTGGGGTCTCGTGGGAGGAACTGGACAAGCACGGCCGGGGGTTAAAACTACTGCTCAGGGCCCCAGCTCATGCTTGAGGGCACCCAGGGGCCAGAGCTGCTCAGGGGCCGGCAAGAGGGCTGCTTGGGGTGCTTGGAGAGGAAGCAAGGCCCCTCGGGTCACTCTCGCTGTTGTGACCAGGGTGTGTAAGCGCCTCTCACTTCCTTTCACTTGTGACAGACTGTGGCCCAACAGGCGTAGCCCAGTCCTGTCACTGACCAGCCGGGCGACCCGGAGCAAGTGACCTCACCTCTTTCCTTTGTGAAGTGCCCCAGTGATCCTTCCCTGTCCTGGCTGAGGAGGTCTTGCCTGAGAAAGTCCTCGGCGGCAAGCACACTCACTAACTCCTATTATAATGAACATCAGGATTTTATTTTATTTTATTTATTTTATTTTTCAAGATTTTATTTATTTATTTGAGAGAGAGAGAATGAGAGAGAGCACATGAGAGGGGGGAGGGTCAGAGAGAGAAGCAGACTCCCCGCCGAGCAGGGAGCCCGAAGCGGGACTCGATCCAGGGACTCCAGGATCATGACCTGAGCCGAAGGCAGTCGCTTAACCAACTGAGCCACCCAGGCGCCCTGAACATGAGGATTTTAGAGGAGTCCCCAGCAATCCAGGGGCAGGCAGGGCCTAGTGTGGGAGCCCCAAGCCCCTTCCTGTGCAGGAGCCTGTGCCCAGCCCTCATCCTGACAACACCTTGTTCCCTGATCCAGCAGGAAGAGAGAGGGCAGGGGTGGCAGGGGAGAGGGGAGAGCGTACTGTCCCAACTCAGTCTAGCCCAGGGACTGAGGACACTCTGCTTCTGAGGATGGGTACCTGATGAATATGGGGCCGATTTCTGGACACCAGGGCCTTGGTTGCAGCTTTCTGAAGCCTGATCTGGAAAAGCCCCCAAGTTTACAGGGTGAGCACGGGGAAGCCCACATGCACATGCAAGGAGGCAGCCCGGGCCCTGTGTGGCTGCCAATAAGCCTCTGGAGCTCCGGGTTTCAAGGGACGCAGCTCACAAGACGGAGCCTGACTAAGGTCCCTACAGGATATGCAGCTCCCTTCTTGGGCCTCAAGGGCCCCCCATATGACCAATATCAGCTTCTCACCCTCAAAAGTGGTTTTCCTCAGTCATGTTTATTCATTCACATGCCATTCCTCAAACACCTCCTCTGTGACAGGCCTTGTGGTTCACTGCAAATTGCTCAGACACTCCCCCAACAACCTGGGGTTCCTATGATGGGCTATGACATGGGTGCACAAAGCCATGGGCATCTGGTCTCCGAAGAGGTTAGAAAGCTAGGGAAGGCTCCATGGAGGTGGCAATGAGCTAGGTGTTGAAGGATGGGTAGTAATCAGTAAGTGCAAAGACCCAGAATCAGGGACACACATGGGAGGTTCAGAGAAATGAAGACCACACCTTGGTGGTCTCAGTGGATGGTCCTGATGACTCGGGCTCTTGAACTTTCCTGGAGGAAGCATCCTTCTACTCCTAGAGCGACTCACCTATATCAGCAACAATTTGCCAGGTCCTCAGTTTCCCTATCTGTATTGGTGGAACAGTAATCCTCACCTCATAGGCAATGGCCAAGAGAGGCCTTGGAAATTGTGGAGGGTCATACCCATGGAAGGTTGCACATAGGGCACCTTATGTTGGTCCTCCACAGGGTCCGCAGAGAGGAGAATCCTTCCCAGGCCAGAAACCTGTAGCCCGGGGAGGTACTGCTGGACATCGCTGCCACTTACCCATTTTCTCTATATCCTTTGAGCCCCAGGCCCTCTGACCCCAACAGAGTAGACGAGTGCTCAGAGAGGAAGAGTCTGAGGAAGAGTCCAGGCTCCAGAACAAACAGAGTTGAATCAAATCCTGGCTCTACCACTTAAGCCTCAGACATTGCCAAGTCACTTCTCTGTGAGCCTCAGTTTCATCATCTTTAAAATGGGAATAATAAGAAAACAGCTCTCCCAGGGTTGTGAGTAGCAAAGCTAATGAATGCAAATTTGCAACGCGGTGCCAGGCATGGGTTAAGTAGCCGATATCTGTTATGAGTCATTCCCTCCAGGGAACTACTTCTTTTAGAATCCCCAGTGCCCAGGGGGATTTGGCTGGGTTGGCAGAGCAGACCATGTGGAGGAGGATCTGAGACTGAGGGAAGCCCAAGGACAAGTTGTGGGAGCTCAGGGAACAGGGAGCTGGAGGACAAGGGGTCAGGGAAGGCAATCGGAGGGAGGGGGGCATCTCCACCAGGCCGTCAAAGACTGGGTGATCGGATATGCAAGATCTGTGGGGCCCCAGGTCTGGCTTCCTAGGGACAGAGCTGGCCCAGGGCTCTGACTACTAACCCTGGGGCCAGAAGAGCTTCTACTTGGTTACATCCCTTGAGGTCCACACACTCTCCTGCTCCTTACCCTCGCCCCAGGCGGGCATCTCTCTGCTTCACCTGCTGCCGCTATTTCCCCAAAGAGGGAAAAGCTGTCAAGCCAGCTGCCTGCTGATACCTAGGGAGGATGGGGCCAACCCACCCTAAGGCCTATCGCACTCGGGATCCCTGCAGGCCTGAGAAAGCCAAGGAGCTCATGGAGCAGAACTCTGTCCCAGGAGCGCCCGTGGGAAGACCCATGGGAGAGTCTTCAAGAGTCTACAGCAAACACTCGCAAGGCGTGCAGGCGCCAGTCCCGGGGGGCCAGCCCTGGACCTAGAAGAGAGGGAAGCCTGGGGCCTGCTGGGCAGAGCCCTGGGGGCTGTAGGGCTTCCTTCCCTTCCCAGGCACAGCCACACCAGCCAGACAGGACAGAAACCAGCCTCGGGACCAACACAGGGCCTGAGGGAAGCCATCCTCTGTCTCTCTCAGGGCCCCAGGCCACTCATCCACTGAGACCAGTTAGGCCTGTTTGATTCATTTCTTCTCTCAGCCCCTCCCTGGGCACCTCTCTGCCACTTCCAGGTCCCTCTGAATGGCCTTGGGACCATATCCACCATGGCTGGGCAACCAGCTGCCAGGACCTTCAGACATCTGGCTAAGCAAATGGGGTCAAGGGAAGCAGGGGGCTCTTGGGTGGCCTGCAGAGGCCCCCCCCCCCCCCCCGACAATCAGGTACCTAGAGACCTCAGTGAAGCTCCTCCCTCCGAGAGCAATCACACTTATTACCATTCATTGAATACCTGCGGCTCACCAGGCACATTATTTCCTTTAATCCTCATAGTATCTTTGGGAGGGAGAGACTATTATCGCCCCAAAGACCTATCAACAAAAGGTCACAGCTGGGAGAGAAAACCTTGTGTGTCTATTCAGGGCCCCACTGAGTTATGATTTCAACAAAGCTCCCTAAGTCCCTTCTCTCTCTCAACTCCTGTATCTTGGCCCTGGGGATAGAGGGTAGCAGGGAGGGCTTCCTAGAGGAGGTGACACCTGCACTGAATCTCCTAAGATGGCAATAAGAAGGTTGCCAGCGGAGGGAACAGAAGGAGTGTCCTAGGCAGATGGAGTGACACGTGCAAAGGCCTGCAGGTGTGAAGCAGTAGGAAGGCCAGAGTGAGACAGAAGCTACAGTTCGGTGTTTCAGGCTCAGAGGAAGAGGCTGGAGGGGAGTGGCAATAGGAGCCGGTCACAGAGTGCCAAATGCAGAGAAGTCTAAGTTGCCTTTATCCCGTGGGTATGTGGGAGGCTCAGGAAGACTCTGAATGGTGGAGTTGCCTGGTCAGATAGGAAATCACAGTTCAGAGAGGAGTAATACTGTGGTCCCACGCCTCCATCCAAAAAGGAGATGAGGCTGGGCCTGGGGTCAGGAGTGTGAGAACGGGGGCTGAGGCCAGGCAGCACTCTGAAGGCCAGATGCCGGCTGCAAGCCCCAGCTGGGAGCTGTGGCCGAGCTTTAATATTTACAAGGCTGCTTCCCAGCAAGCCTCGGTGCTCCTGCAGCCCGGCGTTGCCCAGCTAATGAACTCTCGGCCATGGGAGACTGTGCTGTGCCCACTCTGTATTAAACCTGGTATGGAGGGCTGATGGGGGCTGGGAGAACAAGGGCAACCTAAAGAAGCCTGAACAAGGTGGAGGAATTTGAGCACAAAACCAGTCTACCTGTATCCCCAGCCTGGCCATAAAGAGAAGCACGGAGTTCTTTCCAGAGCTGGGGGGGGGGGGGGGTGGCGTGGGGGCATGGGGGGAGGCTTGATGTCATCTCAAGAGGGAGAAATGGAGGTCTGCAAGGACTTGCTGGAGACGGCACAGGTACCATAGTTGGGCGCCCGCGTTCACACCCCAGCAATTTCACTTAAAAATCATATACCCTTAGGCTAGTTACTAAACTGCTCTGTCCCTTTGTAAAATGGTGCTAATGCGGGTATTTCAGAGACCTGCTCCATTTTACAGAAGCCAGGAGCTCGGGTGACGCGGGTAGAATCTGAGTACGCCTGGGCCAATGCAATTACTCAGTAAGTGTTCGTTGTTGTTGTTACTCTGGGAGCAAAGGGCTGGCCAGAGACCAGAACCCTGTCTCTGCCCCCCAGACACTAAGGAGCAACAGGAAACAGGCCAAGGCGCCAACTGGCCTACGTGACCAGGTCCACAGCCGGGGATCCCACCCCACTTTGCCTGGCTGGGCTGCCCTTAGGCTTCCTTGAGCCTGGCCCTCAGGCTTCCAACCTTTTCCTCCACTTTGAAGGTCTTTTGAACCTGGAACTGAAGCCCCACAAGCATTTCACTTCCCCATCCTCCCACCTCTATCGGTGTCTCCAGTAAGTGCCAAGTCCCACCCACTGTGGATAAAGATTAGGGCTTAACGGCCCTTCGTTTGAGTTCTTGCTCCAACCCTGGGGACCTATGTGACTTTGGGGGGAGTCATTTCACCTCTGTGAACTCCTGTTTCCCACTCCATAATACGGGGACCGCACCAACTATTTTTAAATAGTAAGCCTTGTGGGAATGATATTAGTTATCATCTTTCAAGGCCTGGCTGGCTTAGCTGTCTCCTCCTTCAGGAAGTCTTCCTTGGCTTCCTCAACATAAAAACCTCCTCCCTCTAGCCTCCATCAGCATTTGGTATTCTTAGGCTGCATTCTGGCCCCTTTGGGAGCTTGCACTCATTTTGCCTCACCCAGACTTCACTTACAAATTGCAGTGCCCATTTTGCAGGCCCAGAGAGGTACAGAGGTGGGTGGTTCAGGCTCTCTCATAGGGTAGAAGGGTTGGAGTGCCAAAGGAGGGTATCAGATATAAGGCAGAGAGGCTGCTCAGGGAGGAGACAACAGACTTGAGGAGAGGGTAGTTCAAGGAAATGCAGTTTGGGCAGGCAGCCCAGCATGGGGCGGGGGTGGGGGGGAGGGAGCTCCCCACATGGGGAAGGAGGGGATGATGAAAGACCACTTTCAAACACATAGCCCAACATAGCCACCCAAAACCCCCACCCGCATTCTTCAAGATTTCTCTTTGTGGCTCCTGGGCTCATCCATTCCCTTCTCTTCACCAACCCTGTCTGAAGACTTCCCACACATACAACCTATCATGGAGGGACAGCTGCCCCATTTGACAGATGAGGAAACCAGCTCAGAAAAATTAAGCCATGTAGGACTGGTACGAACCAGAGCTCCCACCCTTTCCACTCCAAGCCCTCAACCTCATTTGCTTTTGTTCACTAACTCTGCGCCTGTGACTCTAGCCCTCCATCTCAGAAGGAAAGCAGGAGCCCCGATTGGCCATGAGAGCTCCCCTGGTCCCATCAGGGGTCACCCGGACACCCACTACTTCATTCCTCCATGGAGGGCTCACATGGAGATGAGAAGCAACAGGCCCGACATGCAGAGCATGGCTTTCTAGCTCCTGGATCACGCTCTTGGGTCCTTCCACGTCACACTCCCCACTGTCTGTGTCTAAGAGACATGTGGACATCCTGACCAAGTTCTGTCACTGTCAGCTGTGTGACCTTGGGCAAATCACCCAACGTCTCTGAGACAGCATCCCTACCTACAAACGGGGATGACAAGAAAAAACCCTCACAAGACTGTTGTTATACAGAGCCAGGGAGATAAGCTGAAACCAACCCAGAATTGCAGTTTCTATTTCCCCACCTATCCTCAGCACTCCCGCTGTAAGAGGATCACAGAACAACTCCCAGGGGTGAGACTCGCTATAATATTTTACCCCAGCACTGCCATTTTCATCATTGCAACAGCACCGGGAAATCAATGATGAGGTTATGATTAGGCTTCTACTTAGCAGGTCAATAACTGTGCAGCAAGTAGCTTAATCTCTCAGCGCCTCAGTTTCTTTATCCTGTGAAATCGGCCTGCTGAGAAGAGTGGAGGAGTTTATGTGAGAGAAGTGCTCACCGCGGGACTGGCACACGGCAAACAGCACGTGTGAGTGGCGTTGACTTCCAATGACATTACTAGAACTGGTCCTCAAAAACAAGCCAAGAATCATGAGCCCAAGTGGTCAGGTGAGTAAATGAAGACAGGAGGGGAAGATGCGCCCAAGACACAGAGCCAACTCTGGACTGCATCTGAGAATGAATCCGGAGGCTGACTGGCAAGCCCATAGACAACCTCAAGGACTCAACAATGCCTGTCCAGGTGTCCCTCTACCCCTCCTGCCACTGTGTGGTGCTGTGGATCTGTCCACCTGTTGCCCTCCTGCAGACCCGGGGCTCCCTGGCCTGTGGGGTGGGCTCCTTCTCCAAAGTACCCCAGGCCTGGCACTGAGCAGGCACTCAATAACCATGAGTACGACCACCCACGTCTGTTTCTAAAGTGTCCTGTTTTTCTGTTCCTGGAGCTACACTCCTTCACAGCAACTGCCTACTCACTCACTTCTGCCCCCACAAACATCTGAAACCACAAGCTCCGCAAGAAAGAACTTGCAAAGCTGTAGGGCCCGGGTGTACAAGCGGCACCACACTAGGCAAAGGAGGCCTGCCACGTGCACACCGTCACCAACTGAGGGCTCATGTGCAGCCTCGGAATCCTTGGGCCCTCTCCAGGAAGCAAACTCTTTCTCCTGGACCCCTGCTTCCTGGTCTGCCCCATGACTCATGCCCGCGCCGGGCCAGCAGGAGAGCGTGGTCCGCTCACCAGGGTGGCACAAAAAACTACACGGTGACTAGGCAGAAAAGCAGAGGGAGCCAGCCAGCGCCCGGGCCTCACAGGCACTTACTTCCCTGGAGAAGCGCGCGGGGGTGTGGCCGGGGCGGGGCCGGGGCCGGGTCCTTATATGCCTGGCGCCCGAAAACTGCACACCCGCCCGCTCCACGATTGGCCGCTCTGGCCACGGGGGCCTATGGGGTGGTCCTCGCTTGGCCAATCAGGGGCCCCGGGGAGCCCATTCATTCACAAAAAAAAAAAAAAAACAACCCAGCAAGGCGAGGCCCGGAATTGCCTAGAACTTTGAAACACCGGCGCGTTCCGTGGGGCCGACGCAGGAGTCCAGGAGGGCTAAACGCAGGAAGCTAGACGCTTGCAGGGACGATTGCGTCCCTGCCCACAGTTCCGGCCCGGCAACCCGGGCGTACCGCGCCCTCCGCCTGGGCCACACCAGCCCCGGGCTCCGCCCCGGACCCCAATAGGACACGCTGGCCGCCCAGCTCACGCTGGGTCGCTAAGAGCCACCCAACCCTGAGGAAGAAGGCGCCAGGGCAGCTTCCCGGCAGTGAGGTCCAAGCAGGTGGCCGGCACCGCCCCCCTCCCCGCCCGTTCCCTTCTTCCCCAGCCGGCCACTCACGGCAGTCGTCCTCGTCGCTGTTGTCCGAGCAGTCGTCGTCCTCGTCGCATCTCCACACGGAGGGGATGCAGCGCTCATTCCGGCACCGGAATTGGTCCTCTTCGCACTCTTTGACCGGCCCTGCTCGCGGGAGAGAGGGGCGTGAGCCGGAGCCGCGGACAATGCAGTCCTGGCCGCGGGGGGGGCTCTACTGGGGTGAAGGAAAGGAGGCGATGATGGAGCCAACGACCTCGGCGGCCTCGGGCGCCCTCGATCCGGAAGGAGGGCAGAATGGTAATGGGATGGCGGGCTGCTCCGTGGCACTAGAGGCCAGACACCGTCGGTGTCACACCACTTGGGTACACCCCCATTTAGAACACTCACCCGCACTCACGGCCCATAGAGATCTACGCAGACGCAGCCCCACAAGGAGCCCCCGAACACGCCGCGACACACGCACTGGGCGCTGCGGGCATAACCCCCTCGCACGCAGCCCCTCTTTCTCCGCCGCGCGCAGGGGTTGCCGGAAACGCATTGTCAGGCGGGGAAGTCGCCCGGTTCAGCTCACCGCCGCCGCGGAGCGCGCGTGTCAAATAAACCCCGCTGACGCAGCCCACCCGAAACCATCAATGACCACCCCCCACCCACCCCTCACAAAGTTCCCGGCCCGCCTGGCCCTCACTGGGCCCATCCCCCAGGAGCAGGTGCCAGAAGGCAGAGCCAACGACACCGGGAGCCGTGGGGGCGGGGGTCGAGGGCAAATTAAAGGAGAGCTGGGTCCCGAGAAGCCTATCCCACCCAGGCCCGGGCTCGGGGACCCCAGCGCACCCCGCAACCCGGTCGCCGGGCCGCGCTTTGTTGGAGGCTCCGGCGGCGCAGAGCCGGGCGGGGGACCAGCCTCACGCACCTTGGCCGCCGCGCTGTGGATCCGCCGCCGCCGCCGCCGCCGCGAGATGTTGGAGCCGCAACAGCAGCAGCAGCAGCAGCAGCGGCGCCAGCGGCCGGAGCGCGCCCCGCTCGGGGCGGCCCATGGCGGGCCCCGGGCTCCGGCCGCCGCGCCCCGCGCACCCCGTGCGGCTGCCGCCGCCGCGCCTCAGCCCGCCGAGTCCTTGCCGCGGCGCCGGGGCTGCCGCTGCCCCCGCCGCCGCCGCCACCGCTGCCGCCCGCCCCGGCTCCTCGGCTGCATTTCAAGCAGGTTCCGTGACGCTCGGCGGCGGGGCGGGCTCAGGCTGGGCGCGCGGCCCCGGCCCTGGGCGGCCGCCGCCGGCGCGCGCGCCCCCTCCCGCCGCCGCCTCCGCCCCCACGCTCCTCCCGCCGCTGCCGCCTCTCCCTCCTCCCTCTTGTCCTTGGTCCACTCCTCCCTCAGCTGGCGCGCGGTGACCCAGCGGAGGACCCGCTTGCGGGCTGGGCGCTGCAGATGCTGAGATGAGCCGGGCGAGGTCCCTGCCCCAGAGGTAGCAGACAGGCCAGGGGAAGCAGCACTGGGTGCCTGGAGGAGGTGACAGGCTGATAGAAGGCTGAGGGGTGCGTAGGAGTAAACCTGGGTGGGAGGGGAGATGTTCCCTGGTGCACAGGTCTGCGCGATGTGCACATGGGGCAGAGGTGGTGGTGGTGGATAAGGGTCAGCATACCGGGACGTGTGAGATCAGGTAGAAGCTCGGGGAGCTGCACTGGACCTCTGCACCCCTCATCCGCTACCACCCAGATACAATGCATGCGTGTAGCTGGTTAATGTGCCCATGTGCCTCTGTGCATGTTACATGGTCACGTGACCGTGGCTGAGGATGTGAGGCAGGTGGCTCGGGCCTGGCACACAGACTTTATACATTCATCCTCGTCAGCATTCTCCATCAGGCAAAGGGGCGATCAGGGGCACCTGCAGGACAACACCTAGTCTTTGCTGTGATAGAGAAGGGAGGGCTGGGGGGGCTCCACAAAAAGGATGTGTTATCCCTGCCTATAGGGAACGCACACCCAGGACCTCTGTCTACTCTTTGTATAAAGGAGAAGTCCCCTTCTCTGGAAGGTCACAGGCCCACCTCGCCCATGGCAGGGCGTGGGGAGCAGACTGGGGACTAGATTTTCCCTGCCTGCTGGTAAGTGAGGCTGATCCGGCACAACCTTCTTTGGAGAATGAGGTTCGAGGGCATCGGCCACTAAAAGAGACAGACTCGCAGGTGTCTGGGCCCAGTGTAGGTCTACCCTCCCATCTCCTCCTGCCACTTTACCTCCATGGCAGAGGGGCAGAAGGAGTTTTGGGAGCTGTTAGTCCCAAGCCTGGAAGCCACTGTCTATCAGCAGCCCTGTTACTGAGCCCTATTCCTTCCCACAAAGGGCAGCCCCTTGGCAATGGCTGTGGCCACCTCATAGGAGAGGGGTGCAGACCCCAGAGAGCCCAGTAGGCATTCGTGCCATAAGCCCTTCTAGCCTTTGTTCATTCAGTCATTTAACAAGTATATATAACAGCCCTGCTCTGTGCCAACCCTTCCTGGGCCTAGGGGTGCCAAGGTGAATCAGACAAGGTACCAGTCCTGGTGAAGTCCCTGACTGGTGGGAAGACAGACCATCCACACACAGGCAATGAACTACATGCACGCTTTCAACAAAAACTTATGGAGCACCTACTTCATGGCCAGCATTATCTGAGGCCGAGGGATACAGTGTAGAAATATAGGAGGTCCCTCTTTGTTCTCCTGCAGCTTACAACTTACTTGGGAGAGACAGACACAAAAGGAAGAAAACAAATAGATAATTTCAGATCACCATAACTGCTATGAGAAAAAATAAAACAGGGTGATATGAGCTTAAGGTTAACCTTAACAGGTTATTTCCCATCACTGGTTCAGTTTCTTCATCTAAAAAAACTGGTTCCCAGCTCTGGTTCAGTTTCTTCATCTAAAACGGGAATGATGACAGAACTCATCTCACAGGGCAGTGAGGATTATAGTAGATGAGATTACATCTGTGCACCATGAAGCATACAGTTGGTACATAATAACTTAGTTATGTTCTATTATTCAAACAGAATTCCCTGTTCAAAAACCCCTGGTGACTTCCCAACACTCAAAGAATAAAGATTGAGTGCAGGCGTTCATTGACCTCCCCTTCCAAAGAGGGACCTTTGCTCATATGGTCTCCTGCAGATCCAGTTGCCAAGATGGGCAACTCCTCGTTTCTCAACAGCCCCTCATCAGAGGTTCTCCAGGCTCCTCTCAGTCCCCAGCCAATGTGGGCCACTTCCCTCTCTCCCTAGTCAGCCTGTGACCTCCCTGAGGACAGGAAGCCACTGTCCTGCATTTCTGGGTCTCTGTCATGGGACACATTTGACCAATATTTGTTTCTGCCTTCCTGAAGGTTCTGTACCCCTGGGAGGACTATGTCATCCTTATTTTCAGAGGATAAGTACAAGGCCTGGCACATAACAAGCATTAGATAAATGATGACTAAATACTGGAAAAAGTTAAAAGGTAAACCATATCAAGTAATAATAATAGCTACTTCTCACTGCACACTTGCTGGGGGTCAGGCACCAGCTAAGTGCTTTATTTTTTTTTTAAGGCTTTTATTTATTTGAGAGAGAGCAGAGAGCACAAGCAGGGAGTGTGGGGAGAGGGGCAGAGGGAGAGGGAGAAGCAGACTCCCCTCTGAGCAGGGAGCCTGAGATCACGACCTGAGCCAAAGGCAGAGGCTTAACGACTGAGCCATGCAGGCACCCCATCTAAGTGTTTTAAATGCTTTAACCCATTTAGTCCTTATGAGGCAGGTCATATGTTTATCCCATTTTACGGATGAGCACACTAAGGAATGGGGAGGTCACACAGCTAGTAAATGGCAGAGCTAACATTTGAACCCAGGTGGCAGAACGGGGAATTTTTCAGGGCACATAAATTGGTTAATTCCAATGAGGGGCAAATGGAGAAAGCGCAGCTCTTGGCAGATGCCAGACACCAAAGGGAGAGTGAGGTATAACTTCTGCTGCCTGGGTGCCTTGTCCCCACCTGTACTCTCTCTCCATTCTGGGCTGACTCAAGCATATAGGCCTTGTTGCCCATTTCTGGGTTTCCAAAGAAAATCCCCAAACCCAACTGCAAGTGCAGTGGATTCCCCACGAGACAGAAACAGGTGACCTTCCACCTGCTGTCAGCATGGCACTGTGCCCCTCCCAAGCCTCCATGTTCTGCTTCCAGAAATGCCAGGGGCCCAGTCCATGCACACTCCACTCCCTCACCCTGGCCCCCCAAGAACTGGAGCTTTAGGCTTTTGCGAGTCTGTACCCTCTGCCTAGAACACTCGTGCACTGGCTGACTTCTATTTCATCCTTTGGGCCTAAGCTCAAATGCCTCCTCCTCTGGGAAGCCTTCCAGTCTCCTGTAGAGAGGTTGCAGCCAGGGCTTTCCAGAAGACCTTCTGTATACACTTCCCCAGACTGCCTTGACTGGCCTTATGCCAGGTGAGGGGCATGGATAAGCAAGACTACGTCCTTGCCTTTGAGGATCTCTGATCTGGGGCCAGACAGTGAGTGTGCAGGGTAATAAGAACCTCAGGTGGGGCTGCTCAGGATGTCAGATTCCCACACCCAGGTACCCAAGGCTATGTCACCCACCCAGCTAGGGTAACAGACCCGCGGCCTGAGCTAATCACAGCTGAGCTGTAAGGGCAGCAGAGCTCTCCCACTGTCCATGACCTTCACTTTCCAGAAGTCTAGCCCAAGTCCTTCATGCTGCACTGAGCCAATCGCCCATTTATCTTTGCCACTGTTTCTCTGTATTTCTTTCTCTTTCTCTCCCTTTCTGACTAGACAGAGTATCTTCATTCCTGCGAAAAAAGGGATTCTAATTCATTACGTGAACTTTACATAGATCCAAACTGCTAGAGTTTAAATCACTTGCTAACTGTATGATCTGGGTCAAGGTGTCTGAATCCTCTGTGCCTCAACGTCCTTATCTATAAAATGGGGATGACAATGTTACCTAACAGTATTAATTATCTATGACTACATAACAGAATACACCAAAAATTAGCAACTTAAAACAACAATAGATATTTATTATCTCTCACAGTGTCTGTGGGTCAGATATCCGGGAGGAGCTCAGTTGGGTCACAATGTTAGCAGGACTGTGGTCTTCTGAAGGTTTAACTGAGGCTGGAGGGTCTGGGTTGTCTCACTCACATGGTTGGCAAGTTCATGTTGGCTGTTGGCAGGATGACTCCGTTTTTCACCACTCAAATTTCTCCATGGGGCTGCTTGAGTGTTCTTACAGCATAGCTGCCGGCTTCCCCCATAGTTACTGATTCAAGACAGACAGAGAAAGCAAGGAGGAAGTCACAATGTCTTTTTATGATCTAACTTTGGAAGTTGCACTACATCATTTCTGCAATATCCTGCTGGTTACCCAGGTGAGCTCTCATCCATGTGGAAAAGGCCCATGCAGGAGCATGACAGCCAGAAGATAAAAATCACCGTGGGGCTCTTGGAGACGGGTTGCCACACTATCTCACAGAATTAGTGAGGATGAACTAAGCATATATAAAGTTCTCGGAAGAATTTTCAGTACATAGCACACCCTGTATGAGTCTTTGCTATTGTTGTTTTTGTTTCTGTAAGAGTACGGAGTACGCACTGCATAATGATTATCTACAATTACCAGGAACATCATTGCTATTAGCTGCAGAACCCCTTCATTACGCAGATGAAGACACCCAGGACCGGAGAGGATGAAGGCGTTCCAGGGTTTCACAGCAGACCACAGGCAGTGCAGGACCAGTCCAGCCTGGGTTTCTTGCCTCTTGGCCATGTGCTCTCAGGAGAGTTGGAGTCACATCTCCCTCTTTCACTGCCTTGCTGTTGGACACTGAGACGTTACCTTTCCCTCTCTGGGCTTGGTGTCCCTGTCCCTCTCATGAGGGGTTGGACTAGGTCAGTATTTTCCATGACCAGTCCTTCTCACCCTCCCTGAATGACTTCCTCCCTTTTTACTTACTTCCTCTCCTGTCAGCCTTGATTTTCCTTTAAATCCTTTCACTTAATAAACTTAGCTTCATCCTAAGCAATAATCTCCACGAAATCACAGGTTTGAGATGCTAATTGTATTTTTCCAATACACATTAAAGAACCTCATGGCTACTCCAATAAATAGTGCTCTTCTGTCCATCCATCCAGATGGGTCTTGCTTCTCTAAGGGTCCCCAGCTCTGTGTCCTTCATTTAATGTGGGGGAAAAGGATGGAGGTCAGGAGCCCTGACGGCTCCATCCATGACAATGAGTTCCTCAAGGTGACCTGGAGGCCTCCCAGGACCTGGGTGCCCACTGCCTGAGTCAAAGGGCTTTCTAGGGGAGGCTCAGCAATTTTCCACGTGCTTTTGTTTGGGTTTTGTCTTTACTTCATTTTTTCTTATCAAAGTTTTACTTCCCATAGTTTCAAGAATCAAATAGTTTTGCAAGACTTACTGTGCAAAGACTTATGTCGTTCACTCCCACCTCCTTTTCCTTCTCCCCAGGGGCAAACACAGCTCTTTCAGCTGATTTGTTTGCTATTTACCTCCTATCTTTAAATAACTCACTCATTTCTATGCCTTGATCTTTCAGCTTGAGGCATTCTCTTTGACTTCCCCACCATGGAGGTGAGGATTTAGCTCTCTCACACACACCAGCACCCCCAAACACATAGCCATACAGACAGACACCCACGCACTCACTGAGTCAACCCCCGCTCATCCGTCCAATATCATTGTGATTATGTGATTTAAAATTTTTTTAATTTGTAAATTACTTCTAATTGTGGTAAAATATACATAATGCAAAATGTGTACTCTTAACTGTTTTTAAGTGTACAGTTCATTAAGTGGCATGAAGTACACTCACACTGTTGTGCACCATCATCACCGTCCATCCAGAGCTCTTTGCATCTTGCAAAACTGAAGCTCTGTACCCATGAAACAGTGGCTCCCCATCCCCCTTTCTCTCCAGCCCCTGACAACCACACTCTACTTTCTGTCTCTACGAATTTGACAACTCCAGGTACCTCATGTAAGTGGAATTATACAATATTTGTTCTTTTTTTAAAGTTTATTACTATAATTATTATTATTTTAATAATCTCTACACCCACCATGGGGCTCAAACTCACGACCCTGAGATCAAGAGTCTCCCGCTCCACCCAATGAGCCAGCCAGGGGACCCTAGTATTTGCTCTATTACGATTGGCTTATTTCACTTGGCATAATGTCTTCAGTGTTCATCCGTGTTGCAGCATATTGCAGAATTTCCTTCCTTTATAAGGCTGAATAATATTCCACTGTGTGCGTATTCCATATTTTGTTTATCTATTCATCCACTGATGGACACTTGGGTGGCTTCCATTTCTTGGCTCTGGTGAATAATTCTGCTATGAACATGGGTGTACAAGTATCTCTTCCAGTTCCCGTTTTTCAATTAATTTAGGGTATATACCCAAAAGTGGACTTGCTGGATCATATAATGATTCTACTTTTAATTTTTTTAAGGAACTGCCACGCTGTTTTTCACAGTGACTGCACCATTTTATATTCTCACCAACAGTGCACGGGGGTTCCGATTTCTCCACATCCTCCCCAACACTTGCTCTTTTCTGCTTTTGTTTTTACTTTTTTTTTTTTTTAAAGATTTTATTTATTTGACAGAGAGAGACACAGCGATAGAGGGAACACAAGAAGGGGGAGTGGGAGAGGGAGAAGCAGGCTCCCCGTGGAGCAGGGAGCCTGATGCAGGGCTCAATCCCAGGACCCTGGGATCATGACCTGAGCCGAAGGCAGACGCTTAACGACTGAGCCACCCAGGTGCCCCTACTTTTTTTGATAGTAGCCATTCTGATGGGTAAGCAGTGGTATCTCATTGTGGTTCTGATTTGCATTTCCTTGATGATTAGTGATGTTGAACATCATTTTATGTGCTTATTAGCTATTTGTATATTTTCTTAGGAAAAATGTCTATTCAAGTCCTTTGCCCATTTTTTAAATCAAGTTGTTTGTGTATATACTCTGGATATTAGCCCCTTATTGTATATATGACTTGTGAATATTTTCTCCCCTTCCATGGGTAGCTTATTCACTCTGTTGAGTTTTTATTTTTGATATAGCCCAATTTCTCCATGTTTTCTTTGTTGCCTGTGCTTTTGGTGGCATAGCCTGGAAGGATTTTGATGTGATCATAACAGAACAAATGCTATTCCCAGTGTTCCGTGATGAATTTTTTTCTTGCACAACTTTGTGTCTTTCCTGGAATTAATAGATTTTTTTTTTGTTTTATTGTTTTATTCTTTGCTTCATTTTCTATGTATTCATCCCTATTTGTCCCCAAACTCTCCTTCAGTTTTTGTACATCTTCTCTAAATACGATCACCCACATTAACTATTTACTGACTTACTCGTGTGGAAGAAGTCCCTGCAGATCTCTGACTGCTCTGCCCAGACAGGTGGATGGCAAGGCCAGCTGCTCAGCTCTCATCCTGGACTGTCCCTTCATTGTCACCTAGAGGATTCCCTGCACTTTTCTCTTATGTCAAATCTCTTGCTTCCCAGATCCCACGTGTTCCTCTTTTTATACTCACCATTAGATTTGGAGGAACATCATAGCTTCTAGAAGGAAGTATTTGAGGTATATTTTTGGAGACCTTGCATTCCTAACAGTGCCTCACATTTAATTGATAGTTTGACTAGGTATAGAATTCTAAGTTGGAAATAATTTTCCTTCTGAATTTTGAAGGCTTGCTCTATTGTCTTCTAGTGTCTGTTGAAAATTTCAATGTCATTCTGTTTCCTATGTTTTTAAATATTTTTACTGTTTTTTTTTAAGATTGTATTTATTTATTTGAGAGAGAGAGAGAGAGCATGAGAGGGGGAAGGGTGAGAGGGAGAAGCAGACTCCCCGCTGAGCAGGGACCCTGACACGGGACTTGATCCTGGCACTCCAGGATCGTGACCTGAGCCAAAGGCAGTTGCTTAACCAACCGAGCCACCCAGGCGCCCATCAATGTCATTCTGTTTCCTAATCTTTTATAGGAACCCTGTTCTTTCTCTCTGGGAGCTTTTAGCCTCCTGTATCCTCAAAATGTCTTGGAGTAAATCCATTTCCATCCATTGTGCTGGGCATGCAGTGGGCCTTCTCATTCTGAAAACTCATCTTCAATTTGGAGATAATTTCCTGGAACTACCTCTATAATGATCTCCTCAGCTCCATTTTCTCTGTTATTGTTGTTGGTTTCTCTTCTCTTTCTGACTCTCCTAAATTATTTCAATATTGGTCCTCTTGGACTGGTCTTCTGCATTCTTTATTTTTTTATTTTTTATTTTTTAAGTGATCTCTACGCCCAATGTGGGACTTGAACTCACAACCCTGAGATCAAGAGTTGCAGGCTCTGCTGACTGAGCCAGCCAGGAGCCCCTCTACATTCTTTATATTTTTTCCACCTCTTTTTGTTCTCCATTCTGAAAAAATTTCTTCAACCCCCTACAGAGTAGCTTTTTTTTTCTTATAATTCCAAGAGCTCCTTATTTGTTCTCTGACCACTCCTTCTTTATAGTATCTTGTTGGGTTTGTGTTTTTTTTTTTGGATGCAATATTTTTTCTTATTTCTTTGAGGATGTTAATATTAACAGTGTTTGTTGTTATTGTTTTGGTTAAGGTGTTTATCACCATGCATAGTCTCTGCTTCCTCCAACTTAACTTTTTTCTGAATATTGAAAAGACTAGTTAGAAATTGGGAGGATATATGGCAGCACACATAACAAACAAAGCATTACTACTCAGAATACATAAAGAATTCTTATAATTTAATAAGAGAAGACAAACAACTCAATTTTTAAAAAAGATTTAATTTATTTATTTGAGAGAGAGAGCACAAGCAGGGGGAGCAGCAGAGGGAGAGGGACAAGCAGGCTCAATACCAGGACCGTGGGATCATGACCTGAGCCGAAGGCAGACGCTTAACCGACTGAGCCACCCAGGTGTCCTGAAACAGCTCAATTTTTTTTTTTTTTAACGAAAAAGATACATACAAGCATTTCACAACAGGAAATATGAATGGAACATAAGCCTGAAGGAAAGATGTTCAACATTGTAATCCTCGGGAAAATGCAAATTAATACCGCAATGAGATTTTCTACAGAAGAGTAAGTAGTCACAGTGACAAGTATTGGTGAAGGTGTGAAGCAACAGGGATTCGTCTATGCTCCTAATGCAGTGAAAACTGCAATCATTTTGGAACCTGTGATTTCATTACGGAGTGTAAACCCTAGAGAAACTCATGCACATGAGCACCAGGAGAACGGCACAGGGACATTCGCAGTAGTGCTGCTTAGAATGGCAAAAACTTAGCAACCAAGCTAATATCCTTAGCAGGAAAGTGAATTAATAAATTAATAAATTATATGCCATGTCCATATAATGAAATCCTACACAGCCATGGAAATGAATCAAGCATGGCCGCAGCCAACTATGTGAAGGAATCTTAGAAACATAATACTGAGTGAGAAAAGCTTGTTGCAGAAGACTGCATACAACATGATCCAACATTTGCAAGGCCCCAAAACAAGCAAAAATGAACTATATTGTTTAGGTTTTCATACACATGTGATCTGTAATACAAGTTTGTTTTTTTCCTTAACTGAGGAAATAATTCACACAAAATTCTAGATGGTAGTTACTTCTGTAGGGAAGGCAGGGGAATGGGAGCAGACACTAGCCTGTGGCCCAGGGCTCAGCACAGAGCAGGATGTGTTCCTGCCGATGTACACACCCAGATGCAAGGACTTCCGTGTGTTGCTGCTGGACTCTGCAGCTAGAGCAGTGACTCATTCGGTGACCAGATGAAGGAAATTTCAGGACTCCCAGGTACGCCACTTAGAAATAAAGCCCTACAGTCTCTCTCTGTCCTAGCCTTGAGTGGGGGCTGGGGGATGGAATGTGCATAATGAGGTAAAGTGCATCCCCGGAAGCGCCATCTCCCACCTTTACAGTTTACAGTTCCTTTTGGATCCTCACCACACCCCTGTGGGTGAAGTATCACCGCCTCTACTGTAATTTACAGATGAGGACACTGAGGCTCAGAGAAGTATGACACCTGCCCAAGGCCACACAGCCAGGATACATGACCAAGCTCAAGACTCCTGGCTCCCACTGCCGCACAGCTCTCTGAATATAGACTCTCAAAACATCAGAGCTGGGAGACCTTGAGAGGGGACATCTTGGATGTGGGGTTTTAGTCACAGAGTTCTCTCCTCAGTAAAAATCTGGGGGTGCCTGGATGGCTCAGTCGGTAAAGCATGCAACTCTTGATCACGGGGTGGTGAGTTTGAGCCCCACGTTGGGCATAGAGCCTACTTAGAAAAAAAACAAAATAAAATAAAAATTAAAAAATAAAAATCTGCGTGAAGCCTCGAGATGTGAAATCTCTCCAAGAGGAATATGTTAGTCACGCCAGTCTGGGCTCTGCTAAGGTAACAAACCCCGAAATCTCTGAGGGGTAACACCATAAAAGTTTATTTCTTGCTTACACAAATACAGTGTGGGTCAGTGGCTCTCCTGAGCATCTCTTTTCCACGTGACGACTCAGGGACCCAAGTTCCTTCCATCTTAGAATGCCACTGTCTATAATGTAACCTCACCACTGCTGCTGTGGGGGGGCCGGGGAAAGAGCAGAGTGTCACACCAGGGGCCTTAAAGTTGGGCCTGGGAGCAGCGTACGCTCCTTCTGCCAACACCCCTTCCAAAAATCCCACTTACCGGCTTTTGTCACGGTGGCAAGTTAGGTAAGAAATTCAGTCTTCCTGTGCGCCCCCGAAGAAGAAATAAGGCTGGCCAGCCCGTGGTCACCCTGAGGGCTTCTGTTGCAGGGCGAAGAGGAATCCTAGGGCTCCACGTAGCTGGCATTCCTTCACCCAAGCCCCCTCCCAAAATGGGGAACATAGTCTGAAAATCTCCACTCGTGTCCAGCAGCCGGGGAGGCTGAGGCCCAGAGATGAGCAGGATTTGTCCAACCTCACTCTGAGAGTCCCAGGAGAAGTGGCCCCGGAGCCCTGAGGGGACACCCCAGGGCCCAGGCCTGGCACAGTTTCATACTTTTCAACCTGCGTTCTATCTGCTCTTGGCTGTTGTGCTGAATTCTTAAAGACAATCGGCCTGGTGTGGAGGTTTCTGAGTTTTTAAAGTTTTTTCTGCTGTAATCTCTTAAACCCTTGGCACCAGTTCCAACCATTGTCTTGCGGGACCTGGGATAGCCTGAGATACTTGACTCCTTCAGATCCGGGGTTTTAGGAGCCTGGGGTTCCCCAGGAACCTGCCAGGGATGCCGCCTCCACCTGGACCACATGGAAACAGGGCCACAGCCTGTTAGGACCTGGAAGTGGGGCTGGGAGACGAGCTATTCCACTGATGTCTACAGCTTTCAGAACTGGAGGCCTTATCCTGGCGTGCCAAGGAGGTGGCTTCCCAGAGCCGGGGAGGCCCCTGACCTGGAGTTCTCCCTGTTTGGCCTCGTGCTCAGCAGATGCTGGTCAATGCTTGTTCTTAGTATTTAAGGACAAGATTGCCAAGGGCAGCTGGAGCAACGGCTGGGGCCTGGCCCGGGGGGCCCAGGGGGCCAGGTGGTCTGAAAGCATAGCGGCAAGAAGAAAATGGGAGCCGGGGATCAGCCTAAGAGGACTTCTCCCACCCAGGACCCTCCACCCAGGAGCCCAGTAGACACATCATTTCTCTTCCCCTCTAGGCCTGAGCTCCAGCAGGAGGTGGTGGCCTGCTTTCCCAGGCCCTGCTGGGGGCCTCCAGCCTATCTCTGAGGAGATGTCCTCCCAGCCTCAGGCCAGAGCCGACCAGCCCACCCCAGGGAATGACTGCAGCACGTGTGCGATTCGGCACGTCCGTGTGTGATCCCACTGCTGGGTGGCGGTGCGTGTTTCTGCACGACTGTATATGGCCGTGTGTGCTTGGGTGTAGAGTGCAGAACGTAGAGGAGATTTCTGCAAATACGCGATCCTGGGAGGGGAGCTGCACCCCTATGCGCTTGGACATAGGCTGTGAGTGTGTACGTGTGGGTGTGCATGAGTGTGTGTCCGTTCTCAGATGTTATCTTGCTGCTTGCTTGAATGTAAGTGCGAACACAGACGCCTTGGTTAGGGGGTCATATGTGCCTTTGGTAATTGGGGTTTAGTACCTGAGTATACCCATGAGAAGAGAGCTGTGGTATATTTCTGTGTGGCTGCGTGTTTCTGAGCGTGTTGCTATGTGTTAGGAGCCCATGAAATTGGACTGTTGTCAAGAATAGATGGAATGGTACATGCAAAGCCTTTAGCTCAGTGCCTGGTGCAGGGTAAACACTTTTGACGGATCATAGAAGATGAGGAAAGAGAGAATCAGAGTAGGTAAGAGGCTTGGCCAGGGTCACAGAGCTAGTAAGTGGCAGGGCTGGGATGAGAACGTGGTGGGTCTGACTAGAACCCAGGCACCTCCACCCTGCCACCCTGTCCGGCCTTGGTTTCCCCGTCTGTAAGGCAAGGAGCTGGACTGGGAGGGCCCGCTGGGTGGGTAAGCACGGATGGAGGGCACTGGGTTCAGGCTGCAAAGCTGGGAAGGAGTGGAGGAAGCCCAAAGTGCCAAAGCCCAAACTGTGGCCCCAGCCCTCTGTCTTGCTGTCTCGCTGCCCCTCCCCAGAGACCCTCTCCTGAAGCCAGCCCCCTCATCAGAACCTACTTTCTGGCGTTGCCCCAGCCACGGGAAGTCACCTGTTTCCCATCTCAAGAATCCTCTGCAAGCCAATTGCCCTGTGACCTTGGGCAAGTCTCAATCTCTCCAGGCTTCGGTGGGCTCATTTTTCACCGCAGGAGCTCATTGCTGGTAAAAGTGTCTGACTTGTGTGTTGATCACTAGCACTTACCGAGCACCTGCTGGGCGCCAGGCTCTTTTCCAGCACGTTACCTGCTTTCAGTTAATCCTCCCACCAGCCCTGTAAGTGGCTTACGGTTTCCTGTAACCCCTCCTCCCCAGGACAGAAGAGGCCCCACCTCATAGGGCCCTGTGAGGAGCATGAGGAGGGGCTTAATATTTTGTAAACTTTGAGTTCTGGGGGGCGCCTGGGTGGCCCCGTCGTTGGGTGAGCGGCCGACTCCTGATTTCGGCTCAGGTCATGATCTCAGAGTCCTGGGATGGAGCCTCGCATCCGCTCCTCACTCGGATTCTCTCCCTCTGCCCCTCTCTTTGCTCGCACGCTCTCTCTCTCAAATAAATAAATCTTAAAAAAATAATAAAACAAACTTTAAGGTTCTGGGAGTAATAATAACAACAGTAAGGGTATGCAGCACTGACCAGGCGCCCGGCCCTGTGCAGAGTAAGGTTCTTCCATGGTCTCATTTGTCCCTCGCATGGCCTGCTGTGTCAGCCAAGCTCCCCCCACTGGTTTAACTTGCCCATTCCACGCTCAACATGGCAGACACTAGATAGGCAACGGTGGGTCCTGTTTCTTGCCATTAACAGAAGGTGCTGTGCATCCCTGGAGTCCAGGCTGGAGCCTTCAGCTCCCTGTGTCCCGTGGGGCAGCCCTTTGGGGTGAGGCTTGCCAGGCAAAGCCCAGTCTGACAGACTGTCCGCTGATCAGTCCCCAGCCTGGTCTGAGCCTCCTCTTCACTCTCCTGTTTCCACCACGACTCTCCCCCCATGTTGCCCACTCTGGGCTAGGTGCCCACCTTCCTTCACCTGGCTAATTCCACGGCCTCCTCACTGTTCTGTCCACTTCCACTCTTCTCCCCCATAGTCTTTCCTCCCACCCAGCCAGAAAAGTCTTTCCAAACCCGGAGAGGACCTGTTGCCCTCCCAGCTAACACCCTGCCATGCCCCCACCCCAACCGTGGGTCTGGCATTCAGGACCCTTCTCAGTTCAGGTCTTACAACCGTGCCCCCCCTTGCCTCTTGAGGATCTCACTTTTGCAATCTTACACTCCACTCCGGAGCACCTTCTTTCTTCCCCGCCCCTTCACACCTCCAAGGCTTTGTGTATGCCATGTGCCTTCCTTCAATCCATTCTTTGTTTAATATTTGAGGCTACTGCTCCTAGGTGCTGTTTAGGCACAGAGCTACAAAAGCAAACAAAAGGGACAAAGCCCCTCCCCTCACAGAGCTTGCATTTGCAGGAGAGCCAGAAAATAAACAAATAAGCAAACCTAAAGCACAGCAGATGGCAATAAGGACTGTGCTCCAAAACAAAAGTGCTGAGGCAAGCGGGATGCCAGAATTTCACACAGGGTGACCACTGAAGATCTTGGGGGAATCAGGTGGCTGAATCCCGGCCATTCCAGCAGGGCTTCCTGGAAGACGTGTCCTGATACTGACCTTGAAGGATGGGTGGTTATTATGCAGTTGTGAGGGTTCCAACAGGAGAGATTCTTGATGGAGCCTGGGAATTAATTCTCTCCTGACCTTTTGGATGTCAGGGACAGCTCTCACCCCAAGTTTGGGCCTTGAATCCAGATGACTGGCTTGGGCACCTCACCCCCAAGAATGCCTCCACTCCCACCCAGACCCCATTCTCCTGGATTAGAAACTGTGGGGCTGAACCACTCAGGGAAAGAATGTCAGGCAGGAGAACAGCCTAAGCAAAAGCCTGGTGCCCAGACTCTGCGTGGCCCGTGGGAAGGTCAGGTGGACATGGCGGACACTGGGTTGGGCCTCTCAAGGGGCAGCCCTGCTAGCCCCCAGCTAAGGTGGCCAAGGAGAGTGGTTTGCGGCCAAGTTGCCACAGCCCACTCTGACTTTATGAACTTAATTTATTCTATGCATCACATCGATGGCTCAGAATTAGGCTGCTGTGGGGCCCCTCGCCTGGCTCCTCTGCCAGAATTCTGTCCGTGCTCAGGCGAAATAGGCTGTGGTGTTTCTCTGTTGCGGATCTGTGCCTGAGGCCTTTGGGGATGGGGTGGTTCAGCTGCTATTTGCAGACAGCCCCTGGGGCTTGGAAATCTGACCTAGAATGTTTCCTTATCCCTGGGCTCAGAACAAGCTCACTGTCCCCATTTTACAGATATGGAAGGCAAGGCCCAAGGTTACACAGTGAATCCCAGCGGCAGAGAACCCGGGATGGCTGTGTCTCAGCTGGAGCACTTTCCACTGCCTCATCCAGCTCGTGATTTTGTCAACAAGGCCTCCCAAGCCGAGAAGGATGTTCCCATCTCCTCACCAGTAGAGAAATGTGGTGAGGAAGAGCAAACTGTGGGGGGCATGAGGAGCCCTCGGACCTCGAGCCTGCTGGGAAACTGGACTGCTGCTCAGAAATATGCCTAATGGGGGTCAGGAGAAAGCAGAGGGTCCTTGCCCTCCCCGAGTCCCTGGCAGGCTCCCTGTGCTGGGCAAAAGCTCCCTCTCTTTTCCTCAGGGAATTTCATTCCTGTGTGAAACAAACCTAAGTCTCAGCTTTTGAAGGGGCATAAAAAATCATATCTATGGAAAAAAGTCTAGAAAGAAACCCTCAAATGTGGTCACCTTTCAGGAATGTAGGGACTGAGCTCCCCAACGCAGAGGTTCTGCAGACAAGGGCTAAATGGCCCCTGGGGTTGGCACCAGGCCTCGAGTCTGAATCTGAACCCCAGGCCATGGATTCCTTCATTCGTCTGTTCCTCCAGCAATCGTTTCTTTAACCCATGCTGGTGTCAGGTCTGCGCCAGGCACGGCCGTGCAGTGCTGAGTAATGAGGCACCTGTCCCTGCCTGTGTGGAGCTGACAGCCTAGCATAGAAAACAGTGTCACAGTTTGAAGCAGGTGAGGCAGGGTGAGGGCACTGTGGCTGGCCTCTCTGAGAGGGACAAGCGGGCAGGCTCCCGATTAAAGGGAGGGAGGGCGTCTGCACATACACAGGAAGAGTGTGCACGCACAGGGAACGTCTGCACTGCTCACATCCCCAGCCCCCCGCCTTTCCCGCCCAGACCCCACACTACCCTCCCCACGCAGTCCCCAGCACCGTCACTGGAGGGAGTGGGTGGGCTTGGGTGGCATCCTTGTTGAAAATAACCACGGAGATCCATGGAGATCCCTCCTATTTTAAGGCCCGATTTTCCCAGGATATGGCAGTCATACCTGTAGGAGTGCAGGATGCCTTTAGGAGATGCATGGGCAAATATCTCCCATTTTCACAGTAATGTATTTATTCTTGAATGTACTTAGAAAAAAAACAACAAGCACATCAAACCTGGTATTATTGCCAAGGACACATGGCGGAGAAGCTTTGTTTCTTTCAATTCAAAATGGAAAAATACATACATGGATACAGAGAATGTTAATAATTGTTGAATCTTGGAGAAGGATATAGGATGTTCATTTCTAGGCTTTCACCTTTTCTATGTAATCGAGGAATTTCAGAGTACAAAGTTGGTGGGGTGGAAATAAAACTGAGGAGATCCTCCTGGAATCCCCTTTTAAAGACAGTCCCTGCTTTTTCTGCTCTCAGGAACAGAGCACAGGGGTTGCAAGTGCGAGCTTGCCTCTCCCCCACCCCCCACCCCTGCCACAGCATGGCTTCTGCCTGTGGCCTTGAACCAGCTCTTCGACCAGCCTTAATCTCTCCATCTAAAAAGTGGGATAATAGTAGTACCTAACGCCTCATCAGGTTGTCTTGAGGCTCTGATGAGCTGATAGATGCAAGTCCTCAGAGCGTTGCCCCCACCACCTCCCCCAACCCCCCCTACCCCCCCACCCCCCCACCCCTCCGCCCCAGAGGCAGGTGCTTCATCAATGCTGGCTGTGCTATGGCTGGCTCATTCCTCCCAGAACTCTCAGCAGGGCCGTTGATGTGGGTCAGGGTGGAAAACCACCTGACGCCTGGCCATGGTCTTGCACTGTGAAGGGCTTCATAGCCTGCTTCCTCTTTTGTCTACACACGCGCAGAGATCCCGGCCAATTCTGCACAGAATGCATTTTAATAAATCAATCAGATTTATTAGTACTCCTCTGGCGCTGTTAATTTTTTATTTCAATTTTTAAAATTTAATAACATTGTTTTGCTTTCAGTGTTCATTTTTAAGATTAAAGTCAATGTGAGGCAAGTCGTGCTGGTTTTCCGTTTGCAGGAATAATGAAAAGTTTCCCTTTAAAATGAAGTTTAAGAAGTGAGTTGATCTCTGATGTACCTTCACAAGATTTCTGTAAATCTAAAACTGTTCTAAAATAAAAATTTTATTTTTAAAAAGCCAAATTCAATTTTTTTTAAAGCAAGGTTTTACAGAAAATTAAAGGAAAATGCTAGATGCTGGCTCTAGAGATTTGCAGAGACCGATGGGTGGGAAACGGCTTTGCCGGGAACCAGTTTGATCAGCCAGCTTTGCTGGAGGAAGCAAGCTGGTCCAACAGGAAGGGAACCCAGCAATAAATCCCCAGTCTCTCTCTCCTCCCACCCTCCCAGCAACTGCTGCGGCTTCCCACCCGAGGAACCAGCCAAAAGCCAGAGGGCGAGGGCACCCCAGGGATGCGGCGGCTGGAGCAGAGAGCAGGGGCAAATGCAGAACGTCCAGTCCTGGGTGGTTGTAGGTGGGAGGCCTGCCACGAACATTCAGCAGGTTTGTGGAAAGAGCCTGGAGGCCTGGGTCCAACTGCCCATGCCTCACACCTGCTGTGAATGGGGGAAGGGGGGCTAGCAGACGTTCCCCCCAGGAGTGCCGAGAAGCTGAAGTGAGTCAGTGCTGACTATGGGCCATCGGGCACGAGTAGGATTGCTGGTCAACCAGATCATCTGCCCTTTCTAAGAGAGGATAGAGCCCCTCCCATGTCCGCCCTGCTGCGTGGGTCCTGCCTGCTCCTCACGGCCACCTCCCAACCTCCGGGGCTGTAATGCACTCGGCACAGCCATGGTGGGTCCGCCCACGGGCAATGCCAGTTTGTTCACACCGTCTCCTTGCTGTCTCAGATCCCACCACACCGCTTCTCACCTCGTCCGCCCTTCAGGGTGCAGACCAGGAGCTCGAGGCCCAGAGAGCGGAGCAGTTAGTCCAAAGCTACAAGGTCAGTGGCAGCTGAGTGGCTTTACAGGGACCCATACAGGGAGGCCCTTTCCCTGGAACTGGCCTGATTTCCTGGGCTGAGGGCCTCCCCAGGAGGCGAGAGTCCTGGTCAAGGCTCCTGGCTGTCTATAATTTTCTAGCCTAATTAAACACCTGCAAATCCATTTGCTGCTAATGATATAGAGGGAGCCCCAGGGAATTTTTGGAGGAAAGAAAATAATCATTCAAATTGGAAGAATAAATACATGTAGTCCTGCAGGAGTGTAGGTGCCAAGGGGAGTTTCGGTGATTTCAGCACCCACTCGTGTCCAGCATTCTTTTATGGATATGTGATGGCCTTTGGGTTTTTTTTTTTTTTAAAGATTTTATTTTTTATTTATTTGACAGAGAGAGACACAGCAAAAGAGGGAACACAAACAGGGGGGAGTGAGAGAGGGAGAAGCAGGCTTCCCGCCGAGCAGGGAGCCCGATGTGGGGCTCGATCCCAGGACCCCGGGATCATGACCTGAGCTGAAAGCAGACGCTTAACGACTGAGCCACCCAGGCGCCCCATGGCCTTTGGCTTTTAAGAGATGGAGAAAGTACCTTCGAGCTCCCCATCCTCCCCTGGCTTTTCTGGGCCCAGCAGGGAAAGCCCTGGTTCCAATCCCTGCCTGGGTAAACCGGCTGTGTGGCTTTGGGTGCATGTCTGCCTTCTCTCGGCCCCAGTCTTTCTCACCTGTATGAAGGAATAATGGTCCCTCTCCTGTTGTCCCCATCCTGCCAGTCCAGGAGACGAGAAAGCGTGTAGACCCAGCCATTCTTATGTCTCTCCCCATCTCTTGACAGCCTACCATGCTGCAGCCACAGGGAACTTCCTGCCACTCCCCAAATAGACCCCATGTGACGGAGAAGGTGTATTGGTCAGATTTTGCTCTGTAACAAACCATCTCCCAAATTCAGTAGTTGGCGTAACACAACAAGCATTTACCAGTCACCTGGGCTTATTGCTGGACCTGAGTCAGGACTTTCCTTCTGTGGCAGAATGATCACAAAACTGGCCCCAGTTCTCCATCCTTGCCCCAATTTCCATGTCCTTTGCAATAGGACTTTACAATTCATCCCATCAAGCGGGAGAGGTGATTTCCCTACCCCATTAATCTGGCCTGGCCTTATGACTTGCTTTGATGAATAGAATGTGGGCAGAGGTGATGATGGACCACTTCTGAGCTTTCAGGGGCCTTAAGGGGCCTTGCATGCTTCTGCTCCCTCTAGACACTCGTCACTGCTGCCATGAGAACAACCTCGGCTAGCCTGCTGGGGGTTGAAAGACACCATGGAGAGACGCCCCAGCCATCTTGGCCCAGGCCAGCCGAGACCTGACAGCCCTAGTCAATCAGGCCCATCTGCTGGGATTGTTAGGCCGAGTGGGTGCATGTCCAGTGCCCAGCAAACGGTGTGCACTAAGTCAGGCTGTGTTTCATGAAAGAATGAAGTGCAAGCTTTTCTCCTGTACAGTTCTGAATTCTCTTCTCTGGGTCTCCACTACTGTTGCTCCTTCCCTGGGCTCTAAGAGTTTCTTTTCTTCCAAAATGCAACCACCTCCTCACTGGCCTCCTGGCTTCTGGCTTGCTCTGTATTATGCATTGAAGCCAAAGGGACTTTTTTTTTTAAATTATTTGACAGTAAAATTTGCTTTTTTCTTTTGATGTACAGTTCCATGAATTTTAACACACATATAGATTTGTCCAACCACACCCAAAACCAGGACACAGAACAGTTCCATCACCCCAAGGGACTTTCTTTTCAAAAAATGTATTTTTAATTTTAAAGTTTTGGAATAGATAATATGTGCACTTTGTAAAAAATATATTTAAAAGTATAAAAGTTACTCAATGAGAACTGTCTCCCATCCCTGATCACTCCTCAGATGCAACCTCTAGTTTCCAGTCCCTCCTTCTGGAGATTTCTTATGCATACACAAATATGACTGTTTATTTTTTATTTTATTTATTTTTTATTTTTTTAAAGATTTTATTTATTTGACAGAGAGAGACACAGTGAGAGGGGGAACACAAACAGGGTGGGTGGGAGAAAGAAAAGCAGTCCTCCTGCCGAGCAGGGAGCCGATGCGGGGCTGGATCCCAGGACCCCGGGACCATGACCTGAGCCAAAGGCAGACGCCCAACTACTGAGCCACCGAGGTGCCCTGACACAAGTATGAATATTTAGAACTATCTTGCACACCCCAGTTTTTTACAACTGGAATAGCATCTTAATTTGTTTTTTGTGCTTAATGTATTTTTGAGATTGTTTCAGATTTGTAATAATTATAGCCTACACATACTTATCATGTGCCAGACACTGGTCAAAATGTCTTAAAACCTGTTTTTTTACTCATTTACCCTCAGTATAACCTTTTGAGGTAGGTGGCATTATTATTACTATTATTGCTAATTACTAATCCCACTTTAGAGATACGGAAACGGAGGCACAGACAGGTAGGTCAGGTAACTGGCCCCAGGTCACATAGCCGGTAAGTGGCAGAGCTGGGGTTGGGACCCTGGCATTCTCGCTGCAGAGTCCATGTTCTGAGGGACCTCGTTAATCCACTTGGGGGCACTTCAGGCAGTTTCATGGAATTCCATTATAACCAGACACGGTCATTTATTCAACCAGCCTCCTTTTGATGGCCATTATTTGCCACTGTGAACAAGGCTGCACTGTATATCTCTGTCATTCGTCTTTCTGGACATGTGGAAGTGTATCTGTTGAATTAATTCCTGGAAGTTGAATGGCTGGGTCACAGGGTATGTGCGGTTTTTATATTTGATAGATATCTCCAGATTGTCTTTCCAAGAACTGTAACAATTTATACCATTGTCAACAATGCGTGAGAGAGCTTGCTGCCCTATACTCTTAGGGACACGGATGTTACCAAAAAAAAAATGTGATCTATATCATCCAATAGGGGAACATGGTAACTTGACGTAGTTTTTTTTTTTTTTTTAAGATTTTATTTATTTATTTGAGAGAGAGAGAGCGAGAGAGAGCACATGAGAGGGGGGAGGGTCAGAGGGAGAAGCAGACTCCCCGCTGAGCAGGGAGCCCGATGCGGGACTCGATCCGGGGACTCCAGGATCATGACCTGAGCCGAAGGCAGTCGCTTAACCAACTGAGCCACCCAGGCGCCCTTGACGTAGTTTTTATTGTCATTTCTTGAGCTGTCATTGAGCATGGACTTAGAAGCCGTTTGAATATACACTCTGTGAGCCATCTGTCCACATCCTGTGCCCATTTTCCTTTTGGATTATTGATAAAAAAATTGACCTGTGGCCTCATCTATACAAAATGTTTGATTATTTTCTTTTATTTGTGGAATTTGTTTCCAATCAGACCTGCTCAATTTTAGAGGTCATGTTCGTATTTTCTTCCAAGGAGTGTGAATTATTTTGAGAAAGTTCCAGATTCAGAATCATGAATTATCCATGTGTGCTTCAGTACTCTCCTGGTTTCATTTATTTACCTTCAAGTCTCTGATCCATCCACAGCTAGGGCTGGTGTTGGCAGAGACATGTGGTTCCAACCTGCTTTTTTCCAGTTACTTCAATATCATATTTATTAAATAATCCATTTTTACCCACTCATTTGTAGTGACATCTTTATCAAATTAAAGTTTCATATGTATTTCTGTCTAATTCTGGATTCTTTTTTATCTTCTTCCCAGCTGTTCTTTTTGTTTTTTTTTTTGTGTGTGTGTGTGGTATAATTTACGTATAATAAAATACACAGATTTCGAGTGTTCGGATTACACATTTTGGCGATCATCTACATATGTGACTACCACTCTGAATAAGACAGAACATTTCCATCATCCCAGAAGATTCCCTCATGTTCCGTCCCAGTCTCCACCCCCACCACGCCAGAGGCCACAACTTTCAGTTTTTTCATTGTGGATTTGTTTTGCTTGTTCTAAAGTGTCATATAAATGGGATTATATGGTATGCACATGTTTATGTAAGCCTTCTTTCATTCAGCATAATGTTTCTGAAATTTATCCAAGTTGTTGTGGCTATCTATAGTTTGATCCTTTTTATTGCTGTGCTGTTCCATTATATGGATATTCCAGTTTGTTTAGCCAATCTCCTATCAATAGAAACCGGGGCTATTTCTAGTCTGGGACCTACTGTGAGTAGAGCTGTTACCAAAAAAAATTTTTTTTAAGATTTTATTGATTTATTTGACAGAGAGAGACACAGTGAGAGAGGGAACACAAGCAGGGGGAGTGGGAGAGGGAGAAGCAGGCTTCCCGCTGAACAGGGAGCCCGATGAGGGGCTTGATTCCAGGACTCTGGGATCATGACCCGAGCCGAAGGCAGATGCTTAACAACTGAGCCACCCAGGTGCCCCAACTTTTTTTTTTTTTTTAAGATTTTATTTGTTTGACAGAGAGAGAGAGCACAAGCAGGACGGGGTGTGAAAGCAGAAGGAGAGGAAGAAGCAGACTCCCTGATGAGTGGGGAGCTCCACGTGGGGCTCAATGCCAGGACCTCAAGATCATGACTTGAGCCAAAGGCAGCCACTTAACCAACTGAGCCACCCAGGTGCCCCGCTGTTACAAACATTCTTATGAAATCTTTTTTATGAATACATTTTTCATCTCTCTTGAATGGAATTGCTGGGTCAGAGGGTAGATGTATGTTTAGTTTATAAGAAGCTATCAGACTTTTTTTCAAAAGTGGTTGTGCCATTTTACATTCCCAGCAATAATGTTTAAGAATTTCAGGGGCGCCTGGCTGGTTCACTCAGTAGAGCATGCAACTCTTAATCTCAGGATCATGAATTCAAGCCCCAGTTGGGTGTAGAGCTTACTAAAAAAAAAAAAAAAAAAAAGATTTTCAGTTGCTCCACAACCTTGCTAATAGATGGTGTTGCCAATTTTTAAAAATGTTAATTATTCTGGTGGGTATGTGGTTGTATCTTTTTTTTTTTTTTTAAGATTTTATTCACTTATTTGGCGCACAGAAAGAGACAGCTAGAGAGGGAACACAAGCAGGGAGAGTGGGAGAGGGAGAAGCAGGCTGCCCGCTGAGCAGGGAGCCCGATGCGGGGCTCGATCCCAGGACCCTGGGATCATGACCTAAGCTGAAGGCAGACGCTTAACCATCTGAGCCACCCAGGCGCCCCTGTGTGGTTGTATCTTATTGTGGTTTAATTTGCATTGCCATGATGACTGATGGTGTCAAGCCTTTCTTCATTTGCTTTTTGGCCATTTGTGCATCTTCCTTTGTGAAGTATCTGTTCAATTTTTTGCTCATTTTAAGAATTGGGTTATCTTTTTTATTATTGAATTGTAGGAGTTCTTTATATTTCCTGGATACCAATCCTTTTTCAGATATATCTGTTCACAAATATTTTTTTACCAATTTGTAGCTTGCCTATTAATTTTCTCAATGTTGTCTTTTGATGGCAGAAGCTTTTAATTTCCAAGTCTCACATCAATTTTTTATTTTATGGTTATTTTATGTCCTGTCCAAGAAATCTCTGCTTACCTCTATAGTCCCCAAAAATATTTTATGTTTTCTTCTAGAAGCTTTATAATTTTGATATTTTCATTTAGGTCTATAATCCATATCAAACTAATGTTCATGTGTGGTATGAGAGTGAGGCTGAGTTTAGTATTTTCTCATGTAAATATCCAGTTGTTCCAACACCATTTGTTAAAAAACAAATTCCTGCTCTAATGAATTGTTTTGGTGCCTTGATTGGAACTTAGATAACCATATATGGAAAGTCTATTTTGGATTTTCTATTCTCTTCCTCTGATCTACACTTACATTGATACTGCATTGTCTTAATTACCGTAGTTTTAAAGTAAGTCTTGGGCGCCTGGGTGGCTCAGTCAGTTAAGCGCCTGCCTTCAGCTCAGGTCATGATCCCAGGGTCCTGGGATCGAGCCCCACATCAGGCTCCCTGCTCAGCGGGAAGCCTGCTTCTCCCTCTCCCACTCCCCCTGCTTGTGTTCCCTCTCTCGCTGTGTCTCTCTCTGTCAAATAAATAAATATTTAAAAGAAATAAAAAAAATAAAGTAAGTCTTTAAGAGAGCCAGTATTAGTTCTTCAAACTTCTTCATTTTAATACTGTTTTAGCTATTCTAGACTCTTAAATTCTCATATGAATTTTAGAATCAGTTTGTCAACCTCTTCAAAAAAGGCTACTGTGATTATGATCGGGATTGTGCTGAATCTATCAGTCAATGTGGGGAGAATGGACATCTTAAATATATCAGGTCTTCCAATCCACGGTGCATGTCTCTGTTCTTGCTCTTTAATTTCTTTTAGTCATATTTTATAGTTTTTAGATACAGGTTTACACATACTTTATTAGATATATTACTAGTATTTGATGTTTTCTGATGACAATGCAAGTGGTATTTTTAAAATTTCATTTTCCAATTTTCTTTTGGCTAACAAATAGATGTAAAATTGATTTTTTATCAACTTACCTCAAATCCCATAATCTTACTGATTTATCTTATTTGGAACAATTATTTCACTTTCTTGGGTTTTTCAAGTGTATAATCAATCCTACGCAAAAACAATACTTTTGTCTCTTTCTTTCTGATATTATGCCCCTATTTCCTGTGAAAGTATAGTGGCTCGTATCTCCAGTGATGGTAAACAAGCCTGGTGAAAGGGAACATCCTTGTCTAGCTCATGAATTTATTGGCAATACTTCAAGTTGTTCACCATTATACATACTGATGCTTTTGCCCTTATATATATTATCCTATTAAGGAAGTGTCCTTCTATTTCTATTTTATCAAGAGGTTTTTAAAAATCAGGAATTAATGTTGTATTTTAACAAATGCTTTTTCAGCATCTATATAGAAAATGACATACTTTTCTTCTTCTTTTGATCTATTAATGTGGCATTTTATAATATTACATTCTTGATATTAATCCACATTAATAGGTTTTCTAAAATTGAACCATGCAAAGATTAGTTACAGACATGTGCCGTTTTCTTACCATGCTCTGGATTCTAAACTGTATTCCCCTATTAGGATTCTCCAGAGAAACAGAACACAGAACAGGGTGTGTGTGTGTGTGTGTGTATGGATAGATACAGATTTATTATAAAGAATTAGCTCATGCAGTTATGGAGGCAGGAAGTCCAGAACCAGGAGAGCAGATGGTGTAGTTCCAGTCTGAGTCTGAAGGACTGTGAATTGGAGAGGTGATGGTTTAAGTTTCAGTTCTAGTCTCAGTCCGAAGGCAGGAGATCAGTGTCCCAGACAGTGGAAGACAGACAGAAAGAATTCTTCCTTCCTCAGCCTTTCTTCTATCCAGGCTTTCAACGGATTGGATGAGGCTCCCCCCCCCCCCCACACACTGGGGAGGGCAATCTGCTTTACTGAGGCCACTGATTCAAATGTTAATATCATACAGAAACACCCTCATAGACACACCCAGAATCATGTTTGACCAAATACCCGTGGCCCAGCCAAGTTGACACATAAAACTAACCATCACAATTCTTAAAACCTATTTTATTTAGGATAGTTGCACCCCTAATATTTATGTGAGACTGATTTATTGTTTTCTATTTTGTGCTTTGCTATGTTATCAATGTTAAATTGCCTTCATGAAAATAATTGGAAACTCTCCTTCCTCTATGCTCCAGAACACTTTACTTGGCTTTGGTAGTATCTATTCCTTAAATGTTGAGAAAAATCCACCTTTAAAATGTTTAGGGGCGCCTGGCTGGCTCAGTTGGTAGAGTGTGTGACTCTTGATCTTGTCATGAGTTCAAGTCCCATGTTGGGTGTAACACTTTATTTATTTATTTTTTTAAGATTTCATTTATTCGAGAGAGATAGCGAGAGAGAGCATGAGCAGGGAGCAGGGAGATGGAGAAGCAGGCTCCTTGCTGAGCAGGGAGTCTGACTCGGGGCTCGATCCCACGACCGCAGGACCCCAGGACCATGACTTGAGCTGAAGGCAGACGCTTAACCGACTGAGCCACCCAGGTGCCCCAACACTTACTTTAAAATAAACATATTTTAAATAAATAATAAAACATATAGAGGATGGTGGTTTTGGAGAATAGCTCTTTAACAACGTCCTTGGTTTATTCTGTCCTATTTGTTCGTTTAAGATTTTCTTTTAGGAAGGGCAAATTTGATCCTATCCCACACCTGCTTAAACTGTAACACCTTCAGTGACTGTTCCTCAAGGTAACCTAATAGCTAATAAAGGGAAGTTCTTCTTTGTAGAAACATTCTAGCTAAAAAAAAAAAAAAAAAAAAAAAAGATAAAGGAATAATGGAATCGGAATATCTTTATTTTCCAAGCCCTAATGAAATAACAGATTGGGTCGATGTTCATCAGTGATTGCTAATATCACAAAATGAGAACCAGACATTTTATTCCTCCTGATGGAAGCTCACAATACTACCTTATGAATTATTCTTTCTAGAATATCAGCATGAAGTTGATCAAGCCTCTACATCTAATCATCAATTTACAGGAAATACAGGGGACAGAGGAACATGTTAAATAATGTAACTGGAATGCAAATAAGAAAAATCCAGATGGTGGGGTGAGGGAAGAAAGAGAGGAAACCCTCAGATTAAGAGATTTATGAGATCTAGTAATCTAATGCAGTGTGTGGACCTTATTTGGATCTTCATTCAAACCAACTGCTAAAATCATGAGATAATTGGGATTGGATATTTGACTAATACTAAGGAATTCTGATTAATATTTAAGGTGTTATAATAATATAACAATATAACACTTAAGTAAATAAATAGAAGTCTTCCATAGTTTGCTCAGGCTGCCAGAGCAAAATGCCACATAGACTGAGTGGTTTAAGCAACAAAAATTTATTTTCTCACAGTCCTGGAGGCTGGAAGTCCAAGATCAAGGTGCCAGTAAGATTGGTTTCTTCTGAGGACTTTCTCCTTGGCTTGTAGATGGTCATTTTCTCCCTGTGTCTTCCTATCTTCTTCCTTCTGTGTACCTCTGTGCCCTAATCTTCTCTTTTTGTAAAGACAGCAGACATACTGGACTAAAGCTACTGTAATCCTCAGTGTAACTTAATGACCTCTTTAAAGACCCTGTTGCCAAATACAGTCGCATTCTGAGGCACCGGGGGTTAGAACTCCAACATATGAATTCAGCCTGTAACAATTGTGATTATGTTTTTTTTTTTAAGAATCCTTACTTTTGAAGCTTTACACTAAAATTGTAATGTGTTCAGTGATATGCTAGCGAGGGTTTGCTTTTAAACAATCCAGTTTGCAGAGGAGGGTGGCCGTGAAGGTAAAAATCAAACAAACTTGGCCATGAGCAGGTAACTGCTGGAAGGTGAACGATGGGCACATGGGGGCTAATTATCCCATTCTCTTTATTTGTATATATATTTGAAATTGTCTACAACAAAACTTCTGTTTTTTTAAACACACTAAGCCTCAGTGGCTTCCTATCACGTGCTGAGTAAACTCCAAATGTCTGACCCAAGGCTCTTTCATTCTACCTCTCTGCCTCCTCCCTACCCCCCTTTCAGCCTACAGCTTCTACCAAACTCACCACTGTTCCCCAGACATAACAGGCTGGTCCTCATCCCCCCACCTCTGTTCCTGTTCTTCCCTTTGCTCATGATGCTCTTGCCCTGCTTTTCTTCTCCTCCTCCAGAGTCCCCTCCTCCAAGAAGTCTTCCCTGACCTCCAGGCTGGGAAGTTTCCCTCCTCCGGGCTTCCTCACCCCCATTTCCTGGTGCTGACCACTTTTGTAGTGACCATGGGTTTCTTTCTTCACTCTTCCTCTCTGCTCCATTCCCTGATTCCCCATTCCTCTCCCCACCTTCATCTACATGCACACATGTGCTCCCTTCACCATGAGTAAGGGACAGGCCAGGCTAGGGAGGGAGAGACAGGCAGGAGGGCTACTGACTAGGCTCACAGAAATCCCCTATGTGGAGAAATGTTATGGAGAAGATATTAACCAGAGAGAAGGGAGCACCTTGTTTATGCTCATGATTGTTAGAAGTCTACCATGTTTATTCTAAATGTAGACATGATATTTATAAATCCACCATGATATTGACAAGAAATTTACCAACTTCTCTGGTTAGTTTCCTATTAAAGACCTACCATAAAAGCCCTCAGTGGCAACCCATCCTCTCACTCTAGAGAGCTTTCTTTTCTTTCCTTTCTGTTCTCACCTTCACTTAAACTTTCACCTCATTTCACCTTTTTATGCTGGAGATTCATTCTTCCACCCTGGAAACACCCACACACACCATGAGCTCCTTAGGACTGGGACTCATCCCATTGGCTTAAACATCCCATTGGTTTCGGGGCCCCTCATGAGTGTTTAGCAGCAGGGAGTGAGGATGAATGGGAGGCACAGGCCTTGTTATAGAGGCTGTCAGCCTTGTGATAAAATATAATGGTTTTACTACAGCCCCAAGGGCAGCCGCTGAGTATTGGGGGTGACTTTTAAGGAGCATAAATCTATGTAGGAGGGAAGAAGCTGTTCCCTGCTTCTGCCCCAGGGACAGGGAGATTCTGGCCGGGTGCCAGGGCCCAGTACCACTGGGACTCTGGTTTCCAGGAGCCTGTTCTCATAGACAAGTGTGGAGAAGTTCCCAAACCCCTCCTTTGCTCCTTGGGACCCTCTTCCAGCCTGATTCCCCACCCCCCCCCCCCTTGCACAGATGAGGAAACTAAGGTTCAGCAAAGAAGTCACCTGCCCACTTTCTACCTGTGTGTGCTTGGACAGGGGCCTTAGCCTCTCTGAGCTTGGCTGTCACCTTAAGTAGTCAGGATGGACAATCATGCCTGCTCCACAGGCCCCTGACTTGTGCCTGCTCACTGCTAACTTCCTCTCCCCAACGGGAATTAAAAGGCCCATCCTAGATCAAGGTTCTCGGCCTGCCACTCCCTTCATTCTTGTACAGCCTGGGGTAAGTCCTTGCCTACTGCCAGCCTCAGTGATCCCATCTGCCAAACGGGCATTCCTGGGGGCTTGCTGGTCACCATCTTTCTCTCTGTAACTCCATCCTGGGGCCTGGTGAGTGTGAGGCACCCAAACTAGAGAGGACAGAACCAAGGGTTTCGGGGTCTGCTCCCACCAGAGGGGTGGCCTGCTAGGCCTGAGATTTCTGCAGACTCGCGGGGCCAGGGTCAGGAATTGATTGGCAGAGTGAACTCTGCAGAAAATAGGCCCTTGATGATCTCCTTTGGCCACTTCCAGATGACCTAAGTCTGACCCCATAGCCTTTCTGCAGCTGAGCTGGTCCCTGATCCTTGCAGCCCAGAGTAGAGCCTCCTGCCTGATCACAGCCTCCCCCCAGGGACTCCAGCCTGCCCCATCTAGAGCTTCCCTGGCCAAGATGACTGAGGCAAAACTCTTCAGCCTGGTTGCTGCCCACTTGGGGACCCCTGCTAGAACCTCAGTTCTACCAGGCCCTGTGTAGAGACCCCCAACCCACCATGACTGGTCCTCCTCCACCCTTTTGTTTAGGCTGCTCTGTTCATAGATGACAGCTACCCTAACCCTCTCCTGAAGAGAGTGGTGTTAAACTTTCAAAGACAGCTTTTGCGTCTCTCTCCCACTACCTCCAGGAAGCCTCCCCTGACTACACTAGCCCACAGTGACCTCTCCTTCCTCTGAGCGCCGTTATGTCTCAGCCACCAGACAGTGAATACCATGAGGCTGGGAACAGGGCCTGACTCACCTTGGGGTGGGGGGCAGTCCCAGGACGCCAGGGAGGCTCTTTGGGCCAGAACTGGGTTTAAACTGCATCTCAGCCACTTTTAAGAGTTTTGACCTCTCTGAGCCTCGGTTTCTCAAGTGTACAATGGGAATAATATCAATGATCTGTCCCAGACTGAGTGTCTGGAGGGAGTTGTACTCCGTGAACTCCTTGAATTTCAGCCACACAGCGAAGATGTGGGCTTAGAGCCTGGAGCCAGGGGCCTGGCCCTGGTTATTAATCTAATAATCCTTACCCTTGTCACAGAGTTTTCTAGCTGTTCTCTGTGAAATCCCCTTATCACCTTAATCTTCCTTAGTCTTCCATTCCCTCTCCCCTCCCCATTCTCCCATTCTACACACACACACACACACACACACACACACACCCAACACACACACACCCCCAACACACACACACACCCAACACACACACATACCCCCAACACACACACACACCCAACACACACACACACACCCCTAACCAGAGAGGGAGGGAAGCCTGCCTGGTCTTGGTCCTGGGTGAGCCCGGAAGGAAGCACTGTGTCTGAGAGCTCACCCTGCTGTGCCCCAGGGGAGCCAGAGTGTGTGTGTGGGGGGGGCGCTTCCAAGCTGTCCCCCCAGATGTCCTAGCAGGAAGACATGTGCTTAATCACTTACAAATACCCACAGGCCTGTGCTGGGCACTGGGGACTCTGGAGTAACCCCCTCGGAAAGCTCCCAGACGGCCAGAGAGGATGCCTCCTCCCCCAGTACTGCTGAGGGACACCCAGGAGCTGGAACCTATGGGACGATGGGGGATGGGCTGCACCAGGAGGAAGGGAAGAGGAGTAGCAGCTCGAAGCTGTTGAGCTGGCTGTGGGGTGAGGGCCTGCTTCCTGAATTCTGTGCCCTCAAGTCGGGGGCGGGGGTTAGTACTCTGTAGTCACCATCTTGAAATTCTTTTTTAAAGATTCATTTATTTATTTGAGAGAGAGAGAAAGAAAGAGAGGCAGGGAGGGGCAGAAGGAGAGGGAGAGAAAGTCTTAAGCAGACGCCATGCCCAGGGCAGAGCCTGACTCGGGGCTCGATTTCACGACCCCAAGATCACGACCTAAGCTGAAACGGAGAGTAGGACGTTTAACCGACTATGCCATCCAGGTGCCCCTTGAAATTCTTAATAACTTTTGAACAAGGACCCCTACATTTTCATTTGCACCGAACCCTGCAAATTATGTACCAGGCCTCTATGGGGTGGGGATGAGACTGTCACCAAAGGGACCAGGAAACAGCATCCCACAGAGAAAGGACAGAATTGGGGGCATGACTTATCCTTGACACTGTGTGACCCTGGACAAGTCCTTTACCCACTGATGGGTCTCGGTTTCTCCATATAAATGTTGAGGAGGGCAATTAGATGGTGAGATGTAAAGATTTAGAAGGGGGGGGGAGGCAGAGTAGGAGAATTCAGAGGGAAGGCCTTCTTCTGGCCCACTTTCTCTCCCCACCTTTCTTCCCAGCCCTCCTGGACCCATCGGGAGCTAATCTGATTATAGAATCCTGTGGAATGTGCTGCTAGTACCAGTGGTTCTGGTTCTCCTGACAAACACCCTGTTTGCATTGTTCTGGGATCCTCATTCCTCTCAGGACCTGGTGGCCACACCAGTTCCCTATAGTGCCCCTCCCCACCTCTCCACAGCCAACCCTTCCACAGAAAACCAAACTGTCTTTAAAGATCTCCCCCTATCTGGGAATAATGGGGTGGCCCAAGATCTCCCAGCCCCAAGCCAAGGCTGGTCTGAGCAAGCTTTGGGTAAGCCCCCGCTCCCCGGCTTAACCCAGCCCTGAGGCCCTGGATCCCTAGGCTGCCTTCCTAAGGCCTGGCCAGACCTACAGATTCCTCCATGACCCTGTAGGACTAGGGAGGCCCAACACCCCTGGTGTCAGCCCCCCAACAGAAATCCTCTAGATTCCATCCCTGTGTGCCCAGGCAGGGCTCCAGGCAGGTAGAGGTAGAAGAAGGGTAATCTCAAAGGGTGCCAGGGGACCACTGTAAGAAGCCAGACCATTTGAGATCTAGGCTCCAACCCAATATCTCGTTTTGTGGCTGTTAAGCAGGTAGCTTACACTGCCTGAAATGGACCATAAATGGAATTCTTCATCCTCCTGAAACCCTGTTCCTCCTTCTGGGTTCCCTCTTCTCTAAGGGGGAGCATCCATCCATCATGATGGCACCCAGGTCAGAACCTAGACCTCTCCCTCTCCTTGCTGGGTCCCCTCCCATCCTCCTCTACCCTGTTCTGCACTTGTCCTCTGGCTTCCAGGTGTGTTTGGCCAGTGGGAGTTATGATCTGCAGAGGGAGGTGAGGTTGGGGTGTTTGCTCCCCAGGCTCCCTCCCTGCCAGGCTCCTCTGAGCTGTAGCTCCGGCCGGACACCCTCACCCACACTTGCCCTGTCCCGTTCCAGCAACCCTGCCCTCCCTCTGCCTCTAGGCCTAGGGGTGGTGATGGCTCCCAGATGCGGCTGGCCTGGGTGCCGTACCACCCCTCGTGGGCTTCCGTAGACTTGTAAGCACTCACTTTGTTACTCCCATCCCCCTTGTTGAGCACACCATCTGCTTCCTGCCAGGCCTCTGCCGGAAACACCCTCTCCCCTCTCCAGTCCCCCCCGCCCCACCAGTCACCATTCCTCTCCATTGTACCCCATCACTCCCAAATCCACCCTCTTCTCTGTCTCCCCCGCTGGTCATCTGACACCCTGGAAGCTGCGAACTGGATTCTCCTCCCCACCCTCGTTCCCCCAACTCATCCTTCACAAGCAGCCACGGTGGAGTCTTAAAATGCAAATCTTGGAGGAAATATTTTTAATATTGAAAAGATTTCCTCATGAAAGCAGGACTTGCTTATTGTGCAAAATGTCAAAGAGAGAGTTATAAAGTGAAAAGTAAAAATCGCCCTCCTCCTCTGGCCCCCACGGAGTCCCCTTACTCAGAGCCACCATGGCTGATGGTTCTTTGTGGGTCCTGACACACGTTTTCTATTCATACATGCATATATAAAAGTACATCTTTTTTATTCATGCAAATGGAATCATATCATAAATGAGAGCCTGCAAGTATTTTTCATTTGTAACACATCTTGGAGAACCTCACACATCACATGCATAGATTTACGTCTTTCTTTTTAGCTCGTTGTTTAGTCTTGTGTGATATGAAGCTACCACAGCTTTCTCATCCATTTCCCTGTCAGTGGGTGTCCAATTATTTCACGTTTTTTTTTTAAGATTTTATTTATTTATTTATTTATTAGAGAGAGAGAGAAACAGCATGAGAGGGGAGAGGGTCAGAGGGAGAAGCAGGCTCCCCGCTGAGCCAGGAGCTTGATGCGGGACTTGATCCCAGGACCCTGGGATCATGACCTGAGCCGAAGGCAGCCGCTTAACCAACTGAGCCACCCAGGCGCCCTTATTTCATGTTTTTAATGGCTACAAATATTGCTGCCACAGGCATTCTTGTCCAGATATTGCTGTGCCCAGGAGTGGGCATTTCTGTAGGGCTGACTTGCTAGGTCAGAGAGTATGTGCGTTTGGATGGATGTGTCCAATTGTCCTGCCAAACACGGTCCAATCTACACTTCCATGAGCAGAAGGTGACCGTGTCTATTTCCACACATCTCTGTCAAAACTGGGTTTGAAGAAGAGAACCTAGCCGTGTGAATTTTCTGCTTGAAACCCCTCACTTCTCAAGGAGGTGGAGCATATTTCCCCACCCCACAGGTGTGAGCTGGGCATCCTAACCGCCTTCCAAAGAGTACAGTACGGGAAGGAGGGAAGGGTCACTTCACAGTGACAGTAGGGAAACCTGACAAGCCCTACCTCAGCCAGGTGATGAAGGTCAACATCAACAGTGGAGAAGTCGTAGGACAGTAAGTACTCTTGTTACACTGTCATGCAAATGGCCCTTTATCTCTGCACTCTTTCTCCCCCAAACCCCTAACCCCTGACAAAACATGAGAAAAGCATCAGACAAATCCCAATGGAGGGACATTCTACAAAATACCTGACGAGTTCTCCTCAAAAGTGTCAAGGTCATCAAAAACAAGGAAGGACTAAGAAACTGTCACAGCCAAGGGGTGCCTGGGCCGACTTGACAACCAGGGTATCCTGGATGCGATCCTGGGGCAGAAAGAGGACATTAGGTAAAAACTAAGGAAATCTGAATAAAGTATGGACTTAATAATAATGGTCTGTTAGTTATAACAAATGTACCATACTGAGTAAGATGTTAATAATAGGAGAAACTGGGTGTATAGGAACTCTTTACTACCTTCACAATTTTTCTGGAAATTTAAAACTGTTCTAAAACATAGTTTAGAAAAACAAGCCTTGCATGAGCACTGAGTGACCTCTGAGATCAGGCCCTTGCCCTCTGTTGTGTCTCCCTCCTCTCTCCTCCTGGTACATTTAGCTCCCACCATATCTCCAAGCCGAATTTTCTAGAAAGCACCATGATGATCAGTTCTTCCAGGCAAACGATATTCGTCTCCCTGGCTATTCTTCTCCCTTCGTTCCTGATGAGTACTTCCTACTCCCAGTCAAAATCCCAGGCAAAGAAGACTTCCTCTGAAGAGCCGGTGTCTCTCTCCTGATCCCAGCCCGGGGCCGGCATAGTGCCCCACCGCAGGGGCCTCCGGAGAGTCCCTGGAAAGCCTCCCAAGGGAGTGGGATGGGAACTGGATATGGGGCCTGTCTTCCTTACCTGTGCCTGCTGTCATAAATGACCACAAACCCAGTGGCCTGAAACAACAGAAATACATTCCCTCTCAGTTTGGGAGGCCAGAAGTCAGAAATCCAGGTGCTGGCAGGGCTGCAGCCCCTCCAGGGGCTCTGACCCGGTTCCTCCTTTGCCTTTTCTGGGGGCTGCTGGCTTCCTGGGCTTGTGGCCTCATCGCTCCCATCTCCGTAGCCCCTTCTTCTTTGTGCGTGTCTCTCTCCTTCCATCTCAGTTATAAGGACACCTGTCACTGCGTTTAAGGTCCACTTGAATAATCCAGGGTGATCTCTTTATCTCAAAATCTTTACATATCTACCAAGACCCTCTTTCCAAATAAGGTAAAATTGATAGGTTTCAGGGATTAGGGTATGGACATATCTTTTGGGGAGCTACCATTCATCCCACCACAGGGCCCAAAGTGGCTGGTTCCAAAGGCCCCTTCCTGGCTCAGCTGGTTCCTCATTTCATGGATCGATCCTTGCTCCTCCTTGGGGTGGGAGGCGGGACATCTTAAGGACCGGCCTCTGAGGCCATGCTGTTCACAAGAACAGTGCGTGGGCACCACCCGGGATTTAGGATTGTCATGCAGGCTGGAATATAAATGAGCCCAGTGGCACGTGGGGTTGTCCAGAAGCAGACCCCAAGATGTACTTTGATGTGGAGGATATTTATTAGGGATCAGCACCCGGGGAAGGGAGGGGGCAGAAGCAAGATTAGATAGAGAAGTTGAAGGGTGATGCTGGCCCAGCGGAGCTTCAGCCACCCTGGAGCCTATCCAGCCCCTCTACGTTATCTCCTGGTGGGTCAAAATGTCTGGACCTTTATGTCCTAGCCGTGACCAGGCACCGGTTTGTCCCTCTGTGAAATGGAGGTGATGTAAGCTCCTACCTCTTAGGTGGGGAGGGTTAAATGAAAAGCCCTGGGCTCACAGCTGCCATCTCCAATGGCGCCAGGAGGCTGTTCTTCACATAGAAGGCAAGGCTCAGAGAAGGCAAGTAACTTCCCAAGCCACCCAGCAAGTAAGAGCAGAGCCAGGACTCAAAGCCAGATGTGCTTGGTGCCAGAGCTTAAGCCCCAGACAACTGGTCCAGCTGACCCCAGGAGCCCCACGGGTGCCTGTCTCCGTACCCAGCTCTTCCTTCTCGCTTCTCTGGGGCCTGTGCCCTGTTCATCTTCCTCCCAGCCATCTCCCATTGACCTTCCCCGGCTCCAAACCTCAGAGAGGTTCTCCACTGCCTATGGGACCCCAGCAGGGGTCTACCTTGCCCCCCACCGCTCACGGCAGGTGCTCCAGCCTCCTGGGACACCCCACAATTCTCAGAGCCCTGCTTGACCCGCTCTGCCTCCGTGCTTTGCTCCTGCTCTTGTCATACCTGAAACCACCCCCCACCTTGCCTTTTAAACCGGTGCACAGCATAAAATAAAATAAATAAAATAAATAAATAAATAAATAAATAAAATAAAAAATAAATAAAAATACAATAAAAAATTATAAATTCTTTTTTAAAAAGGCGGGGGAGGGGTGTCTGGCTTGGTTGGCTCAGTCAGTAGAGTGTGTGATCTCAGGGTTATGAGTTCGAGTTCCACCTTGAGGGTAGAGTTTACTTTAAAAAATTACAAATTTTTTAAAATGAATAGATAAATAAATGAATAAACAAACAAACTGGTGCACAGCAGCCCAGATGGCCCAGTCAGACACCTCCTTCTCCTTCTTCATGAAATGCTCTTGGCAGGCACCCCCTCTTCTCTCTCTGTCTCCCAAAGGAATCGGTTTCTGTCTCAATCACAGCTCAGCTGCCTTGGTTCTGGTATGAATGTTTCCCCCAACTGACTGAAACTTCCAGGAGGGCAGAGAACGGCTTCAAGTTAGCTCTGACGCAGACAGCAGTGTGACCCGGGGCGGGGGGCGGGGGCAGCCGCTTCTTTTCCGAACCTCAGGGGGCTTCTCTATAAAATGGAGCTGATGGCCCCCACACGTTGCCAGGCACACAGTAGGTGCTCACTAACTGCTGGTGCTAAGCCTTTAGCCTTTCTGCCACCTCGCACCACCTGCGGGGCCTTCCCACCCTGCCTGTTCGGCTGCCCCCTTTGCTCTCAGGTGTGTATTTTCTTCCCACACTCGCTAGCCTTCAGTTTCTGTTCTGCTAAATGGGCTGTCATCACAATTGCATGCTGCTGGTGGTTGTCAGGATTAAGTGAGCAAAACGAGCAGTGCTTTCTGGGGCCTGGCCCAGCAGAGGTTTGGTGGAGTGTGCTTCCTCCCACGTGGGCCCAGCCGCAGGCATCCCTCCCAGGGCAGCCGCTCCTCTTCACCGGGGGGCAATTGGCGGGTTCTGGCAGGAGGTGGGAGGCCCTGCCGGTGACACAGATCTGCGCCTTGGCTGGGGCTGGAGAGGTGGCGGCCTGCTGACAGTCTGTCCTCTCCCCCGACCCCCAGACCTCCCCTCCCTACTCTCCCTCAGCCCCACCCACCACCCCAGCAGCCTCAGTCCCTGGCTTCAGCTTCATCCGGGTCCACTTTGAAGGGGCAGAGCAGAGCTCACCACCAGGCTCTGGGACCTTGGCAAGTCCTGCCAGTCTCTGGGTGTTAGGGGGTGCCCAGGGCCAGCTTTGCCAACCCAAGAACTTGGAAAGCAAACCCTTTCCCTTCCTCCCCTGCCCCCAGTGCACACTGTGACGGTTCAGGGTTGACTCTGAAGCCAGCCTTGGCCACTGTTGGCCCCTGTTGGCTGTGTCTTTGGGGGAATGACTTCACCCTCCGTGTCTCTGCTCTCAGCTGTAAAGTGGGATGATAGTACCTACCTCACAGGGCTGTCAGGTAGACTAAATGGGTTCTACACGTAGGGTGCTCAGGGCAGCAGAGCCTCCAGGAACACTCCCTGAGGATGAGCAGTTATTATTTATCTGTGTCCTGTGAGTGGGCAGGGCAAGGACTATGATCTCCGCTAACAGAAGGAAAACTGAAGCCCAGGAAGGGGCCACAGCTTCCTAAGATCACAGCACCACATACCGTGGCTGGGCCTCACTCCTGGCCTCCTCATTTTCTAGATGAACACATCAACCACCACACCAGCTCTCTACCTCACCGTCCTCTGGGACTCAACTGGAGAGACTGGAGAGCTGAGCACTGGAGAGACTCACACCAGCCCAACTGGGCAGGTCTAGGCCCACAGGAGGAGGAACGTGACAGTGCTTTACATGAAAGTTACACATGAGATGGTGGAGGCTCAGAGAGGTCAGAACACTGGTCTAACATCACAGCCGGCTCATGGCAGCTAGGGTTTAAACCCATTTGGCTTGAGTCCTTTGCCCCAAACAATCTCTCAAACAAAAACTTTTCAATGATACCTTGAACAGAGCCCACCGACTAGGCACCCATTTCCCCTGAGACTCAGAAAGAAACCCAGGGCTCAGGTGCCCATTCCTGAGCCAAGAATCCTCCTCCTCCCACCGAGACTCCTGCCCAGGACCCACTGGGCCAGGCCCTGCCTCTCTCCTTGCAGCCACCAGGCCACCCTGTCACCCACCTCAGTGCAGAGGAAGGATGACATCTGGGCAGCCCCCAAAGGATGCCGTTCTGGGTGCTTATGGAGGGCAGGAATACCACTTGAGATACTGGTGTATGTCTTTCTCCTGATATCTCTCTCCACCCTTGTCTCTTTTGAACAGGGCTCTGTTCTGGCTCAGGGGGGGTTTGTGGCAGGCCCCAAAGCAGAAGTTGCCTGCTAGACACTTCCCTTCCTGGTTTGGAATTCAAAAGCTCCCAGGGAAATTTTGCTGAAGGGGGTGGTGCTCTGAGGGAAGCTTGAGGAGAGGGAAAGAAGGAATTTCCACAGAAGGAAAAGACCTTTGTGGAAAAGATTTCAGGGCCCACTGGGGGATGTGTGGGCCCTGAAATCACAGGCCCTCAGGCAGGAGTGGGCACATGGTTCCAACCCCTTCAAGACCTGAGGACCCACATGGCCCAGAGCCACGGAGCCAGCTAGCACCAGGAGCTGGGGACAGTAGGACTGGATAGTGACAGGTGTGGACCAAATTATACTTCAGCCTAAGCCGCAAGGCCCTTCTTACCACCCCGGGCAGATTAAGTTGATTCTTAGAAATAAATAGGAAGGTACTACTCACATACCCAGGCATGTGGGCTGGGCCCGGGCTCCACTCAGTGGTGACCGCACCGGGCTTTACATCACCTCCCCGCATTGGGTGACCTGAGGGGACTGTGCTGTTATCCTCCGTGGACAAGGAGCAAGTCACCTGCCTGAAGGCCCCTGCCCTGGTTAGGAGCCCCTGTGGGTCATGTGGAAGGACAGCTAGCGTCCCACAGGCACACCTGGGTCCCAACTGTGACAAGGCCAGGCCCTCTTTCTGCCTCTAATTCAGAAGTGTTTCCTCTAGCAACAACCACCTCCCTGTTGGAGGCCCTCCACTCTCCACCCCTTCCTGCACGCCACTCTCCCAGGGGCTCTCCACTCCAAGTCTTCTGGACCCGGGCCAGTCCTCCCTGTATCAGGAATCTTTTCCCGTTTGGGGGGCTTCTGGGGGGCTCCCGCCAGTCCACTCAGCCTGTGACCCTTGTATGTTCTCCCTGCCCGGTGTCTGGTCCGTGGTTCTTGAGCCCAAGAACGGGGACCATCGCCATGCCCGCCCCCCCCACCCCCGCCCCCCTGCCCGCCTGGGTTTAATTAACGCACGGATGCCGGGGAGCCGCCCGAACCACCTGCAGGGGGCGTGGGACGCAGGGTCACGGCCAGCGCGGGAGCCCTGAATCTCCCCTCCAGCCCCCACCCGGTTATCAGCCTGGAGTTTCATCCCCGCCTCGCGGAAAGTCGCTTAAATAATTTATTTGGACGTTATCACAAACCCACTGCTGGCGCGGTGGGAAGCGCGCGAGTGAAGGAAGCCGCGGCTGGAATGACAAGCAGGGCAGGCCCGCTCCTCCGACTATCCACCAAGCACCTGAGCACCTGGCGGTGGAGGCCAGCGCCCCAGAATGCCGGGGGAGGGGGAGCCGGGGCCTGTGCGGCCCTTCTGAGGCTCACCTGCAGAATGCGCCAAGTCACACCTGCCCCATTCCTCCCTTGGCCGGGGCACGATGGGTGCATGCAGCGTCCTTCCCTCTCCTGCCACCCGGTCTCTGCTGTGCCCCCAGGGCCGGCTCACAGAGAACCTGCTTGGTCTGGCATCCTCCCTCCCTCTCCTGCTTTCTTTCCGCAGCGCCAGCCCGCAGCATGCACACTCAGGGTCCTGCAGGGAACGAGACAAGGCCCGGTGCTCCTGGGACTTTGAAAATCCGAGCAGACACCAAACAAGGAAATTACTGAAAAAGGATTTATTGAGAAATGAAAACAGGGTGCTGGGGTAGAGTGAAGGGGGTGGGGCAGGGAGGGGGCGCTGGACTGAGGCTGAGAAACCACTGAGGAGGTGGGGAGTTTCAGACAAAGGCAGCGGCTAATGCTCATGGAGGAACGCAAAGACATCAGAACACCAGGCCAGCTCAGATTATGCAGGGCCTTGTAGGCCAGGGAAGGAGTTTGATTTCTGTTCTAAGTGTGAAGGAAGTCATTCCCGGATTTAAGGTAGAGGAGAGAAGAGACATTCTGCTGACTCTTAGCATGTCTGATGAAGGAAGGAAGGAAGGAGAGAGTCAGCGACTGTGTGTGTGAGGGGAGTTGTAGGGATATAGTATTATTGTTACCCCCAGCATGATGAACACCACTGTGTTCATGGTGGTACCACTTGGTATTCTTGGGACATGAGGGGGCATGCGGTGTCACACAGAGAGCTGGGGAGCGTGGGGAGCGGGACACATCTGTCCGGAGGCTGCCCAGGGTGATGAGGTGGTGACCCTTAGACGGACAGTGAGTCCTGGCCTCTCCCCTTGGCCACTGTGTAGGGCAGATCTTCACTCTTCACTGGGACCCAGGACAAGGCTGTTCCAGGTGGCCTCATCCCGAGGTGCCAGCCCTGTATTAGTGTCACATGGCCCAATGTGTCCGTGAGGACCAGCTCTCTGACTTGGGCCTCCTCCACCACCAGCCTCTGTACTACGTCACACCCCAGTCACCCCACCACTCACTCTTGCCTTCCAGGCCCTTGGCACCCAGGCCTTGGAGCTCCATAATGGGTGAGAAGTTAGATGCCAGCTTGAGGTGTGGGTCCTTCTCTGGGAAAACAGGGGCTTCTCCTCTCAGGACCATGCCTAGCGTGTGAGGCAGGTCCACTGGCCCAGGAGTTTGTCTGTCTCTCTCTCCCTATGGCCAAGGCTGGGCAAGGAGCAGGTGCTGGGGTCGTGAGGCTGGAGCCAGGACCATGGCATTCATGTCCAGTTCTAGATCTAGAATGAATGGTCAAGGTCTCTGGTCAGCTTCCTGGCTCCTTAGCTAAGTCCCTGAGCCTCTGTTTCCTCATGTGTACAATAGGAATAATGATCATGCCTCCCTCATAGAATTGAGATAATAAATGTAATAAATATGAGTAACAAATAAATAATAGTGTTTGTTTGTTGTTATTATTATAATAGCTAACCCTTTTAAAACACTATGTGCTAGGCACCCTTCTAAGAGCCATTAAAATAATCACTTCAAAGTGCAGAGCATGGACCCTGGTACTCAGTAGGTGCTTAATAAGTGGTGAGTGACTGAACTGAATGAACATTCCCATTTTCCGAGGACAAGCCACGTAGTCACAGACGACCACACATGGGGCTTGCTGGGCTCCAGAGCTTTGGCGGGGCGTCGCGGACCCTGCCTTTCCCTCCCACCGGACAGCAGGATGCTGCTGCGGGCCGTCAGCTGTGAAGTCAGAGCGAATGCTGAGGCTGCTGCGAGATGTGTCATCACTGGTAACCCGCCTGTCCCACGGCCAGTAGCTTTCCACAGGTAGCTGGCCGCGCTGTCCGATGGTGGCCAGGCCTCACGCCGCTTTGGGTACTGCAGGAGGGGAGGAGGGTCTCATTTGCTCCAAGTGTGGCTCACTGACAGCCCAGCACACTCTCCCATCAAATATTTAGGTCCTCAGGAGCCCTGCCTGCAGTATTAATGTGGCTGGTCGGAGGCCTTGGCCGTAGCCGTGCTGAGGGCTGGGCTTCAATAATGAACAAGGTGTTCGCCCGGAGAAACGTGAGCGTTCTGGCCCATGCCCGGGACAAAGACACCACAGTAAAACATCTGAGATGACCCCCCCACACAGAAACTCACACACTCGGAACCTTTCCATCACAGATGTCAACACAGCATTCAGTAACAGGCATCCAGAGACTCTTTAAAAGTTTGTACGACTTGACCCCTGGGTTTTCCTCTCTTGAAATCTAGATGAAGGAAGTAACAACAACAACAATAACAAAATGTGGGAAAATCTTAATGTTTATTTATTTAAAGTAATAAAATGTTAGAAATGGCCAACATTCTAAACAGTGAAGGATTAGTTAGGGAAATAATAGCATGTCTTCTGGGAAGAATATTCGGTAGCCATTAATAATTAGGTTTACAAATAGTGTTAATGACAGGGGACATGATCATGATATTGTTAAGTGAAAAGGACAGAAAAAAAATGCTGCATCCAGTACTAACACAATTGTTAAGATAATGTTTAAAGTTGGGCAGATTTCTTCATCCCTGCAGGCCTCTGTTTCCTCCTCTGAAAAATAGGAGTAATACCTATCACATGGTCTGTTGTGAAAAAGAATAAGATGATCTTGGGGCACCTGGGTGGCTCAGTTGATTAAGTGTCTGCCTTCGGCTCAGGTCATGATCTCGGGGTCCTGGGATAGAGCCCCATGTCCGGCTCTCTGCTCAGCGGGAGGCCTGCTTCTCCCTCTTCCTCTCCCGCTCCCCCTGCTTGTGTGGTCACGCACTCCCTCTCACTCTCTGTGAAATAAATAAATAAAATCGTTTAAAAAAAGAAAAACGATGATCTCTGGAAATGGTCTAGGATAGTGTCTGTAGGAGACAAGCAGTTCATGGGTCTTGCCATAAAAATTTTAACAAAAGGGACTAGAAGACACTATCCCAAAACATTAATGATAAAGCTGTGTTTAAGTGGTAAAACCATGAGTAATTTTAATTTTCTTCTTTCTTTTCTGTTTTTCATACTTTTTATAACATGGTGGATTACAGTGAGAACATTTCTAATGACTTTTATTTATTCAGTAAATATTTATTGAGAGCCTACAATGTGCTAAGCCCTGTTCTAGGCTTCGAGATGAATGAATAAGACAAAAACCTTTGCCTCTGCCTTACCTGAGCAGGAGAACCATGCAGAATAGACACAGTAAGTAAATGATGGAGCTGTTAGAAGGTGCTAAGAGGAAAAGGAGAGCAGGTGAAGGAGATTGGGCGGGCAGGTTGCAGCATCGAAGAGGGTGGTGGGTGTTCCAGGCGGAGGGAAGAGCCAGGGTGAAGACCTGATGGGGGTGTGCCTGAGAGCACCAGGAACAGACAGGAGGCCAGTGAGGTGGGAGCAGAATGAGCAAGGGGCAGGCAAGGGGGAACCAGCGAGGGGACAGGACCGGGTCAGGTGGGGCCTAGGCACCACAGTAAGGATCTTGGGTTTTGCTCGAATGAGCTAGGAGCCCTTCAGGGTTCTGAGCCCCGGGGCGGGGGGAGGGAGGGGCTGTGATCTGATGCGAATCAGGCTCATTCTTGCCACTAATCTGAGAAGAGACTGCAGGGGCCAGGGGAGAAGCCAAGAGACCAGTGGGCAGCTACTGTGAGTCTCCAGGCCCAGGTGGTGGGGGCTCAGAGTGGGGAGGAATACTGGGATCTGAAGGAGCCACAGATCTGACCAACCGGATGTGAATGGGAAGGACAGAGTCTTCCAGGATGATCCCAGTGTGTCTAGCCTGGGCCACTGGAAGGAAAAGCCTGCAGATAGGATGAGGAGAAGAGGAAGGAGATGAGAGAGGAGAGAGAGAGAAGCGTTTGATGTGCAAGTCTCCCGGGGTAGAGGAGCCAGGGGAGGACTGGCCCCGGGTGCATGTGGATCTGGGGGGCTGCCCAGCCTGAGGAGATGCGGAGGGGGCTGCCGGCCGCCAGGATGAAACAGTTCTGTGCTGGATCACTGTAGGACTCCCAGGGGACCCCTTCCCCCTAGGTAGGCGTCCTCTGTTCCAGCAAGTGTGAGGCCAAGACTGTTCTAGAAGGCCAGAGTCCCTCTAATACAACTTCCACCCGGGAAGAACTTCCCACCACAACATTCCCGCACACCAGGCCCTCTGCCTGTGCCCTCACAGCTCTGGGGACAGGAGGCAGGAGGAGGGGGAGACCTGCCTTGGGTGTACTGGAAGGAAGTAAACCCCCTCTACTGTTCTTGTCCCCACCTCTCCCCCCTCCGTGTGGCCCCCCAGGCTTCCTGGAGACAGTGCCCAGGTAAAGGCCTCTCCTGCCCTGGACCAGGGGCCCCTCGGAGGCCAGACTGGAGAAGTCCGGAGAACACAGTGCTCTGGGTGAGGCCTAACCCCGTCTTCTGCTCTCAACTCATGGCTTAACCTGCACCCTCCACATGCGGCCCTTCGCTGTCCACCTGCCTTCCATTCTCATCCCCACCTGCCCCTTCACGTTTCCAAGACCCACCCCCACCTCAGACAGAGCAGATCTAAATGCTGGCGTGGCCACCTCCCAGCCTGTGGCTGGGACATGCTCCCTGCCCTCTCTGGGTCTCAGTTTCTGCCCCTGTAAAATGGGGGTACTAATCCATATCTACCTAGGACTGGTTGTTGGGAGCACCACATGACACTTGGTGACACACCCTGCACGTATCTGGGAATGGCTGGCACTTGAGGGAGACCTTTCCCTCCCTTGTCATCCTCCCGAGGGTAGAAGAGCCAGCTTCCTTTGAGGCATCCTGGACCCCCTGTCCTGGCCCTTCCCGCCCGCACCGGACGGAGGCCCCCAGCTCCCCCGCTGCTCCTCACTGAACCTGCCCACAGCCAGGATGAAAGGTGGCCGGCTGGGGAGCCACCAGCTGCGGCCTCGGCTGCTTCTCCTCCCCAGCCTTCTCTCCCAGCGCGTGGAAAGTGCTGCCTCTGGGAAGGGGCAGGAGTGGCCAATGGAGGCTCGGGCAGCCTGAGGCTCATGGTGGAATCCTAGGCAGCCATTTGCAGGCGAGGGGAGACTATTCACTGAATGGGATTCCTGGCAAGGAAAGGGCCTTTGTTAACTAGGATGCCGTGTTAACTAGGATGACTTCTGCCTGCACGATCTTCCTTGGAATTATGCAGTGAAATGGGAGAGGCCTCTGCACTCGTTTTATTTATTTTTTTATTTTATTATTTTTTAAAGATTTTATTTATTTGACAGAGAGAGACAAAGTGAGAGAGGGAACACAAGCAGGGGGAGTGGGAGAGGGAGAAGCAGGCTTCCCGCCGAGCAGGGAGCCCGATGCGGGGCTCGATCCCAGGACCCCGGGATCATGACCTCAGCAGAAGGCAGACGCTTAAAGTCTGAGCCTCCCAGGCGCCCCCCCTGCACTCGTTTTAAAGAGAGGGAAACCAAAGCTCAGAACTCGCAGCAGGCAGCTAGCACGGGTCCCTTCAGGGCACCTCGCCCACCACCTCCACCTGTGTCTTTGTTCACGCTCCCTCATGGAGGCCCCTGGGCTGACTTAGTCGGCCCTGGGCCAGGGCTGGGGGACAGCAGGCTGCAGCTGCCGCGGGCTCACTGTGCCAGGCAGCCCCAGCCCTGCCTGCTTGGAATAAAGACTGCACCTCCCGAACGTCACTCGTCACAAGACATTGGCTCCCCCTGGACTGCTTCCTGCCTGAGTTCATGAAAAGCAATTTACTATGTGTCAAGTGACCGCAGGAGTTACAAGGAAGGCCCTGCCCTGCGCCGCCTTGGGCATCTTGCTGAGACGGTGGACTGGCAGGGGGACTTGCAGCCTTTGATTAAAGCTGGGAAGGAATAGTGCCCACGGGCCCAGCTGAGATGAGACCCCGAACAGCTCTGCAGATTTGAAGGGGCCCAGAACCTCACCCTACTCACACTTGCTAACAGGAGCCTCCCTTATATGCCTCAGTCGAACTGCAAAGCAGGGCTCCTGGCACCTCCCAGAGCCATCCCTGCCCTCCGTGGAGCCCCCTGCTGTGCCCAGCTCAGGGGGTGGGTGGACAGGCCTGGCTGCAGTGGGCCTGAATGCTAAGGTAGGGATTTGGGACTGGATGAGGCAAAACAAAGTGAGAGATGTGCCTGAATCTGTGTAGTCCTGCTGACGAGTTTGGGAAGAGTTTAGGGAAATTCTCTAATGGTGGGTGAGTGATAGGTTACTGAGGGAAGCAGGAAATGTCACCTTTGAGATTGATGTCAGAAAGAGCACACTTGAGCCTTCTCAAATCCCTGCTTTGATGTTTTCTTGCCCCAAATAGAACCTAGTCAGACATCCTTCCATCTAGCCCTTTACCTGTCCATTCATCTACCTATCTACCCATCCATCCATCCATCTAACCATCCAACCATCCATCCATCCATCCAACCATTCATCCATCCATCCATCTATCCATCCATCCATCCATCCATCCATCCAACCATCCATCCAACCATCCATCCATCCATCCATCTATCCATCCATCCATCCATCCAACCATCCAACCGTCCATCCAATCATCCATCCATCTATCCAACCATCCATCCATCCATCCATCCATCCATCCATCCATCCATCCAACCATCCATCCATCCATCCAACCATCCATCCATCCATCCATCCAACCATCCAACCATCCATCCAACCATCCATCCAACCATCCATCCATCTATCCAACCATCCATCCATCCATCCATCCATCCATCCATCCATCCATCCAACCATCCATCCATCCATCCATCCATCCATCCATCCATCCATCCATCCATCCAACCATTCATCTATCCATCCATCTATCCATCCATCCATCCATCCATCCATCCAACCATCCATCCATCCATCCATCCATCCATCAGACCATCCATCCATCCAATATATTCCGAGTCAATTCTGTGTCCAGTCATGGGCTCTGTGAACCTCAGCCTGGAAGCATCTCAGCAGGCCCCAAGGGGCAGGTCCATCATCCTGTGTCTGGACAATAACCATGATCATAACTGTCATGCTTAAAGTCTTCACTGGGTACCATGAACTTTGTTAAGTGTCAGATGCATGTTCTCAGCATGGACACAACAACCCCACGAGGTAGATGTCATTAGTCCATTTACAGATAAGGACACTGAGGGTGAGAGAGATTAAATGCCTCCTCCAAGCTCCCACCATTTGTAGGTGTTGGGGTTAGTATTCCAGTTCAAGTCCATGTGACCCCAAAGCCTATGCTCCCAACTCGTTCTTATGCCTAAAATATGGTGGGGCTTTGGAGAAAGGAGTGTGGATATGGGCACGTGTGTGTGCTTGATGTTAACATACAGACCATATGTCACGTGCCCCCTCTGCAGACTCATTCTCGTGTTTAGTACCCACAGCAGGGTCACAGGGTGGGGAAGCTCCCATGGGAACCACGACAAATCTTTTTTTTTTTTTTTTAAAGATTTTATTTATTTGACAGAGAGAGACACAGCGAGAGAGGGAACACAAGCAGGGGGAGTGGGAGAGGGAGAAGCAGGCTTCCCGCCGAGCAGGGAGCCCGATGCGGGGCTCGATCCCAGGACCCTAGGATCATGACCTGAGCCGAAGGCAGACGCTTAACGACTGAGCCACCCAGGCGCCCCACATGACAAATCTTGAGAAAGACTCTTGGCATATTGTAGTGTGAAGAGGTTCTTCAAGAGGCTGGGTTTAGTGTTTTCTGGGTTGGAAAGAGCAGACATGGTGCATTAAAAATGACAGTGAGGCGAGTAAATTATCAAGCACGGATACTTAGGTTTATACACTTCATCCATAATTCTTGCTCCATTCTGGTGTGATCAGAAATGAAATACGTCCAAGCTGGGCCTATTATCGTGTGTGGGCCTGGTGTCTTCCGGCTTATTTATCCTTCCTAATCCACTTGGCAATTTACGAGCCCGCCAAAAAGCCATCCTGCCACACCTCCTGGATTTCTACAGTCACGGATCATCTCTCCTCCCTGCCTGCCCTGGGGCAGGGAATGGAGAAAGCTGAGAGTTCATCTATCCATGTAGGGAGGCGGTTTGGAACAGCACGCGGTATATCCGGGCACAACCCTTCTGCGGTCCGTGCTTTCTGTCCCTAAGGCAAGGAGTCAGGAGATTAACTGTCAAATGACCTTCAGTGCCCCTGAGCCTGAGTCTTTATTCCCCAGCCCAGAATTGGACTTGATAACCCACAGGCCAACTCCAGTTGCCTGGTATGGCTGCCTGGAACAGAGTGCAGACATTGACTCAAAGGTGCCCCAAGTTCATGGGGAAAGCCTGTTTGATCAGGAATGTCTGCCACGATCATGGGCTGGGAGAAGAGATGCTACATTGGCCGCGTATCTACCATCCTTCACAGATGCCTCGAAGGGGCTGCCAGCTCTGACACTGGGGCCGCTGTCATGCCTCTCTGTCGGAGGAAGGTGATAATATTTCTCTATTTGTAAGCTTGAAGGTTAGAGCAGGAGAACCAAAGTGTTCCTCTGTGCTCTTGTGGCATTTTGTGCATGTTATTATGAGCTGGTGCCTGTCACATGCTGGACTGGGAATTTTGAGGGCTGGCTCCTGGAATCCAGTACAGAGTTTAGTACAGAGTGGGCACCAGTGAATGTTTGATGAGTAGATGGATACATGAGTGAATATATGGAAAAATGAATGAATGAATGAACGATGAATGAATGAATGAATTCCAACCTCGAAGAGTATTAGTGGACATTAACTCCGTGTTGCTAAAGATCATGGGAACAGGGAAGGGAAATGAAATGTGCCAGATAAGATGTCCAGAGTGTTCAGGGCAGTGAACAGGAAGAACAAGGTCACAAGGCCAGAATGTGGAGGGAGTGTGTGTGGGTCTGCACCCTCTCTGGGAGATAAGCAGGCCTGGGCTCCAAAAGAGGGACATCAAGCAGGTGGGCTACCTCCATCAGAGGGCACTGGGGATGGGACAGAAGCACTGGTGACTTGGGTTTTGTTTAGCAAAATGTAATTGCCCTCATTACTTTCTCTGATGATGTATGTAATACATTCTCCTGGTAAGAATATTTATGTAGATAAAGTGAACAGAAAAAATAAAAAATCACTGCAAATCTCACCACTGCAAGAAAACCACTGGTAAGATTTAGGTGAACCTTTTTCAGACATAGATGCGCCCAAATACATATGCACACGCATATACTAATTAAATATGAATACAAAGCTGTGAAAATGAGATTCTACTTTCCATGCTGTGCCATAACCTAATTTTGTCCCTCAACAGCATGTTAAAGCATACTCATCTGTGTCATCATTTTAAAGGTGAAGAAATTTCAGCTCAGAGATGTGAGGCCATTTGCTCACATGTCCACCCTCTGGATTCTCCCTCCCTTCCCCCCACCCTCCCTCCCTCCCTTCCTTCCTTCCTTTTTATTTGCCTCTGTACCCCAAAAGCAGTCTGGGTGGAACGTGTATTACTGCCGTGCTGATATGCATGGGTCTGTCTCTTTTCTTCTGAAGAGCCCAAAGCCTTAATTGAAAGCGCACCAGTGCATCCCCACGACTCGGGAGTTGGCAGATGCGATGCAGGCGGGAGCTTGAAGTGTGCTTTGCCGTGGGGTTTGCGTGCCCCTGCCGCGGCTTGGAAGAGGACGTGTCCCGGCTGGCCTGACGTCGCAGGCTGAGGATGAGACATGTGGGGCAGGGCCGCGGCAGCCACCCCCCAGGGACTGGTGAAGGCAAATAAGTGCTTATTATTCTGCAGCACGGAGATGTCCAGGTTGCTAGCCCTGTGGCCGTTGTTGACAGGTATATCGGGGATGCTCAGCTAAGTCACGGAAGCTGTCTGGGTCTCCGTTCCCTCATCTGAAAAAGAGAGATCAGAATGACCTACCAACAGGGCTGTTGTAGGAGTCACCTGGGTTCCTAGCTGCACAGTGGTAGCGAGAGCTCAGTTAATATTAGCTGTTAATCAAAGTATGACCTCACAGTGTTTTTCAAATCACACAACCCACTAATGGGCCATGAAATCTACTTTGTGTGTCACCACTAGCTGTGTCTTTGGATAGAACAGAATAGAAAACCATCACAATACTTGGCAATGAGAAAGGGTAAATGTTGTTATGCAGGACTATGGTTTCAGAGTGTTTATGTAAAACAAACTTTTTTCTGTGCGTCACAGTCAAAAGGACTGAAAAGGCGCTGCCTGAGTGTGGCCAGGCTGTTCCCTTCCCTGGCAGCTGGCTCTTGCTGGTGAGGCAGGAGGGGAGGTGCAGGGTACGGAGGGCATTGCCATCCCCCTATGCCCCCCACCGCCCCCTGCCCCCCCACCGCCCCCACTGGGCCAGCCCTCTTGTCACCGAGCGGCCAGGCAGAGCAGGACCAGATGCGGATGGAAGAAACCGGGAGGCCGCCCCGGGCTGGTCTCCTAACTGGCCTTTTCTCAGCAAACTTGTGGGGGGGGCTCCCCAGGCTGGGTAACAAGGACCCACCTGGCTCCAAGCTATCCAACTGCCCTCTTCCCTGATCCTCCCCTAGCACCGAGGTGGAGTCCAGAAGGGGCAGGACTGAGAGTCAGACCTGGGCACAGAGCCCCCCCCTCTGCTCTTTGCCAACACAGGAAACTAACCAGGGGGAGCATTCTCCCCTAGATAAAACGGGGTCGTGTGGTTCTTATCTCAAAGGGGTGTGGGGATATTGGACGAGACAAGTATTACTATCATTTTTCAACAAATATTCAGTGAGCTCCTCTGAGTTGGGGGCCTTGGGTCCATCTGGCAAACAGTAAGCACTTAGTAACTGGTAGCCGTTTATTGTCGTTATTATTGTGCTGTCCCCTGTAGTCTCGAGTTTTCACTTCATTCATTCATTCATTCATTCACCTGCTGATTGGACGAACATTTATTGAGTGCAGAATGCTGGGGCCATCAAGATGACCCGGGGGTGGCCCCGCTTCTATTCAGAGGCTGGCTCTTTGTTGACTGACCTACCTCGTCTAAAGGGTTAGAGCTCAGAGTCTTAACCAGATGACCTGAGTCTGACTCCTCTGGTTACCAACAGTGTAAACTTGGACAAGTTCTTACCCCCGTCTGGGCTTCCTCCATGAGGTGGGGCCATCGGTAATAGTCATGAGGTAGCCCAGTGGGTTAAATAAGTATTCACAAAGACCGCCCCCAGGAAGCACATAGCGAGGGTCTGGTGCCTGTTACTACTGCTCGCAAAGTTCAAGTGCATGACCGGGAAGACACCTAGGAGCCCCTCCTAGCCCAGCGGTGGCAATGATGTCGTAAGTGCTAGTTGCCTGAAGTGCTGTGCTGAGAAGGATTCGGAGACCAAATCTGGGCTCAGGATAGAAACCCTTGAGCAGTTAGAGATGTGGGTCTAGGCAGGAGAGGGGGAAATGGGGGTGCAAGGTTCGCATACTCGCTGCTCCTGACCCAGCCTGACTTCTGATCTTCCAGATAGGGAACCAAGCCCTGGAGAGGCGAAGGGACGTGTCCTGGGTCGGGGCTGACATTTGGGCCAAGACCTCTGACTCAGTCCAGAGCTCCTGCTGACTTTCCCTCTGCCCCGGCGGGGAACCAGGCAGCCAGCCAGCCTTTTCCAGGGAGCTGCCATAGCCTCTCCCTCCACACCGCTCTGCTGGGGTCCAGGAGCTTGCAGGAGGCCTAATTGGGCTTGGGAACATTTGAGGCGAAACACAGGCCTGTGGAGAGCGTTCGCTTGAATGGCACTTTTTGCAATGATGAATGCGCTTGTTTGGATTTGAATGAGGCCGAATCAGCAGAGATGGTACTGCGCTGGAAACCGAAGGGGTGGGGACTCTCCTTTTTTCCCTTGAAAAAGCATGATTTTTTTATATTGCAATTAAACAGCCCTTTGGGCTGATTTTGCTTCTCTGCTGCTGACATTGAAAAATACCAAACAAAGATAGCAGCTCTGCTCTCCTTGGATGTGACTCCAGGGATGGGGAGGCAGCCGCTGCCGTTTCTCAGGAAAACGGGGGGAGGGATGCTGACACCGTCCTGAGAACCATGGCTTTCAGCCTGGGCATCGAGGGGACCCAGCCCTACCATCCCCACCAAGGACCACCAGCCCGTGCTCCAAGTTACCCACTCTACCCCAAAACCTAGGAACAACCCTATTTGCTAAGGAGACCAGAGTCTGTGTGCTTATCTCCCCACCTGGGGGCCTAAGGTTTTGAGGGCTGCACATAACGGACAGTCTTCATTAGGAGTCCTCTCAGTCTTGTAGGATGCCATTGACCTTTGAGGATTAGCCAGTATCTGAAACACCTTCCACATGTGGCGGAAATCTCAAGACAGTCGAGATGTAGGGCCATGCTTCCCACTTTGGAAACCCAGGCAGAACAGATGGTCTCCTCTCCTCTCCCTGAAAGGGGGGACATGGACTTAGCTCAAAACTCTGCTGGGACCTTGGCTCCTGAAGGAGGGACGCAAAGCAGGAAGACCATCAGAGATAATAGCGAGAAAGCCACCCGTGGCTATGAAGAGTTTGGGCTCCAGAACTAGCCAGCCAGATGGAATGCTGGCTCTTCCGAGTACTAGCTGTTGATCTTGGGCAATTTGCTTCACCGCACCATGCTTTGATTTCCTCATCTATAAAATGAGTTTACATGGGTCAAGCATTTGGCTCGTGCCTGGACCCGGCAAGGGCTCAGTGAGGTTAGCTGTTACTGTAGAATATCCTTCCAGCAAACCCCTCTCCTGCTCAAGTCGCTCAAGTCCATTTTTGTTGTCCTTAACCAAGTACCCTAAAGGGTACATGGTATAATTAATCCACAGAGTGGTTTAGAGGAAGCCTCAGAATCAATTTGTGTGGTCAGGCCGGCCTTGGATTAAGAGTGTAATATCTGTGATCTGTCTGATCCTCCACATGCCTCCTCCCCCCAGGAGAGACAGAGCGCCTTCTGTTTTCCACTCAGTAAGTATGTATAGGTTCACACAGGAGATGAGGGACGTGAAGGCTCTCGATAAATACAAAGTTTGGCCACCGGTGGGTCATCTTTCAGCAGGGTATGACAGGATCCTCCCCAGGCCTCCGTTCAAACTTTGTTTTGTTTCCTTTAGCTTTCTTTGGACAAATTATCCCTTATCCACTGGGCTTTGTTTCCTCATCAGTAAAGTTGGAAGACTGATACCCAGAGAATTCCAAAAGAGACTACACCACACTGGGACAATTGTCAACTGACAGTTGACAGACTTCACTAAAGAACCTTCTGGTTCTTTTAGAGCTCAGGGGAGGAGAAGAGCTCTGGAGCTTGGGGGCAGGTTGTGGGCATAGGGGCAGGAGAGACCTGCACAGGGCAGAGGACCTACTCAGGCCACTCACAGTCAGGATTTCTTGGGGCTCAGTACTTTTCAGGCCATCCCAGTCACCTAAGTTCCCCTGGATTTCTTGTGGGGGAGAAGGGCGGATGGGAATTCAGGGGTGTGGGGAGGATTCTATTAGCTAAACAAATCATAGTGGTTCAAAGAAATGATTTTGGAGTTAAACCGTCCAAGAATACCACCAACTCAGCTGTGTGACCTTGAGCAAGTTAGTTCACTTCTCTGAGCTGTAATTTCCCAATCTGTCCCTCACAGGCTTTTTGTGAGGATTAAAATATGGAGCACTGAGTCTTAATAAATGGTAGTAATTAAGCATTGCCTTGCTGCTAAGTTTATCTTATCAACCCCCTCATAATGTGCTCTCTTTGTCTTCTCCCCCAGGTCTCCACCAGCACCAGAGGGAACAAAGGTGGAGTTAGAGTTCGGCTAACAACAGGCCTTGGCCTGCTCTGGGCTCCTGGAGAGGCATCCTTGGGGTTCACCAGCCTCTGGAGCAAACCACAGCCCAGCTCTGGTGCCCAAGAAGTTGCCTGGTGTGGAGGAAGTGAGAGGTCCCCAAATGGGAGCCCCAGTTATTATTATTTTGGGCACAGGGCCTCATTCAGAAAGTGGATGTGTTTAATTACAGGAAAATTGTGAATAATGTGATCCTTTCATTCCTGTAACTGTGACTTCCAGACACCTGCTCCATTCAGGAAAAAAAAATAGTTTTAAATTGAAAAGCGCTTCTTCGGCAGTCCTTAATCACCACCTCATTGAAGTTCGTGGCACAGAACGTGTTCTGTTAGGAAGTGCGTCAGAGTGATGGGCGAAGTCTGAGGAGGGAAGGCAGAGTGCCTGCTGTGGGGAGGGTCACACCTCTTTCTACTTGACGGGAGATTTTGCATCCCTCACAGTGACATCTGTGGAAAGTTTATGATCCCATGAAAATGCTTATGTTAAAATGCTGAGTAAGAAAAACAGAGAATCCGGACTACCTAAAAACAGTTCTCACCTAAAAAGAGGAACTTTGCGTCCATCCGAGATGAAATAGCAAGAACCAGATTTACCCTTCCATCTGAAACACTAGACAAACGCTGGATAGAATATACGAAACAGTGGATTTCAGACATCGAACAACAGATAGCACAGGACATTGGATCCCTGAGCGAGGAACTGCCCTGAGGAGTGAGCCTTCGGTCCCTCAGCTTCCTGCCTGGAGAGCATGCTCAGGCCGTGGTACAGTTAGGGGAATCCAGGTGGAGCCGTCCTCCCGAGTTGAGGAGACAAAGTCTAGAGAGCTGCGACACTAAGGTCCACTGGCACCAGAGAAGAGGTGCCCAGAGAGAAAGCTCTGGAGATCTGTTTTGCTCGTGCCTTCAGCTGAGAACTGACCAGGGCATGTGGTGTAGGGACAACCCAAGTCTAGGGAAAGAGCCACCCACAGGGAGCAGGGGACACAATGTCCCTCACGTACAACAGGGAACCATTCATGTTCCCCACCAGCCATGGTTGCAAAATTCTTAACAATCAAACAATATATAAAAAGATGTTAACATCATGACTAAGTGGATTCGATCCCAGGAATGTAAGGAGAGTTTAATATCTTAACAGATTGAAAAAGAAAAACATATGATCATCTTAATACAAGAAAAATGTTGGTTTTTTTTTTAAGATTTTATTTATTTATTCATGAGAGACAGAGAGAGAGAGAGGCAGAGGCAGAGGGAGAAGCAGGGTCCCCGCGGAGCGGGGAGCCCGATGCGGGACTCGATCCCAGTACCCTGGGATCATGACCTGAGCTGAACGCAGACGCCCAACTGACTGAGCCACCCAGGCGTCCCAAGAAAAATGTTTTGACAAAATCTAGTCTCCTCTCATGCTCTCAGCAAGCTAAGGACAGACGGAAATGTTCTCAACCTGATATGAAAGGCATCCACAAAAAACATTCAGCTGATATCATACGTGATGCTAAAAGTCTGAGTGATTTCTTAGAAAGTGGAATACCTTCTAAGATCAGGAACGAGGCAAGGATGACCTCTCTATCACTTTTGTTCAATATTATCCTGGAGGTACTAACCAGTACGATAGGGAAAGAAAAAGAAATAAAATGCTGACAGATTGAAAAGGAGGAAGTAAAACTTCTTTATTCACGGATGACATGATCATTTATGTAGAAAATCTTACACCTCCTAAAAAAGCTACTAGAAATAATAAGGGAGTTTAACAAGTTTGCAGGATACAAGGCCAATGTATGGGAATCAACTGTATTTTTCCATACTAGAAATAAACACTTGGAAATTGATCTTTTAAAAGTATTATTATACCATAATTTCAAAAATCCCAGCAGTCTGAAGGAGACTGTTGGCCCCACCACCTGATCTCCACCTACAGCTTCCATCCCAGCGCCCCAAATACCCACCGTGTTCAGGAGCTCACTTAACTGCCTTTGGGCTGGACAGTGCCTGGAGCCTGGGCAACTTTGGTGGATTGACAGCGACAACCCTGTGGTCCAGGGACAGGTGTGGGCGAGGCTGGCTCCTGGCTGCCCCCTGTTGTATCACCAGGGGAGCTTGGGGGTAGAGGAGGAAGGGTAAAGAATGAAGGCCGACCAGCCAGATTCAAGGCTCTGGAGTCAGAGAGGGATTGAGGAGGAGCAAAGTGGGCAGAAGAATTTAGCTGTAGCATCAAAGGCACTGGGTGAGTAATTAAATGGTGGTTGGTGGGGTTGGAGGACAAAGAGAGGAGTGAAGATGAGCCAGGGGCCAGGGTCATGCTATTCACCAAGACAGAGAGTACGAGGAGGAGGAGGGGGTACCCGGAAAGACACCAGCAACCACCTTGCAAATGTGTGGTTTGGGTGCCCGTGGGCAGCCAGGCAGCTGTCCCGTGGGCTGCTGGCCGTCTGGGTCTGAGTATGCCCCGTGGTGGTCAGCAAAGGGACGTGTCTGGAGAGGGAGAAGTTGCTGGGGAGTGGGGAGAGGAGGACAGAGGGGAGGGGCCAGGGCCAGGTGCGGAGGGGCACCGACGTTAAAGGACGACCAAGCTCTTGCAAAGGAAAATGAAAGCAAGTGGCCTGTTTCCTTGCCAGCTCTTTCTGGCTATGACTGGAGATGGCATAAGGGAGAGAGGAGGGTGGGGGGCGGAATCTGGCCCCGGAACTGGAGGAGATGGGCCCTCTCGGAGGTGCCAGACAAAGTGCCCAACCCAAGGAACAAGCCAACCTGGTGTCCTAATGTCCCAATCTGATTTTTTTTTTTTTTTGGTAAGAAGTTGGACCAAATTCATATCTGTAGTCCACCAGCCCCGCTGCTTTTTCCTTTGTCCTTCACTCGTTCATCTAGCAAGTAGTCACTGAGCTCCCATCACACACCAGGCGTAGGTTAGTGCTGAGGATACACTCCTCCTGTCTCCTCTCCCCGGCAACGTCTCCACTCTCGAGGCTTCCAGATGCTCCCCTCTGCTGACCTACCACAGTGCCTACTCAGATCCCCACGGCCAGCAGCCCATGTGGCTGCCCACGGGCACCTGAGCCACACATTGCAAAGTGGAAGCTGGTGACTTTCCATGGACCCCTCCTCCTCATACTCTCTGCCTTGTGAATGATGTCAAAGTTTCAGAAACAGCCAACATAAAACCAAAGAATCACTGAAGTAGTAATTAGTAAAGAATTATTGTGCACACATCAAAAAAGACAGTTTGCAAACTAGGAGCACTCAAACCAAAACATGGAATAAGGCTCAAGGGTATGTCGTTATAAAACAGCTTATCTTAGCGAGAAAGCCCTCACTGTTTATTCTTCACAGCAATTGGTTATAATATTAGAATTTTCTTAAGTGATAGGAAATTGGTCAGTGGTTACTTCATATCATTCTTGGAAAACAAGTTTTGCTTATGATTTTCAGAGGCATAAGCAAGAAATGACCCAGGTCAAGTTAGCCTTGCAAAATAAACTAAATGAAGCTTTGCTTGTATGACTAAACTGGTTTTGTCCCCCCAGGAAATTTTCAAGGCGGGACTCCTTTTGATTTTGTTTGTAACAATAGCATGATGCTGGCCCCCAGTCTTATCCTCACTCCACTCTCTCCCTCTCCCAACAAATCCATTCATTCAGGGAGTCCCACTGATGATGTCTGTTAAGTTCTTCTTGAATCTGTCCACTTCTCTCTCTCCCTAGTACCTGTCCAAGTTCAGGCCCTCCTATCTGATTGGTTCCCTCTCATTCCCCACCTATCTTCCTTTGGCCTTAAATTTCTCTACTGTGAGATATTTTTACTTGTAAGTGGCATAAACCTAAGTCAAACTGACTTAAACAAAAAATTGAATTTACTGGCTTTTATAACATAAAAGTTCATGGTGGCTTCAGGCATGGCTGGATCCAGGAGATCAAATGATGTCAATAGGACCTGGTCTCTCTGCTTTTTTTCCCCCACTCAACTAGGATAACATGGGTTGACCTCACTTTCTCCACATGAAGGCCAGCAGAAAGAGAGATTTCTTTCTTCCCCACAGATCTAACCAAAGTCTAAGGGTTGAGTTTCATTGACTGTGACTGGGTTGCATGCCCATTCCTAAACTAGTCACTGGGGCACAGGTGCATGTAGTATTCTGATTGGGCATGTCTGGGTCACATATTCACTCCTGAGGTTGGGTGTGGGGATGGCACCATCTAAACCACGAGGACTACAAGTAAGAGAAGGATGATTCCAAAAATTGATGTCTCTGTCCGGGTGGGTAGGATGGACATGAAACTGGTGTCAAGAGAAACCATCACCTCTACTTTAGGCAGCAGAGCACTAGCAGAGTACAGGAAGCTGTGAAAAGGTTTGCTGAGCAAAAGCAGGATTAATTACAGTCCTTTACACAACCCATTTTCTATTTCTGTCCAATTATCATGCCGCACAAGTGCCATCACATGTGTCCTTACGTAGGTGTGGGATTAACTTTGTTGTATGTGGTACTTAACTGCAGCACTGAACTCTGCTTGCTTGAGGCTTGTCTGCACAACACACTGCACACTCCTGAGCCAGGCTGCCTGCTCTCACCCTACAGTAACTAAAGAACACCTCCTCCGGCCCCACAGTACCCCCTGCCACCCAGGGCAGTTCTGGGCTACCCCTGGAACTGACTTCAGGATGAACCTGACCCAAACCCTTGGCCTTGGGTCAGAGCCAAACCTACCCAGTGTGGGTGTTGTGGGAGTAGGGTCCCAAGATTCTGACACCCCAGATCCCAGAGAGTGAGGGGGCCTAATGAAGGAACAGGTTGAGTAGGCTTCGAGAAATGGCTCTGGTGAATCATAGTAGGGGCCCCTAGGAACCTTGTCCAATCAGCAACCCCCCGCCCCCAGCCTTCACCCTACAATTATCTGTCTGCCTTCCTCGATGAATGGGACTGACCAGTCCTCTTGGAAAAGCTTCTCCCGGTGAGAAAGACTTGTTCCAAAGGGCTGGGCCTGGTGAAGAGTGTCAGGTGCAGAAGGGCTCATCTGAACATGATTTACTGAAGATATCTGACCATCTGGGCTTCGGGAAGAAGAGGAAGAGCAGGGACACTCATCTTGAGTGTGTGAAGGACAGGATTTCTGGGTGATCCTTGTGGGCCCGTCCAAAGAAGTCGTCAGTCCTGGGGCGCCCCCTGCTGGTCATAGTCCCAAATGGCATCTAGGTGAGCTCAGGCCTCTGCAGTGTGGACAGAGGTCCAGAGGGTGGGAGCAGACGTGCTCTGCAGCTGGCCTGGCAGTCCTCCAGGACACGGGCAGGTGGCCCCCCACGGGAGAGGGCTCAGGCTTTGCAGCCTCTGACAACACGCAACCACAGAACACAGAAATGTGTGCATTTTCTCCTCTCCCTCTTTCGCAGTGTGATGAGGAATGTACCAGACTCCAGTGTGGGCCAGCACAAAATGACTGGGAGTCTGGGAATGTCTCTTCGTTGTGCGCCCACCCGTGAGATGGGGTTCGAACACTTGCTGGCTCCCCAGGGCCGTCTGAGGCGGGCCATCGTAGCTGTACATAATCCACACCGTGCCTCTGTGTATGTTCCTTGAGCCCGCGCGCACACGAGTGCCCCGGAAGAGCCGCACGTGTCTTCAGTGTGTAGCTGTGGCTCACAGAAGTCTCCTGCCGCGGGGGTTTTCCTACAGTGACAATCCGATGACGTTGCTCTCCAGGGGCCTCACCACCACCTCGGGAGAGTTCAAAGTCAGCAGCACCTGCACAGGGCTTGGCACCCAGGAGGGGCTCAGTGGGGGCTGGGGATGAAGGAAGCAGGCAGTCCTCAGGAGCCCAGCCAGGACGGCATCTGCCAGGGAGCCTACTGGGCGGAGGTCAGGGACCTGCCATTCCTCTCATCTGTGGGAGCTGTGGTCCGAGGTGCCCCTCCTGGTGGAGCGGTCTCTGGATTCACTCATTCACACATAAGTGTGAGTGCCGGGGGGTCTTGGGCCTGGTGAGGACTTCCCACAGGGCTGCTCTTCACCAGAAAGATACTGAAGGAACCCCTCCCAGATGCCTGTGAGGGCGGGGACAAGCACCCAGCCACAGCCAGTGGCTGCCACCCTCCTTCGCCCCTCCCCCCCGCCTCTTTCTCTTTCTTTCTTTTTCTTTCTTTCTTTCTTTTTTTTTTTTTAAGATTTTATTTATTTATTTGACAGTGAGAGCGAGAGCAGGAACACAAGCAGGGGGAGTGGGAGAGGGATAAGCAGGCCTCCCGCCGAGCAGGGAGCCCGATGTGGGACTCAATCCCAGGATCCTGGGATCATGACCTGAGCCGAAGGCAGACGCTTAACGACTGAGCCACCCAGGCGCCCTCTTTCTTCTTTCTTTCTTTCTTTCTTTTTTCTTTCTTTCTTTTTCTTTCTTTCTTTCTTTCTTTCTTTCTTTCTTTCTTTCTTTCTTTCTTTCTTTTTCTTTCTTTCTTTCTTCCTTTCTTTCTTCTTTCTTTCTTTCTTTCTTTCTTTCTTTCTTTCTTTCTTTCTTTCTTTCTTTCCTTCCTTCCTTCCTTCCTTCCTTCCTTCTTTTTTCAGTGATCTTCAATCAATTTTATTGAGGGATAATTCACATGTGATAAAATTTACCTGTTAACACAGTTTGAGAAGTTTTGACAAACAAACATAGAGCATTTCCATCGTCCCCAGAAGTTCCCTGGGGACACTTTGCCATTGATGCCCCCCCACCCCAGCTCTGGTCCCTCTACACTTTCTATCACTGTAGCTTTACTTTTTCCAGAATATCATAGGAAGGGAATCAGTACATGTCCTGAGATTGGCTTCCTTCACTTAGTATATTCTTCTTGAGATTCAGCGATGTTGTTGCGTGTGTGGGCAGTTCCCTCCTTTTTATTGCTGAGTAGTATTCCATAGGTAGGATGTACCACAGTTAACATAGTCCCCAGCCGAGGGACCCCCCTGCCTCCCCCGCCAAGAGAGAACAATCAAAGGTCCTAAAGAACTGTGTAGAGAATGTGGCTCCAGGATAAAAGGGGTGGTAGGGACCCCTTCCAGAGAGGGCAGTCAGGACTGGCCCCTCCCAAAGGTTTCTCTAACAGGGTTATTGTCTCCATTCCCAGCGGGGCTGTGGAAATGATTTTTTCCTGGCTGCATTCCCAGATCTGATCAAAAGCCTTCCCCAACCTGTCTTTCGAGCAGTGCATTCATTTAATTTTCTGTGTGGATGTTCTTTTTTTTCAATGGGCAGGTATTAAATGTCTTTAAAAAGCTGCATCCACTCTCCTTGATTATGCCTGTCTCTCCTGAGTTAAGCAGAGAAATCGGGGTGTCAGGAGCACCCCTGCTTGTTCAAATAGGAAGCAGCTGCAAGGGTCTCTTTCTTTACCCTGTGTGGGCAGCATGGCTAGAAAGCCCCTTCACGCACAGGCTGAAGTGTGGCCCTGTGGGAGTCAGGTCCATGTGGAGGAGACAAAGGAACAGGATCGAAGAGACAGAGAGACCTGGAGCCCAGGCTCTGGCCAGTGGTGCCCTCAGCAAGAGCCTCTCGGGTCTGAGTAAGTGGGGACTCATAGTTCTTAGAGAGTTGTGGGCAAGTCCCAGCTTGTACTCGCTGGGGGGGGGGGGGCTGGCCAAGTTGTACCCCTTGTACCAAATCTTGTACCCTTGACTGCATTAATAGATTTCTGAAACGTGGAATCTTCTTTGATCTTTTTTGGGGTATGCGCTGATGTTTTGGCATATGGATATCTTCTGAGAAAGCATCTCCACCATCTAGAGAGAACATACCTATTGCCCCAAAAAGTTTCCTCTTGCCCCTTTGACGTCACTTCCTCCTGACATCTCCCTCATAATCCCCTATCTCCAGACAACCACGAGTCTGCTTTCTGTCACTATAAATTAATTTGCACTTTCTAGAGTTTTATATGTACCCTTGTTTTGTCTGGCGTCTTTCACTCAGAATCATGATTTTGAGATTCATCCATGGTGTGGTGTGAATCAATGGTTCATTTCTTGGAATCTTCTTTGAATTCCTATGATAAGCCCTACTTGGTCGTGGCCTATTTTTAATACTCTGCTAGATTTGGTTTGCTAATTGTTCCCTCAGGGCTTAAGCATCTGCATTCCTTGGTGAGGGCAATGAACCAAGATTTGGATCCAGAATAGACCAACCAGATAGACAGGGGCAGCCTAGGAAAAAAATCTGGTTTAGAAGCTTCAAGGAAAATTTAGAAAAAGTTGGGATTGCATGATCCTGTATCTATGTGCAAACCCCACACATGGCCCATGGTGGGCTCCTATTAACAAGGGACCAGCAATTGTCTCCTCCACTGGGCACAGAGTGGACTCATGCTGAATTAACTGACTCGTCTCAGTTTGGGGCTTCCTTAGTAGAAGGAAACAACCAGCCTTTTTAAAAAATTTTTTTAACTTTATTAATTCCAGAGAGAATGCAGAAGGGTGAAAAGCCAAATAATTATTATAAAACACTTGAAAAAAGCAGCCCCAATCCATGACAACCTGGAGAGGAAAGCCTTTGTGTGCTCACCGGAACAAAGCAGACACTCAGGATTTTTATAACAACTGAGAAACATTCTTCCTGGTCATCATGTCTGAGTAAAAGATGATGTCTTCTCAGCAGGTACCTAAGCAAGGTGGGACACCAAGAGGGGAGTGGGGACAGGGAGAGACAGGGGCAGAGCAGAGACAAAAACAGGACAAAACAAGAGAGGGGGAGGGGGAAGGAAAAAGAAAAGAGATAAAGAGAGGGAGAGAGGGAGAGAAAAGGGACCAGGAAAAGAAAAAGACGTTTGTCATTTGAAAAAGTATTGAATAAGGGAGGTCAGTCAGTGCTCTTTCTGTATCTTTCAGCCAAATAATGATACCTGAGCAGCACTGAGGCCAGGAGGGCAGGGGCATAAGGAGAAGAGGTCTGTTAGGGGTTGGATTTTGTCTCCCCAGAAGATATGTTCAAGGTCTAACTCCCAATACCTGTGAATGTGACCTAATGTGGGAAGAGAGTCTTGCAGGTAGAATCAAGTTAAGGGTGGTCATACTAGATCGGGGTGCACCTTCTAAGGAAAGGGGAAGTTTAGATACGGACACACCTGGGGAGGAGAGCGCCATGTGAAGTGGAGGCAGAGACCACAGAGATGGTTCTAAAAGCTGAGGAATGCCAAGCTTTGCCAGAAAACACCAGAGCTGGGACAAACCTCTCCTAGAGCCTTTGGAGAGACAATATGGCCCTGCCCTGCCGACGCCTTGATTTCAAACTTCTGGCCTCCAGAACTGAGAAAATCAACTTAGGTTATGCTAAGGCACTCAGTCTGTGGTAATTTGTTATGGTGGCCCTAGGAAACCAATACAGGGTCCCTATGAAAATAAAGCATCCAGAGCTTCCTGTCACGGGCGGAATGGTGTCCGCTCCAAGTTCCCATGTGGATGTCCTAACTCCCAGCACCTCAGAATGTGACTGTATTCAGAGAGAAGGTCTTTAAAGAAGTGATTAAATTAAAATGAAGTGATTAGGGTGAGCCCTAATCCACCTTAGAAGAAGATATTGGGACACAGGCTGCGGGAAGACCATGTAAAGACAGAAGGAGAAAATGAGCATGTACAAGCCAAAGAGAGGAGCCTCCGAAGAAATGAGCCCTGCCAACACCCAGATCTTGGACTTCTAGCCTCTAGAACTATGAGAAAATGAGGTTCCGTTGTTTAAGTCACCCAGCCTGTGGTACCTTGTGATGGTAGCTCGAGAAAACTAATGTAGCCCCACCAAAGCCCGGCATTCACCAGCCCCGCTGGGTGGGAGGGCTGCTGGAGCCTCTCCTGTCTGCTTCCTGGGGCCGGCCTCCGTGACTGCCATGAGCGGGCTCCGGCTGGGATGGAGGAGCCCGCACGTGGTGCTGTGGGCTCCGCCGGACACCTGCCCAGCCCTGCCAGGAGCACAGAATCCTCGTCTAGCCCCCAAGTAAGCAGCCCAAGGTGCACCTCTGAACCGCCTGCTCCCCCAGGTCACTCTTGTGCCGGCTTCCCTGCAGGCCTTGGCCTGAGCCCTTCCTCCCATGACCTGGAGCTTCCCCCACATGGCTTTGGACACCCTTCCTGCCAACCCCCCACCAGCCGCCAGCATGAGGTGAAGGACAAGATAATAATGGTGACAAACTGGCGTTTCCACACCTGGGTGAGTGAATGGTTCTTATGTTTCAATTTTGTCCCTAACCCTTCATTTTCTGCCAGGTCTGGGAATTCATCTTTCAGAGCTGCCTGCTATTGAGTGGGCTCAAATTCCTGAGGAGAATGTCAGAAGTAGAAGGATCCAGCCTCCTTGTGTGTTTATTTTTGTTTTGAACAGAGGAGGAAGCCAAGGCCCAGAGAGGGGAAGGGACTTGCCCTAGGTCACACAGCCATTTGAGGGCGAGCCGACTCCCGAACACCAGGCTCCGGAAGCCAGCCAAGCCCGCAGCACGCTCAACACAAGTAGCCCAAGAATTCTCAGATAATACAATTAGGTCACTGGTTTTTTTTTTTTTTCTGCCTCATACTCATAGTAAGATTTGGGGTGGGCTGCAGAGGTTTGGTTTTGTTTTTCCCAATTTTAAAAGCACTTCAGCATCTTATTTATTACAGCAAAATCCAGTTCATGTCACTGTTAATAAAACTGTGATTTAACAAAGAGCTTTTATTACAAAAATAAATTCCAGTAATAACTGCTCAACCAGACACTTTGCAATTAAAAATAAAACTGTGCAGTAAAGGGAAATGCAATTCACAGTAAACTAAGTTTTTTCCTCTCCCTGCCCTCCACCCGCCTGGTTTCCACAATAGTGTTTCTCAATTTCAAACCATTTGCTGGCATTAGGCTGTTTAGTACTGCTCTGTTCTCCAAATAATGAAACAATCTAATATATTTAGCTTGGGACTGATTCCCGAACAGATAGTCACACTTTCTCTTAGTCAATAACCAGCTCTGAAGAACCAGGAGCCAGAGACACCTGCCCTCACCCGCCTGGCAAAGGCAGTAACCCCCCTCCCCGCCTACATGGCCGCTTGAGTGTGTCCCTTTGCTTAAAGCAACCCTGAATTTTGATCTCATCACTGTCTAAGATGAAAGTTCAGTGTGTAGGAACCCCAATGTAGTAGTCGGCTTGGGCTGCCATGACAAAATACCACAGACTGGGGCCTTAAACAACAATTTATTCTCTTGCGGTTCTGGAGACTGAAGTCCAAGAGCAGGGTGCCAACAGGGTCAAGCTCTGGTGAGCGCACTCTTCCTGGCTTGTAGAGGACCCCTTCTCACTCTGTTCTCCCGTGGCACAGAGAGGGAGGAAGCAAGCTCTCTGCTGTTGCTTCTCAAGAGGGAGCTGATCCCATCATGGGGCCCCTCCCTCATGGCCTCATTGAAACCTAATTACGTCCCAAAGGCTCCATCTCCAAATTCCATCACACTGGGAGTTAGAGCTCTAACATATGAAGAGGGGGGCCCACAATTCAGTCCATAGCACCTACCTACTAAAGTAGCTGACTGGTTGCACAGTGCTTTTGTGCAAATTTGCACTGGGAATCATATTAGTAGGAGTAGCTTTTCCTCTTGCATGTCACCTATGCAAAAACTTTTTTGCCTCCAAGCAATTTCCCCTTTGGTCTGCTGGCAAGGACCATTGAAAAGGAACGGACCATGTTTGAATCCCAGGAGTTAAAAGCAAATGGAAGGGTTAATTGCTGTTCACAGCTCTGGAACTGCTCGGTTTAGCTGCAGAGGTTCTGAATCACTGGTAGTAGGAGACCCCAGGGATCTCCGATAATTTCCCCTGGATTATTGTTGTATTAATTCTTCACTCCTCCAACCTTTCTGTTGTTTATGGGTGAAACAGCTCTTAAAGAAGAGAACAAATTAGGCAAATGCTTTTGATCATAAGCGTGATAATACACACCCCACAGACTCTCTTTTGTAGGGTTTTTCTATACGTATTGACACAGCTAATCTTTGCTTCTGCGGCATGTACGTAAATATTATCCAAGATGACTGGCATATGGTACTGTTATGAGTCTTTTAAGAAAATCTCCAACTGAATCCAATATTTCCCATGTGGCACCTGATACACAGTGGGTGTGGGATATTTATAGAACAGTAATAATGATATTTGAAAACACTGTAATGTCTAAAGCCTCTATTTCTCTGCAAATTTCATCTAGAAGGCTGCATTTTGCAGACATAAGCTCCTGCCAGCCATTCACAGTGATTGCTGGAATGCTGAGCATTGTTGAGATTCACAAAGTGGCTGTTTTGAGCATTATTGCCTCTGAACCCTTCAGAAGGAAAGTCACCTTCTCATGTGGATGGAAATGTTTGCAGGTAGGGACTTGCCGACTGACTTGGCCTACCAATGCTGGTTGTTTGCCCTTCAGTAGAATTTCTGGATGCATTTGCCCTAAAAACCACAGTAGGGCCTCAGGCTTCATATGGTAGTTCATGAAATTGTAGAATCAAAAGATCTTAGGATCTGACAATCTATGGGCTGGGAGGGAATCTAGTTCCCATTTTAACCAATCCACCCCCCCCCCAACTTTTAAACCAACGAGGATATTGGTTTGGTGACATAAGTAGAACTGGTGCCTTTTTGTTCCTCTCCCAATGCTCCCTCCATGCAATAGTACATCCTAGTGGATTCAGGCCTATCGTACTTAATTTAATACATGTTTACTAAAAAGAACCACTGGGAGAGTAACGCTCACTTTTAAGTGTCTACTATGTGCAGACCCTCTACCAGGCCCTTATTTGCATCTCCTCATTTCATTTTTTAACAGAACCTTATGAGGCAAGCATTAGCATCCCCATTTTATGCATGGGAATGCTAAGGCTCAGGGAGGTTGTCCAAGGTCCCCGGACTAGTAAGTGGTCGAGTCAGTATTGGAAGCTGGGACTGTGTGGCCCTGTAGCCCCGTTCTGGGCATCAGAGCTGAGAGAGGGTGAAGGTGAAGTTGGAGATGTGGTCCTTCCACATAAACAGGACACGTTATTCTCTCTGGCCAGACCAGAGGCATGGGCTTTGCATATTCACATTCCCACCTGAGCCCCATCACAAGTCAGTTACCCAACCACCCACCTTGTGCCAGGCTGGGGGGCCCAGAGGTGAATGGATAATGCCCCCTGCCTGGGAAGAACACTCCAGCTTTGTGGCAGACACATGTATAAACAGACAGCAGCAGCCTGTGATCCAGGCTGGACAGAGGGGTGATCGGGGGCTGTAGCCTAACCCCAGAGGCTGGGGCTTGCCCCAGGAGGTGGTGATGCAAAGGAGTCGAGTCTGGAAGGATGGCAAGGAGTCAGCCAACTAAGAAGGGGGCTGGGAGGGGAGGTAGGGCTGCAGGCAGGGGACCTGCATGGAGAAGGCCCAGGAAGTAGGAAAGGTAGAGGGGAAGGACGTGGCTAGAGTGACTGACAGACACCAGATCACAGGGCGCCATGAATGTATTGCCAAATTCGGGGGTAGACCCCTCCCAGGAGGCCAGGGGAGCCCTGAGAGTCACAGAAGGGGAGGGAATCTGACTTGGACAGCTAACCTATTCAGTGTTGGGGAAGGACTGAATGAGGGGGCCAGGCTGGGGGCAAGATGATAGTGACCATGGGAAGTGAGAGAAGGTAGCCAGCTTGTCAGGAAGCGAGATGGACAACCTGAGGGAAGGGAGAGCGGAATAGGGGTGACTCCCAGGTACAAGGAGCAGGGGGAGTGGGGATCGGTCGGTGGTGCCGGAGCTTAGAGAACATGGAGGCTGAGATTCCCCTGAGAGAGAGCTGGAGCCAGGGGATGGTGGCGAGTAGGCAGGGGGCTCAGGAGAGGAGCAAGGGGCTGAGCTGCGGGTGGGCTGGAACAGGGAGAATGACAGTTGGGAACAGCCCAGCAGTGCTGAGAAGCCGGCCTGGGTAGGCACAGAGGAGGGGAGCTGCAGGATTGTCCTTGGGGTGGGTTTGCCAGCAGGGTGGGGGAAGGACGGGGGCCATGTATGTGGGTGGAGTCTGGGCCTGGCAAGGAGAGGAGGGGCCAGGGTGCACTCCTGGGGCATAAACCGTGCAGGATCTGAAGAGAGCCACAGGAGAAAGTCACGTCAGTCTCTAGACAGTATGCCAGGATGACTCGTGTCCGACTTTCTAGGAGGCTCCCCAGTCAACAGCGGCCAGACCCCAAAACAGCTGCTCCGAGCACAGCTTCTGCCGCCCACCTTCCTGCCGGCGCTAGGCTGGCTGTGTCGCTGGGGCAGCTGGAGCGGCGCATCTGAACAGTGTCTCCCTGGCAAATCCACCTCAGGACGCGCCGGCCCGGGGCAGCATGGGGAACAGAAGGAGCACTGGACCGGGAGTCCGGGGCTATCAGCCACAACTCTGCCATGGCCCTCCGTTACCCCATCTGGCAGCCAGATGGTCAGTCTGGTCCCTTCTGGCTCTTTGAAGTCGTTAAGGCCAGCTACGAAAGGAGTACCCGCAGGGGGAGAGGCAAGTGCCTTCGAGAGAAGCCCTTGTAGGGGAGTTGGCAAGCCCTGTCACAGACGAGCTAAGGAAACCCACGGGGAATTTTGGCCCACGTGCCCGGGCTGAGGTGGGGGTCTAAGTACTGTGGGGGAGCTCAGTGGAAGGAGAGTCTTGTGCGCTTGGGAGTCCCTCGTGGCTCATCACTGTTTCGGACCTCGGGACAATCTCTTAAACGCCACGTGGGTGGCCATCTCAAAGATCTTGACCACATATAAGTCCGGTGAAAGGGCAGCTAGAGATGCCGGGCGCCATGCCAGGCGCTGTGCTTACGCACCTGTGAGCCTCACGACAATCCGTGGGGGTGGGTATTACGATCCCCCCTTTCCTGGGGAAGAGAGGGAGGCCCACATTTGCTGAAGAAGCTTGCCCTGGTGGCTGTGCTGGAATCTGCCTCCAGATCCGTCTGCCCCACAAGGAGGCCCAGGGACCTCAGGAGACTCTCAGCCACCTGTCCAGGCAGAAAAAAGATGGCTGCTCTGGGGCCCTGGCCATTTCCGCGGATGTACCACATGCTAAAAACTCACCCTGACGGGCCAGGCGGCTGCCCTCAAGGAACTTACAGTGTGAGCAGCAACCTTAGAGAAGTTTTAAGGAAATGGCTTTTATGGTATTTAGACCCTTGGGAGAGACGAGCCCCCTAAGCAACCGGCGGCAAGGCCTGTCTGGGGGCCGCTGAGGGACCAGCACCCGCCCCCTGCATCACACGCCCCGGCAGCTTCCCACCGTGGCAGCCTCTCCGTCCGCTGACCACGCACACATCTGTCCGGCAGCTCTGCTGCTGACAATGGGAGAGGACACATCCCCGCCGGAGGGAGTGTGAGCCCGACATGTCTAGGAGGAGAGGCGGTGGGGGCTCCTGCTCTCCTCCCGGCCTCCCCCCAGCCCCAGAGTGCGTGGACGTCCATCTGTGCTGGCATTTCTAATGCAGCCTGGCAGGTGCTCTGGCTGAGGGGAAGTAGGATAAGGGTCTGGATGGAACGTTGATTCATTTTTGTGGCAGGAGATGGATGAGATGTTTGAGGGTGACCGGATGCACTCTGGTTCACCGCCTTCAGGAAAGGATCAAGCTGGTGGAAACAAATTCAATCATTCTGATTTAGGAAAAGGCGTCTTGAGGTCTTTCCCTTCCTTTTTGTATCACTCCTGGAGTCTCTCTCTCTCTCTTTTAAGACTGCATTTTTAAGTAATCTCTACACCCAATGTGGGACTTGAACTTACAACCCGAGATCTAGAGTCGCATGCTCTACTGACTGAGCCAGCCAGGTGCCGCACTCCTGGAGTCTTAAATCTTAAATTACTTTTTTAATTCAAAACACATTTATTTTTAAAGGATTGGCCCATTATCATTTTAGAAACTACTCAGAGTTTTTAAGGAGCTTGTTGGGTACCTTTAACTACAACTTGGGCCCGCCAAAGACATAGTGCGTTGTATATATTTTGTTTTTAGAAGGACAGGTTTAACGTTCAGACTTTATCTGACTGTCATGCCCACTACAATTACGGATAATTATTATGTCTTGCTGATAAATCACAGTGGGATATGGGCCATGCAGAAGAAGACAAACTGACACATGGTCCTGCCTGATAGATTCAGAATCAAAATCGCAGTGTTTAGATTTCAGTAACGGCGTGGAACACGAAGAATTCTCTCATGCTGTGTGTGTGTCGTGGGGGGCGGAGAACGAAAATTACTTCCAAAAACAAAAAGCCCTTTCCAACAGTGCAAATGGAGGTAATCAGTCATCAAAAGGAGGTAAGAAACAGGGAAATCAATAAAGGACTAAAAAATTAGGATACTTTAAGACTGAAAATGAGGCTTTGTTTGTAACAGGCTCACACACAAAAAAATGTCAATCTTTCAAGAAAGGCTCTAATTACCAGAGTGACAGCCACTGGTTCTCATTCCTTAATGCAGCAAATATTGATTAGGGGCCTTCCATGTACCAAGATTCCAAACATGCCAATTAAAAAACCCAGAAATCCCTAAATGTCAAATTTTATTGCTATCCGTGTTATAATCACAGATTGATAAGACATTAAAAAAAAAAACCCTTAGAAACATTAGATTTGTAAATGTTAATATACTCCTTTATTTTCATGATTCAGATCCTGGAACAGATGCTCCTAAGGACAAACAGTTTTTAAAATATAGTGGAGGGATTTATCATCTAGAATGAATCCGGGCATTTTGCATCCTGGTGCATTTCCAATTTGGGCCACAGACTCTTTGGAGCCAGGAGGGGTGCTGCACAGACAGATGTGGGGGAGAGAGAGGGCCGGGGCGAGACTCCACATGGACAGTGGATGGGGCGGGCCTGGAAGCAAAGCAAAACAGGGCAGAAAGAAGGAGAGAAGGCTAGTGGTGGAAAGCGGGGGAGCTGGCTAATATGAGAAAGGCTCATGTGTGGTTTACCTGTGGCTTCCAGAGCTTCTGCAGGTAATAACTGACCTCCGTCTAAACCCCGATGGTGAAGCTTGACTCACAGTTCTATCACTTCCTAACTGCATGACCTTGACCATGCTACTCAGTTTCTTGTGCCTCAGTTTCTCATCTGTAAAATGAAGCCCCGTCTCACAGGCTTGTGGTGAGGACTGCATGAGTTCATCCCTTTCAGTGCATGGCGCAGTGCTCTGTAAATGTTAGCTCTTATTATCGGGATGAGTGAAGTGGACATTTTTCCTCTTTTAACTACCCAACATTCAAATCTCGTCTTGTGTGGGTCCTGGTGGGAGGCAGGGCTTACTTTGCCTGGACGAGGCAAGAAGGTGGGCCTGGGGCAGCCAAACACACGCGCCCCTCCTGGGGTTTTCATCCCGAGCGAGTGAGACAGAGGCGCTGGACCACACCTGGGGATGATTTGAAGAGCTGGTAGCCATGAGGAAGGGATGGTTGGGTCCATATGCTGGGGCGGCTGGACTGTCCCTGTGGTAACTTGGCATAGCCCTGGCTGCCTAATCTCCTCGGTTCCTGCCCCTGCTCTTGCAATAAATTCCTTTTCTGCTGAGTTAGCCAGAGGTCGTCCTGTGGTTTGCAACCGAGAACTCTTAGAGGAGTCATGCTCCATGGTACTGTCAAATACCACCGCCCGCTAGAGACCAGGGGGAGGGCGCACAGTCCCCTGGACCTCCCTCAGACTAGGGAGAGAAGACAGCCCTAAAAATCCATCGCAGAATCCAGAATGGCTCCGGAGTTGACCAGCAAGACCCCAGGGCAGATATCCCTCATAGGAAGAACTTGGTAGACTTGCCCAGAAGGGCCAGAAGCATCATGACGGAGCCCCTAGGAAGGCAAGGCCAGGAGAAATGACACACCATACCTCTGAACTTGAAGATGGCAGGGGCTGGAAGGCCGGGGGGGTGGGCGCTGGTAAGGGAGATGACAAACATTTACCCAGGACCTAAACTATGGTTTTTGGGTCTCTAATCCTTTATTACTATTTCTTCTGCCAACCCTTCCTTGCAGGGAATGGGAGACTTTTCTGCAAGTGGGGCAGGGGTGTGTTTATCAGCTTGTTGCAAATTACATGGTAAACACAGACCCCCCTGGCTGAGGCAGTTACTGAGTCTCTTTGTTAGATTAATAAGATTACAACAATCCGGGCAGACTTTCAAGTGTTTATTTTCAAAACGTTACTTCAGAGGGTGGTAGTAACATAGTACCAGACCTGACTGGGTTCCTCCTATTTGGATAAAGGGTGTTTCTGTTCTGTGCTTATTTTTCCACATATGGAAGGGAAAAAAGGTCATTACCCTGCAACTTCTACCAATTTATAAACAGTACCCTATAGCCCATTTTGCGATCAACAAGTTAGTGTTTATTTTAACACCTACATGGCTGTTGGCCTTGTCCCGCAGACTTTAAAGGGAATCACGGTTACAGGGAATCATTCCCTGCAACTTGAAAGCCTTTTGGCAGACTGGCCTTCAGTTTGTAACTATATGCATTTCAGCAAAATTGACTCAAAGTGAAAGTCTGTCACACAAACCCTATTTTCCTGTTAACTTGCATTATGACATTATGGATGTTGTAACTCCTTGGCAAAAACATACCACCCCGCCACTCAGTGCCAGGAAGGAGGATTTGGGGACTCAGGGGGCACAGCTGGGCTGGTGGCTGGGGTGGCAGTCCTTGCTGCCCTTTAGAACTTCCCATCATGGTCCGCCCTTCAGACTCACTGCTCAGCACTATGGCCCACAGGCCGGGCCCTGAGAAACATGGCGGAATAAGAGGGACTGATTCTGATCTCTGCCTTCAAGGAACTTTCAGCCTGGCTGGGACCATGGAACCCTTTGTACCACCCCTGCACACAAGCATGGGGAACCTTCACCCCAGGCCAGGGTTGCCTGTTTGGCCTCTGGTCCTGCCACAATTTCCACCCCGCCTCACCCCACTCTCCTCTCTAACCCATAGCCCCAGACCCAGCTCCTTAGCCCCCACTGCAGATCCCCGACACCCTAAGCAGTCTCACACCCTCCCGGGCAGGCTGACCCAGCTCCCAGTTCCCTCCACCCCTCAACCCACCCAGCTCCCTTCACACCCTTCTCCCCCTCACCACATCCTTCCAGACCTAAGCACAGGGGCTACGGTTCTAGAAGTCATCCCTAAGCCTTCCCATATGCTGCAGGACCTACCTTGGTCACAGGGTTCCCCACCTGGTTTTAGACTTGACTGCCTCTCTGTCTAATTCTCCCATGAGGCTCTTTGGGAGCATTTCAAATTCATCTTGATATCCCCCATGCTGGGCTCAGGATGTACCAAATATTGGGAATTTTTAATAAATCTTAAATGAATAAGTGGATGGATGAATGAAAAAAATGATGAATATGTTAGTAGAGATACCAATAATAATTAGCTTTACCTAAAAGGCTTTTCAGTTTACAGGAGTTTCCTACTCATCAGTTTGTATAATCCTCATAGCAAATTAGAAAGGTGGTTACTAGGGCCTGAATTTCACAAAGAGGTTAAATTAGTATAACAATAATAATAGCTCGAATGTCCAAGGACTGGCTGCGTGTCAGGCACTTAAACATTCTCTGTTAATAATCCGAGAACAACAGTACAAGGTAGGCGGTCATCTTCTACGGCTGGGGAAACTGAGTCTCAGAAGCTTGTCTAAAGCCAAAGCCAAGATTGAAGCCCACATCTTGGGACCCCAAAGCCTTTGTTTAGTCCCTGACACCACGCTGGCGGACAGGGTGATGGAGCCAATCCCGCACCGATAAAGGGCGCCCGAGCTAAATCTTAAAGGACTGAAGTGAAGATCAGTGAGGGACGGACAGCCTGGTCAGTGGGACTGACATGGGCAAAGGAGGGAGCTGGAAGTTGGCAGGCCAGGCTTGGGGCCTGTGGAGCAGGAAGCGATCAATGCTAGTGGCGTGGAAGGGAGTGGGGTCGACTCATGACAAGCCTCAAATGCTCTGGGTAAGGTGCTCAGACTTTATCCCACAGTGGGGTGTGTGTGTGTGTGTGTTTGTGTGTGTGTGCGCAGGGGCGAGGATGAACATTGCAGGGGCTTTTGAAGTATTCTTACGTTAGTAGGGGACGAGGCTGAGGGCAACAAGATCAGTTACAAGCTATGACAATAGTTTGGACAAGCTATAAGGTGACCTAACATGGAGTAGAAATACAAAAGGGGAAGCAAACACATGAGATACTGAGAATATTTCCCATCCCTCTCCCGTTCTCTGTTCTTAGGCCAAAGAAATTTGTCCAGTGAAAAACCTCCCCACCCTCTCTCCTGGTTCAGGCCCCTGTGCCTTTGTACTTACTATTCCCTCTGCCTCAGGTGCTCTCTCCCCCCACACACCCCTACCCACCTGGAGATACCAAGATGTTTGTTTCTTCAAAACATCTCATAGATGTAACTCCTCCAAAATCTTTCCTCACTACAGGCGTGATGGAGCTAATGATCCCACCTTTGTACAATGTACATACTTCTGTTGGGACATCAGTGTGAGTTTGTTTCTACATCTGCTTTCCCTGATGGACAGTGAACCCCGCAATGTTGTGACTAGTTTCCGGTTTGTGTTCCTGTGCCTCCGGTAATGCCTGACCCGCGCTAAGCATGATGGTGAATGAATGAATGCATGCGTGCGTAAATGAGTAAATGAGTGAGTGATGCTATTATTCTCCTCCCTCTTTTGCAGCCATTCCCGATGTCCAATAGAAGAAAGCTAACTTGTCAGATGAGGTACTTTGTTTTGAAAAATGCCTCCAGGGACACCTGGGTGGCTCAGTCATTAAGCATCAGGTCATGGTCCCAGGGTCCTGGGAACGAGCCCCACATCGGGCTCCCTGCTCGGCGGGAAGCCTGCTTCTCCCTCTCCCACTCCCCCTGCTTGTGTTCCCTCTCTCGCTGTGTCTCTCTCTGTCAAATAAATAAATAAAATCTTAAAAAAAAATAGAAAAATGTCTCCAATTTAAGCTTTGTTTTTGTAAAATTAGTGAGTGTCCCATTTGGCAAATACGAAACATCCAAAACTAGCAAAAAGGCGTGGGTGGAAGAGAAAGGGAAGACGAGGAGAGAGGGTAAGCATGGTGGGCCACTGACTGACAGGTGCTGTTTCCCCTAAGCGTGATTGAGAAAAACAAAACACCCTTTGTTACAAGTGACCTCTGACAAAGTTTTTCCTCCCAAGAGGAGCCAAGAGGAAAAGACTAAAAATCGTAAGGAACACCAGCAAAAAGATGTATTATTACCTGCCTGGATGGTAAAATATTGCCTTGCGAAATAAGAGCTAGCGTCCCATCTTCCCATCCTCCCATCCTTAGAAAAGGATGATTTTAATATTAAATGTATTCCTTTCACTTCCTAAGACATACATTAATTATGAGGAAAACGTTTCCAAAACATAAACTTGAATCTGTTAATAAGCACAAATCTTCACAGAAAAGTAGGAAGTTACGGAGACCAGCAGCCTAACCTGAGCTGGGAGGGCCATCTGTGACTTTTGAACAAGCACCTTTACTAATTGGAGGTGGCACGTTGTTGTGAAATGCTAAATTAAATACCACCAAACATTATTATGGCTTCAAAAAGTCGTTACAGGCTTCAATAAGCACACTTTTATCACAAGAACACACAATCGAAAGCCAAAATAGTTCAGTTTAATGTGCCAAAAATACACTCACCCCATACATTGTTAGAAAGAGCAGTAGGAAAAAAAATCTAAAATTTGCTGCTAATTCATTTGATGGCAGCCAACATCTCCTATTTCCTTGGCAAGAGGGCCATTTTTCTATGTTGTATTTTGCACACAGAAATCTGCATAGAGTGATTTGCATACCAAAAACACATTTGTAAAGGAAACTGTTTGCACAGAAGCCAGGGAGAGATGGGGTTGCGCCTGTTGGCTTTTGTACACACAACACCCCCAGGCTACTCGCTTTTCATTTTCCTATACGCTGCATTTCCCACAAAGGGTTATGTACTTTATGATGCATTAAAAATTAAAGCAAATGTATCTTGTATATATCCAAGAACAACCGTAAGAACAATAACTACACAGGCTACATTTCTCTATGCTAACAGACTTCAGTGTTTACTAAGGAGCTGGTAGTCATAATATAATATAATATAATAATATACTGAGCTTTTATTTTATACCATGTGTTTTACATAAATTATTGTGAATTCTCACAGTCTTCAAGGTAGGTGCTGTGGTTCCCCATTTCACCCAGGAGGAAACCTAGGCTTGGGGAGCCGGAGGTAAGGTAACTTGCCAAAGCCACATGGGTCAGCACTGGTGAAGCCAGGTTTGGGAGCCTGGTCTCCTCACTCAGCCCTCTCCTGCCACCCCCACCCCCTCACGGCCTCTCTCTTTCCCCAGTTTTGCTGCATACCATTGTCTCATTTCCAAGGGCCGGGTCTACCAGTCTGCAGGTGGAAGGGAGTCGTGCTGGGAGAGGTGCACCACTTTGGTTTCCTGGCATTTTTTCTGACCAGCGCTTGGAAGGAGGACAGCCTGTCTCAAGACCCAGCGAAGGTGCCCAATAAACCAGCTCAGTGAGGGACACGGGGTGAATGGGCAATGGCCCGAGATTCAGAGGGTGTTGGGGCGGGGTGGGGCGGAGACGGCTTGGTCCCCACACAAAGAAGGTACATGGTATTTGAGATGCAATGGAACCCTCCTGCTCGGTGCCCATGCCCTATCGCCAATTCAGTGCCAGCCCAGCTGTATTCTTGGAAACACAGAATGGTTTTGTGTGTGCTTAATTATAATGCTACTTACAGAGAATTTATCAGCAGCGAATCAGATGCTTGATGCATTTCTTAAAGAAAAAAATTGGTAGTGGCACTTTGAAACTTGTTCATCTGATGAATCCTTTGGATTCTTCTGGTATACAGCATTTGAAAGAAATCGGCCAGTTCTGGAAAGTCAATAGGGGGAAAATCGCAGAATGAAAAGACTGAGGATGCCTGCAAAACAGGATTATAAACATTTGCTTTCTTTTTAGATGTTTCTTTGTGTGTGTTTTCTCACCTACTTTCTCTTTTTCAGGGCACGACAGCAAAATTTATACCTAATCATATCTCGTTATCCGTGGATTGCCATTGTCCAAAGATTCCTGGCTTTGAGACTTCATTATGATTTAGTCACTGTTAGAAAGCAGTTTTTCTGACACTTTCAGTAATAAATCTCTTTTGATATGATCTATAGTAGCTCTGCCTCATAGCAAGTTCCAGGCTAAAGCAAGTAATGTGACAGCAAACTGCTGTGGGGACAGATAGCCCTGGTTTGAATCCTGGTTTTGTCACTATGGTTTTATCTCACTTAATCTCTCTGAGCCTCCGTTTCCTCATCTGTGAAATAGGGGAGGCTATAAGGGCAGGGCCTGCTTGCCCAATAGCTAATTCACTCTTCTTCCTTGCTGACAGCAGCGACAACAACAAATCCCGCATTTGTTTGGCTCGCAGTGGCCCTAATCCCAGCGGATGCATCGCACTGACCTAAGTCGTCTCATGCTGTAACTAGTGATGGGTTTGCAGGGTCCACAGGAAAGCAAGTGACCTAATTCTGGCCACTGAGGCCAAAGGGGAAATCTGGCAGAAGTTTCTGAGAAAGATTTTGCTCTCTGATAAGAGAGACAAATAAAGAGAAAGCCCCTCTGCTTTTTCCCTCTTGCTTCTTCATCTGGATGCTGTTGCCGAGACATGACGTTGGGCGTTACCGCAGCTGTACCTTCAAAACAGGGGAACATCGCTGACACATTAAAAATGGCGGAGTGGAAGGACCGAAAGAGCTTAGGTCCTTGGAGCAATGCTCATCTATTGAACCAAACTCGGTTTACCTATCTCTAGATTCCTCATTAACAATAAATGTCTTTTATTGTTTAACTTGTTGTGTATTGGGTTTTGTGTTGCTTGCAGCCCCCTCCCAAAAAAAATCCTAACTTATACAAGTACCAACCCCACAAGATGGTTATAAATACATGATGTAAAGTAGTTAGCACAATACCTGGCCCAGTGAATTGTTGCTATAAATATTAGTAACAACAGTTATCAGACACAGGTGATGATCTAAGAGAACAAAAGTTTCCAAACACAACAGACGGATCAAGTGAATGGTACTGATTTAGCACAACCAAAAAGCTTTATATTTTTGATAAGGGTCGGGGGAGACATTGAGGTCTAAGACAATGACTGCCGCGACTAATCCTCATGTCTGGGAGTAAGATGTAACTACGGGCCCGAGCGCGGACGTTAATGGAGATGAAAGGACTGGGGCTCTTTGCCAGGTTTCCGTCCACCCTCTTACAAATGGACAATCGTCCTGTCAGCAGCTCTGATTCATGTCTGAAGACTAACAATTACACGTATGTGAATTACCAGCCTTGCGAAGGGGCAGAACGCTTTCAACCCACGGAACCTTTTTCCAGAATACCAAATTTTACTAGTATCTTCCAAAAACATGTTTTATGTCTTTGTGGCTGGAGAGATAGACATACTGACATATATTAAACACATAATAACTTAGGAATATCATTTCCTTAGATATAGCCTACCATTTTGGAGCACTGTCATAACTCCCAGGACAACATATAGTTTACACATGAAATCACTAGGTTTTGAAATAACCTAATAGAACACAAAGATAACCAGGATACACTAAGATAATATGTGAAAGTACCTAGCATAATAGAGGTGATATCATATAGTAGACACTCACTAAGTAATCTTAAAGTAAGCCAGATTTTCCCCTTCCCTGTGCTTTAGCAAAGAAGCAAATGACAAGATTTCAAAGTAACACTGAGGATTAAACACACACATAGTCACATCCATATCCACTTATGTATAGGGTCAGTGTACATTTACCCAAAAGCCTTATACCTTCTATGGCTAGACAATAAGCACTGATTTTCATAACTGATAGACACGAGGCTTTCCAAATCCCTGAATCATTCATCATATCGGCATATTATAAAAAAGAAGTACTCAGACATATAGACAAAAGTTCATCAAGAATTGAAGATAAAAAAGGATTTTTGGTTACCTTGCAGTTAATTAAATAAAACCACCAATTCTTGAATATTTTGGTTAACTGAGATTTTCTTGCTCCATACACACATGTCTGCTTTTCTCAAAAGCTATCTGCTTCTCTTTCTTTCTTACAATAAAGGGCAAAATCGTTGGCGGCTCAACTCACATTGTGAAGTGATTCTCCAAAATGAATGATCTCTGCGTCACTAAGAGATGAAGATATCATTCATTCCTTAGAGGCTCTTTCCAGCCTTAACAACAAGGTGGATTTTTCCCTACTCACTCATATGGAATTTAATCTGACAATGACACCGGCTAGCAGTTTACTTTTGCAGCTGTAGTCTTTGTGGTTTTTTTTTTTTTTTTTTTTTTACCCTAGGTTTCTTATTGTTTGAAGTATAATTGACATATAACATCGTATTAGTTTCCGGTGTACAACATAATGATTCGATATTTGTATACACTGCGAAATGATCACCACAGTAAGTCTAGTGACCATCCTTGCAGCCGTAGTCTTAACTTGATTGAGAAAGACAGAAGTAAGGGCTGTATCTTGAAGAAGAAAAAGATATCTGAGGTGTATTTAATAGTCTCAAGACATTTTTTATAACAGCTTTATTGACATATAATTCACATACCATGAAATTCACCTGTTTAAAGTGTTTTTAGTATATTCACAAAATTGTGCGACCATCACCACTAATTCCACAACACTTCCATCATATCAAAAAGAAACTCCCCCTTACACATTAGCCATCATTCCCCATTCCTCCCTCCCATCCCTCCAACCCCACACCAGCCCCTGGCAACCACTGATCTACTTTCTATGAGTTTGCCTCTTCTGGACATTTCATATAAATGAAATCACACAATATTTGGCTGTGTCTGGCTTCTTTCACTTAGAAAAATGATTTCAAGTTTCATCCATGTTGTAGCATGTATTTTATTATGTCAAATAGTATTTTATTCCTTTTTATGGTGAAAATATTTCATTGTATGGATATGCAACTTTTTAAAAAAGATTTTATTTATTTATTTGTCAGAGAATGAGAGAGCGCACAAGCAGGGGCAGCGGCAGGCAGAGGGAGAGGGAGAGGCAGACGCCCTGCTGAGCAAGGAGCCTGATGTGGGGCTCCATCCCAGGACCCTGGGATCATGACCTGAGCTGAAGGCAGACACTAACTGACTGAGCCACCCAGGCGTCCCGATATGCAACATTTTTAATCCATTCATCAGCTGATGGACATTTGGGTTATTTCCACTTTGGGGCTACTATGAATAAAGCATCTCATGATATCTTTATTGAGGTGAAATTAATTTAACACACAATTAATCACCTCAAAGTATACAATTAAGTGCCACTTAGTGTATTCACAAGGTTGTTCAACCACTGCCTCTGCCTGCTTTCAAAACTTTTTATCGCCCCAAGAAAATATTCCATATCCATTAAATGATCACTTCCCATTCTCTTCACCCCAACCCATGGTAACCACTCATCTGCTTTCTGTCTCTATGGATTTGCCTATTTTGATGTATTATAGAAAAGAAATCATATAACACGTGACCTTTTGTGTCTGGCTTTTTTCGGTTAGCATAAGGTCTTTGAAGTTCATTCACATTGTAGCATATATCAGTACTTTTTCCCTTTTTATGGTTGAATAATATTCCATTGTATGGATATATCACAATTTATCCATCTGTTTATCCATCAATGGACATTTGGGTTGTTTCCACTTTTTGGCTTCTCATGATATTTTAACATCCCCATTGTCATCATCCTAGTCCAGGCTTCCCTAAATTCTCTCTCACCTGGATTACAGCAACATTTTAACTGATCTCTTCTCCCTCTACTCCATTTCTTTCCACACAGCAACCTGAAGGTCATTCCGTGCTTATAGCCCTTATGGGTTTTCTAGTGGTTGTAAGAACACTCTAAGGAGCCCATATTTTTAAACATGAGCTACAAAGCTGGGAATGACCCTCTTCCTGTTTACCTTTCCTACTTCATTTCATAACACCCCCCCCACACACAACTGGAAGGCTCCATTCAAAATGAACTTCTTTCAGTTCCTTAAAACCATCAGGTTTTCTCTTTCTTCAGGGCAGGTGTGCATACTGTGTCCACGGCCATGTACCATCTCTTTGCCAGTCTAACTCCTCTTTATCCTCTAGGTCTCATCTCAAATATCAGATGTACAATCTTACAAACACCCTGTACTTCTTCGTAGCACTTTGCAGAACTGTAAATTATTTTTTCTACTAGACTGTAAGCTCCACAATGGCAGGAACCATGTATTATGCTCATCACAAAAACTCTTCTGCCTAGCACAACACTTGGCATATGACAGATGTTGATCAACAGTGTTATAGGCTGGGCATGGGCAGAACTACCAAATTGCCTCTGAAATTTCGGATACTCTATCACTGAAGGTCTCAAAATACATGGACACATATACACACAAATCTTAGTTATAATTACATTGTTAGAACTCTACTTATCCACCCACTCAAATACAGCATTCAGAAAAAGCAAGACAGTGGTGCCCAGGGGGGCTCAGCCAGTTGAGCAACCGACTTTTGACTGTGGCTCAGGTCATGATCTCGGGGTTGTGAGATTGAGCCCTCAGTCAGGCTTCATGCTCAGTGCAGAGTCTGCTTGTCCTTCTCCCTCTGCTCCTCCCCCTGCTCACGCTCATTCTCTCTCTAAATAATAAACTTTTAAAAAATTCTTAAAAAAAATAAAAAAGAAAAAGCAAGACGAAGCCTTCTAAATAATAATAAAATTTAAATTCCCTTTCAGGGGTGCCTGGGTGGCTCAGTCGGGGAACCGTCCAACTCTTGATCTCAGCTCAGGTCTTGATCTCAGGGTCGTGAGTTTAAGCCCTGCATTGGGCTCCACACCGGGCATGGAGCCTACTTTAAATAAATAAATGACTAGATAGATAGATAGATAAATAAACTCCCTTTCAAACAGTTCTTTGCTCATGATTTTTTAAAAAAAAAAGATCTTTAAGAGCACATACAACAAGCATACCATACTTGAATGGCTGCCTATCAAAATGTGATCTTCTGACTTCTGAAAGGCTCAAAAGAAATACTTTCTAAAGACACATTTATACAGCAAGGAAAAATACTCGTAACATTAATACCTTGATTCTTTCCAATCTTTATCAGTGTGGTTTAACATGTAAATATGGCCGTTGTTTTTCAAGATTTTACCTACTCTCTTTATTCACTTCTCAAAGAACAGATCAATGGATGAGATTACAGCTCCCTATCATGAAATTAATTTCACATACTTGAAAAAGCTACTTTGATCACCACCTGGGGGAAAAGATAAATAGCCTAAGCCAGCTTTTTTAGCTGTAGGAACTAAAGATTAGAGGAAAGAATTAAAAAATGTGATAAAATAAAGCCTTGAAACTGCAGTACCACAAATTACCAAAAAAAAAAAAAAAAATTTAGACACCCTTTTTATGACCATCAGTCCTTTCAAGTTAGGACCGAGGCACTGACCTGATGTGGAAAATGATTTAAATATTAAATTAAATGTATTTAAATATTTAGCAGTTTGATTACTTCTAAGCAATTATGCCATAGGTTTTTCACAACTAAAACACGTTACAAACTTTCCATTAGTGTAAAATTAGGAAAGCTTTATAGTATATACAAATGAAATCCTTTTTTACAAATAGAAATGTAAAAAAAATATTTTTGAGGTACTATAAAAAGCAGTTTATGAAAAAGATAATTATTGGTTATGTCAAGGTGCTGAGCTTGAGTAGTGAAGAAAATGTGGACTCTGATTCAGACTGTATCACTTATTAGCTATACGATGCTGAGAAAGTTACCTAGCTCCTGAGTCCCAGTTTCTTTATATATAAAATGTACTACTTCAAGTATTGAGATTATGAGAAAATGCATATAAATTGTCTCACAATACCAAGGCACGTGAGTGGCTCAGCCAGTTGAGCGTCTGACTCTTGGTTTTGGCTCAGGTCGTGGTCTCAGGATCAGGGGACTGAGCCCTTCTTCGTCGGACTGGGCTCTCAGTGGGGAGTCTGCTTGAGATTCTCTCCCTCTCCCTCTGCCGCTTCCCACCCCCTTCCTACCTCCATTTGCGTGCATGCACATGCTCGCTTGCTCACTCTCTCAGGTAAATAAGTGAATCTTAAAAAAAAAAAGTCTCACAATACCAGACATATACTATGGCTTTTCTAATTCTAAGAGATTTGCATAATTTCACAGAGCGGTAATTACAAAGTAAAACACTGAATAGAAGTTTAAGTTGTACCAAAGGAATAGTAACTAGGAAAAAAAATCCCCAATGACTTTGAACGTAAAAGAGTCATTAAATTACTTAATTAACTTTTATTTATTAACCTTACTTAAATGTATTTGTTTATTAACCTTCATTTATTTATTAACCTTACTTGAATTAATTTTTGTTCTTTATCGTTAGCTACCGTGGCCCTTACTTAGTCAGACATTTGTAAACTAGCAACAAAAAAAGATGAATAGAAATCTAGGAACTGAAGAGGAAAACTGCTGACCCAAACTAAATAAATTTCCTTGACCATGTCCATGATAGTCAGAATCATGCCAAAGAGTTCTCCTTAGATTATAATTCTCTAAGCATACACTGTATATTGCAGAAATTATCTGGTGTTCTCAACAGAACAATCAAGAAATACCACAGAGCAGAACAAGTGGTATCCTGAAACTCCACAAAGATTTTGCAGCAACCCCCCTAAATTATAGTACAGATATAAAGAACTTTAATAAATTGTTGACCAAAGAAACTTCCTACAAACATTTTACAAGGCAACACTAGACAGAAATATATGTCTTAAAATTTTCCAAGAAAGAATCCGCACAATTTAGTCCCTTGAAATTTATCATTCTCCTTCATTGAGAACTTCTTTTTTCAAAAACCTGAACACTAACTGCTTAAGGAAAGTGTCTTTTTTTTAAAGATTTTATTTATTTATTTGACAGAGAGAGAGCGGGAGAGGGAACACAAGCAGGAGGAGTGGGAGAGGGAGAAGCAGGCTTCCTGCTGAGCAGGGAGCCCAAAGCGGAGCTGGATCCCAGGACCCCGGGATCATGACCTGAGCCGAAGGCAGACGCTTAACGACTGAGCTACCCAGGGGCCCGGGAAAGTTAGTGTCTTAATAATACATAGTATCCTCCCCAATAACATACAAAATAGAAGCACTAAATATAAATTTGATTCTAGCTCATTCACAAGTTCTGATTTTTCCTCCAAGTTCTTTATTATCCAATCAAGACAGTTCAAATATACTTACTTAAATTTAGACATTTTAACTTCTGTTAACCACTGAACAGTTTACTATTACATAGTTAAAATACCAACATATTTTAAGTCTGCAGTCTTTAATACAAGTTAAGGCAATCATGTAACACTGTGTGCAAATTACAGCAAATATCACATTGAAGTTTATTTCCTACTTACATTTTACAAACATCTCTAATTCACAGTTTCACTAATTTTATAATTTCCCCAATGAGAGATGTGAAGGCTACAGAAAACTGAAAATGTGCCTTATAACTTCAGTAAATTTTATGAACCTCAACCATCATAAAGATCATGGAAACATGTACCAAATTAAATAAATGGCATTTGTGACATTAAAAGTGAGATTTTCCTTCCAAAGTCACCAAAACCACTCTTTAATATTCAACAAAAAATCGGAATTGCAGGGTTTCATGTGTATGTTTTTAAATGTCAGGGTGGTATGATCTTCTTTGGATGTATGGCTGTTGAAAGCTGAGTTGTACAAAAGAAATTTTTAGAGAACAGAGGCTTTTCTTTACATATTTATTCCCAGAGCCTGCCCTTCATCTCATTTTGGCTTTCCACATTGATCCAATTGTAGCACTTCCTGGAGGGAGCTATGTTCTAATCAGCAACATCAGGAAGAGAATTGGACAAAGCAAAATGAGAAAATGCAGATCTTCTCATGTCATGTCTCTTTGAAAACAGGGAATACTTTCTAAGTTATCAGGCAATAGAAGCCACAATTTAACTTTTAATAATTTTTACTTGTGATGGACATGAACAGGAAACATGGAATGAGTCCTTCATCTATTCAGTAGGTGCACGATTTCTATTGAGGTGAATACCTTGTAGCAGAATTTTACTTTGTTCCCTGCCCCATATAGTTGTGCTGACCTTCAAACCTCATTAGTAGGCTATTCAGTAAATCTCCACCGAATGGTGAATCAGAGAAGAAACAATCTAGAAACCCTAAATTACCTAATATTACTTCCCGTTAAGAATTTTCTCTTTACAGTTGCTGGAAAGCTACGGAGTTAAAGCTGCCGTGCCAACTCCCCAAAGATAATGGTTTGGACTCCTAATTGAAACGGCTGCAATCCTCTTGGACTGCCAAAAGGGAAGGAATCAATCATTTAAAGAGAACTCGGACTACATATCGTCACCTCTCCAAAGCCAGAAAACAAAACATTTTACACGCTAGCACTGCCTGGACACTTGGGCCGAGGATGGCCCCAGGAGCTGACAAATCCACGCCTACTCCTGCTTCTCGGTTGGGGGCGCTTGGGCGACGGGAGCGCGAGGCAGCTTGAAATAGACCTTGACCGCGTCGTAGATGAACCACTGCAGCGCAGTGAGGGTGCCGATCATGATGATGCGGGCGAACAGGCCCTTCCACACGCCCGCAAAGCCCCGTCTGTGGAGCACTCCGAAGGCCGTACTGCCCTTCTCCTTGTTCAAAATGGACACGACGGAGTCGGCCGGGTGGGACACGACGGCGCAGAAGATGCCGGCGATGGAGCCGGCCACGAAGGTGACGGCCAGCTGCTCGGCCTTGGTGCGCTGGCGCTGGGGCTGGGGGACGACGTACTCGTAGAGGGCCTCCACGGTGCGCTCGAAGCAGGCGAGCTTCATCACGGTGTAGGGGACCTGCCGCAGCCACAGCGGCGCCACGCCCCTGTCGAAGGCCCCCGCGCCCTCCTCGCCGTACAGCCGCGGGGCGGCGGCGCGCAGCGTACGGGCGGAGCCGGGCTGCGTCTGGCTGCGCACCTTCACCGCCTCCACGGGCGCCAGCGCCACGTCGGCGAAGAGCTCGGCGCTGCCCGACGCGCCCAGGTACAGGCTGGTTCTCCGCTCGTACGCCTTCTCCGGGCCCAGGAGCTCCGTGTAGCGGATCCTGAAGACCTCGTAGAGGCCGAACTTGCACAGGCCCTGCAGGAAGTAGCCCAGGAGGGTCGGGGCCCAGCCTCGGGCCAGGCCGCGCAGCCCGTCGTCGCGCACCGTCACGCCGAAGCCGCTGACGATGCCCCTGTACTTGCCAGGGTCCACCCGCATGCGGCATTTGACCAGGTCCAGGGGCACGTGGCCGTGTGCGTCAGCCCGCAGCTCAGCATGCCGCCCGGGCCGCACAGCAGCAGGCACCTCGTGGAGCCATACTCGTAGCTCTGCTCCTCCTCCGCCACCACCGCCGCCCACGGCCTGCCCGGGAGGGGGCCCGCGCTTCTCGCCTGCCGGGCCCGGTAACCGCCAGCATCACGCATGACCGCGCCGCGTCCAGCCCCACACTCCCCGCGCCCGAGCTCTTCCCTCGCAGGGGCCGCAGGGCAGGTGCACGTGCGTCGTGAGCTTCCCCCGCGCGCCCGCGAACCCAACGGTCGGGGTGAGCCCCAGGCGCAGCCGGTGTCCGCAGGGCTTCTGCCCGAGCTCGATGCGCGCCTGCGCAGGCGCTACCGGCCCGCTGAGGCCCGCTCCCGGGAGGTCGAGGAGGAGTATCCCCCTGCCCTTCACGCCCAGGACCGCCCTCCATCCCTCCCTCACACCTTTGGCCCTCACACCTCCAGCGCCTCCTGTCAGCCCTCCTCAGCCAATGGGCAGTGGTCCCTAGGTCTCACCTTGAGCCGTAGGTAGGGCTTTGCCTGCCCAGGTGGCTTCTGTCTAGCTCAGCTGCCTAGTCCTCTACAAAGACGCTAAAGAAATAAATCAACAAGTACAAACAGGAGTACACACAGGAATAGGCGAGCAAATAGATAAGGAGTTGGACGAGGGGGCCAAGAGTCGCCATGGACTGTTGCCTTCCTGAGGGGCCTTTCTGGAGTCCTCACCTAACTGTGCCCACTTAGGACAATGGCCGTCTCCATGACAACAGAGTGTTCTGTGGAGGGAACGGGTAGAGAGAACCAGGAACCTGGTGTTGGAGGCCAGTCCCGCGGCTTCTAGCCCAACACTCTCATCTGTTAGCTACGGACCACACCTAACCCCAGCACTCACACTCCACTCCTGTTTCTCCTCCACTGCCAAGAGTTGCAGTGAGGGCCTAGGAAGCATGGACGTACTCACTAAACTGGGGGGACAGAGAGTCTGTTGATTATTTTCATTCATTAGGTATTTTTTCATTGACTACTGAGTCCCTGGCATAATTTTGGAGATCACAAAAGTGAGTCAAAACCCCTCACTTCCCTGAGGGAGACTGCAGTCTCATTGGCCTGGGAAATGAGAGCTAAGTGACTCCATGTGTAAATCAGTAGCACACATTCATTCATTCACCCACTTTGTGCCCTGCCGTGTGCAGACATATTCCTACTTATTTCTAAACAAGATTTAGAAATCAGCATTGTGTGGTAAGTAGTATAATAGGGGTCTGAATAAAATTCTGTATGAACAATGGGGGAGCAACTAATACTGCCTCATGAGGTTGAGAAGACCTCCCAGAGGAGATGACAACGTAGCTAGGTCTTGAAGGATGAGTAGGAGTCCATCAGTCACATAGAGTAGATGGAAAGGTAAGTCCAGGTTAGGGGAAACATGAATACATGAACTATTGAGGAGAGATGAGTAATTCAACATGGTGGAAACTAGCCAGGGTTGAGTCTGGAAAAATAGAATTGGGTCAAATTAGGCAAAGCCTTAACACCTTGTTCAGCACTTTGACCTTTATGCTGTAGGGAGGCCAGCATTTCTCAGAAATGTGATCCATAGACCTCCTGCATCAGGATCACCTGGAATGCTTTATTTAAAATCTAAGATCACACCCCAGACCCTCTGAATGAGAATCTCTGAGGGTAGGAATATGCAATTTTAATAAGCTCCCTTAGGTGGATTCTTCATTAAACTTCATTAAAGTTTGAAAACCACAGTATGTGGATGATGGGAGGTCAAAGATTTCTTTTTTTAAAGTTTCTCTGATCAAATATTTTATCTGGAAGTAGGTGTGTATACAACTCTGCAAATTCATCAAGCTGTACACTTAAGATTAGTGAACATTAGACACTTTATGTATGTTATACCATTTTTTTAATTGGTGGTATAAAATTCTAATCACAAAGTAAGGATGATGGCCATCAGGAGAGCAGAGGCAGATACAGGTTTTCTCAATCAACAAGTCTTATTGAACTCCTGTTCTTATTGTAGTCTTATACCAGTGTTAAACTAATTAAACAAGGCAAATAGACTAAGGTGGCTTTAATGCTTTAGCAGTCTATGTAAGGAAACCAAAACCTAAGCCTGCAAATCCGTCAGTGTTAAGAAATTGAAAACTAAGGACAGCCAATCACAAATGACCAACTAGGCTTTTCCAAATAAGGCAACCACTTAAGCAACAGCCAAGCAAATCATTTCTTTGGTCTGCTTTGGCATCTTCTCTATAAAAGTCTTTCCCCTAGTTCCTGTCATCAGAGGCTTCTAACTACTTCCCATTTGGTTGGTGCTGATAAACTCTTAAAACTTTTAATATGTCTCAGTATATCTTTTAACATCAGGAATTTCAGCATGAAAGAGAAGAGTCTCTCCTTGAGTCATAAGAAAACAACAGTGTTAAACTATCTCATGGTGAATAAATCAGGATTCCCAGAGGCTGTTCCTGGGAATATTGGTCCACTTGAAAAAGGTCAGTGGTTGGTCAAACACGTTTGAGGAGCATTTCATACCAGAGTCTACATTCTCAAGTGAAGCAATATCATCCCCAAGGGGGGCAAAAATTAGTTCATAGGGGTCAAAAACTCCTCATTGCAATGGTTTGTGACCCCCCCAAAACTCAACCTACTTGCCAAAGTCTTATTCCTTAGTAGTTAGTTTGGGGGGGCAGGTGGATGGAAAGGGGTGATTAGGGGAATGTCTAAAAAGGCTTCTAGAGATGGAGGGCCAATAATGAATAACAGGTTGAGAACACTAGAGCTTCCTCGTGGAGCTTCACTGGGCCCATGAACATATTACAGAGTGAGAAGTTCCATAGTATGGAACTTTAACTTTGCTAATGTAGGGTTTCATAATTTTGCTAGATCTTAGAACCCCTTTTTTATATGGTACCTATTCATATGTCACAGACATAGTCTTCCATGGAGCATATTTTGGGAAATGCTGAACTCTATCAAAAATAGAGCTTAAAATAAGGAGTAAGGAAAGGCTAGAGTAATAATAGCAGGTACCATTTACTTAGGCCTCTATTTCCTAAAGGTATAACTTGGAAGTTTTGGTTTGTTTTGTTTTAAAGATTTTATATATTTATTTGAAATAGAGCAAGAGAGAGAGAGAGAGAGCACAAACAGGAGGGGCAGAGGGAGAGGGAGAAGCAGGCTGCCCGTTGATCAGGGAGCCTGAAACGGGGCTCGATCCCAGGACCCTGGGACCATGACCTGAGCCAAAGGCAGACGCTTAACTGACGGAGACACCCAGGCGCCCCATAACTTGGATGTTTTTGCTAACATGTAGCATGCGTCACTGGCTACTTTATGAAAACAGAGGTTAAATCAGTTTATCTCGTTTGTAGGAAATACTTGTTCTGTACCATGAAAATATTGCTAAAGAAAATGTACAAGTTGAAGGAAACAATTTAGGGATCTTCAGTACCAAATTTTTTCACTTTTTTTTCCTAGCTGCATGACCTGAGCCAAGTTATTTAGCCTCTTCCTGAGCTTCATTTATTTATTTTTAAAATCTGTAATGGGGGTTAATTATAACTACCTTTATAGTTGTTAAAAGACGGGATAATGTGCACAAACTACCTGGCCCAGCGCCCTGTACGTTAATAAGCATTCCATGAATGTCAATTTTGTTATTCACCTCTGCCTTTTCTGGCCCTCATTAATCCTCACAGCATTCATGTTTCTGTGATGGCCCAGTCTCTGCTTTCCCCTCCACTTGAGTGAATGATTTATTCAGTTCACTAAATTCCCACTGACTGATGATTTAGGATGGGAACTGAAGAACCCAGAACTGGCAGGAATGTGAACTTCTTTGACAGTGCCCCAGGACGTGTCACAGCATCAAATAAGTAGGACAGAGATGGCTCACCTGTGGCATAGCAGCCTGGGCCACAGAGAGGAACAGGACAGGCACAACTGGGCAGCCTCCCTCCTTTTCCAAACTGCCCCTCCTAGCCTGGTGCTTTCCTCAGTTGAATTCTAGCTAGGGCAGCCAGCTTGTCCCGGTTTGCCCCCCACTTTCCCGTGTGTAGCACTGAAAGTCCAGCGACCCCAGAACCCTCTCAGTCCCAGGCAAATCAGGATGGCTGGTCATGACACTTTTCTGAGTCCCAACTGTGCCCAAGGCCTCCAGCCACTGCTAGCATGCTACAGTGTAAGAATCTCTGGCTTGGGAGCCAGGCATACCTGGGTCCAAATCCTGGCTCGCTCCATTTCTACCTACACATCCTGTAAATGTCATCTAACTTTCTTGAACCTCAGTTTCTTTATCTATAAACCTCATCCTATTCTTTCCTGAATTTGTGATAAACTTCATATTATCATTAAATTAAATGACAACACAGTGCTTGCAACAATGTAGGCCCTCAATGAATGTTAGGTTTTTTTTTCCTTCCTGACCTCCTTATACTTGGGAGAGTTTCATTATCTCCTGGGGTACCAGATGTCTGAAATATCCCTGAAACTTGTTTCAGGGAAGGGAGGTGGCTATTGGGCAGTAGGGGGCACTGTTGCCACTATTCCTCTCTTCGCTCCTCACACCAAAGCAGTAAAGTTTTAGTAAACCACTGATCAAAGATGGCTAAACTCTAAACCCACACTTGGTTTTAACTTATCTAAATGTGTCCCACATGCCTGCAATAATGTTCAGGGTGTATCTGGATGATTTTAAATCTTGTACATTTAATTTATAATCCTTCTCACTCCAGGAGGTTTATGATGTGCCAGGGGGTCAGATGTTTATTCCTAGAATTATTTAACCCCAATCAACTAATTATTCTGATGAATTGTATGCCTTTTTTCTTTTTGCTTGACCAGATTGGAAACAATGACAGGCATTCAACTGAGATTTACTGTAAAGCTTAAACAGACTGGGAATTATGGAGTTCCTTAAACTGTCTCTGAAAATAAATATTTCTGATTTATCTGGCAAGTTGCAGGGGAAAAAGCAACAATCCCCAAACTCATTAAACTAAGTAAGTCTAACCATGTTTAAAAAAATGTTGTGGGAGGTAATAATCCCTAGATGTTTAGATGAAAACTGTTCATAACAAATCTTCATGCCTTTTTGTTTGTTAAGGAATTATTTGTGCAAAGTAACATTAGTGCTCCCAGGGTAGCAATTGTTTATCTAGGGTGGGTTCTAGGGGAGAAGGGTGTAAATCAAATAATTTTTTTATTAAATTTCCAAAGTTCTTAACAATATTAAATGTCCAAAGGACTCCATTTATCAAGCAGCATGTACATAATTGATCCATGCCCTCTGGTTGTGATCTTAGAATCTAAAGGGCTGTGTATCTCAGGAATGGTGTAACCTTAGTATATAATGACATTCTTCTTTCTTTTCTAGTTTGCAGAGTTTTTTACTAGTAATTTATACCTAACAAGATAAATATGAAAACATTCCTATAAAAATAACATCAATGTATCTCAAGATTCAAAATGCAATCCAGAGTTTTATTAGACTCTTCTAGTTGACATCATCTAATAGATAAATATTTCCAATTCTAAAGCATGAGACAGAGTTTCGGTTCCATTAGAAAGACCCTAAATGACAAAGAGTAGATTCAAGTTAGTGAAGGTAATCTCACCAACATGAGGAAGGGACCTGTCGAAGTGGCCTACTATGCATGACAGTGGTGGAACAGCTTGAACCGGAGCTATTGTTAAAAACCTGCTCTTTGGAAGTAGAAGGCCTGCACAGACAAATCTCTCTTTCAGTGCTGTCCAGTAGAAATACAATGTGGGACATACATGCATTTTGAAATTTTCTGGTAACCACATTGAAAAAGTGAAAAACCACATTAAAATACAGTATGTCATTTAACTCAATATACTCAAAATATCATTATTTCAATGTGTAATCTATATAAAATTATCAGTGAGATATTTTACATTCTTTTTTATACTATGTCTTTGAAATCTGGTGTGTATTTTATATTTTTAGCACATCTTAATTTGGACTGACCACACTTCAAAGTGTTCAACAGCCACATGGGGGTAAAGCTATGGTATTAGTCAGCTCGGGTTTCATCTACGCTTGGAGAGCCTGGAGCCACCCGGAAAGGCTGAGCAGCTGAATCAAATCTCCCGGGTGGAGGTGGGGATACTATTTCTTTCTCTTCGTTCCCCATTCCCTTGCCCTTCCTCCTCTTTGGTACCATATAATGCATGCTAACCATGTGCCAGATACCAGACACTGTGCTGGGCATTGTAAATGCATTATAATCCTGCAAGAGTCGGAGATCTTATTTTATAAAAGAGTATAAAGTAAATGAAATAACTAAATGATGGCAATGAGAGCATAATGGTTGAGTGAACAGACTTGGGAGCTATTCACACATGTTTCTGTCACTTCTGTACACCTTGGGGAAGACATTTCTTAACTTCTCTAAGCCTTGATTTTATCATCTGTCAAATGGACATAACAAAAGTACCTCCTTTACAGACGTTGTTCTGTGATTTAAATGAGACCATGCCTACATTTCAAAGGTTCTTCTGGCTGGTTGAAGAAGTAAATTGACATGAGACAGATGAACAGGAGAAAAACAAATTTAATTTTGTATGTATGGGAACCCTTACGTATATGAGGGATTCAATAATGGAAAAGTTAAACGAGGTATATATGCCATCTTGAGCTAAGGAATGGGGTAGGGGCCTGGGGCTTCAAAGGGGAGGAGGGCAATAAGAAGAAGCGATTAATAATTAGATGTTTGCCCCGCCATACAGGTAAGTCATTCAGATAAAACTTATCTCTGATAGTAACTCTTATTCTGGCAAAACCCCTCCATTTAGATTCTTCTAGGTATTTAAGGAAGGGTAGAAAATTTCTCTTAAGCCTGCAGGGTCTTGATTGCTTTCAGCTCAAAATAGTTCACATGCCAAAGTAGTACATTTTGGGGAGACTTGTTCTGAACCCCTCCACCTGCAAAGCTGTATGCATTCATTATATATTAATATCATTAAATGGGATAAATGTGGGGTACTTTAGAATTTGTAGCACATTATACAAATATTACTAATGCTTGTACTACTGAGGTGCAAAGAAGTTAAGTGTGACCTAGCCAAGGTCACACAGCGAATGAGCAGTGACCAGGTTCTCACCCGGTTTGCCTGTCTCTAAAGCAATTATTTCTTGCCATTTATTTACAGTATGGACTGAATTTGTACTGATGCTGTGACATAAAATGAAAAGGTCTCTTGAAAGAGCAATTCTTGATCTCTGCTTGCCATTCTCATAGAAGCAGAAGTCGGGGAAATTCTGGGTGTTTTATTTTGTTTTGTTTTTTGGGTAAGAATTTACTGTTTTAAAAAACTAGACAAGGAACATACACATAGAGAAAGATTAAATTTAATTTTCTTTGCTCCTTTCTTCTTTTTGACTCTCATTTTATTAAGGAACGGTGCCTTGCATATATTGGCGTTAAATTCATGCATGTTGTGTTAAAACAAATTTGCATTTTACTAAAGGAGAGAGAGATTAAGGCTATTATTCCCTATTAACAATGTATTTATAGGGACATGTTCCTCTCATCTTTTAAGACAAAACATTTCTTGAAATTTATAGAAATTTGACAGTACCTGTCGCAGTTACAGATGAAAGTTTCTGTGTGTAAGAGTATTTTTTTCATCAAGTTAGCAAGTGAAAACAAAACAAATGTCCGTGCTACTGGGTCTAATTCAGTTAACTGTACCACTTTGAGTATGCCCTCTCTGCCCAGATTGTATACTTTTCGCTTGTTCCACAGGATTGCGTCTTCTAGTCTATACCTACAAAACCTCTCCAACTGCTTTCCTGTTTGAGTTCATCTCGTTCTATTTTTCTGTCACTCTTTTGTCTTCCCCCACTTCTGTTTTATGATTCCTAAGGAGATTCCTAGGAGGGGTCACATGAACCAGTGAACAGGGCTGCGGGCTTAGGAGAATCGAGTGGCTAGCACAGTGTGAGTCCAGGGCCGTGGCTAGCCATGGGTGTGTGCTCCACCTGCAAAGGCCACCCCAAAGAAAACCACGCTCAACTCCTTTTCATCTTGCAATACCTGTGTGAGTCCTAGTTACTTATTGTCCTACTTTCTGAAAGAAAAACCAAGGTCAGGGACATGTCTGGATATGTGGGTTCCATTCTGGCCTGCCTCTGCCATGTCATTTCTTCTCCTTAATCTTAGAGAGTGACACCCATAATTTCTCCCCAAGGACTCCCTCCATGATCTGGCTACTGTTTAACTTCTATACCTTCTCTCTCTCCAGTCCTGACTCCACTGTACTAGAACCCCACCGCAGGCCTTCAAACATGCTCTTCCATCTGTCTGAGACACCCCTTTCCTGCTCCTGTCCCTGACTGGTTCCTACTCAGCCTTTCAGCCTCAGCAGGGAAACCAACCCCTCAACGGAGCTGGTTTTTCTTTTCTTTTTTTTCCTTTGCTTTTCCTTTTCCTCTCCTCTCCTCCCCTCCTGTCCTCTTCCCCCCTTCCTTCCTTCCTTCCTTCCTTCCTTCCTCCCTCCCTCCCTCCCTCCCTCCCTTCCTTCCTTCCAAAAGTAGGCTCCACACCCAGCATCAAGCCCAACGCGGGGCTTGAACTCATGACCCTGAGATCAAGACCTGAGCTGAGATCAAGAGTCGAACACTTAACCAACTGAGTCACCCAGGCACCCTGGGAGCCGATCTCTTGATCCAGGGAACCCTCATATGGGTTCCCATAGCATCCTGGTTCTCCCTGCCACCCCGACTCCCCAGCTTTCATTTGGAATTATTTGTTTACTGTCTGGTTTGCCAGCTAGAATGTATGCCTAAAGGTAAGGATCCTGATTTTTTATTTACTTCTGTGTCTCTTATACTTAGCAAATAGTTGGCATTCAATAAATATTGGCTGTGGGTGGCGGAAAGCAACTAAGCAGGGCATCAAAGGCAGCTTCCCTAGGTTGCTATCAGCTTCACCCCCTTTGCCCCAACTGTAATGGGTATATAATAAGACAAACATTTCTATTCATCAACCAAAGCTTTCTTGGGGAGAGCACTGTGTTTGCTTAGAAGAAATACTGAAATAGTTAGCAGATATATGGTTAAGAATATGGACTTTGAGGATAGATTACCTGGTTTTGAATCATAGATCTGCCACTCAATGGCTGGAAAACCTTGGGCAAATTACTTCTCTAGGCCTCAGTTTCTTCATGTGTAAAGTGGGGGTGAAAATAACAGCACCTACCTTAGAGGACTGTTGTGAGGATTATATGCATGAATACACACAAAGGACTGAAGAATTACTGCATACAGAAACACAAAGTGCTGGCTGATATTATTACTATTAATAAACCATTAGGGGTTGGGGTGAGCTCAAGGAACCAAAGTTGGTCACCAAATTCTGCTTGTCGGGAGAGTGGTCCTGTTCACTGTGGGCTTTCTGTTTTGTATATTTGGGGAGAGTTGCTGAAGCCAAGCTGATTTACTGTGCCAATTAGTGATGAGAAAATTTCGACATTGGCAGGAGAGGGAGGCAAGAGCCATTTGTACATTCAAATATTTACCGAATGTCTGTTTTCTGCTAGACATAAAGGAAAATAAGATAGTCACAGCTGTTACAGAGCTCCCCAAAAAATCAAGAAAGGAGAGGGAAGCTAGAGAGTCTGGGGGGCTGGGTGGGCTGGGTGGGCTGGGGGGCAGACCAGTTTCTCTCCAGTAGATACGGCACAGCAGAGGAGGATATTGAGAGAACAGAAATGCTAAGGCAGGATTTTAAAGCATCAGCTATAGGATGTGTCATGTAAATCCTCTCCTCCATCCCCTACAAAATCTTCAATAAAGTTTTCATTGCTCACTGGAGAGAACTTGAAGAAGGGGAAGATAGCAGATATCTGGGTTATAACTGTTAGGGGAAAGAAGCTATAGGCAAAAAAGCCCTTCCTTACTCTTGTGTACTCCCAGTGAGGAAGCATTACAATGCATGCAATATTTAATGATTGTAAATGATACCTCCATGCATTGTATAATACAAGACTCTTTACAACGAATATAAATTAAACAGTACCAAGAGCAAACATATCACTGAAAAGAAGAGGCATTATTCAAGACAGGAAACCTGGGACTTCGAGGGAAAAGGAGCCTCGAAGCTGGGAGTCACATATGACCACCAACCAGCCCCTTTGTGGTTCATTAGTCAAACTGGTGATTCCTCAGCAACTATGACTTGTTATTTTATAAACCACTGCTTAAGAGGATGCAGACTTTCTTAAACATAAATATCCTAAGGTTTAGGTATGGGGGAAAAAAAGGGTTCTACTATAGGGTCCACTAAAGGGCTCCCATCCTTTTATGACTTCCAGTTTTTCACTTTTACCATCATTTTTAAGAATTTAAAGAATTGTATATAACAATCTAAAGAAATAACAATTTAAAGAAATGTATATATTTCTTTTAAAAAGCAGCAGCCTAAGAAGTAATCAGTCATCAAACCAAATAAAACAAAACTATCAATTTGCCTGAATTTCCAAGAGTGAAATAAATAAAGCTCTGTTGGAATTTACCTACACAAATTGAGACTTTCCAGGGAAGAGAGAAATAAACTAGTCTTTTTTTCTTTTTTCTTAGATTTGTTTACTGTTTAAACCCTGGGGTTTTTGCATCTTATAATGTGACTACTGATTAAAAAGATATATGGTTGTTTATTAATGTTCTCAAAGCATGATGCAAATTCACATCACCTTGGGTATATTTTGCCCCTAAAGCTATGAAGTAAATATGGAAGCATTTTGTAGTTAACAAGGCCAAAATATGTTAATTCAAATAGTTGGCTTTGAATAGGATTTTCCTTTAAATCATTAATAGGAAAATGAAGAGAGCTTGGGTGGTCAAGCATGAAATGTAAATGAGAGTAGTTTTCTTTTTTTGTCTCATCCTCCCATGTTATTTGATGTTAAAATTTAAATTTGATAATGCAGAATATGACCTTATCATGAAACAATGCAGCTTATGCTCCAGATTTTTTTGACAGCAGTATTGTAACTATGATTTTTAAGTACCGTTTTCAAATGAGAAGTTCAGTGAAAAAATTAGACATTTTGAATTGGTAGAGTCAGAAAACGAGCTTTCCTGTCCTTTTATCTACAGGACCATATATTTAAAATCAAAAACTAAGATAGAGGGTGTAGAGCAAAGCAGAGACAAACCTAGATCTCTCTAAATGGATGTAAAATTACCAGTGAAATCCCTGAAGGGCCAAATAATACAGGAAGCGTATACTTTTGCCCTCTTATTAAAATGAAGAATATGTTTCTTTAAAGCAGAAAAGGGCTTTACAAACCTTTGTTCAGCTCTGGGTTTCTAATCAGCCGCAGAACTGCAACCATTCCCTATTGTCAGGCCTCTGGTGAGAAGCGCAAAGGAGCCAGCCGCAACCAAGAGCTCCGCAAAATCAAGGTGGACACCAGGCCTCGCTTCTGCCATTCTGCTACCAGACAGAAAATTTCAGAAAGAGGTCAGTTTAAAACACACACATTTTAGCCAGGTTTTAAGTATAACTACCTCCTTAAATATAACTGATCCTATGATTATAAGCTTTTCAACATAGGTGTTAGTGATCCATTTTTTCCCCATTTTTTTGGACCTGGAAAAAAAAGACCTCAGAGTGTCATACATTTCTATCAAGAAAATGAATTAATTTAGTAGCATTGGAAAACTATGAAGTTTGTGCCAGTTTTCAGATGACCCAAAATTTGGGCTGCTTTACAGGGATAACTAAATTCATGGCAAAGTAAGAATGGTAAAAGCTCATGCTAAAATACCCTGTCTAAAGTATGCTTTACTTTGGAAGGCATCAGCAACAGCAATGCACCATTTGCTGGAAAGGCATTTCTATACCAACAAAACTCTTGCTATTAGGGCACACCCTTGAGCAACTATCACACTGCACTGAGCTCTTGAGACTATTCTGGAAGCATCACTGTGAGCCGCTGCTTCTCAGCGGGGGAGAGAAATGAAATTCAGCAGAAGCAGCAACTTTTGGAAGGAGAAGCACGGTTTGCCTCTTAGGCTGCTTTTCTCCTGGAATGGGTTTGAGAGATCCATACTTCTGGAGCTTTAAATCTGTGGACCGTTGACTATCACTCCGCCTCTTTTGAAGTTACAAAAATACCTTCTGTCTATGGTGTGGCGGGAATAGAAAGTTTGGAAAATTAAATCGGTAAGACTTCAGATAACCCAGATGACATACATGCAATAGCATTCCATGAAGAATTTATTCAGTCCAATCCCTTGCATGTAATTAACCAAGACACACAAAGTCTCAAATTCTGCACTTCAAAAAAGGAGGGAAAATGCAAGGGTCCCGTGCAGCTCCCGGGACCTACTGAGAACCACTTTGTTACAAATGTATCCAAAAGCCCCAGCACCAGAGACTTGTGGGACGCCGCTCGTCCTCGCTGCATTCGCTCCGCAGCTTCCAGAGGTAGCGGTTGTGCTATGAAGGCAGACCCTGCCAAGCTGGCCGACAAGATGCTGCGTACCCCCAAGTGCTCGCGGTGCCGGAACCATGGTTTCCTGGTGCCGGTCAAGGGCCACGCGGGCAAGTGCCGCTGGAAGCAGTGCACCTGCGAGAAGTGCTCCCTGATCACCGAGCGCCAGAAGATTATGGCAGCGCAGAAGGTGCTCAAGAGGCAGGCCTCCGAGGAGGAGCCGGAGATGGCCCTTGGCGCGCACCGGCCGGAGCTGTTGTCTGGGGCTGCGGCCGCCGCCCCGGGCTCAAGCCTCCGCCAGCTGTTTCCGCTGGCAGTTTCGGGAGACCGGGAGGTAGGCCCGGAGTGCCGCGTGGCCGCGGGCTTCCCGGAGAGGCCCCCGCGGGGCCCGAGCCCGGGCCCGAGTGCCTTCCAGCCAGTTCTGGGCGGCCGCGGCCACGTGGGGCTGAGCGAACGAGCCACTGTAGCCGTGCCCAGTTCCGTGGGGCTCCAGCTCGGGGCGGAGGCCGCAGGCAAGGGCTACTCCGGCCGCTTGGAGCTGCGCAGGCCGCTGCGGCCCGTGCCCAGCCCGCCGTTCGCCGACTTCGGTAAGATTCCCGGGCCCCGCGTGGCCTCGCCCCGCCTGGGATGCCTCTCCGGGTTGCAGCCTCCCCGTGCCCCACGCTGGCGGCCCAGGCCACCCGGGATCGTACCGGGATGGGCCCTTGGGGTGGGGGTGGGTAAATGCTTTCAGAGGTACTCTTGCTGTGGAAAACTGTTCTCTAAATAGAGATTTGGGTTGGAGGCCATTTTGCAAAAAGGTAAAAAGAGAGCTAGAAAGGAATGGGTGATTCTGACGGCTTTTAACATTTAGCTTCTTGCCTTTCTGTCTTGGGAGAAAGAAAATGGCCCCCAATCCCCTTAGCTGTGGCTTCTTCAGGAAGACGCCCTAGCGAGATGGGCCCTACTGCACTTGCGCACTTCTTCCCGCCCTTTTCTTGGGCTGGTGGCGCCGTCTTCAAGACGCCCCTGTGGGCGGGCGTACGCAATGATGACTGCGCCTGCGCACTCTTCGCTTTCCAGCCGCTGGAGGCTCCTCCCAGCCAACTTCCTTTGGAAGGGCCCTGGCGCAATGCGCCTGCACACCCATTTCCGCCCTTTAGCGAGGAGTGGGAATGAGACAGTTCTCTGTGCCCCACTGGAGAACAGTTGGTCTCTTGATATTACCTCTTTTTCCACCGCTCCCACCATATGCATAAGTTACATGGTTCCTTATGTTTTGGTGGTTTTCAGTATTAAAAGTACAGTTTCAAGTCATATACAGATTTGAGGCTCTTTTTGGGTGCAGACACATGATTTTTTTTTTTTTTTTTTTTTTTTTTGGTTTTCTCTAGGGCACTGTGGTAGAAGGAGCACAGGAGGCCGGGAGACTGCTCAGTCACCTTAGGCAAGCTCCTTCCTTCTGTGGCAGTCTCTCCCCTCTATGCTAAGGGGATTGGCCTGGATGTTCTCTGAAGGCCATTTCTGCCTTCTGGGACATTCTAGGAAAATTTAGATCCCCAGGAAACTAGAGGGGGAAGGCAGACCTGAAACAGCAATTCTAGAAGATACCTTTCCATGGACACAGGGCCTTTCTCTGTTCCATCTCAACAGGGACTGAGTACTTAACTGTGCCCAACACTAGTGACGAAGAACCAAAGGGGGAAAAGTCACTTTTGTTGCCTTCAAGGATCTTGTCCTTGTGGGAGGGACAGCGCTGATCAAGGAATCACGCAAATCAATGTATAGAGTTCTGATAACTGATGGTTTAGTTGTGGTTGAGGGAAGAGTAGGAGCTGAGTACTGAGGACTCACTGAGGCACAGTGGGGTTGGGGGGAAAAGCCTTCTAAACTGAGGGAACAGCATCTGCAAAGGCCTTGAGGTTGATGAGAAAGGAGAAACTGCTAGGTTATAGTGTGTGAGGAGGCTGGAGTGGAGGCAAGAACCAGCCCTCATGAGGCTTTATGGCTGTGCCAAGGACTTTTTCTAAGAGCAGTGGGACATGGCTGAAGGGCTTAAAAAGCAGGGAGGATCAAAAGCATAATGGACGTGGGAGTTCTTTATAAGTGGCTTTGAGTGTTGTGCTGCTACCTTTGTACAGTGATGTGATGCTCTTTTCTCTAGCTCTGTGTGTTTTTAACACTTCCTTCATTGCTTACCTTTTCAGGGCTCTCTCTGAGCATTAGCTCAGATTGTGTGGTGGGGTCCGAGTACCTGGAGAGAGAGCCTTCCAAGCTGTACCCCAGCTGCTCCAACATGCATTCCTACTGCCCATTCCCACTGGGCTACCAGGATGGATCCCCCACTCCGGGGATCCCCCTGCAGCGGGACTTCCGGCATGTGTCCTGCAGCCACTTCCATGGAGGAGCCTTGGTAAGTCCCATCTCCATTCCTTTCCCGGTTCCTCCTTATCCCAGATGCCCTATTGCTCTTATGGATCCTCAGTCCCAGGAAGCGAACCGATGGGCCAGTCTGTGCCAGGCCCTGAGCACTGGCAGGATGGACACAACATTGACCGTGTGCAGTGCTCACCTCTCGGAGTGCACACATGTAGGCAGGTCCATTTGCGTGTAAATGGCTTGGCCTGGCTGTCTGGGCTGTGGCATGTGCTTTTCAGAGCTGCAGGATCAGGCAAGAAGGAATGCAGACATAGCTTGGAAAAGCCTGGGGGACAGCCGCACGGTATCACTGACTGAGTGAGTGACCGTTAGCCTGGACTCACTGCATGCTGGGGCCGGAAGTGTGCTTCATTTTGCTGGGCACCAGGAAAGAACTCTCACTGTCCTGGCACCACACTGTTGAGGGCAGAGCCAGGAGCAGACGGTAGGTCCCCTGCCCAAAGGTATGGGCCACTTGAGACTTCAGGCACCTTTCAGGAGGAATTGAAGCTTAATCATGAAGAATAGGGAAACCTTCCCCAAACACCTGTCACCTCAGGGAATATTTGTTGAAAGAATGGATGAGGTTTAATCTTTTTGTAAGATCAGTGGTCCTTTACTAACTGCTGTGCTCTTTAAGCCTGGAATTTTGAATACTGAGTAGTCAGGCCGTCTCTGTTGTGTGAGGTACAAGTCGGGGTGAACAGGTTTTGTGGCCTTGGTTACCAGCTTCTTCCAGACCAGACCTCTTGGCAACCCTGAGGCTGGTCAGGACTGCAGGATAGTCAGAGGCCTGGGTAACTAGTCCTGACTTGGCCCCATTGGGCTGGACCTGTGGGGCAGGTCGGTTCTAATGTAGCTCACGTTCACGGAAACGTAGACCACCATTACCTTTCCTCCCTCTCTCAGAGCGGAAAGCCTAACCTGGGTGTTAGAGAGATGTTTCTCTTGCGGGGAGGGTAGAAAAGAGTGAGGACAGAGCAGGCTTCCTTGTTTAATGTGGAAAGTGATTGAAAAGAAAGAGGAACACTGGACATTTACATACCGGCCGAGAGTCTTAGCTGCAGAGCGGAGCCAGTGAGATGCCCTCCCAGATGTGTCCACACAGGTCAGGCACACAGGGCGCTGGGTCCCCACTCCGGCTGCAGCCCCAGCAGGATCTCTTCTGTCTGTTTTAGACATTGTAAAGTTTTACATAAGTCATTTTCCATTGATTCAAGGGAAAGAGTTTGAAAACCACTGGTCTTGATAATTTCCAGGGTTGCCTACTGACCCTTATGGGAGCCTTCAGGGTACGCTGTATTACCCCACTATAGAGTAGAGGAAGAAGACTCCGAGAAGTTAGGTATTCGTTTATGGTCACAAAACTGGGGAGGGAGGGCCTGGTATTCAGATTACGTAGCTGGTCAGTAACAGCATTCACCCCAAGTCTGGGCCCCTGGCACTCACTTTCTCCTTCCCAAGGTATGTCTGTCATGCAGAGACAGAGCAGACATGGCCCTTGACTCTCACCAGCACCCCCGCCACACCTGAACTCTGTGGGTGCTGGCCACCCCATTGCAGCCCAAGGAGAGCACAGTGCCTCCAGGCTTCACACAAAGAGGGGGCTCTGGCCAAGTGGAGCACGCACCCACCGTCTGCTCACACAGAAGCTCGGATGGAGCCTGGCGTCCAGGGTAGAGCTCTGATTGACAGGCTTGCCAGACGGCCTTTGTTAAGAGTGTGATCTCAGTTGGTTTATCGGGGCCTGAGCTGCCACCACAGGCCCCAGGCAGGAGCTGTGATCCAGGGAGAGACTTGGCTGAGCAGCTTGGAATTAAAGCCCTAATAATCCCCCTTCCTACCCCCTTCACGTCTGGAGAGAGGATCAGGCATTTATTTCTGATACTGTTTCAAACCCGAGAGCCTATGAATTGCTTTCATCCTTGTCCTGCTGCCCCCTGCCTGGGCTCTGAGATACTCCCCAGAGATGTCTTCAGCCTTGTCTTCCTGTGTCCCTGTCCCATTTGCTGCTTCTTCACTTCCTCTGTTGTCTTCCCATAAAACAGCACAAGCTCAGGGCTGGACAGACCTGGGATCCAGTCCTGCCTCCACTGTTTACTAGCCAAATGGCCTGGGGAAGCCATCTAACCTCTGAGGGTCTGACTCAGGTTCTCACTCTGGCAGTAGGGGAACGAGTACCTATCTCATAGGGCCATTGACGGATTGAAGAAGCTGTAATGCCTGGAAAGTGCCTGGCACAGGGCCTGGCACGTAGTAGATACTTGAAGGTGGGCTTTCTTCTCTTCCTTGTTAGGAAATGCTGGGTTAATCTAAAGAGATTTTTGCAGACTGCCTCAAGGCTTTAATGTGCTCATGTGTGACTCACCGATGTGGGGGCAGTGCGTGGGGTTTCTCAAACTCCTTTGTCAAAGAACACTTTTAAGAGCACATAAAATATCTTACAGGACACTAGCGTTCTCCAGAACACAGCTTGTAAAGTGCTCTGAAGTTTCTGGATGCAGAAGTAAATAAGAGGAACTACATCTGAAATTCATTATGATTTTTTATTGCTTTCACGTCTTTGTCTGTTCAGTGCTAAGCTTGTGTAGTCCTCCCTCCAGACGCCCCCATTCCAGCCTTAGCGACCCGTGGCACAAGCGTGGCTTCCATGTTCGGAAGAAGGGGCAGCCACACAGAGGGCTGCCCGCCAGAGTCGCTTTGCTGGGGTCCCCAGCTGCCCTTGCCTCAGGAACGGCTGCACTGCACCCAGCTCTTCTGTGGTGTTGGAATAGGGCCTCCAAAGGCCCCCCGACTCTATAGAGTCTAAGTCCTTAGCTGTATCAGGAAAAGGGACCACGGGGGGTTGGGATGCATTCGGACCCTTCCCCAGCACGGAGCGGTAGAGTCTGACAGACGGATCCAGTTCTGCCTCCGCTGCTTACCAGCCCTGTGGCCCTGGGCCCGAAGCTGCCCCTCATGGACCCTGTGTGCCATCATTATCACGAGGAGGGTACTAGAACCTCCCTCCTGGGGTCATGAGGGTGGAAGGAGGGCCCAGATCTGTGCATATACAAAAGGTCTCAGTGTGACTGTGTGGCTGTTCCCCAGGCTCACCTGAGATGTGTCTGAATTTCTTCTTGCCTCCAGTCATTTGGGGGGTATTGGCCAAACACCCTGTCCCAAGTGCTCTGTCCCCAGGTGTGGGGGCCACACTGGTGAATCTACCCCTTGGGGAGCCCCCCATTGAGGAGCCTGAGACCCATTTGCCCAGGCTGTCTGGCTAACCCTCTCCCTTTCTGGCTTGTGGGCTGCGTGTGCCCCGCAGGTGCCCGAGCCGGTGGGAGACTTCCAGCCCAGCTACTACCCGCCGCCGCCGCCGCCGCCGCCACCAGCCCCGCAGCCTCAGTTCCTCCCGCCGGGCTTCCTGTCTGCGCTCCACTTCCTGCCGCCGCTGCCACCGCCCCCGCCGCCGGCCTCCTTCTCTCTCGCTGTCCCGTCTGATACGGACAAGGAGACCGCTGGTAAGTGGGGCTCCCGTCCGTCAGCTTCTGGGGAGCCAGGAAGACTTTCTGGAGGCAGGGGGCCTAATCTGAAGTGAGAGAAGGGCCGCACTGGGCCCCGGGATGAGCTCTTGCCCTAAACCCCTCCCTTTATTCCATATGCAAGCATCTGAGAGAGGGGGTCCTCAGTCTCAGGTGCGAAAACCAGTGGAACCCAGAGAGGGTCTCGCATATGTAAATGGCAGATGGCAGCGCGCGGGTTTCCACAGAACCCGTCTGGCTCCGGCTGCAATGCTAATTCCCTGCCCTTACCAGCGCCTGCAGGCGGAGGTGCGGCGGGGGTGGCGCGGGCCGGAGACCCGAGGGGCCAGGCTTCTCTGGCTCGGCTGGGCCTCTCCGGCCAGGCAAGGAGCAGCAGCTGGAGCTGGGCTGGGGCCGCCAGGGATGGCCCTCTGCCCCGGGCCGCTCTGTGGAGAGTCAGACCGGGAGCTAGGCCCGTCTTCTCGTCTGTAAAGTGGGACCTGTCGCAGAGTTCCTGTGACAGTCCACGCACGTTTCGGATGTAAAAATGCTTTCGGTTTCCTTTTGAGGGCTCTTGCAGCTTTAAAGGTTCTAGGATTTTTTTCCCTTTCAGTCCTTCCGTGAGGCTCCTCAGGGAAAGGAAGCGAGGCCTACTGCACACTTGCTGTGTGTGAGACGCCTGGGTGCACAGGCCGGAGAGATTGTATGTGGCGTGAAGCACGCGGGCCACGGAGCCAGACGGCCTGGGTGTCCCGACTCCAGCACTTAGCGGTTGTGGGACCCGCGGCAAGTCCATGCGCTCCTTGTGCCTCAGCTTCACCTTCTGCCAAAGTGGACCGATGGTGCCTACCTCAGGAGGGGATTCTGGGGACCTGACCCCGGGGAGGGCGTTAGCGTTCGTTCTTATTTCCTGTCATCCCCTTGCTGACGTGATGTTGTGAGGCAGAAAGACGCTGAGGTTCAGAGCTGCAGGGTAGCTTGCTTCTCGCCACCAGCTGGCGACAGGCAGAGCTCGAGGGTGAGCTGGAGTCTGTGTCACGGGGCCGTGGCTGCGTGGCCAGCGTCCGGACACCTAGCAAAGGAACGGCAAAGGTGTTCTCCGCTGGGGCTGGGGATGGTGAGACTGCCTTACAGAAAGTCTACCTCTGAAAGTAGGTCATTCCCCTCTTTGTAAATCCAGCCCCTCCTCTTTGTCCTTCACAGATGACCAGGACCAGGACCAGGACGCGGAGGGGCCCGAGGCGCCACCCCGTGAGCCCAGCCAGCCGCCCTCTCAGGAGCCGTCTGACTAGGCCCGGGCACTGGGGCCAGTGGGCTGGGGGCGTGGGGGTGTAACAGCAATGATGTTCTTGTCCGCATTCGGCCATGTGTAGGGAGGAAGGATAGTGGTAGGTATAAGATGGCAGTTAATTTCCATTTCAAGACAGGAGGGAGGAGGGTGATTTCTAAAGTTCTCTCAATCCTGAGATGTGGGATTGACCAGGAGCGTGGAGGATGGTTAGCAGGGGAGGGCCAGGGCTCTGAGGATTGCGAGGCTGGTGGAAGCTCACATTTAGGAATGAATTTAACCGAGTCTGGGTTGTGTGGCTGTTAAACTCACTCCCAGGTGCGCTCTTTGATTTCCTCAGGCCCCGCTCTAGCACAGGAGGCCCCATCTAGTTCAGCCTCCTGCTTCTGCCTCTGTCTGGTCCCAGCTGGGGGCAGCACGGACACCAAGCGCCCCCGCACATCTGGGTGGCTGGTGTGGGCAGCGGGGCCCCGGGCGCTGACAGCCGGTTCTGCAGCGTCCCTCCCTGCTGCCCTGTCCCGCGAGGGCTGCCTGGCCACTGCCCCTTGCCCCTTCTCCACGGGGCTTCACTAAGCATTCTGACCGCTGAGCCTGCTTCATCTCCCCTCCATAAAGTTTAAGCCACTATAGGCATCATTTCTGGTTAAAAAAAATCTATTAAAGTTTGACTATTTGATATTTTTATAGTGATTGCCAACTTTAAAAAGTAGGCTGTTCATAAGCACTGATGCTGTTCTCGGAGAGTAGAATGGTGCTTCTAAATCACCTCTGTATCCGTTTCTTCTCTGGGGACAGTAGACTGTTGAAATAAAATAAGCAGTAGAAATTGTCGTGGAAGGTTTATTCTCTCTTTAAATCCTTGTGGGAGGATGGTGTTGGGTAAGGGGTCGGGTCTGGGTCTGGCAGGTCCCTCCCTAACCTACCTCCCCTCTCCCTTTGCCTCTGTTAGCCAGCGAGAGGCTTGGGCCAGGCTACTAGATTTCTGACTATCATTGGTATTATCACCATTTTTTTTAAGCAGTGGAGACCTTTTGAGCAAATCTGATGCAGACCCAAAATATAAAGATTTCTTTTAGTTTCCCTCACCCAGCTGTGGGGGTGGCAGAGAAGACCTTCTGGAGAAGTTGGGGTCTCAACTCCATCTTGAAGGTGAAAGTAGGCACTCCCAGTAGGGGGTTGCACAGAGTAGGGGACTAGAGTGAAGGATTCTGGGTGAGAGACCGTGTCTTGTTCTCTGTCCAGGGAAGGACTGGAGTCAAGAAAACAGGCTGCCCTGCTTCCTGCCTGGCCTATAGGCAGGGGTGTCCCAGCACCCTTATAGGACAGGTGGCAGGACAATCGCTGAGAAGTGATGCTTGGCTGTTCTCCCAGCGTCAGTGCGGTGGCTGGGCCTGGGCCTGCTCTGCTGGAAGGCACTGGAGCAGGATACAGTCCTAGGAATGTTCCAGTTACTGCTTTACAGACGATTCTTTCAGTGGGGCCGACCTAAGTATGCCAAGGCCTGTAGGTCAGCATTGGCTTCAGTCTGGACCAGATGATGTGATTTTGGACTAGCCTGGTTTTGAGGCTGAAGCTCCTCCCACCCCAGCCCTCCCCTCACAACAGTGCTGGTCCTGCCCCTAGGTTCAGAGGACCGCAGGAGCCCTGGTTTCCAGTTGGCCCCATTCCCCCTGACCTCATTGGACCCTGGCCTGTCAGTACGGCCAAGTAAGGCTGGATTAGTGCCCCTATTTATTCATTACACTTTTATTTTAGACTCCATGTTTTGAAAGATTTTTCAACCAAGCTGCATTAAAGTATTTCTGATCAGTGCACACAGAGAGGTATGAGAGTCTGACCACATGGACTCCATAACATTCCAGACCAATGCAACGACACAGGATGTTTGTTTAGCCTGTGGGGTTTGAGATTGGAAGCTCTGGCCTGCTGAGAAGGGCAGTGTCCTGTTGCTGGAGTCCACGTCCACAGGACTCCACAGAGGGGACAATTGCTCAGTTCTCCTACAGGCCTATGATCTGATGAATCTCTGGAGACTAGCATCTTTCCTGGAAACTTGCCAGATGGGGTGAAAAGACAACCGTGGGGCAGGGTTGGAGACTTGCCTTCCTCCCTTACCCCTGGTGTGAAGCCCAAGTTCTGATAGCCCCAGCTTGTTCTCACCATGCTTACTTACCTCAGAGGGGTCACTGGACCCCTGCTCTCTGTAGCCTTCCCAGTCAATCCAGTCTGTGCTCCCTGAATGCCCTGTTCCTCCAGGCTATCCTTCAGCAGCAGTGGCATGAGCACTGAAACACCAGATCTGCGCATGTTGCTACCTTGGTCACACACCTTCTATGGCTCCCTACTGGTCTGGGGCCAACATCTTCAACACAGTCAGCCTGCCCACCTCTCCAGCCTCTTCTCCTCACAGGCTGGCCCAGCCCGGTCTTGCAGGAGTAGAGTCTGCCAGGTCCAGGCAGAAAAGTATGGGAAGAGAGAAACGGAGCCAGCAGCAGCACTACTCATCCCTGACGACTGAGGCTTGGCTATAAGCTGGGAGAATGTTCTGGAAGGCAGCTGGCGGGCATTGCCTGACGCCGGATGTACTATCAGAGCGCCGTCAGGGGGGCGCGCGGGCAGCAACTGTGGGCGGGGCCCGTTGCCTAGCGACTGGCCACAGAGAAGCGCGCAGGTCCGACGCCCGCGGAGCCGAAGGAATAGTTTTTCTGCAGCGCCCGGCTTGAAGCGCCCCCCAGAGACCTGGGATCTCCCGGGGAGATCAAAATGATGAGCCTCTAGGCTGGGCTGTGTGATTGCCAACTGCTCAGCAATCATCTTTGCACTGCCCTGCCTGTGAAATAGGTGCCCTTCTATCCGTCTTCAGACACCAGTCCCAACCCCGACCCCAGTCCCTTGGCTTGTTCCTCTCCTTTCTCTCCTTTCTGCACTTTCACACATGCGGAGTCCTCTACCTAGACTCCTTCCAGCTTCACCTACTCATCTTAGCTCCGCTGCCGCCTCCTCCAGGCCACCTCAGCTTGGGTTAGGAGGCTTCTGCAGGGCCTGTCCAGGCCCTCTGTCGCCCTTTCTCACCCGGACCCCACTGAGTAGATGTCCCTCCTCCCACAAGTCTTCAAGCTTCCTGGAGGCAGAGACAAGGTGTCGTTTGTCCCTGTGTCCCCAGCTCCCAGTGTGGGCTCAGCATTGGTGAGGCAAGTACTATCGAGTGCCTGTTACAGAACGAAAAGCTGAATCTCAGGGTCACCTTGGGCATTTGGGGTGGAGAGTTGAGTTGCCCTGCCTCTGGCCACCCACCGCAGCATCTTTTGCCTTAATGTTTGTGCTCTGTCTGCTGGGAGTCCACACGGGGCAGAGGAACAGGGAGTGAGCCTTTGCTGAGACTACACTGTGTGCCAAGCACCACACTCCTTCCCTCACTGAATCCTCACAACAAGCCAGGGAAGAGGTGTATTATCCCTATTTGATGAAGGAAAGTGAGGCAAAGAGAGGGATAGGGATTTGCCCAAAGTCATATAGCTTCTAAGTGACCAAGGGGGTGCAGAGGGCCACATACATCCCTGAGCACAGTTATAGAGTTTGTAATATCCATTTCTCCCTGAGTTACTATCTTCAGATTTGTTTTTAAACCAGGTGAATGCACCCTAGTTTCTGAGCAGGTTCTAACATAGCATAGGGAGAGTGGCCTAAGGACATTGGCCTCTCGAAACCACTGCCACCTTCTGACCACAGCACCCAGGGCCCCCTGAGGCAATGCTAAAGTAGGCATCGTGGTGACCGGTGTGGCAAGGGCTCTTGGGATCTCTGGGCCTGAAGGCGGTCAGCACCTGCTGGTGCCTGAGCTCTGATCGTGGCCTGGGGTTCACCGTAAGCACCACTGTGTGAGCCAGGACTGACAGAATGCTTGTTCTTAGGGTTCGTGTGGAGCAAGGAGGTGTGTCTTCTAAGGCTGCACTAATAGGTTTGGTCCCCAAAACCCTCCTGGAGAGCTCTTCCACCATGACACCCCCCCTCCAGTCTTCCTGGAGAGTGGGGGTGTTCTGCACCTTCTTGTAGACAAAACACACCCCTTGGGGCCCGGGGCAGGGGACGAGATCCTCTCTCTCTGCAGCTCTGGGGATCCTCACATCTCCTTCCACTCCTGGGTGCTGTAGTCTTGGTGGACCTGGGCCTACGTTCCTCTTACTGGGGAGCTGCTCAGAGACCCTGGATGAGTCATGGCCTCTTCTCATTGGCCAAGGCTCAGGGTCTTCAGGCCCTGCTCTTCCTCCTTGCCTGTCCCTAGCTGTGTGTTCTTGGGCACAATCCATATCCTCTCTGGCCTCCCTTTGCCCCCCGTAACATTGGTTCAGGGGCGTGCTGAGAACGCAGGGAGCTCTTGCATGGAATACCACCTCGGATGCCACCTCGGCGTAGGGTGTCTGTGGTACCTGTATCATCGGATGACTGTCAGCAGCCTCTTCTTTAAAACTGTGTCCGGTGGTGAAGACTTGCAAAGCCCAGTAGCTGTGGCTCTTGACTTCCCGGTGCTCCCCATGTACCAGGCACTGTACTGAGCACTTTCCACAAATTCTCTCTGTGAATTCTCCCAGTGACCCCCACCCCCCAGGCAGGCACCATAATACCCCCGTCTGCAGAGGGCAAGATCGACGCCTACAGAGGTCAGGTTCTTGTGCTTGGCTCTACTGTCTATAAGTGGCAGAGCTGGGGCTAAATCCCAGTTCCACCCGAGTCTAGAGCTGAGGTCCTAGCCATCTTATGCTCTCTTGCTCCCCCACAAGGGAGAGGTATGAGTCTTGGGAGGTTGTGGAGCCCCCTGGGATGTGCTGCCCAGCCCAGCTGCTCTTCAAGATGTGGACAGGCTGCGTACACACAGCAACTCGGCTCAGTTCTCACACAAGGAATGAAATCATTTAAATTATTTTCCCCCAAGCCCTGTAATTTCATTTTGAAAATTGGAACAAAGAAGCATGAAGTCAGTTTTTAAGGAAATGAGTATTAATAACATATTAATATTTTAATTGAAATCCTTTCACAGGGTTGCTGGGAAATTTATCAATAATAATGCTTGCAATTCAAGTGTAACCTAGGAAATAGTTTTGACTTTGACTGGGATAATTTCTTCTCATGCTCATTTCTTCATCTCTCCCCGGGAGATGTTTGTTTGTTTTTCTTTAAAAATAATTAATTGTGAATATAAGGAATGCATGGAAATCGTACACAATTTATAAGTATAAGCCAGAAACAGATTTTCCCCCACTTCCCTTGTCCCCTCTTGTTTCTCTCCTCAGCAATGTCCCCCTTTCTGTGTGTGTCTCCTCCCAGAGACAGTTTGTACAAGCTTTATTTTGTTGAACTAATCTTTAATTTTGAGATAATTATATATTCACATGCACTTGTCGGAAATAATACAGAGAAATCTCATGGACGCTTGACCCAGTTTACCCCAATGGTTACATGATGCAAAACTATAGTATAAGATCACAGCCAGAACATTGACATTGGTACAGCCCACCCATTTATTCAGATTCACTTTTACCTGTTACATTTGAGTTAATTTTTGTATAAGGTGTGAAGTTTAGGTTGAAGTCTCCTTTTTTTTTTTTTGGCCCATGGATGTCCCAGTGCCCCAGCACCATATATTGAAAAGACCGTCCTTCCTCCATTGAATTGTTTTTACACCTTTGTCAAACATCAATTGAGCCTACTTGTGTGGGTCTATTTCTGAGGTTTTTAATCTGTTCCATTGATCTGCTTAAAAAAAAAAAAAAAAGCCACACAAATGGTAGCATATGATCCATGCTGTTCTGCACATTTCTCTTTTCATTAACACCAGATCGGGGCTTCTGAGCTTTTTTTGAGCCATGGACCCCTTTGTCAGTCTGGGAAAGCCTCTGACCCCTTCACAGAGTAGTGTTTTAAATGGATAAAATAAAACACATAAGGTTACAGAGGAAACCAATTATGTTTAATATACTTGTCAAAATAGAGAAATACATTTGTGGTTTAGTAATACATGCATTTCTTTACTAATGCATTAAATAACAAGATCGAGCGGTGGGTGTAATTATTAATAGTTTCAGAGTCGTGATGTAATTGATATTTCTGAGGTACCTGCAGCAACTGTAAAGCCGTATGAGAAAATCGGTGACTTCTCTGGTGACCAAATCACTGATAATTCTTCCAGGGTTTGCGGCCTAAATTCATAATTGAAGGAAACACTGAATTACAGTTAGAGGTTAGCGAAAATTAAGATGTAATTCTTCCCCAGCCAAGTTCACAGAGCCCTTAATTCACTCCCTGACCCCAGTCGTGAACTTCCGCATTCAAGTTTGGAGAGCCTCCTGGCTGTCTCGTTCTTGTTAGCCCCTGTGTAGTATTTCGTTAAAGGGATGCCTCGTCCTTTACTTAACCAGTGCCCTGCTATGAGACTTTGAGGTGGTTTCCAATCGTTTGCTGTGACTGTTAATTTTATACATGTTTTTCTCCTGCTGGAATTTTCTTCTCAAGTGGGGCCATCCAGCTGACCCCTCAGCGTTCAGAGACCCTCAGCCGGTGACACGCACACAGCTGATCTGCGGAGGGCATCCTGGCCAGCAGGCTCCAGCCCGCGCCGTCTCCCTCCTTCTGGGGCTGTCCACTCCCCACACCGGGACATCCTTCCCCCCCCTGCCCTGCACGCGCAGGCTAGGGATCCCACTGTAGCCGTGGCAAGCCAACAGGCAGGCAGGCCGGGGAGGGTTCCCCAAGCTGGGCAGCATCCTGTGAGCAGATGTACAGCTCCTCTGAGCCTTTGTGCTACATTTTATTAACAGCAGAGAGTAAGATGCTAACATTCTATCATGTCAGCTCTTGCATTTGAGCTAGCACAGGCATGGGCCTGTCAGTAATTAGCTGCTGGGTGGTGTCTTTTCTTCATCTTTTTTCTTTTTATAATTGGAATCAGAACATCTTTTTTCTTTCTTTCTTTCTTCTTCTGGGTAGTAGACGCGGTCCATGGAACATTCTGTGGGGACTTGGCTGTTTTTCCACATTCATGGGCAATTAATTCCCAGCTCTAAGCCAGTTCCCCAGCAAACACTGAGTTGCCTTCTGACGTCGTTAGCCATTTGCCAAAACAATTGCCCCCCCCTTCGCCCCACTTGGGAAAAATGAGCGATAACACCTCGGTCTGAAATGTGTGAAACATACCTGGTTTTGAAACCCTGGCCATTTCACGGTCAGTCTGTAATTAAGCCAGTGCTTTTGAACATCTGGCTTTTAGATTTTTTTTTTTCCAATTTGGAGTAAATTTTTTTACTACCACAGTATATTCACATCAGTCATGGGGTGATGCCAGCCACCACCTCCAACGTCCGCAACAGCCCGTGTTCTGTTCCCAGAGTCAGTGAGCGCTTATCAGGCACCGACGGTGGGCCCGGCCTTGTGCTGCCCCCACAATGAGGTGGGGGCTTCCCTCTCAGATCCTGATCTGGGCATCCTAACACCCCAATCTGACCACTCCCCCACCTAAACTCTTCTCTGGCTCCCCACTGCTCCGGGATCAAGGCCCAGCTCCCCAGGCTGGCCTGCAAGGCCTTCAAAACCTGCAACTCAACTGATTGTTCCAGAGTCTTCTATGCCTTCAGTCCTCATTGCACAGGAATTTCCCCAAATGCCTCTAGGCCTTGCTGGTGCGGTGTTCTCTGCCGAGGCCAGCCCTCCCTCGGGCCTCATCGGCACCTCCGAGGAGCCTGCTCAGAGCCTCGTGAGCAAGTCCGGCCTTGCTTGCCCTTGAGGCCAGCTGTGCCCTGCAGGTCTCCCTCCAAGACTTCGTGGCACTCACTTGCCTCTTCTTTGGGTTCATCGCAGGTAAGGATGACATCTAACTCCCTCATTGTGGTCCCCAGTGATGACCTTGGGGCCAAATCCAGTGGTCAGTTCTCTGTCTTCTGCTCCCTCGACCTCCTAACCCATTTTCACGCATTTGTCTAGACTTCCGGGACACTCCTCTCTCCTTCCTGTCTCACGGCTGCTGCACCTCCATCCGTTGCGCTTCCCCCACTTCTCTGCCTGCCTTCTGCATGTCAGCACTCCCCGGTGGGGCCTGGGCTCTCCTTTCTGCTTCTCAGGGCTCTTTCTCTCGAGTGGCTCATGCAGGTCTATCCCTTACCCTCCATCTAGTACATGGTAAGGGCTAGCCTGGGCTCTGGACATGTGTCACCTTTGTCTATGCGACCTCTCCAACTGCCTGTCCGGTAGGTATCCTGGCCATGAGGGTTCTGGTAGGAAACAGAAGTCAACTTGGAAGGTTCAAGAGATTCACAAATAGTGCTCCCTGAGCGGGCTGGAGGCTGTAGAGGTGGGTCTGTCATACAGGGGCTGTGGTCACAAAGGAATAGAACTGCAGCCCCCCAAAGTAGCCCAGACCATAGAGGAAACCGGGTGGAAACAGCCCTACCTTGCTCTCCTCCCACTCTCTGATCTCCTTCTAGTGCCTTCCATTGGCCAAACCCAACCAGAGGCCGGAGGGCCAAGGAGCCTGGGTGATGCTGTTCATAGTGTTCTGGTTTGGTCCCGGGGCACAGAAGGGGGCAGAGAAGGGCCGAGAATGGGATGGGGAGGGGCACACGGAGAGTCACTCTTGCAGTCCCCTGTGCCACACTCCCGATCTTTGCTCTTCTCTCAGAGCAAGAAAGGTTCATCTTAAAAATGGGGGGAGAGAAATGAAGCCCCCAGCTGCTGCCTTGCCGTGAGTGCTCTCCGGCAGTCATGCTCCCACCTGAAGCCTGAGCTAGGACGTGAGCTAGATGGCAGAGAAGGGGAAGGAAAGTAATCCGTCAACATATGGTGTAGACGGTGGCGCCGGTCCCCATGACTGTTCGTATCGAGAGACAGAAGTCAGTCATTCCTGCTGTTTTCTAGCACCCATTCTATGTTCCCCTCATGCTCTGGAAGCACCACGGCTGGGGGGAGTTCCGTACTGGGGGCGGGGGATGACCCAGTTCTTTACCCTCCCGGGGCCTGAGTCCTCGTCATCCTGCCTTTGGTGCGTGCCGCAGCTTCCCACCAACTGGAAGCGTCTGTCCCCGACCTCAGTGGCTCCCTGGGGGACGCCCCATTCCCCATGTGCAGCAGAGCCCACTTGCCTGTTGGTAATCAGGATCACCCACCCAGGCCAGCACGGCGACTCTGCCTATCAGTTCAGTGGCTCGAGGAGCTCAGAGTGGCTCAGAGGAAGCCCAGCTGCTAATCGAGTGGAATCACGGCTGTGTTTCCGGGCCGAAGCCCCTTGAGAAGGGCTACGGGGAAGGAGTGCCCCCAAGCCTGCTGAGCCAAAGCCCGCTGTCATGGTGTGGATTTCTCAGAAACAGACCTCCAGCGTGAGGTTTGGTGGAGAAGTGATTTATGAAAGAAGTACTCTTGAGGGAGGCCAGGAAAGGGGAGTAGGGGGCAGGACAGGGAAGGGGGGAATGCCAGAATGATGCCGTTTCAGGTCAGCTCTCAGCCTCAGTGCGACAGCTCTGGAGTGGACGTCATGCCTCCAAGTTATCTGCACACGAGGCCAGAGAGTTGGACTTCCGCGCCCCTCAACTCTCAGTCACTGGTTAAGGGCTGCCCGGGGGTGATGTACACGCCCAGGCACCTCAAGCTGTCTGAGCCTGTGGGCCAAGCAGGTTCTGGGGGTCCAAGGGATGTTCTTCAAAATGAGCCTCAGATGCACCTGTTGGATGCAAAAACATGCTGAACCCAGGAGGGGCCCAAATATGGAAAAAAGAAATCCAAGGGGATCTGGGCAGAGCTCAACATGATCTGCTGTGTTGCAGAGATGGGAAACGAAAGTTCTGTAAGAGAGTTAGGGAGGTGTAAGCGTGAGCGGGCTCTGGCGATGGTTGCACAATGTGAAGACGCTAAAAACCATTGAATTGTACACTTGAAACGAGTGAATGGTGTGACATGCGAATCCCATGCAAGCAGGCTGTTACTGAAATAAAAACATGAGTGGGGATGCTCCTGGTGGGAGACAGCACCATCCACTGGTCACTAGTTAGGGCACACATCCCATCCTACGGGACAGCTCTGTTACCTCCCACGGTGCTAGCTTCCGGCTGGCACTGTCACTAAACCTTCTGAAGGCTGCCCCGCCGTCCCCACAGGCTAGCTGCTAGGTGCAAGCCCGCGGCCACACTGCTGTCCCCGTTTATTGCATTCCTGGGTTGGAGGCAATACAGCGCGGCATAGCCTGGTGGTGGAGAAAGCATTCTGCATGGCCACAGATGGTTCTACTGGCAGAAGCGTCCAGCAGAGAAGGCAAATCTATACCCAGATTCCAGGAGGATTAATTGATGCACTCCTATGTGATCAACTTGCCATCATCATGGTTTCCTGGGGAGTGGTGCCCAAACTGGGCAGCACTGGCCTGTGTTACAGGCAGACTGGGCCCTCAACAGTGGCAGTAGCCAAATCAGCTTTGGTAGGGGGAGGTCCATGCTGTTGAGCCTGTGAGAAGCCTCCACCCCGGCTGGTATTCATATGTTGAAGGTCCAACCTGCCCGTGTGACTGTATTTGGAGATGGGGCCTCTACTGAGGTAATTACGGTTAAATGACGCTCTAGAGGAGGGGCCCTGATCCCACAGGATTAGTGTCTTTATAAGAAGAGACACCTGAGAGCTCCCCCTCTCTTCCTTTCCATGCACACAAAGACAGGTCATGGAAGCACACGGTAAGATGGCACCACCTCCAAGCCAAGAGAAGAGGCCTCAGAATGAAACCCACCCTGCTGGCACCTTGACCTTGCACTTCCCAGCCTCCAGAACCATGAGGAGTGAAATTCCGTTGTTTAAGCCACCCACTCTGTTATGGCAGCCCACTCAGACTAATACACCTGCTGCCGTTGGGCACTTTGTTCACGAGCCCATGGAGCGAGGACAGGCCTGGCTGGGGAGAGAGCTGCACTCACGTCCAGAGGGTGGGTCATCTTGTCCTTCTAGTTCACGAAAGCCTCTTCTACAGTGGCTACCCTCTGGTGCGCATTTACATGGGAGAGGAAGGTCTTTGCCCCTTGTCTATCTTGAGACGCTGGGCCACATACCTATCTCCTGGTCCCCAGCTTTCCAATCTTGTTCTTTTCAAGTCACCGAGCCGCCGGCTAACCCAGGAACCTCTGCCCATGGATCAGTGGAAATGCACACCTCAGGCTATCGCTTCTTGCACTGAAGGGGGCGGTCAGGCACCCATGGGAGAACCTCCCTTCACGACTCTCTTTCAGGGCAGCCCTGAGTGGGGCCGTAATGTGCCTCCATCCGCTCCAGTGCACACTCATTTGTAAACCTGGGGCTTCTAGTGGTTTCTCTTCTGCTATCTGGTCACAGGGAATTCCCCCAAAGGGATGGCAGAATCCCAGCAGCAGGTCCCATGGCATCTATGCCATGTGTCCATTTGATTTGCTTGTGCCTTCTGGACCTGTTCCAGCCCAGTTTTGTGCATGCGTGTGTGCTGAACGGGGAAGTGCGGCTGCTCACACCCAGCTTTACGATTTGGGGCAGCGGATCCAATCCAGGGTATTCATTTCTTTTGCTGCGTGCGTGACAGATTACTATGGACTTAGTGGCTTCAAACAACACCCACTTCTCATCTCACAGTGTCTGTAGTTCAGAAACTGGGTAACTGCACACCTGGGTTCTCTGCTCGGTGTCTCACCAGGCAGAAATCAGCAGGACGGCCAGGACTGCAAGGTCATCAGAGGCGTAGGGTCCTCATCCAGACTCATTCGGCTTGTTGGCAGAATTTGGTTGCTGGCAGTTGCAGGACTGGGGTTCCCCTCTTCCTGCTGGCTGTTGATTGGGAATCACTCTCAGTCCCTACAGGCCATCCTCCGGTCCTAACCACATGGGTCTCTCTCAGCATGCTAGTTTCTTCTTCAAGGCCAGCAGGAGATTCTCTCTCCGGTCAGCTAGGATAGGGTCTTCCATAACATGATCACAGGAGTGACGCTTGAGAGACTGAAGCAGGGGGGATTATACAGCGCACATACACCGGGGGCAGGGCCCTTGCAGTCATTTTAGAATTCTGCCTGCATGGGGCGCCAGGGCGGCTCCGTCAGTTAAGTGTCTGACTCTTGATTCTGGCTCAGGTCATGATCTCAGGGTCTTGGGATCGAGCCCCACGTCGGGGTCCGGCTCCACACTCGGAGGGGAGTCTGCTTGAGATTCTCCCTCTCCCTCACTACAGCTCTCTCTCTCTCTAAAAAAAAAAAATTTTTTTTTAAATAGAATTCTGCCTGTACACCTATCATCTTATAGGGTCCCAGCAGGAAACAGCATGCTCAGATTGGGATAATTTAAGGAGGGGTGTCGATAAGGGAACTCATAAAAAGATTCGGTAGGCAGTAGGAAATTACAGTAGGTTAGTGCGGTAACTAGAGAGTTCCTTAGTGTCCCTAGGGCTGAAGAAGTGAGAGGACAGAGCAGCTAGTGGGACCTGAAAGGAGACAGTCACGTGGAGAATCTGCCATGACAGAGCAATGACCTCTCCCAAGGACACCTTGGAGGAAGGGAGCTGGGAGAACAACGGCTGTGACCTCCCCACCCCCACCCCTTCCAGTCTCCTGCCAGGGCTCCTGGACGCTGAGCTCAGCCAGAAGCCAGAGGGCAAAGGAGGCCCTTAATACAGTCCCCACAGGTCAGCCTCCTGGGGCCCAGAGCAGGGGGGAGGACAGGGGGCAGGGGAGTGGAGGCAGCCGGAGGACATCTGGCCGGCAGCTCAGGTCACACAGCCCTGGGGTGTCCCGTGGCTGTGGGGTCTGGCCTCTCCCAGAGCCCACGGCCTGGCCAGGCTTCTTTCCTACCACAGGAGAGCTGCCAGCCGAGGAGAGCCGGCTGGGCTCCAGAACCTCAGCGGCCTGCGCGGACTCTGTGCCGCATGCGGGCGATCGCACCCTGCCCCACCCCAGTCTGCCCCAGACACTCACACTCTGCTGGGTCTGCTGGGGCACCGGGCCTGCGTGGCAGGGCGGCAGGCAGAATGCAGAGCCCTCTCTTACTTCAGTCCCATCCCAGGCTGGCAGGCATGCCAGGCCCCCAGGAGAGGAATAAATGGCCCCCAGGTGTAGACAACTTCCCAAATCCAAAGAGACCCCTTCAGTACGAGCTTCTTATGCAGTAGTAGTTGGTACGAGGTGTAGCCATGCGTCTTTCATGGTAGCAGCGATATTCCAGATTCTAGCTCCTCCTGCCGTCTGGTCTCCCTCGGGAAGCCAGAGACAGGGAGCCCGGGGGATGCTGTCTGCAGGGGTCACAGCCCCTCTGGACACAAAGCGGTGTGGAGAAGAGAGGAGATCCATCTGTGAGACGCAAAGGGAGAGTAAGCAGCCCACATCTCCAGCCTGAGGGGCAAACCAGAGCCCTCACTTTAACAGCCCCTGCTGGCCCCCTGCACCCCCACATCGCCCCTTGCCTGGGCAATGGCAGGGGCCTCCTAACTGGTGGGTTTGCCTCCCTCTCCTCTCCACCCCTCACTCTGTTCTCCATAAACAGGGTGGTCCTTATAAAATAGGAATCAAATCAAGTCACTCTACTGCCCCAAAGCCTGCAGGGGCTCCCATTGTTCTTCAAGTAAAACCCCAAGCCCCGGGCCTGGTCTCTGAGGTTCTGGATCACATGGCTCCTCCCTAGGCTGGTCCATGAGACAAATTCACCATGGGTCCATGCATGAGCTGCTCTGGTTTGCTTGTTTGTTTGTTTTTAATAATGTGATAAGCACCCACGACAAAAGTCCTCCACCCAGCCATCTGGTCCCCAATCCTGCTCTCACCTCCCCCACCTGCGGTCACCAGCATCCCGAATCCCAGTGCCTCATTTGCTTGCTTTCCTTTTTTTTTTTTTTTTAATTTCATCACATCCATGTGTATTCCTAAATGGTTGGTTTTTTAAAGTTATTTTAGGCTATTGTCTTTGGAGCAAACTTTTTTCACTGAATATTATATTGCTCACACTCATCCATGTTGCTGTGAGCCTCTGTAGCCCATTTGTTTTACCCCCCACGTGATGCTCCTGCATGACGACCCAGGCTTCTCACACTCTCCCTCCTGCTAGCACTCGGGTGTGAGGGTTCCGCTGTGGGCCAGTGCTGCTGGGGACATCACTGCCCAGGCCCCTACTGGCCCACCTCTCTCTTCACCTTCTACCACTCTTCCCCTCACCCGCCACATGCCAGCAGTTTGGCCTCTTTGTAAACACTCCGAGCTCATCCCTGCCCCAGGGCCTTTGCACCTGCTGTTTCCTCTTCCTGGAATGTTTTTGCCGGTCTGGCTCTTGTTTGTCTTTCTGATTTCAGGGCAATGTTACCTTTCAGATGCCTGCCCTGGCCCACCTGGGTCTACAACCCTCCCCTCCCAGGAACTGTCCCCATGGGTCTGAAGTCTTGGGCAGCTCAGAGAAGGATGGCTGGAGCACAGGCACACAAGGTTGGGGTAAGAGGTGGGCCAGAGAAGCTGTTCGAGAGCAGATGCAGGAAGGCCTTGAATGCCGTGGCAACGAGGCTGTGCACATCTTTGTCCTCCACAGTGTGTTAGGATCAGTGCCCCCGAAAGAAGCCTAGTGCCGCCAGGGTCCTCCTCCAGGCCTCTGAGGACGGGCAGCTCCCACATATGCTTGAAAACAAGGCAAGTTTCCCCCCCAGTTTATCTCTCAGAAGAGAGGGTGTTGCCTCATAGTTGAATCTTTACATAGTTTCACACTTATGGGGCACTTGTTCAATTACTTTATTTTGAGAAAGTTTTAGTTGGGAAATGCATATTGGACTAAACAAGCTCCAGTGTTTTGGACAGTTCTGAGAGTTACCCGAAAATTGGTAGAAAAGAGAGATGGAGAACCTTATCACTGGCAGTCACCATTCAGAGGGGTGTGATCTGACGTTCTTCCGAAGGGGAAACTGAGGCCTGGGGAGGTGCGTGACTTCTCAGCGTGCAGACCCAGACCTAGAATACAATGTCCCTGCTTGCTAGGCCTTCAGGCTTTTGCAGGACAGTATGAATGGAGGACAGCAGGCCAGTCACAAGGCACACAAAACCTCTCTGCTTTCTTGGCCTTGTAGGCAGGAATGAAGCCAGGAGACCTGAGTTCGAATTCCCAGCTTCCTCCCCTAACCAGCCGCGTGACTGTGGGCACCTTGCCTCTCCTCTTGGGGCCTCGGCTTCCTCCCTTGCTGAGCGGACATCATGGCAATGCCCTGTCCTAGGATGTCGTGAGGGTCCAGCTGCTGCAGAATGGGGAGGCCCTCATTCCTTGGAGGCCAAAAAGCAGGGTGGGAGCCTGCTGGAGGGTGCCTGCAGCGCATGGCAAAGCACGGGCAGGAGCGGGGCTGGGGGCCCAGCCGGTCCGAGAGCTATTGCCGTGGGAGCATGTGTTTGCCTCCACAGACCCTGACTGTCTTGTAAAACTCACAATTTGTTCAAAAGAATAAACAGCATGAAAGGGGGTGCAGAGCCTTCATCCAGGGCTGGTGGTGGGGAGGGGAGCGGTTCAGAGGCTGGTTTCCATTTAAACCAGATTTGGAGGCATCTGTTCTTGCAGAGCTCTGGGTCTGGGAAGCCCTGCCCGGTACAGACTGCGTGCTTGGCTCTGGCCCTGGATGAAGGACACAGGCCTCACTTTCTCCATCTGCGCAGCAGGGATAACCGGAGGATTACTCTATACACTATAGGATTAATACATGCAGAGTGCTTAGAAAGTACCCAGGAAGGATGAGCGCTTACTCTTACAGGAGACGCACGTGTACGTGTTCTGTAATGCCCAGAGGGATCAGCGCTGGGTGGAGGAAGCCTGGGACCGCTGGGACCTGGGGAGGCCCCTGGCCAGCTTGAAGAGACAGAGGTTTCCTGCAGGAGGGGACACTGGTTTTCCCAACATAAATTGGGGACAGGGTGGACACAGATGGGTCCTGGCAGATATGCAGCACGTGCAAAGGCTCTGAGGCTGGAAAGAAGTTTTCATATTTGAGGGGCGCCTGGGTGGCTCGGTTGTTAAGCGTCTGCCTTAGGCTCAGGTCATGGTCCCGGGGTCCTGGGATCGGGCCCTGTGTCGGGCTCCCAGCTCAGCGGGAAGCCTGCTTCTCCCTCTCCCACTCCCCCTGCTTGTGTTCCCTCTCTGTCAAATAAATAAATAAATTTTTTTTTTTAAAGAAATTTTCATATTTGAGAAACTAAAAGAAATTCTCCGGGGCTGAGAGATCCAGGGGCCGGGTCACATGGATCATGGGCTGTGCTTAGAGGATGCCCAAACCAGCCTGGGGCATCCCAGAAGTGATCCTAAAGGAAGTGACACTCAGGCTTGGTGTTGAAGAACGAGAAGGCATTAGTTTGTGAGGAAGGGAGGTGTTATAGGCAGAGGGAACAGCAGGTGCAAAGGCCCAGAGACCCAAGGGCACAGGGCATGGTGTGGGGTGAACCTGGCCAGCTCGTTGGGTGAATGGGCTGAGAGTGGGATGAAAAAATGTCTGTTGGGCTCGGGAACAAGGGGTGATGGAGTGAATGTGAGGCAGGAAGGGCTAGTGAGAGAACACTCGGGCTCTGAAGGCAGGACAGAAATGGGAAGTGGCTGGTGAGGGCGGGGGGGCCGTGCGTGTGTGAAGCTGAGCTGAGAGCATCTCTTAGTGCCGCTGAGAAAACAGCAGAAGAAAGGCTGCAGATGGAGGGGGCAGGGGATGGGGCGTGGAGGATGGGGAGGGCTGTGGGTCTGTGGCCAGTGGTCACAAGAGGGCCATCAGATGTGGGTCTGGGGGGAGCAGGAGGGAAGGCCTGCGGTGGGGCTCCAGGAGGTAGGAGAGAAGGGAGATGGGAGAAGGCTTGCTGTGAGCTCCAGGAGAGTCTGTCGCCAGCACCTGGACAGGGCCGGCCCCTGGGGGGTCTCCGGTGTGTGAGCATTGAATGAGTGGAGGGGTGCGGAGCTGGGAGAGGGGCCCCAGGCCCCAAGGCTGGGGTAGCCCAGAAGCTGGGATGAGAACTCCAACTCGCCCTCAGCCTCAGTGAGCGTCCCGGTGGTGCTGGGGGTCTGGGGCAAGAGGAGCAGCTGAGAGTCAGGCTGTGGGGAGGGAGGACAGTGGCAGCGGTGGGGGGAGAGGGGGGTGGCTGACCAGAGGACTCTGGGGCCTGGGCAGGGGTAGGGGGGGCTCTGGCTTCTCATCTGGTCTCCCCGGCTCTGGAAACCCTCTCTCCAGGACCAGCCCATGCAGGATGGTGCACCTTCCCCAGCACCCCTGCGCCTGCTCCCTGGGCACATGTCACACCTGCCTGGCATCCCTAAGCTGTTCTCTGAGTCTTGAGTTACTAATCTCCAAAGTCCCTTCTGATGAATTGGTGTTCAAGAGCTTGTCCAAGGTTTTACAGTGAGTGCAAGGGGGATCCAGGTCTTTGGCCCCTTCCTCCACTGGGGACAGCCCCCTGCAGTCTCTGGGCCCCCCAGTCTACTGCCCCCAGCACTTCAAGTAGGAAAAGCGCCTGTGGGGAAAAGCTGAAGAAACAGCCACTAGGGGGCGCCATGACCCAAGCCAACCAGCTACTCCTAGCCAGAGTGCTCAGCGGTCTTTATTTGTTATGTATTTCTAAGGGGCTGTTAGCTGCAATGAGAATTCTTAAGTTTATCATGGTGTAGGGTTTCTCCTGTCCTTGCGAGGAGGCAGGAGGTCCAGCTCGGTTCCCGGATCTGCCAGAGGCTTCGTGCCAGTCCTGCCAGTGTTCTCTGGGCCTGTTTCCCCTTGGTCTGTGATGGTGTCTTACTCCCTTGGGTGGCTGAGGGCCCAGAACAGCCTGTGCCCCCGACCCCACACTGCAGTGATCTTGTGCCTGCCCCTACCCACCCACTGCCTGTGGGGACCTCCGGCAGTCCTCCTCGTCCTCAGGCTGCCCCCAGGCTCTAGAGGGCTCTGGGGTTTGTCAAGATGTTTCCACACTGGCCCAACTCTCACGTTCTCTGGGAAATCAGGGCAGGAGCCCTGACTCCGCTGGTGTGGAAACTGAGGCCCAGGGAAGCGAATGCCTGAAAATGCCCACAGCTCTGCACTCTGGGCCTGGGGGCCAGGGTGGGCTCTGTTTCTTCCCTACTTGCATGGAGCACCCAGGAGGCAGAAATCCCTAGGGACCAGGGTTAGGGGCCACAGAGATCCTCATGAGCCCAGTAGAAGTCTGCCTGGAGGAAGGGCACTGAGCCTAGACACAGCCCTGGAGCGTGGCCGCCAACCTTAGAGGGCCTCAGAAGGGCTGGGGATCTGCCGCTGTAGCACTTGCCCTAAGTGGCTCTGAACCAGGGGACCAAAGACCGCTGTATGAGAAGGCGCTCGTACCTCTGTGGAGGCCGCCCCAGGCTGGACGCGCCTCCAAGCTCAGCAGTCACACTTCGGCTCCTTTCTTCTTTCATTCCAGGAGCAGTAATTGACTCCCCCCTCCTTCTGAGACCCCCCTGTGCCAGCTCACTCCGGCAGCAGCCACTGCCCGTCCAGCCTAGGGGGGAGCCGCCCGCCTACTGCAGACCATGCAGTGTGACCTGGGAAGTTCAGGGAAGTGTTCCAGACAGAGGGAACAGCATGAACAAATGTCTGGAAGCAAGAGGCAGAACTGAAAGAATGGGAGGGGAGCGTATGATGGGAAGAAGGCCAAGGCTCTGATCTGGGGGACCTGCAGCCTCACTAAGACCTTTGAACTTTCAACCGGGGCTAGGGGAGCTTGGATGTCTCTCACACTGGTCTGCAAGTGTCCTTTCACCTGAAAGTCTCCCACCAGCCCGGGGCCTCCCATTGCTAACTGTGTGAGCCCACCCCTGGTGTCCCCCAAAACACCGCCCCCTAGTGTTGAGCTGCCCCCACTGGATTGCAGGCTGGGAGGGGGCGGTGGAACTGGGTGGGTGGGAGCTGAGGCTGCAAAAATAGGCAGCGAGGTGGGGGTGGAGGGGGCAGTGAGGAAGGCGGGTGGGGAGCAGCTGATTTGTTTTAGAGCAAGAGGCTCTGGGCTGCTTTTCTAAACTGCAGCATCAAAGGCTGCTTGGAAACGTGTACAGAATAAGGTGGAATATTATGGAAATTGTCTCCTCTGCTTTGTGGCCTGGGAATTCACGGTCATTGAGAAGAATTTCCCCTGGTCCCATATTTCCCCCTCTTTGAAAGTAAAGCTTTTGGATCAAATAAATGCAAATACATTTCTTCTGAACTCAACTGGCTTCACCAGCCATAACATTAATGGATTGAACTTTGTTCCAACCATCCTTCCGGCATTGGAGGGTCAAGCAGACTCTCCTCCCCAGATTCAATGTGGTAATGTTCCCGTTCTCATCTTTCCCGTGACCATCACTTGCAGTCATGGGCCCCCGAGAGCTGCCCGGCAGTAGGGGACCCAGCTCCTGTCCTCACTTAGCCACGCAAATATTTAGCCAAGCATCAGTGTCTTCTGAGCTTCATTGTCTTCTACCCCAAGAGGGATTAATTATACCTACTGCTCGTTCGTTTTAATTTTTCTCAAAGTAATGCAAACACATTGTTTCAAAGAACCAAATAGTATACTATGGACTTCGAACAAAAATCGCCAGTCCCACATTTTCCCTCTCACCCAGCCCCACTCCCAGCACCACTTTCCAGAGGCAGCTCCATTCGAATCCTGAAGCCGTTTCTTCTTGGTCACTTTCCTAACTTCAGTGCAATATGTTAACTGCTCGTTCCTGACTCCTCACTTGGAGACACTGCTGTTGGCTTCCTGGGGAGGGCAGTGAGGATCTTTGCTCTTCCCTCTTCCCCAGGCTCCCAGGAGTTGTGGCACACACAGTGGCATTAAGCAGATATCCTGGATTTCTGTTATCATGGCTGCATAACTGTTCTCAGTTCCTCTGAGCACTGGACTCTGATTACTTTCTTTTTCTCGTACTTTTATGATTTTCCAGAATTAAGAACTGCCTTGTTTTCTTGTGTGTCTGGTTTTCTGTGTTCCTCGTGTTAATTCTTTTCTGTCTCTGAGCTGACCAAGCAAGGGACAGGGTTTCATACTGGTGAGAAACACAGTGCCAGTGGGAAAAATAATAATTAGTCATTTGGTGCTGCTACCCAGACAGTCACTTATTAAAATGCATGGATTTTGTCATCATTAAGAGGTTTATAAGAAATTTAGCACACAGACTCTCTTTTTAAAAAAATAATGGCTTTATTGAGATATAATTTACATACCATACAATTCACGCATTTAAAGTGTACAATTCAACGATTTTTAGCATACTCACAGTTGGGCAACCATCATTACAATCAATTTTGCATTTTCAACGCCCCCAAAAGAAACCCCACACTCATTCGCGGTTACTCCCCATTCCCTCTCAAGCTCCCATCCTGGACAAACATGAATCTATTTTCTATCACTCTACATTTGCCTACTTGGGACATTGCATATAAATGGGATCATACAATATGTGATCTTTTGTTACCAGCTCCATTTCATTTAGCATAATGTTCTCAAGGTTTGCCCATCTCACGGCAATATTAATACCTCATTTTTTCACTGCTCAATAATATTCCATTGTATGGACACACCACATTTTGTTTATGATGAGCATTTGAGTTGTTTCCACTCTTTGGCTATCATGCATCATGCTGCTATGAACATTCATGTACAAGATTTTGTGTGGACATGTGTTTTCATTTCTCTTGGGTTTTTATTCCACCTGAGAGTGGAATGACTAGGTCATATGTGAAGTCTATGTTTCACTTTTGAAGGAGCTGCCAAACTGTTTTCCACGGCAGCCGCGCTCTTGCATTCCCACGTGCAATGTCTGAGGGTTCCGAGTTCTCCACAACCTCGCCGACCCTTGTTATTGTCCGACTTTTTGACGATAGCCATCCTAGTGGGTGGGCAGTGGTATCCCGGTGTGGTTTGGATTTGCATTTCCCTGGCAGCTAATGATGTTGAGCATCTTTTCATGTGCTTGTTGGCCATTTGTAGATCTTCTTTGGAGCAATGTTGTTTCAGATCTTTTGCCCATTTTTTTAATCGGCTTGTCTTTTTATTATTGACTTGTAAAAGTTCTCTCTATATTCTAGATACAAGTCCCTTACCAGATATACGACTTGCAAGTACTTTCTCCCGATCTATAGATTGTCTTTTCACTTTCTTGTGTCCTCTGAAGCACACATTTTTTAACTTTAGGGTTCAATTTGTTGTGTTAGTGCTGTTGTGCTTTTACTGTTGTATTTAAGAAAATATTGTCTAATCCAAGGTCATGAAAATCCAAGGTCTATATTTTATATATATATCCAGTTGTCCCAGCACCATTTGTTGAGAAGACTGTTCTTTCCCCATTTAATTGTCTTGGCATCCTTGCCAAAAATCAATTAACCATAAATGTGAAGCTCTATCTCTGAAACCTCGGTTTCTTCTATTGATCTATACATCTGTCATTATGCCCGTACCATACTGCTTCAATTACTATATAGCTTTGTCATGAATTGTGAAATTGGGAAGTGTGAGTCCTCTAAATTTGTTCTTATTTTTCAAGAGTATTTTGACTGTTCTGGGTTCCTTGAATATAATACGAGTGTTATAAACAGATTATCAATTTCTACAAAGAATCCAGGTGGGATTTTGATAGGGACTATGTTGAATCTGTAGATCAGCTTGCAGAGTATTGCTATCTAAACAATATTAAGTCTTCTGATCCATGAACATAGGATGTCTTTCCATTTATTTAGGTCTTCTTTCATTTCTTTCTATAGTGGTTTGTAGTTTTCAGAATACATGTTTTGTACTTATGTTAAATTTGTTACTAAGTAGTTTACTCTTTTTGATGTTATTGTAAATGGACTTTTTTCTTAATTTCATTTTTGGATTATTTATTGCAAATGCATAGAAATTCAATTAACTTCTGTGTATCGATCTCATATCCTGCAACCTTGCTGTACTTATTTATTAGCTCTAATAGTATTATTGTGGATTCCTTAGGATTTTCTATGTACAAAATCATGTCATTTACAAATAAAGATGGTTTTACTTCTTTTCTAAACTGGATGCTTTTTATTTCTTCACCTAATAACCCTGACTAGAACCTCTAGTATCCTATAGATGTCAGTTAGGTCTACTGGTTTATAGTATTGCTCAGCTCTTCTCTTTCCTTGCTGATCTTCTGCCTAGTTCTATCCATTATTGAAAGTGAGGTATTAAAGCCTCCAGCTATTACTGAATTGTCTATATTTCTTTTCAATTCTGTCAGTTTTTGCTTCATGTATTTTGGGCTCTGCTCTTCAGCACATTTATGTTTATAATTGTTATATCTTCTTGATGGATTGACTCTTTTATCACATATACCCCTTTATCTCTAGTAACATTTATTTTAAAAAATAGGTTTGTTTTAAAATCGGTTTTGGATAGACTTTTTAAAAAAATATTAGAACAGCAACTTCTCCCACAGGCTCCTACTGGGTTCCAGGCAAGGAAAACGAGAGGCATGTCTCAGCCTCTGTCAAATGGTCACTCTCCCCTTTTCCTTCTCCCCTAGGCAACAGTTCCAAGCCTCAGTGTCCCTACCTTTAAAATGAGAGGATTGGGACTTAGAGCTACTAGGATTTTCTTTAGCCCTTTTTGGGTTCAGGCATTCTGCAACTAATACTAATACCGTGTTATTTATTAAATGCTTACTGTATATCTAGCACTTTCAGATGGCTCGTCCCATTTACATAACTTCCAGTAAGGTGGAAATTTTTGTCCTTATTTTATAGCTTAGGAAACTAAGGCTGAAGAAAGCTGGAGTGTGGGCGCCTGGGTGGCTCAGTTGGTTAGGCGACTGCCTTCGGCTCAGGTCATGATCCTGGAGTCCCGGGATCGAGTCCCGCATCAGGCTCCCTGCTCAGCAGGGAGTCTGCTTCTCCCTCTGACCCTCCCCCCTCTCATGTGCTCTCTCTCATTCTTTCTCTCTCAAATAAATAAATAAAATCTTTAAAAAAAAAAAAAAAAGAAAGCTGGAGTGTATCTGGAAAGTAGGAATAGGCATGAAGAAGCAATAAATGTCACCATCAACCCCATCTTCCAAAGACAAACCGCTCTTAACCTTTGGAAGCACATTCGTCTAATCTTTCTTCTAGACGTATATATATTTTTAGAAAATTGTTTTCACACCACATATACTGCCTTATTTCACTATATAACGTACCCAAAATATTGAGGGAAGGAGTTCCTCACGGTCAGAGCTGAACAAAGATAAAAGAGGCCGCTGTGTTCTTAGTAAGCACCTCATTAGGGGGAGTGTGTGAACACAGCTCTTGGTTTGCACAATGTGACAAGGGCTCTGATAGGGGCTGTTTATGAGCCTGTCTTCTCCCCTGGACTGTGAGGCTGCCCAGGGCTCGGATGAGACTGAGGAATCTCACTTTCCTGTGCCCAGCTCAGAGAAGACGTGGAGACAGTTTGATGAATTGATCGGCATGAGCCAAGGGACTCAAGAGGAAAATGAGAAACAGCTGAGTCTAAAGTCTCTCTGGGCTGGATCTCTTCAGGAAAAGGACTTGTGACAGAAGTGTCCTGGCCTGGGTTCTACACTTGGGGGCAACTTCCTATCCTTTCCTATCTGTAAAACAGGGATTGTCCTTTCTGAGATGGCCTGAGTGAAACTCTAGGTCTTGTTGACAAATGGACCTTGAAGCCATGAGACTCGGGAGTTGGGGCCATCTCCTGGGGTGGGGGTCCGGGGGCAACAGCTGTGTGGGAGTCCCCAGCCAGCCTGTTGGCATCCCTGCTGTGTGACATACTGAGTGCTTTGTTGTGTGGAAGGAAGACTTGGGTGACCTGACCTGGAGCAACTCCTCAGGACACCTTATGTGGGACCGTGGTTTTCCTTTTCTTCGTTGTTGTTTTTTTTTAAAGATTTTATTTATTTGACAGAGAGAGAGAGAGAGAGAAGAGCAGGGGGAGTGGGAGAGGGAGAAACAGGCTCCCCGCAGAGCAGAGAGCCCGACACGGGACTCGATCCCAGGACCCTGAGATCACGACCTGAGCCGAAGGCAGACGCCCAACCGACTGAGCCACCCAGGCGCCCCTTCCTTTTCTTAGTTGAGGCATGGAGGCCCAGAGAGAGCTTGTCTAAGGATGCATAGCCAGGATTTGAATCAAGGTCACAGGCCCTGCGTAGATAGGCTGGCGTGTTCTGACCAGTGAGGCCTCTGCCCAAGACAGCCTGGGGTGATGTGAGCACTGCCCTGGGAATCCTGAGATCAGATCCACTGCCAAATTGCCACATGTCCCCAGTCATTCAGACCATCTTCCTGGGCCTCAGTTTCCCTACTTGCAACGTGAAATTTGGTTTAGACTTATGGGGAGACTACTTGGGGCATTTGTCTAACGGGCAGTCCTCAAATGGAAGCAATATGGTTCTAGTTCTTGAGCACCTACTATGTGACAGTTTTGCCCCATTTAATTGCGGGCTGAGGGAGGGCCACCGTCGCATCTGACAGAGTAGAACCCAGACTCAGTGAGGTGACCTACCTACAGCCCCCTAGTTGGAGCAATTCTGGAGACACCGGAACCCCTGCTGTCAACACCGGGCCTCCCCATCTTTCAAAAGCGCCAAGCTCCCTGAGCCTCAGTTTCTCCATCAATAAAAAGAGAGTGGCGTGTGCCCGTTACATTCCAGGCCTCCCTGGGGCATGGAGCCATCTAGTAAAACCAGTCTCTGTGGAGACGGCGGCCCAACATGCAGCGCCTTGCTTGGCCTGGCAGACAGCCTCGCGCAGGATTCAGTGACTTCACCCTGGGGCCGTCCTCCCGCTCCCCCTTTGCTTCCTAGCAGGAGAAGCCCCTGAACTTCCTTTCTCGGGATCGGGCTCCAGTCCCCTGCCAGCTGCCACCTCAGGTTGCTCACTGTCTGGCGGTGGAGGCGAGACTGACGTGGAGGAAATCTTAGGTGAGGGCGAAGTGCCAAACGTGGGTGAAAATACCAGCTCGCCCAGCCACAGCCCACAAGGCAGACGTCCTGTTCTACTAGAGCTCTCGATTCCCCCAGGTGGTAAATGGGATTGACCCCCCATCCCAGGAACGCATCGCAACCTGGCATCACAACACACTGTAGGGATTGGGGGACAGCAAAGTGCTGGGGCACAGAGGCTGGCCCGGGGCAAGGGCTTTGCAGTCAGGAGGACAGGAGTCCGAAGCCTGGCTTGCCCGTGTGTGAGGCTGGGCAATTTATATCACCTCTCGGGCCGTCGGTCGTCTCATCTGTGAAATGGGGATGATAACCGGCCCTGCCCTGCAGGGCTGTGTGGAGGTTAAATGACTACATGTAGAGCGCCCACGGTGCCCGGCCCAGGGTAAGTGGGAGCCATTGGTGGAACCCCTGGACCAGTGTTCCCAGCCCTCCCTGTGCACACTGGAGCCTCTGGGGGAGCCTTCCACACACAGAACCCTGCCCTCCCTCAGAGGGCTGATCCCCCTGCTCACAGGTGGGGTCTGTGTGTGGAGGTGTGGAAACTCCCAGATGATTCCAACATGTCGTCACTGGGGGAAAAGATGATTCTGCTTTAAGCTACGCAAATGGGTAAACTGAGCTGTCTTGGGCGGGGCCTTTCCTTCTCTGAGACTTAATCTCTTTGTACATCACAACCAATCCCTCACTGCCCCCACCCTTGGGGCCAGTCTGAACTCTTGAGCCTCGGTTTCCCCATCTGTGAGGGGAAATGCTGGTGAGATGCTGTCCCACCTGTGGCCTGGCCGCCTTCCAGATTCCAAAGGCCGACAGAAGCGCGTGTGCTCCAGCCTGCGGCCCTGGGTCAACATTGCTCTTTCCCTGCAGCCTCCAGACAAGGTTTGGTTTCTCAACACACGAGCTCCTAGTCGGGGAAACACGAGAACAGAGGCCCCCATCATGGCTGCCCCTTCCCGCTGTCCTGGGCTGCCTGGGTGTGAGGTCTGCCAGCCCCGAACCTCTGAGAAAATATTTAGGCAGTAACCCAAGGCTTGGCCACCTGCTTTCCCTGCGAACGCGCAATTAATCACCTGGACACACACTGCCCTCAGTCCGGGCTCAGGAACGATGCTGGGTGGCAGGCCCCACTGCTGCCTGGGTAGGCAGGAGACGGCTGCTGTCTCAGGTTGGGCCTGAGAAGCGTCTGGAGGTTGTGCGGTCTAGCCCTTGAAACCCTTGACCCAGGGACAGGACTGCTTCATAGCTTCCTGTCCACTCTTGCTTGCATACCCCCAGGGATGGGGAGCTCACTTCATCCTAAAGTAGTCCATTCTGCTTTAGAGGGCTTTGCCTTTTAGAAATCTGAGATTTGTCCCCAGCCCCACCTCCGGGGTCCCAGCCTGCTCGGGGGTCTCCCAGTGTAGTCAGCACCCTCTGTCCAGGGCACTCTGCAGAGCTTTCGGGTTGTCTTCCAAGTCCCCCGAGTCTCTTGTACTCTGAGGCACACCTCCAGCAGCGGCAACCAGCTTCAGGTGTGAGGTGAGCGGACTTCTCCCCGTTCTGGCCCGTGTTCTGCACAGACTTTTATTTGTCACTGGCAAATTAATCCAGAAAACCAACTGTGTGTCAGGCCCTGTGTGAGGCCCTGGGGACACAAGACCTCCAACATGGCCCCTGCTATGACAAGACAGGCCTACAGTAAGGACGAATTTGGGCCCTAGACCCCCCTCCAGGGCCCTAGTCTGAATTTGCCTCTCGTACCCATCTAGGCTGCCTGGGAAGCAAGGAAATCCCGCCCTGGCCACGCTGGGACTGGGTCAGTTTTTTTTCTGGAAAATGTCACATACACATGAAAGTATAGAGGATGTTATAACCAGCCCCAGAGAATAGGATAATGGGCCCATGCTCCAGCTTCAACATTTTCAACTTGAGGCAAAACCTGTTTCCATCCCCTCCACACTCCCACCTCCTCCAAGTGATCCTGAAACCCGGCGGCCCCCGTTCTTTGACCAAACCCAGCACCGCGCCCCCTGCTCCCCGGCCCCGCGGGAGCTCAGGCAGCAGCCCCACCCTCCTGCAGACACAGGGCACATCTCCTTGGTGGAAAGGCCTGGCACGCGGCTTCCTGGAGGCCCGATGCCTCACTGGCCCCTGGCAGGCCTTCTGCAGGGCCCATTACACCACGGGCCCTGGGGCCCCTGGGAATAAACTGAAGAGCTTTGGCTCTGTCAGTTTTGGCTGCAGCCTTTCCTCCCTGGTTCACGCCCCGTTTGCATTTCCCTCCAAAGACACGATTACTTAGAAACCTATAAATCCCTGGCAGGGCTGCCGGCCCAGGCGAGTATATAAATCAGGACTTGTAAGAGCCTAAGGGTTCCCTCCGGCTGGCGGAGAAGGGAGGGCACCGAATCTCCTCGGGCGGCTCCCCGGGACCCAAGTCGGCAGGGGCGGGCGGCCCAGCGCTGGTGCCACAGACCGGCTCTGGACTTCCAGCTCTGCCCTCACTCTCTTGGGCTCAGTTCTTCACTCTGCAAAATGGGCTAATGACACTTAACCTCGCAGAGTGCCCTAACAACGTCGGTCCCGGCAGAGCCGGAAGGCATGGGATGCCATTGGTGTTCAGGTGGGCAGACAGGATGGGCTGGGCAGGGGGCAGGCTGGGGACCGGAGGCCTGGGTTCTCCACTGCTGGCCACTGACCTGCTCCGTAAACTTTGGACGCGTCACACTCTTGGGACCGGTCTTCTCATTTGGAAAACGAGGGGTTGGACGGGGCAGTGAGCTCACAAATGCGTGTTGCAGCCCCCATCTGCATGAGGTTCTGTGCAGACGGGGCCGGGGTCCTTCGCTTCTGGCTCTCATGCCCCTCGGATGTATTCAGCAAACAAGTACTGAGCGCCTGCTGTGTGCTCCAGGGGCCGGGCAGTCAGCTGTGCGGAGGGCAGAGCAGGACCTGCCTCCCGAGCTTCCAGGGGGAGCCTCGCCCGCTCCCTTCACAGCAGTGGGCAGAGGGGCGTCCCGAGGGATAAAGCGGGCATGGCACCCCCGGCTCCCCCCTTGCTTGGTGCCCCGTTCTCCATGTGCCCTGGGATCCTCCATCCATGGAGAGGGGGCGGAACCAGTGGCCTCAGTGGGCCTCTTAGTTCTGGTGGCCTGAGTCATTGGGGACCCAAGGGCCAGCGGCAACAGAGACTCTGGAGTCCGAGGGAGTCCAGGCAGATCCAGGGATGGGGAATCCCTGTGCCCAGCATCAAGGGACCCTGGGCCTGGCCATGAAGGGCAGAAGGGGAGGTCCTGATACCCACTCTCCCCAGAGACCCCTTGTAGGTGGCCGAGGAGGGGAGTGAGTGACCAGAGGCCCCTGCCCCAAGGGCCTGTCCCACCAGCACTCTTCTGGGACGCCCTTTTTGGGTCCTCTCCCCCTAGCCACTAGAGCCCTATGTTGCCTTAGGCCACAGACAGTGAAGCGAGAGTCACTGAGGAGGGGGCAAGGCAGGGAGAATTGGGCACAGAAGAAAGACTTGCAGTTTAAAGAGGGCAGGGGAAAGACACAGAAAAAAAAGAGACACGGAGTGAACTGAGAGGGGCAGAAGAAGGGGGGAAGGAGAGAAATGGGGGGACAAAGGGCTCAGCAGAGATGGGGAGACAGAGGATGGAGGGGCAGAGAGCTGCTGGGGGACCAGGGGGAGCAGTGAGGGACAGCAGAGAGGGTCAGGGAACAATGGGATACAGAGGGACAGGGGGATGGATGGAAGACGGGGGACAGGGAGAGACAGAAGACAGGGACAGGGGACAGAAGACAGAGGCCCAGGAAGAGACAGAAGACACAGGGGCCCTGATGGAGATAGGGATAAGGCAGGGTGGGGGACAGGTCAGTCTCAGCCTGGACTGGACAAAGGGCAGGGCAGCAGGGGCCCCCCAGCATGGCTGGGCTGGAAGGGCAGTGCAGTCACCTGGCAGGCCTGGGCACCATGCCTGTACCCTGGGTCCCCCTCTGGGGGCTCCTGGGCAGACTCAGCTGCACTGCCCTATACACCCTGCGGGGCCCCAAGCGGCGGTCCATCCCCCAGGGCCTCTCCAGGTACGAGATCCTAACCATTTCCACCTGACCCGAAGCCCCTTTGTGAGGGGGGCAGTGAGCACCCCGCCCTGTGATGGCAGCACAGTCCTGGCTGCAGCCCGGGCACTCGGTCGGAGCCCAGGAGGGGCCGCGGTTCTGTGTTTGCTAGAAAGCATGGCCGGGAAGGGAGCTTGGGTCCAGTCTCTTGGCGGGTCCTGCTGCAGAGGCCCACCCGCTGCTGTGTTCGCTAGACTAGGATGGAGACCTGCGGGCGTCTGGGCGGGAGGCCTCCTGGTGCCAAGAGGAGGAGCGGAGGCTCAGAGGAGACCCCAGCAAGGGAAGGGGGCAGTCACATTTACAGCTCAGGGTCAGGATGAAAGCTGCTATGACTGAGTCCCTACTGTGTGCCGGGTCTTTGTCTCCAGCTCACTCGCCTGTCTTTTCTCTTTCTCTTTTGTTTCTCTTTGCCTTTGTCCCCCTTTCTCCCTCTCTCTGTCTCTCAGAAACTAAATGGGATCCAACTGCCAGCTCCCTGTGTGTTCTCCTGCTCACGGCTCAGCCCTTTCATTATTAATAGAAATATGTCCTCATTGTACGGCTTAATTCTGCTTATCTGGAGCGGATTAAGTGCTTACAATGACATGCAGTATTGATTCCTGAGCATCTCTTTTAAAGGAATTTTGCCACGACCTAATTAGTTCCATAAAACCAGTGGAGGATGGGACTACGGGATCGGGGCGCCTGGGAGTCAGGAGCCCTGGGTCCTCATCCCAGCTGCCCACGTGCTGTGTGGCATTCGGTTGGAATCTCCCTGCTGGGGGCCTGGACGGGGCCTGCTCTGAGAGCAGGAGGTGGGAGCCAGGTTGCCCCGAGTCCTTAAGGGCTGGAAGTGCAGTGGGTGAGAGCGTGTGCTCTGGAGCCCCATCCCCAGGTTTGAATCCCTGCTCTACCACCCGCTGGCTGTGCTTTCCCGGTCCCTCAGTCTCTGCATCTGTAAAATGGGGTCACTGTCAGGCTCCGGCAGGAAGCAGATGGGCGTCTGACCGGGCAGGTGAGGAGGGTTGAAGGAAAGAGTTAGTTAGTTATGTACAACAGAGTGGACGGGTGGCAGGCAAACGAGGGACAGACTTTCCTGAGTGGGGGCAGCTCCAGCCCCCAGCCCATGCCTGAAGAGGGAGGACAGGGGGCCCTGCCGTGACCACCACAGTGTGGGGGGGCCCACGTGGCTGGAGCTGGGCTCTTGAGTGAGGACAGAGCCCGCCCAGGGACCCTTGCTCTCCTCCTCCCTTCCCATGCGGGGCTCCTCACTGGCTGGAGCCAGCTGGGAGCCAGAGGGAAGGGAACCCAGGCACAGTCCCGACAGGTCGGCCCTGGACACAGAGCAGCATGCATGGCCTCCCTAGGTTGCAGGGAGAGACCGGGCACGTACACGGGTGGCAGCCTTAGTTCTGTTACCCCTTGGCTGGGTGGCTTCTCTGAACCCCGAACCTCTCTATAAAGAAGGGATTGGGGGGTGCCTGGGTGGTGTAGTTGGTTAAGCGTCGACTCTTGGTTTTGGCTCAGGTCGTGATCTTGGGGTTGTGGGATCAAGTCCTGAGTCAGGCTCCACGCACGGTGCGGAGTCTAAGACTCTCTCTGCCCCTCCCCAACCCTGCGCTCTCTAAAATAAATAAACCATTAAAAAAAAAGAAGAAGTGATTGACTAGATCTTTCCATCTTGCTTTGCCTCCCTGCCCCAGCCATGTGGGACAAAGAGGCGTTCCTTTGAGCTGGGTTTGAATCGTGACTGCTCTGCCTCACCTAAAGGGGGACCAGAGGCTCGACACAGAGCCGCCCGAGGAGAGCCCGGCACACAGTAGGTCTGCAGTACACGTGACTTCCCTTATTGCATTTCACTTCGGCAATGCTGAAGTAGGAATCTTCCTGGAGGACGTTTTTTTTTTTTTAACCAAGTGACCTTCAGGGTGACGTGGTGAGATGCAGGACACTGTCCAGGCCATCTGCCCAGGCCTGGATGATGGGGAAGGAGCCAGGCAGGGGAGGACAGCAACCCTGACGGAGCCTTGGTGCCCTTAGAACTGGTTTCCTTCTCCCCTCCCAGACGGCTTGGGGTGGGGTGGGGATCTGTGGCCCAGGGACGCTGTCCGTAGCCTGACCCCCGCCTTCAGGAGGCTGCTTGGGCTCTGTCTCCAAAAGGCCTGCCCTGCCGCCCCACGGCCTTCCCTGTTGACCCGAAGCCAGCGCCAGCCTGGAAGCCTGTTCTTCTACCAGCTGAGAAGTCGGTGCAGAGAGCAACGGTCTAGGCCAGGCGATCTGGCTTCCAGTGTGAGCCCTAGCCTTGGTCAGCTCACCTGCCTTGCGCCGCGGTCTGGGACCAGCAGGCGGTGCGGGCCGTGTGCGGCGGGCCCCCCTCCCCGCGCCTCCCAGCCGCCCGCCCCGGCTCCCTTACACACCCCTCCACCGTGCCGCTGGTCTCGACACCGGCTCGCGGGCAGAACCAGGCCCCCACGTCTTGTTTCCAGTTTTTAATGTTTTTCTTGTAAAAACCCACAATATAAAACTGGAAGGGGAATGGAAAACAAGTTCTGTACATTTTATATACACGAGGTCTGTGATTTCAAAACCATTGGGGAGAGAAAAGGAAAACACAGTCAGGGGAACGTCGCAGGTCACGGATCCTGACGGGCATGTCCGAGCAGCCAGCTCGGGCTCAGGGGATTGTCCCTGGCCAGCGCAGGCCACCCCGAGTCTGTGGGGAGCTGCGGCCTGGTGGCTCAGGCTGGGTGCACGGAGGGCGGGGACGGACGGCTAGCGGGCAAGGTAGTGTCTGCGGTGGGGGGGGGGCAGGTGCGGCCGGGGCCTTCCTTCAGGTGTCCGTGTAGATGGACGGGATGTGACTCAGGCAGTGGTCAAAGGGCCCGTTGGGGAAGAAGCTGCAGTCCTCGGGGCCACTGGACACCATGTCTTCGGGTGGTTGTGGTGGCAGCGCCGTGGGGCAGGGGGCTTCGGCCAGGGCCTCGTAGCCTGTGGGTACGGTGGGGAACAGGGTTCGGGCTGGAGAACGCAGGGGCTCTGCCTCATCATCTTTTCCCAGCCCCCTGACCCCATCCTCCTGCCCAGGGTCCCTTCTCATGGTTGTCCCTTCGGCCGGGCCCTGAGCCTCTGCTCTTCCAGACAGGGGAGCCAGTGGGTGGGAGGAGGCGCTCTAGGCCTTGCACTCCCCCCAAGGGGCCCAGGGCAGCTGGACAGACAGATGGCGGCCTTGGGGCAGTCCGTCGTCCAGTGCTGGACTGTAGGGCAGAATGTGGGGAAGGGAGGGGTGGGCTATCACAGTTCTTGCCCTCGGGGGCTGGTCCCCTCCTGGCAGAGGGAACCCAGCCCATCCCCACCCTTTCAGGTTCCTTCACCCAACCAGACACAAGAAACCCAAAGAAGGAGATGAGCACTCACTGGGCTCTTACTGAGGGTTCTTGAAGCCATCTCACTTAAGCTTCTCAACAGTCCTGTGAGGTGGGAGTCATTATCCCATTTTATAGCTGAGAAGGCAGGCTCAGAGAGGCCACACTTGCCCAAGGTCACTTGCTTGTAGGTGAGGGAACTGGGATTTGAACCCAGATCCATCTGGCCCCGAGACACCTGGTTCTTCCACTGGACGTGCTGTCTCTGTGTGGGGTCACCGCTCAAAGGCCTTCAACCTGGAGGGACTTATCCAGTCCCTGCCCTAAGGGCTCTGTCCCTGAGCTGCTGTCACAAATTTCTGTAGCCTAAAATAGGCAGGCCTCAGTCTTTCCATCTGTGCAGTGGGATTAAGCCGAACTACTCCTGAGGCCCCACAGCCCCACCCTGTTAGTTTGGATCAATCCTGCCTGTCTATGCTCAGCTTGGCAGGAGGTGTAGGCAGCTTCGCGGGTCCTGGAATGGGCCCTGAATGCTGGGCTGCCACCCAGATAGCAGGGGAGGAAGGGGGCCAGAAGAATCCACTACGCTGGTGTGGGGGCATGGAAGCTGCCTCTTGCCCGTCCGAGTTACTTATTCCTGCCGCTAAACCCAGAAATCCCGCCATGCACCGGATGGAGCAGGGGGAGGATGAGGTGGGGGAGAGCCAGCAGTGCTGGGAATGGCTGGCCAGTCCTCATCACACACCAACCCGCGTGTGTGCAAACAGGAAACACGCCCCCCGCCCGCACGCACCCTGGGATGGGGTACACGTCTGCCGATGACGCACGGATGTGACCCGCCGCCACCCGCAGACACACAGCACGCTCGAACGCAGTCTGTGCACACAGACAGGAGTCGTGGGATGGGCTCGCGGCAACCAGGGTGCGTGCAGGTGGGAATACGGGCTGGGGAGCACGCGCGTGTGTACACAGGGCATGAACATCGGCCCAAGCGTGCTGTCTGCACACGTGTGAGACATGAGCACCTGTGCCCTGCGAGCTCTTTAAACACTCAGGGGGGCTCGCACTGCTCGGAGCCCACTTGTGCGGGCCCTAGGACACACACGGGCACCACACACGTGCGCCCCAAACGTGTGAAGAAAGGACACCTGCACAGACGTGAGAGCATGTGTGCGAGCAGGAACCCACGGACCACGTGCAGACAGACCCCCGGGTTTCCACATCTCATCATCTGTGGCCTCGTGGCTGTCCCTATGTCCTTAATCTTCTACCCCCAGCTGCAGACCCCCAGAGCCGCCCAAGGGGCCTCTGGCACAGGGTCTCAGGCTCTCCTTTGTCTGGGCCCCCACCCTGCCCCAGGTCTCGTAGCTTCCCCTGGATGCGGGCCTGGAGGCTGACTTGGGGTGGGCTGTGGCTTGAGTTACTCCGGGAGGGTCTGGCCCCACCCCTCTGATGCCCCTGCTCTGATCAGCACCAGCCCTGCTGGTCTGAGCCCTTCCACGCTGGCCTGTCACTGCCTTTCTCCCCCGTGGCAGGGGCATTACTTGTGGAAGGCCCAGGGCCCTGGAGGGGACACGGATGCAGCACAAGGGACAAGCACAATGTCTAGGCTCCGTCCTTTCCTACTAGTGTGGCCACTCTGGTCTCATTTTATCTGCTGAATAGAGATCCGTGTTTGTCTCTTTCCCTGCTATATCCCCACGGCCTACAACGGTGCCTGGCACGCAGTAGGTGCTCAGTAAATAGTTAAAACGGAACATCAACTAGACTGCAAGCTCTCAAGTCTGATTCTTCTCTGTCTTCAGAAACCTGCCAGAGAGCACACACGTATCAGCCGTGTGACGACGTGGAAGGAACGCTGACGTTGGAGGCAGGCGGGATGTCAGTGCCAATTCTGTGGGGTCCTGGGACCTCTGGGAGCCTCAATTTCTCCTTCTGTCAAGTGGCGATGACTCTACCTCTTTGGGCCGTCCCAGGGCTTCAGGACAATGTGCATAAGCACCCAGCACAGGGTTGGGCCGTGGTAGGTGGTCAGGGAAGGGAGGCATACAGGGGGAGCTTACCGGTGGCAGGTAAAGGTGCGCTGAGGCCGTGGTAGCCATTGGGCCGCAGGGGGTTGAAACCGTGGGCTTCCCCGGCCAGGCCGTCCCCACCGGCTGCGGGCTCAGCCGTCCGGTAGCAGTCGCCATAGGGGAAGCAATTCTGGATGGAGTGGAAAGTGCCCTGGTACCCTGCAGAGGGAGGCAACAGGGGCTGCATTAGCAAAGGAAGAGAGCCGGGGGCCAAGAGGGGACCGTCCCTGCTGCGCTGTTCAGCCTCCCACATCGTCCTGTCCGGCCATGCTGGGTGTGAGGGAGAGAAGAGGGTTCCAGGGGGAGAAGGTGCCAGGGGTCCCGGGCCCCTTTCCCAGCTCTCTGCCTGCCACGGGGGGAGGGGAGGTAAGGTAGCCTCATGTGGCGGCACCTGACTTGAGTCATCGGTGGCTGATGCAGTGCTCTGAGGAAAGGGACTGTCGGTCCTCCATCCCCACCTCCGGAGATGCCTGCTCACTCACCTCCCTCCAAGCGGCACGCCGTTCCCACCCCCTGCCAGCACCAATGCTGTTCCCTTCAATGCCTTGTCAATGGGACAAACTCTTCCTCACCCCTCCGGTGGAATTTCCTCCAGGAAGTGCCCCCGACGAGGCGTGTTGGGTCACCTGACTCCTGGCTTCTCCCACGGTGGCCCTCAGTGCCCTCCCTCATTCTGACGACCCACTGTCTCCCCCAGGTCAGTGCCCCGTTCCCCTCGGGCACCCCGAGCAGGAGTCAGTGGGTGTCTATGGAGAGAGGCCCCCGGCCAGAGCCTACCTTGTGGACTGGGCAGAGGTGGGGGTGGAGGGCTCTGGAAAGGCGGGTAGCGTGGCTTGCTGGGGAGTGTGGGGAAGGGCTGGCCCCCCGGAGAATGGCTCTGAGAGGATGGTGGCAGCGGTGGTGGCCCGAGCCCCTTCAGTGGGCTGACCATAGGGGAGAGGAGGCCGGGTCCCAACCTGGAGAGAACAGAGACAGTCATCAGCAGGATAGGCTCTGGGGACCGTGGGGGCCAGAGGCATGGCTGCTGCTGCTTGCTTCCCTCTGGCCACGCTGAGCTCACTACCTGATCTGCTCTTACTTAAGACAGTGCAGTTAGAAGAGGAAGCTTTTACTACAGATTATGTTCAAACTGGAATTAAATTTGAAAGTCCTCTAAGCTTGAGAGTCCAAAGGAATCAGTAAAGAAGAGCTTCTATCTGGTATTTAGGACTGGCAATCGGCAAGGCACACTGGTTATCAGCATCACCTTTGGAGTCGAAAGAACCGTGTTTTAAACCCCATCTGCTCTCACTGGCTGTGTGGCTTCGGGCAAGATGCTTAATGTCTCTGAGCCCTGCGTTGCTCCCAGGGTTGCTGTGTTCTCCAGCTGGTACACTGGGACTCTTGTGACCTGGGCGAAGTACCAGCCCCCCCCCCCGGCCTCCCCACTGGATCGTGCTGCTCTCAGTCTGCGCTTGCGCTCTGGCCACCTGGAGGACAACCCAGGAAGAGCTGTGCTGACCCCCGGGCAGCTCCGGAGCAGAGCACTAACAGTCAGCGCCTGCTGAGCCCCGCCTCATCTCAGGCCCGTAAGAGAAGTCCTTGTTTCTGCCTCACAGAGCAAAACACCAAGGTTCAGAGATGTGGCTCGCCAAGTTAGTCCTGGCCACACAGCACTGACCTCACAGGTTAGGATGAGGGTAAAATTAAATAAATCAAAGTGGACAGAGCATCCAATATGATGTCAGATGTATTCTTAGCCACTCCGTGAGTCGTCATCATTATTATAAAGATGCAGGGAAAGAAAACTAGCAGATAGTTCTGATGTCTAAGTTGGGCTTTCTTCCCCTGCACAGTGTGCTCTCAGAGACCTTCTGTCTCCATCCCTGCACTTGCATACATCCTATGATGGGGGGGCTCACCACCTCCCTTCATACAGAGCCTGAGGTGGTGCAGGCCTGAGACTGTGTTCCTGGAAGCTCACAATCTGGAATGAGGCTGCAGCAGCTGAGAGCTGTGCAGTCACCCTGAACGCAGCTGAGCCCATGCGGGTCATCTAATTGGACTGCACGTTACTGCAGCCCAGGTTCCTTCCTCATGCTGCCACAAACGCCTCTGGGGTCTGCTCACAGGAACAAACCTGGCCCTGGGGTCAGATGGACTTGGGGGCTCTGGGGACCAGGCTGAAGGCTCATTGCTTGTAAAGCCCTATGTGCATTGCAGAAAGAGGCAGGGGGAACTCAGAGTGTCTACTCTCTTATTTGCCTTTGTGGGTCTGGTGGACCATCCACATTAAAATACACTACAAATTCAATGTCACAGCCAAAGTGATCTTTTCAGGCCAGGAATACTACCCTTGCCTACCCTCCAAAACATGATGCGTTAAGGGGACAGATCAGTGCCTTTCTCTGAGGGAAGCAAGACTATCCTGGAACAGAGGAAGATTTGGGGAGAGGCCAGTGGGCCCTACGTCTGTAGCTCTGCTGGGTCCCCCCATCTGCTCCCTCCAACCTGGACACCCTCTGCTGCACTGCCATCATTCAATGTCTGGAACCCCACCACTGTGAGTGTGCTGCAAGCAGACACGGGGGGTCTCTGTGCTGGGCCCCTGGCCCCAGCCCAACATCTCGCACCCGCAGCCTCAAGTTAGTGAACTGAATCCTCATCAAGGCTCCACGACTTCTCGTTATCATCCTCAGGACTACTTTTAGGCTTCTCTCACAGGGCCGTCAAATTGGGGGGGGGTGTGTGGCTGTGCATAAGCCATGTGTCCTCACAGCCACCTCTCTGGCGGAGCTGGGCTGTGGTGGCCAGAAGGGTGGCTCCTCCTCCTTCAGGCCCGCCCCACGCCGGCACCCACGCCGCTCTTCCCCGACTTCCGGTCGGTGCCCTCCCCTGGGAGCTCCTGCGGGAGGGCCAGGCCTCACCTCTCGGGGGCTCCGTGCTCAGCCCTGCGCCTGGCACACAGCAAACAGCTGATAAATACTAACACACGGGTTTCTGAAATGCTCAGCTACAAAACCCAGAGATTAACTCTGCAGAATTAAGGAGAACCAGATCTGAAGGGGGGGAAAAAAAACATGCATTCTCAAAGTTTGTTTTTCCTGTCTCAAACCTGCCATAAATTCACATTTGCCACCTTCACAGCCAGTGAAATTAAACAGAACACGACTCTCTCGGCAGCAGACATGAAGGCTGAGGTTACGCTGCTCTACCTGAACTCTTTAAAAGGAAAAAAGAGCATCTGGAGCGCCTCTTCTGAATCATGCAAATGATTCCTAAATCAAATATTTTTGCTTCAATTGGAACCTATAAAAATTAATATAAAACCTCACTGGCTTGGCACACTGAGGGCTTCATACCTCGTATGGGGCTAGGGAAAAAAACCGCCCTTTCAGCGTCTTCCCTGAGCCAGGGTAAATAAATTTGGTCATGAAGTCGGGCCCTCTTAGCATATTTTTGAGTGAATCAGATAATTCTGTCAAGCTATTTAAACGTCCCAGCAAACCACCGGGGAGCCGCGAGTGGCCTTCCCTGTTGACTTTGGCAGGAAGGGGAGGCTGAAGGCCTTCCCCCCCTGCCTTGCCTCTCTTCTGAGGGGCTGAAAAAAAAAAAAACCCATTCAGGCTGGGCCTGGGACTGATGTCAGGCTTGAGGGCTCTCCTCTCCCGCAGCCCAGCCGACGGAGCCCGGGCGCCTGGCCGGTTGGGAGGACTTGAGCCCTTGCTCCCACAGACACGGGCGGTTGGATGGCGGGCTGGGCCGTCCTGGGCTTGTCAGCACTCTGCCTCTCGCTGCAGGAATTCCTGACGGGCACTTACGCAGGAGGCAGGCAGGTGATGAATGAGGTGGAGCAGAGTGCACAGGCCTGAGCGGGGAAAGGCCTTGGTGGTTTATTTTAGTTTGGTTGGAGATATTTTGGGGCTGGCTGGTGGGTGAGCAGGTGGCTTGAGCCGGTGGGTGGGTGGATGGGGTCCAGGGGCTCGATGTCCGTGGAACCTGCACCAGATGACACGTACAGTGCCAGGCACGTGCATGTCAGGCATGGCTGACCCTCACCACCTTCCTAGACGAGGATATCTTAATACCCATTTTACAGAGGAGGAAACTGAGGCTCACGGAGGCCTGGTTCTCTGGGTCCCCTTTTGCACCCCATCAGGCTGCCTCTTCGTGGCTCTCCACCCACTCACCACAGTCTTCCCCTTCTCCATGAACAGCACTTCTGCCTCCCCGGGGGCTCATCCCAGGTGGCTCCTCCTCTCCCCGCCCAGCCAGCGTTTCCTCGAGGCCCACTGATTCTCTGTCACTAATGCCTCCCTGTGGTTCTCCTCCCCACCCATCAGCCCTGGCTCAGGCCACCACCCACACACATTCGATGCTGCCCCTAGCAACCAGCCCCATGCTGCGAGCTACGCCGTCCTCCCCAAACCGACCACATCACCGCTTGGCACCCTTCGGATATAGTCCCGCCACAGGCCGGGTGATCTGGCCCCGGCGACCTCCCTCCTGAGCTTGTCACCTCAAAGGAAGGTGCATGTTCCCCAGAACACGCCAAGCTCTCACCACGCCTACTCACTGCTCCTATCCCTCCACTCAGTTAACTGCTACTTAACTGTGGAGGCCCGGCCTAGCATCACCTCCAGGAAGCCTTCCCTGCATTGTCCCCCACCACGCTGGGTTCTCCTCTGGGCGCCCACAGCCCCTTCTGCTTCTTCCCTCAGAGCCCTTGTCCTGCAACGTCAATCCCTGCAGGTCTATGTCCCCTCCTCATGGTTAGCTTCTCCAGGGCTGGGGTCATCAGTGGCTCCAGCACGGGGTCCAGGGCCGGCCCACACCAAGGGCTCAATAACTGGATGCTGAATGAACGGATGAGTGAGTGGCAGGAGCCTGGTTAGGAGCCCTGGACAACAGATTTGGTGATGAAGCCAGGCTGGCCCCAGGCACAGGCAGGCCGATGCCAAGGCTAAGGCTGTTGCCTTGGGGAGGAAGGGCAGAGGAGGTGGAAGGTACTGAGGCCAGGCCTTGGGGGACAAGTTTGATCAAGTCCTGCTAGCGAGAAGTGAAAGTGGCGGGGAGGGCAGACAGTGGGGCTATGTGACCACCCTCTGCCCATTTGCAAGGAAAACAGACTTTGGCAGCACCAGGGGCCAGCAATTAGCACATTTACCATTTCCAGCCAATTAAGTGGCCACAATGGGAACCACATTGAATACAGGAAGAGGCCACTCCTGCTTGCAGTGATCCTGCACGAGGGGCCCCCGGACAGTCCCCGAAGGCAGGGCAGTGACCACAGCTGCCGCGGCCAGAAGTGGGGGTGAGGGCCAGATGAGCACCCCTGGAGTGGGCAGTGGGCAGTGGGCAGTCTGCTCACCAAACACACAGTGTGAGCCAAAGAGAAGCCAGAGTGAGGCCCCCGAGGGCGCCTGGCATGGCAGTCCGGGGTGCGGGACGGGGCACAGCGCCTTCCTCGGCCGCCCTCACGGGGGAGGAGGACACGAGGCGAGGCGTCAGCAAGCCCAGGTGCCAACACCCTCTACCTGGTGTGTGGCTGCGAGGTGCCAATGAAACTGTGCACGGGAGGTGTTCGGTACAGGGTACGGTACACAGCAAGCGCTGCATAAATGCCCACTGTCTGCATTATCAGTAACAACCGCGAATTGCGCAGGACGCCTGCCCTCACCTGCCTGCTCGCTGTCCCGGAGGACCAGCCTGCTGTACGTACCCGTCCCTGGTGCTCTCAGCCGTGGGCAGAGGGGACAGATGGTGGTGGGAACTGGTGCTGGCGTCCAGGGGGTGGTGCCTGGAAGGGACCTCGTGCATGGGGGGCAGGATGCCCGATGCGAGCCCGTTATGGGGGGTGATGGAGCCAGGATACACGCCTGCAGGGAAGCAAACAAATACCACTGGGCTTGGGCCACGCCCTAGAGGTGGTTGTGAACAACCCAGGAGCTGTGTGCCTACTGGCAGAAAGACACACACATGGAGGAAAACCAGTGGGGTCATATTAACAGGAGGTCAGGGCCCAAACGAGGGGAGGACGGCCCCGCTCCGCTGCTCATGCCCTGGCTGCAGGGCTGTGGGGGCTGAGGCTATCCTGAAAGCAGAGGTGGACTGACAAGGGCCTGTCAGAGGCATCAGCTGGTCAGGCCGGGTGTGTGTGTGTGTGTGTGTGTGTGCGCGCGCGCGCATTTTTTTAGGGTGGGGGGTTGTATGGAGCACTCTGCCTCAAGTCTCATGCTGCCTCAAGCTGTTCCGAGTAGCCCCAGAAGCAGACAGGGATCCTGGAATGGAGAGCAGCCTGAGAGAGGCTCAGGGCTTAGCCGTACTTCTCACACGCAGAGCTGCTGTAGGGTAATGGGCTGCCTTTGGTGGAAATGAACTACCCGCCCCCAGAGACGTGCAAGCACAGCCTGGATGTCCACTGTGAGGGGTCCCAAAGACAGGATGATTGTGCTAGCTGGATGGCAGGCTGGCCCAGAAGACCTATGAGAAGGGATGCCACAGACAGTTGTATAGGCTATATATGACACAAGGGTCCCGACGGAGGAGTGGAGGCAGCCATACTCTCATCTACGATTCTAAACCTCTAGAAGACGCCTGCAGGGTGATACCACCTTCGATCACTTTTACTCCCAAGGGTCTGACCCTTGTTAAGAAGACAGGTGGGGGATGAATCAAATGGGGAACATTAGGTCATAGTCAGATGTTGATCCAGGGGCCTAACTGAGGGTCTGGGAGCAGCTACTGAGGCCAGTGCTTCCCAATGCCTTCACCAAGGAACCCCAATTAGAGGGGAGAATGGACCCCAACTCTGGGACTAGAGCCTGAGAGGGACACAGCAGGGGTGGCAAGTTTTTCTCCATTTTATCTGAAAAAAATGGGGCCAATTTTGTTCCCCTTTTAAAATCTGGCCACATTTATTTGAATTTTAATAGAAATTGCCATAATTTTCCTGGAAATTAAGTCATCCAGTTGACGGCCCGGGACGACTCTGCAGACCTGGGGACCACAGCCAGCCGTGGACAGAGGGGACAGATGGTGGTGGGAACTGGGTCAGCTGCTACAGTTTGCACAGCACCCCGGTCATTGTGGGTTCAGACCCAATGCTCTTTACCATGAGGACCACCTGAGCACACAGCACACTCTTTTCATGGATGGAGTCAAGAAGGAACTTTGACATTCTCCGGTGGCTGGGGTTCCAAGGCTAGCCCATCCCAGGTTGCCCCCTTTCGTCCAGGCCTGCAATTCAGGAGGCTACTACCAGGAACTGAGTAGGGCCAGGGCAGGGATGGCAAGTTCCAAGCCTCAACTGCAGCGAATCAAGCCTCCCAAGTGATACCAAAAGAAAGTCCATTTAAAGCCAGGCCCAGGAACTGACCTGGAGCTCCAGCTCAGGCTATGTCCAAAATCGTCCATGTAGGGGCCTATGGCCCAGGCTTCACTGTGGGCTGGCTGTGAGATCCCGGGGCTCTGAATGGGCTCTTGGGGGCCCTCTGCCTCTCAGCTCCAGTCCTTTCCCTTCCCATCTTGGGAACCTCTGCTCCCACGGGCAGCCCCAACCATCCATCCACCATGTCCCTCACCACCATCCCTCCCCAGCTTGGTCAGGAAGGCACCGGAGGGGACTTCTGGGGATAGAGCCTGGCTCAGTGCTGCTCATGCTTTGCTCCACTCACCACTCTCCTGAGCACCTCTTCACCTGCCATCTTGAACCAATTTGGGGGCCTGACAGCTAGGAAGGCCTAGAATCCTGATAAATTCTGTTCTCTCTCCCTCAGCCTTGCTGACCTCGTGCTTCTATATCCCCACTGCCCATCATATTACCCTGGGTCTGCTAAAGGAGCCTGCCAGCTAAGCTCCTGAGGGTTTCCTGTGAAGAGAGCTGGGCCTTCCTGATGAGAGACAAGCTCTTGGGACTTTCCTATTGTTAGACAACAAAAATTTGATGTCACCCTGGCGAGCTCCTCTCTCTCCTCACCCCTCTGTTCTGGACTCCTCTGTCCTAACACTCCTTGAATCTGCCCCGTTTTCCCCTGCCTTTGCCCACCTTCCCTTGTCCAGGCCCGTGCAGACAGACGCAGGGTGGGCTAGGCGTGCTGAGCATGTGGACAGACAGCGATGGCAATGAGGATGTCACTGTGTCATGAGGGGTGGCGGGGGGGGACGCCGTGGAGCCTGCTGGCCTCTCCCCAGAATGCACATTGGAGGCTATAAATCAGCGTCATGAATCATCAGCCACGAGTGCTTGACTTCCGGCCCTAACATCTGTTCCTAACTGCGCCTCAGGCATTTGCCGTGTGGCCAGCTGACGCGCAGAGAGGTCCAGAACTTCTGGGTCTGCCTGGCTGGTCCTGGTCTCCCCGCGGTGCTGGAAGCAGCCTGAGGACAGGGACCAGCACGGGGCCAGGTACACAGCAGGTGCCAGGATGCTGAGGTGCAGCACCAAGGGCAGGGAGGCGGCGGACTATGGGGTTAAGGGCACGGCCTGTGCCCACACAGCCCAGGTTCAAGTCTGGCCTCTGCCATTTACTGGCTGTGGAGCCTCAGCAAAACGGTGCTTAACCTCTCGAGGACTCCGTTTCCTCATCTGGAAAAGGAAGAGCATAGTGGCGTGTACTTTCTGAGGCTGCCGTGAGGATTCTGTTGACACGTACACGTACAGCCCCCAGAACGGCTCAGGGCACACATTCGGTAACAGCTGGCCGTGCGTTACTACAAGAGGAGTGAGTCAACACTCTTCTCATTCACTGCGAGCAACAACAACAATAAGGATAAAATTATCTGCCACGCTGGGTTTATAGAAGCGATCACGTCGCAATCACATCTGTTGTCACAGCAGGTCTGGGGGAGAAACCGAGGTTTGAGGCAGGGAAGACACCACTCGCTCGCTGTCAGAGCAGGCCTGGACAGGCGTGGTGTTACCCTAACGCCCCTCCCACCCCTGAGGCTGCCTCAGTGACTCGGCTTCTCATCCGCAGCATGGGCTCATGGGGACTGAATGAGAGGGTGTTCGTTTAGTGACCAGCCCATTCAGGTGCTCAAGAGATGGCTATTGTGCGCCTGGCCCTTCTCCCTGGGATAGGCCCTGGCCTCGTGTCTGCGAGAACAGACTTCCAGCCTGGATCTGCTGCTGACTTCTCCACATGACCTTGGGTCAGTCCTCCTCCTGCCCAATTCTGAGTCCTCCCAGGGTAAAAATGATGGGGCTGCAGGGCCCTCTGCCCCAGGGCAGCCGCTGCTAATCAGTCACAGGCCTCTTCCCTGCTGGGCCTTGGAATCCTCAACACAGCCCTTGTCCCTAGGGTCTCTTCTTGCCTGCTATTTTAGCAACTCTGACCTGGTGAGAAGCAGCCCATGAAGAGGGTGTGATGCCTGCTCCATAGACCCATCCTCCTGGGGCGTCCTTGCCCTGGTGGACCTTTGTGAGCACAGATCCCTGTGAAGGGCGTCCCAGAGAAAGCATAAACGCCTTCCCTTCCTGAGGCTGTTTGGTAAGGGCTTTGACATAGTTTTAAATCTGCTGCTACTTCAACACTGAGGGGAAAGCATTAAAAATTAGAAAACAAAAAAATGTTTAAAATAGTTAAGAGTAATTCAAGAAATCCCAGAGGGTGGGAAGAGCTTTCTGCTCTAGTACTGCGGTTTCTTTGGGGGGAGTGGAGGGCAGAGCACCAGTCTTGTCAGCGGGAATCCCCCCTCAGGCCACACCGCCAGCCACTCAGCGAGGGCTTCCTGCTGGGGCCCGAGACCCGCGCAGCTGCCAGGGAGGACAGGCAGGCTACCTCAGTCGGACCAGAGGCTCTGCGTGTCCGGCTGGACGGGCCTGCAGCATCCCAGGGGCCGAGGGGCTCCATGTCTGGGCCGCAGAGTTTAAGAAGCTGGAAGGATTATGACCAAGTGGCCCACCCTCTCCGAGCCTCGGTTTTCTCCTCTGAAGCTGGTTCTTGTGGTTTGGAGCCCTGGTGGGGCACACGCGACTCCAGCTTGAGGCCTGGGCCTGAACCCTGATGTGGGGCCTGAAGGAAGTGCAGGAGCCACCACAGTAAAGGGTCGGGGTGAGGAGGCCAGCAAGGCGTATACAGTGCCTTGGAGATGAGAGGGAGCACGAGATGTTCAGGGAACTGGGTTTGATGTGCCAAGGTTGGGGTGCGCCTGGCCCCGTGAGGCCTCGAAGGCCAGGCTGAAAGCCCGGGCTTCCTCCTGTGGGCAATGGAGCCACAGAAGAGGGTGAAGGAATGTATGCCAGAGGTGTGGGTGCCCACGTGGCCCCTGGGAGCCCACAGAGCATCGCCGTCTTCCTGCAGGGCCGTGCCCCTGGCCCTGCCTCCCTGCACGCATACCTGGGAGAAGCTCCTGGCCCAGGGTGCGGCCCCCCTTCCTGTCGCTGGCGGCCAGCTGTGTGGACCCATGGAGCTGCTGCAGGGCCAAACACTCGGTCAGGACGTCGGCCTCGGGCTCAGGGCCTGCGTGCAGCTGAGGAGCAAGCAGAGGGAGAGAGGGTGTCTGTGCGAGACCACCTGCCCGCCGGCAACCCTCGGTTTAGGGGACAGGGCAGGAAGGATGGTGGCTCCAGAGTAAGACCCTTCACCTCACTGCACCTCAGCTTCCCCATCTGTAAAATGGAGCTAGTTGTATACACTGGGTTAGTTCAGGGCTGAGAGGCCGACGCTAACGTAAGAGTGAACAGGCAAAGATTTTAACAGGGGAAGTGTGTGCATGAGAGAAAACCAGAGCTGGGCAGGCTGGGAGAGCCGTGGGCTGAGTTACAAGTCTGACCCAGAGTGAAGGAGGGAGGGAAGGAAGTTGGTGGAAGCATCCTAGACTAGGAGTCCTCAGGGAGCTGTGCTGTGTTGGAAGTCAGGGGGTCCCGTGTCTCCTGGGCAGGGGTCTTGCCTCAGTGTCCCCGCAGGGCCTGCCACACTCAGTTCTTGGCTGGAGTAGCCTACAGGAGGCGCAGGGGCCAGATGGGCGGCCAAGTACAGCAACTGGGGCCTCCCCCAAGCAGCCACTGTGTGGCCCATTCTCGTGGCTGCCACAGTGAACTCATGTGGGTAAAGTAACATACAGTGGGTACACAGGAAGTGTCTTTCCTTCCTCCCCTCTTTCCCCCACTCCTTCTTTCTTCCTGACACAGGCATAGTGGAAACAGTCTAGGGCTAGAGACAGAAGACCTGGGTTCAAATTCCAACCCATCTCTTCTCACTCCCTGTGTGACACTGGACAAGTAACTCAACCTCTCTGGCTCGGCCCTGCCGGTAATGAGCAACGACAACCGCCCCCCACCCCAGGCTGCTGTGTGGAGTACGGAGAGGACAGGTACAAAGGAGCTTGCTGAAGGTACCAGTGACCCCAGCTGGCCGAGTCCCGCGTGGTCATGTGACAGTGGGCACGCCGGATCTATATATGGACTTGAGGCCATTGGCTGGCAAATCTTTGGCCAATAACCCTCAGCTGTCTTAAAGGCAGACTTGAGCTCCATATCCCCAAAATTCTTCACCTCCCCAGATAGGCCAGATGGAGACAGGGCATGGCTGGTTGAGGCCCTTGGGACATGGGGCGATGAGGCAGGCCTGCACCTGGATGGGGAGGGCCCCCTCTCCCAGGGAAATCCCAAAGCCTGACTATCAGAGCACCAAAGATTGACTTGTCCAGACTCTCATTTTACCTAGGACAAAACCGGCCCAGAGAAGGCGAGAGCCTTGTTCCATGTTACACAGCAGCTGAGAGTCAGTGCCCAGGCTTTTCCCACCCTCCCAGGCCAGAGGGCTGGCACCCAGGCTTGGGGATGGCACGCCCAGCCTCCCGACGGACCCTCAGCTCCCTGCCCCAGCAGCTGCTTTCCATGTAAATTCAGTTTCTGGCAAAAGAGGGTCAAGGCATGTTCTTGCAGACCGCAATGTCAATCGGATTAGGAGCAGCAGGAGAGGAGAATTAAGGAAGAAAAGCATTTCTAATTCTCTCTGAAACGTAGCAGGGCTGCCAAGGAGCTGTCATAATACAAGGGTCGCTTTACCCAGAAAGATACATCATCCCCGATGGCTCCTAATGGATGCTTATGGTTGGGAAGTTTGCAGATCTGCGGCCTCAGGTCCCTGGGGCTCAGTGCGAGCCAAGCACGGGGCCTGGGAAAACCAGGGCAGGATTCTGGTCCTCGGGCACCAGTCTGCTCGGGATAGAAGCCTCCTTGGCATGGAGCCTGGGCCATTCCCCATCCTGCTCAGGCCTTTCAACCTGAGAGCAGAGGAGAGAGCTCAGGCCCTGGGGCAGGCTGGTCTGGGGTGGGACCCTGGCTCTGTCACTCCTGTGCTGCATGACTCTGCACTGGGTTCAGCTCGTCCCTCCCTCGTCGGAGAGAGGACAGATGGGGTGTTTTCACTGGCCAGCTCAGGTGCACGCTTTGACCGTGTCCCTTTTCTGCTCTACTGCTCCCAGGGGCTCCCTACTGCCTGCAGGATGAAGACTGAAGCCTCAAGCCTGGCTGCCCCCCACCCCAAGGCTTGCTTGGCCCAGGCCCAGCTCTGGGCACCCCCAGCCCACGCAACTGAAGCAGGCCACTTTCTCCAGCCTCTCTGCCTTTCTCTGCTTTACTTACAGCTCTAGCCACAGTTCTTGAAACAGTGCTTGGAAAACAGTAGGTACTGCGTAAGTCTTACAGAGCAAGTTAAGAAGCTCTCCCTGCTCTACCCTCCATGGTCACACTATTCTCCCTGGACTGGCCCGGGTGTTTCTCTTCATCCCCACCCCCACCCTCCCTTGCACTCAAGTACCTGTCTCCCATGGCCCTGGTGCTCTTCTGGAGATGTGGGTTGAGCCCAGAGGTAGGCTGGGCCCCGAGTAGCAGTCCCATCCCCCCACTGCACTGGGTCCCTCTGCGGTGCCCACATTCCTTGTCCAAAACAGCTCACTGCTTTCTCCTGCAAGCCTGCTTCTTTCCTAGATCCTCGGTCCTTGTCAAGGGGGCTGCCACCATCCTGCCCCCCAGAGTCCACCTCTGTGGCTCCTCTGGCACCCCCCTTCCCCCGCCTCGGCCAGCCCCCACTACCTCTCCTGCTCCTCAGCAGTGGCCTCCCTGCCTCAGGATTCCCTCCAACCAGCCCAACCCATTCTCCACACAGCCTCAAGTGCCATCTTTCAAGATGACATTCTCTGCTTAAGACCCCCCCTCCCCCAATGGCACCCACCATCCTCGGGACAGCCCAGACTCCTCGGTAGAGCTTTGGGCCTGTCATGCCTGCCCCCGGCAGGGGCTGCTTGGCCTCGAGGCAGGCAGGGTGCCCGCTGTTTCAGCTTCACTCACTCCCTGGGCCACACTCTCCTGAGGGGCTTCGCCTGCCCAACGCTTACCCCTTCCAGATTTCATGACAACACGCACCAACTTCTGTTCTGGGCCTTTATTTTGGACGAAGTACTGTTCTACACCCTTGATGTGTATTTACTCACATAATCCTCATGACAATGCTCTAAAGCAAGTCCTCTGTTGCCCCCATCAGACAGCTGAGGAACATGAAGAACAAAGGGGCCCAGAGCTATGCCCAAGGCAGGCTGGTTCCAGAGCGCACACAACTGCGCTCCCACCCCGACAGGCTAAGGCCCCCTTCTCTGTGCCCCTGACTAGTCTCTGCAGACCTCTATTGTCTTTATTCTATTCTACTGAATGATCTCTTTATGTCTGTCTCTCCCTGCCAGGTTCCCACTGGAGGAGGGCACCATGGTTTTCCATTTTTGCATCCTCAATGCCTACACAGGGCCTGCCATCAAATGTTTACTAAGCGAGCCAGGGCGAGGGGGCAGATGGACGACAGAGAAGCTGGTGGGTGGTCTGTGGGTGGATAGATGTCTGGCCAACTGGAGGTGAGGAAATGAACTCGGTGGGAGGCAGGTCACGGATGATGGACAGCGGCATCCTCGGGTGTGCAGAAGGGTGAATGCAGGCAAGAGTGCGGGTACCTGGCTTGTTGCTGGACAGGTGTCTGCGAGGCCAGGGGGGGACCGGCAGAGGTGGGCCTGGAATGGAGACTGTCTTACCTTCTTATGCACCTGCTGCTCTTTGGCTGAATGGGCCTTCACGTGCTTGCGGAGGGAGCTGGGGTCCGTGTAGCGCTTGGAGCAGCCAGGGATCTGACAGGCGTAGGGCTTCTGTAACATCAGAGAGGCAGAGGCGGGGTGAGGCAGGGGCCATCTGTCAGCCCAAGGTTGCACTGTGTGACCCACAGCGGGGAGGGGGCAAGCTACAGGCTCACAGCCAGTCCCTCCCCCAGTATCCACAGGCAGGAGGGGTCGGACTCAGCCAGCGCCGCCCATGGGCCTCAGAGTGAAGGAGGGGTTTTGTCTCCATTCTACCCTCATGCTGGGACCTCAGATAAGTCGCCTCCCATCTCTGAGTCTCACGTTTCTCCCTTGCAAAATGGAGCCACCTGAATTCTAAGGACTCTCCCAGCTCTGACACTGGCCCTGAGGAAAGGACACCCTTTGGGCCCACAACTGCAGAGAAGGCACAAGTGGACAAGGAGTATGGTGAGGTGGCTGCCTTGGAGAGGAGGAGGAGGAGGGGGAAGAGAGGGGACAGCACAGGGCCAAGCTGGAGTATGGCAGGGCTCCAGGCTGGGAGTGACTAACCACACCTTGCAGTGGGTCCAGAGACCCCAGATTGCTCTCTGGTCCATAAGAAACCCAGATCCTCAGTCCGAGGATCACAGGAGGCCGGGACGGAGCCAGATCTCAGACAAAGGCCTGGGGAAACTGGAGGTCTGTGCCCTTTGTGCACCTTCCCCTTGCCGCCCCCGCCCCCCGCCATTGCTCATCTAGAGCCAATCCATACCCTTTACCGCCTCCCCTGTTCCTGTCTGGGACTCATGCTGCTCTCTGTGCCCCAATCTCCCCTCCCACCACCGCCAGAGGGCCCCTGGCCATGCTCTCACCTTTGAAAACCCCTCCATGGCTCCCTTGTGCCTTCTGACACAGCCCATCTCCCAGCACTGAAGGCCATTTGGGACTTGGGTGAGCTGAAGTTCTCACCCCTCCTCCTGTCCCTGTCCTTGTGCGCCCACCTGCCCAGCCCTTCGGGAATCTTCTTCCCACCTCCACCCCGACCCTCCCCCGGGCAGCACCAAGCACCCAGCACTGCTAGGTTTGTTCAATGTCCTTCTCTACCAGGTAGTGCATTTCCTCGGGGGATGGTCCCTTCTGATTCATCTCAGGTCCCAGGGACTGTCTCAGGGAGTAGCTCTAACTGAATTCTGAGCTCTCCCACAGGGGCTCCCGCAGGACCATGCTTGGGGTTCCAGCTGCTACTGGGGCTTGAAACCATCCATCCCTAATATACCTAATGGTTCTGATTTCTCCAGGCCCTCCGGCCTCTGGCAACTGCAGGGGACTGGAGGGTGTTTGGAGAAGGTGGCCCCTCTCAGATTCAGTGCCAGGGACAGCCATGTCCCTGTCAGACACACCCAGTGGAACTGTCCCCCCACCCCTCCCCGACCTCAAGGCAACTCTGTCCTTGCTGGCCTGAGGAGAGGCCAGTCCAACCACAGACCCAAGGACCTCGTGGGGAGGGAGAAGCAGAAAGAGATGACCATACCTTGGTGCTGCCACGGACAGTTGCCAGGTTAAAGAAACGGAGGAGAGCAAAAAGAAAGAGACAGAGAAGTGAGAGGCTTGCCTCGCTGAAAGGAAGGTGCAGGGCAGGAGGACGGAGGGCATACCTCAGAGCTGCCCCTCCCAGCCACGTGAGACACAGACGTGTAGACACACACACACCCACACACCACTTCTCCTAGGGGTCGGCTCCCACCCCAACACACGCACATACGTACACATACACATCCTCTCTCGTGGGCCCCGGCCTGTCCTGCCCCAGGCCCTGTCCCTCGGGGATGCTGATACAAATCCACACACTCTTGCCAAAAAGCAAACAAACAGAGCTCCGAGCGTGCAGGCACACTCGACGGGAAAGGGCGCAAGGCCCAGCTCTGTGTTTGTTTTTCCAGGGCCCGACGTGTGCAGAACATTCCTCCGGCCCTGCTCCCCTGTGAGCCCTCAGGAAACCCTGGGACTGTACCAGGCAGGAGTCACTGCCCCGGCTCCGGAGCCTCAGTAACAAGGACGCTGGGCCACGGCCCACACGGCCCCCCAGGTCTCCACTGGGCAGCCCGTCCAGCCTCACACCCACCGTGGGAGAAGCACAGAGGAGGAAGGAGAGGCTGACGCTTTGCCCAAGGTCTCACAGCAAGAGCGTGTCAGTGACATTCTGTGAGGAGGTCTCCCCTGGCCTGGGCGCAGGAGAGAGGATCACCCCCAGGGCAGGGGCAGCCAGGATTCGGAGTGCCTGGGGACACGGCAGGGTTTGGTCAGCATTCCGTCAGCGAGTCAGAGGAGGGAAAGGAGGGACTCGCAGTTGCCGTGTGGACCGCGTGTCAGGCCTGTACTTGCATCGTTTGAGTTGATTTCCGCATGGCTCCCCCATGACGTAGGTGTTGGAGGCAACTGAGGCCCAGAGAGGCTAGGTGACATTCCTTGGCGCTCTGGGCCCAGGTGGAGCGCCAGAGTTAAAACCTGGCTGGCTCTCTCTAGTCTGTTCTGCCACCTTCTTGCCCATGGGGAGAATCCCACATTCTCTGGCGCCAGAGGGGAGCTGGGAACATGACCGGGTCCCTTCTGGAAAACAAGGCCCAGCCCACACGGGCTGACCCGCTGGCTTCTGGGCCGTGGGTGCTGGGAAGGCAACCTAGCTGTGTAGGATCGCCAGGGCTGTTTTTGTGTGGATGGGCACGAGTGGGGGCTGGGCTTGGTGGCTGTACCTGCAGGGGGCTTCACCAGGACCTTCGGGGAGATGAAGGCCTGACATAACCCTGTGGGCTCATTTTGGGCCTGACCTGACCTAGGCCTCACAGCTCTGTTCACATACCAAGTGGGGGCCAGAGGCCTGTTGCTTTGGGGCTGGGTCCAGGAAATGCAGCAAGGAGGGAGGGAAGAAGGGGGCAAGTCAGAGTAGGTGACCCTGGAAGGCCTGGAGGGACACTGCTCAGGCTGGGGGTTGGGTGTGCAGAGGGCCTGGTGCTGTTGGTGCTGTCCTGTGGTCTCTGGGAGACATAACTAGGGGGCTTGGGCACACACTGTGCCCCTCAGGGCCCGGGTAGGGGCCAAGGGCCCCAAAGCCTGGGCTTGTGAGAACGTAATGAAGGCAGGAGTCGGTGAGAATGCCTCCTCACTTCGTGTCCCCAACACAGCCTGTGACAGTGAAGCCTGAGGGGGGAGGGGTGGAGAGAAGGGTTGGGTTCAGCTGGGAACAGGGCTCTTCCTTCCCACCCTGTCCCCTGTACTCAGCTCCACCTTTCCAGGGGGCTTATACACCGGCCACTGGACCTTGCCGCGTACCAGCTGTGCGACAGTCAGGGACGTCATCGGAGTCTCAGTTTCTTTGCAAAATGAGGATCATGGCCCTTACCTTATGGGTTGTTACCAACATTAAACTGGGGAAGAGTGTATGGGATACTGGTCGTGAAGGAAACGTATAGAACATCCTGCCGAGAGACTAACTTGCACCCACAGCGTGACTTCTCTATGTTTTCTGCCCCCTCCTCCCCCACCAGCCATCATTTTGGGTCTTGGCTTTCCCAGCTTATTCCGATCCAAGTAAAGGGCTTGGACCAGAGGGCCTCCAGCTCTGACCACTGCTGTCAGTCACCCTTGTGGACTTCTCTGTCCTCATCTGTGTGTCTGTCTCCTAGACCGGCTGAGCCACATGGCCACTCAGGTCTCCCAGCCCCCCCCCAGCAGGGTTCCCCAAACATTTGTCCAAAGGGCAGAGACAGGCAGGGGGCCCAGACATACACTCTGGATGCAGACCTGTCTCCTGCTGTACCTGGGGGGCGGGGTCCTCCCAGGCCACACGTACCCCTCACACAGGCCCTGTAAGACGGGTGTGAGGCCCAGCTCCGGGTCAGTTCCGCCACCTCCCCACTGAGCAGGCACTGAACCTCCTGGAACCCTGCTTCCCTCATCTGTCAGAAGGGTCAGCGACCCCCTGACAGGCAGGGTCAGTGGGAGACGACGTTTTAGAAAGTGCTCTGTTAACTGTTGAGGTCTGGATGCACGCGACAGAATGCTGGGACCGACACTGTGATAAAGTTGCAGGTTATCATGCCGTTAGGCCCAAACGAGGGAAAGGGGGTGGACATACAGGTATCTGGGGCCCAGATCTAGAGTCTGAGGCCCTGCTCACCTCAAGCCCTCACCCACCGTGCTTCGGGGATAAAGTACAGCCCTGGAGAGGTTCTGGCCTGTCTCCATGGGGCGGGGGGGGGGGGGGGGGGGGAAGAGCAGGGAAGGTCTGCTCTGGGGCTGCTGATGGTCTGGGCAGAAGATGCAGGATGGGGAGCCCCCTCTCTCCATGGGGATATGCCTGGACCCTGGTGCCCAGGCCAGTAGCCACAGGCAGAAGCAGTGGTTCTCAACTTCCTCTTCGCCAGGCTATTGGGCAATGTTGAGAGACATCTGTCACAACCGGGAGATGGACAATTGCTCCTATCTATTCGATGAACATCCTATAATGACAGGCCTTCCCTCTCCCCGCAGACTGTCATCCTGCCCAGCAGGTCCAGGGCTCAGGACGAAGGCAGGTTTCCGCGCGGGCCCTGGCTGCTCGCCTGCATCCCACAAGTGAGGGAGCGTGCACACCTCCCGCCCCTTCCGCCTCGGCCCCTGCCTACCGTGTCGAGGTGGGTGCGCTGGTGCTTGGCGCGGTCGCTGGAGTTGCTGAAGGCCTTCTGACAGCCCGGGTGCTGGCACAGGTACGGCTTCTCGCCCGTGTGGCTCCGCAGGTGGATCTTGAGGTTCTCCAGCCGCGAGAAGGCCTTGCTGCAGCCCTCAAACTGCGGGAGAGGCTGGTGAGGGGTGCTCGGCAGCCCCCGGAGGACCCACCACTCAGCCTGGAAACGGCCCCAGCATCCTCTGCCCCCCGGTCCTGCCCGGGCCTCCAGGGGCCCCACTTCAGCTCCCCATGAAGTGATCGGGACCCAGACTCTCTCTGGGAAACCCTGGAGGGTCCTGAAAAAAATATTCCCCTGACTTAGAAATGGCCCCTAGGGCTAGAGAAGAAAGTGGCCTTTCCATCTCTGGATCTGGAAAGATCCCCAGTGGCATGTGGAAATGACGTGCTGCCCTGAAGGGACAGGAGAGCAGGTGCAGACGGCCCTATATTTGGAACCTGAGGCCTGGATGTGAGTGACGCTTTGGGCAGTGCCCTTGACCTCTCTTACTTCTTCACCTACAAACTTAAGACTGTGTGACCACCACTCAGGGCCGATAGGAGGGCTCCAGGTGGGGGGATGCTGACTGTCAAAGGGCTTTGTCCATCTGGAGCGTGCATCAGTGCCGATTGCTGTCAGAATAACCACCGATTTGTAAACTCAGGGTCTTCGATGTATCATCTGGCCGTCTGTCCGGGGCCCACCGTGTGCCAGGCCCCGTGCCGGGCGGTGGGCAGGCCACAGGTGCGACACAGACATGGCGACGCCCCTGGTCGGGGAGGGATGGACGGAGCACCCAACGCGGCGCCTCCTCCTGGGAGCCCAGGCTGCCCCGTCCCAGTCCCATAGCCCCTGCTGAGTACCCCACCCTCCGCTCTCCCCAGAACCCTCGGGCTTCTCACTCCTCCCGCGCTCCCCCTACACGACCACCTGAGGAGTCTCTGACGTAGAAACGGGCCCCCGGGGCTCTGCCTGAAGCGCCCCCCCCGACTCCCGCTCACACCCTTGCAGCAGCACGAGCCCACCAGGCCGCTGCAAGCCCCTGCTCGCCAGTCGCTCAGCCAGGGTCATCCTTTCTCTTATAACCATCCATCCAGTCTGCCCTCAGCCTTCAAAGTCCAGCTCGAATGCTGCCCCGTGGCACATTCCCGGGCCCCTCGTGTGGCCGGCTGCTCCTCTCTGCTTCTCCTCGCTGTCCGGCGGGTCCTGTGGGGCACACCATGGGCTGGGAGGAGGACCCCGCGCAGACCCAACCCTGCTCCGTCCATGCAGACGTGGGGCACGGTGGTCACCACACCACAGCCCCGAAGTGTGCGGCCTCCAAGTTCCCACCTCAGAGATAGACGCTTCGTGTGGTGATCACAGGGCGGTGACGCGGCAAAGACAGGATGCAGGCCACCTCTGACACCAAAGCCCAGGTGGTTCTGCTGTGCCCGCTGCCTTCCCAGGGCAGGTGGGCAGGGGGAGGTGACCCTTGGGGAGGAAGAGACCAGAGGAACCAGCTCCTGTGCCCAAGCCATGAGTTTCATCCCCCAGCTTAGGACAGACCTGAGGACAGGGACTTGGGGACAATGACTGGTCTGGCGTGAGCTCCCTCCACGTCCCTCCCTTGAAGGCCCGCCCACAACTGCAGGCCATGCTCTGCTGGGGCTGATCTAAGGCGGGCAGCCTGCAGTTGGGTTTTAGAGACTGTCCTGCCTCTGCTCCCAGACGAGGTGCCTTTTCCATGCATCAAAACCAGGAGGAAATCCTGTTTGGGGAGTGAAGAGGCCACAAGCTACTCCTCCGCTCTCCTGCGATGGCCCTGTGCCACGCTCACCCCAGAATGAGGTGGAGGAGCCATGGCTGGAAGGAAAGCGGGCTGCCTCTTGGCACCCAGCTGGTCCTTCGTCCCTCCTCTGGCCGCTGCCCGAAGGGAGGACATCTAAGGCAGAGGAGCAATAACTCCTCGTGCACCACGTGCTTTTCCTGACTGTGCGACAGTCCCCCAGACTCTGGAGACCCGTGTATCATCTCCTTCCCACCAGGGCCCTTATGCCTGTCTGGCCAGCCTCCATCTCAGCCGACTCGCTGACTATTTAATGCATACATTTTTCAAAAGCCCGGGATCTGCGGCTTGGTGTTCGCGCTCTTCTGCTGCAAACCTGTCACCTCCCCCATCTGCACACACCCACCGTGTCCTGCTGGAGCTGCTGGGAGTGACGACTCTGAGTGTTGTCAGGGACTCTCAGGCCCCCAGGCCTTTGCTTGAGCTGTTCCCTGGGCCTGGAATGCCTTTCCCTCCTTCACTCATTTTGCAGATGTCTACTCATCTACTCGTGGTGTTCAAGCACGGCCTCCTACGAGAAGCCTTCCCAGCCTCCACGGCCCCTCCCTGGTCACACCCTGAGCCTGTGGGTTAGAAGATTTTTTGCTGCACACCTACTGCCTTCTCGCCAGGCCTCTAGGCTGAGGGTCTGGGAGCTCCCTGAGGGCAGGGCTGGCTTCTCATTCATGGGACAAAGGCTGGGTTACAGACCTGATCCATTGCGGGTGAGAACAGAAATTCCCAGGCCTGGGGATGCATGTGCCCTTGTGAGTGCACCCTCTTCCCTGCAGGGTTCATCCAAGTACCCCAATACCTGTGCCCTAGGTCTGTGCCATGCCCATGTCCTACCCCTATGCCCCCAGAACCTCCCAGAGTGGAGTCACAGGCTAGGGTGAACAAGCAGCGGTTGAGGGTGCCCTGATGGGATGCCTACCCCCCAAGGTAGACCCAGAGGTAGCGGCAGGTGGAGAAGGGGTGCTGCCCGATCAGGACTGCTCTGGGGTGAAGACGTTGCCGGGACCACTGCCGAGCAACACCCCCAGCAGGCCAGCACCCGGACATGCCAGGGACCTTGAGGGTGTGGGCTCTGCTCACAGCTGCTGCCAAGGTGCACCAGGTCCTCCCCATCCAACCACCACACAGACAGCCAACAGAGGCAGAGCCAGGAGGATGGCATGCTCCCAGGTTCACACCTATGTGTGTTCGCTCTGCCGGGCCTGTGCTGTCCCGGGGGTCACCCCACTCGAGACTCTCCAGAGCTCATCATGCCTTCCGACATCCAGCCAACCCCCTTAGCATTCGAGGCCTTCGGGGGTCTGGTGTGGCACGACCTGGGGTTAAGGGTCCAGACTTGGAAAGCAGACAGCCCTGTGACCTTGGCAAGTCAGTGCCCCTCTCTGTGCCTCAGTTTCTTTCTCTGTAACATGAAGACAGAAACCAGCTCAGGGAGTTGGTGTGATGTGAGGGCAAGGCGAGGTGCATATTTGCACGGCACACAGGACACATTCTGTAAATGTTATCGCTATCATCATGGTGGTGACTGCTCCATCTTGCCCTCAGAAAAGACACCAGTGTAGGTCAGGTTTTTACTAACCCCAGAAGTAAAGACCAGAGGGCCCTGGTTGACAGGCTTGCCGTTGGTCTGGCCCTAAAACCCCTTCCAATGTCAATCCCACGGGGCATCACTTGGGTGCCAGAAACAGCCTCTGATGAGAGTGAGGCAGCCTTTTGGGGTGGGAATGGCCTGATGGAGCCCTATGTATTGGCTATGTGGGGGCTGGGAGGGCAGCACGGAGTGGTGCCCCCCACTGTTGTGTTGTGGGGTTAGAGATGCTGCCAGAATGGAGACATAGGTGTTGCAGCAGAAATAAAGCCAACAGGCACACCCCTGGCTTTGGGCCTTGGTTTCCCTGAGGGGGCTGCAGGATGGGCCCTAAGGCAATGCCACCGTGACCCAAAGGTGTAATGATGCTTCCATGGGGTCTGCACCCCAAGGGGGTACGCACACAGGCCTTCCTGACACTACCCCCCCAACACTCCAGTCCCTTAAGGCTCTAGGGCAGATTTTGCCCTGGACAGACCCCTTCCTCCCTGCTGTCAATGTTCAGGTGTATAACCCCGCATAGCAGACCTCCTGGGATGTCCCCCACCCTGTTGCAAGGGGGGCAAAGGGGGAATTGCTGCTACTCGTCCCAAAGGGCTAAGCCACAGTCAGAACTGCCACTGCTTATAGAAAGAACTGCCTCCTCAATCTTCAACACAAGGCAGCAGGGCCAGGCAAACTCCACAATTCTGAAAGGCATCCACATGCCCCATCCACCTACCCCTGACCTATCACACACCCTCGTCACTGCTGCTTGCACCCCATCACTTGTCCTGCCTCCGCCACCCTTCTACCTCCTCACTTCTGGGATTCAGGCTCGTCCTCTCTGTGCACACTGATTCATATCCTGCCTCACTCAGCTGCCCCTGTGTGCCTGGCAGCGTGCTGGGAGCTGGGACTTCAGGGCCAAAAAGACCACAAAAGACCCATAAGTCCAAACAAAAGAGAATGTATTCAGCCCCCAGAAGGGGCTGATCTCAGGTGGCGTCCAGCTGGGGAAGGTGGGGGGCTCACTAAAGCCTTCTCGCTCCAGGACTTGACGCCTAGGCAGGGTTTGGACAAACAGGGTAGGAAGCACCTACCAAGGGCTGGCTGCTGTGTGCGTCTCACGTGGTGTGTCACTAATCACGACAACATGCTCTGCTGAGAGCCCCGCTCTGCAGAGGAGGAGCCTGAGGCGCGGCAAGGTGACACCCTTGGCTAGTGACTGGCGGAGCTGGGATCTGATCTCGAGTCTGGCTGCTGTGCCCATCTGTCTCTCTGTGTCCCTAACCACTCTGGCCACTGCCTCAGGACCCCGATGGAAAGCACCAAAAACGGGGATGCCCTCAGCAGCTATTACGATAATTTCCAACTGGACCCACATCCTGGGTTCCATTTCTAGGCAAAGTCCAGGCCCAGCCCAGGATGTAGAGCTGAGGCCGGGAGAGGAGGATGCCCTTCCTCCTGGCCCCTCCAGAGAGGAGATGCCACCACACAAAAACGAAAAACAAGGCGGCACAGCAGAGAAGAAAGAGCTGCGGCTGATGCTCAGAGTGCAGAGTCTTGAAAGGCCCAGTTTCCACATGTGGGGCGTGTTACAAAAGAAGATTAAAATAACGGGGGAAAATACCCCGGGAACCGTGAAGCCCCAGACCATCTGGAGTTTTACAGTAACAGGCAGGGGAAAATCAGAATTAATTGAAAAAAGTCCACTGCAATCCATTACGGCTGCGTGCTGCTCACAGAACCAAGGGCAGGAGATGAAAGACCGAGGGGAGCCATCCCAGGAGCTGGGGAGGGCCCACCATTTCCCTCTGCAGGCCGAGCCCAAGGACCCTTCAGTTCTGGCTGGGGGAGGGGGAGGGCACTGGGTCAGCTGTCAGGATCCAGCAGGGCTGGGCTCACCCAGCTCAGCAACCTGCCCTCTCTGAGCCTTGCCTTCGTCTGCAGAGTGGCTAAGCGAGACCACTGAGGGAAGCACGCTGCCAGACATAGCACTGGTGCTGAGCAAGACTGTTCTCTCCCTCGGGCCCCTGGGGAAGGCGCAAGAACGCGGTTTCACATGTGAGGTGTGGGGCAATGTGCTGTAAGCCACAGACCATGCGATCGTGCAGACAGGTCTGTGCCGGCCTCCGCCACCGACAGTCACAAACTTGGGCAAATCACGTGCCCTCATGGCCCTCATTTTTTCTCCTCTCTAAAATGGGGCCACCGCTAACGATGGCGAGAAGTAAATAAAAGGGTATGCCCAGCAGAGAAACTGGCACACAGTGGGGGCCTAATAAATGTCAAGTTTCCTCCCTGTGGCAGTTGTGGCCCAAAGAGCAGAGAGGGCTGGTTTCTCATGCTCTGGCTAAGACTCTGGACACAAAGGGCAAGGAGGGGGTTTGGGGAAACAGGGCATGGGTGGGGGCAGGGGAGGAAATGCCTCCAGTTTTGGCATTTACCAGTGACTTGCTTCTAAACAAACACATTTCTGGTTTAAGGGTAAAATATATTGGGTTACAACAGTCTGGCAGGCCATTCGGGGATCAACTTCTCATTTTTGTGCAAACTTTTAACTTACTTTATAACAATGGTTTGGATGTGTGGTGCCAGATCCTTCTCCAAGATGTCAAATAATTCTGTGTTTGGCCAGCTCGAAAGGCCAGCCAGCCGGGAGCTGAGGTCCAGCCCCCCTGCCCCGTACCCTGGCAGGGGGACTCTGGCCCCGAGGTTACCGTCCTCTGAGCCCCTATGGGGTTTCCATGGGAGTCTCCTCAGAGTCTGCTTCGCCAGCCCTCAGGGGGTCCAGGCGAGAAGGGAAGGGACAGACACGGAGAGAGTCCTGGGAGGTGAGGCCGGAGGGCAGCAGCCTGGAGCCGGCTCTGGGAGCCCACGAGGGTCCGGTCTCGCTCCGGGCCTGCGGTGCTGTCTCCATCACTGAAGGAGAGGGCAGATGCGTGCAGGAGGGAGACTATGACAGAACAGCCGCTCTCACATCTACCCTGTACCCGGGACTGGGCCAAACTCTTCCTAAGCACGATCTCCTTCGTCCCATTAGGACAGTATACCAACCCCTCCCTCGTGACACAGGCAGGAAGCAAGGCCCAGGGAGTCTAGGTGTCAGATTCCAGAGCTCCTGAGGGATGGCGCCTGGGTTTGCCTCCAGTGCCCGAACTCCGTGCCCCGGGCCACACTAGTGTCTTGGGCAGCCATGAGCAAGATCCCAGGCCAGGGTGGGGGTCTCTTCACACCTGCTCAGGTTTCTGTGGCTTCATAACCATCCAGAGAGGCTGGTGGGGGTGGGAGTGGGGGGAGGCACTGCGAAGCACAGAAGGCAAAGGGAGAATGGGCCAGAGGGAACACAGCCCTCCCTTCCCCCCACCCCCCCAGAGCCAGTCAGGTTGTACCTGCCCTTGGGAGATTTCCAAGGCTGGATGAGGGCTGCAGACCCCTTGTCCCTTCCTCACCCGGACTGCACTGAAGACTCCTGGCTGGGATCTCTCCAGCAGAAAGTCTCTGGGCAAGAAGCACGTTCTTATTCCCAGCGAGCAAGGGCCAAAGGAGCTAGGCCACCCCTCCAGGGGTGTGTGGAGCCCCCAAATGAGGAGCAAAGGGGCACAGAGTCTGTTCACCGGGTACACAGGTGGGCCCCGGGGGGAGCTCCTGGTGCTGAGTGGAAGCTAGACATCCCCGGGGTGCAAGGAGCAGCTCTGCTAGGGGCCAGGGCCCGGCAGCGAGTGGACGGCACGGCTGGCTGCCACATACACGCACCAAGCCCCCAGCTGCAGACCCGGAGGCGTAGACACGCACACGCACGCACACGCACACACACGCACACACACACACACGCTGCCTGACACCTCCCCTCCCAACCAAGCCCTGCGCCAAAGACACAGAAGCCCAGGACAACACCACACAGCACCAATTTAAACACATGCTCACACCAACAGGACTCAAGTCACAGAGACAGAAGCCAACACATACGCGCTCACACCTATCCACAAGGACCCCCGAGCCCCAGACCCCGGCACAGGCTCAAACACACAAACTCCCCGGCCCCCCACACACTGACCGACAGCCCCACACACAGCACAGTGCACGCCCCATGCGCGGCCTCGTAACAGTGTGTGTGCACGGGGGGAAGACCCTCACCCGAGACAGTATCCGGAAACGGCGTGCAAGAGGTCAGTGGAGAAGGACGTGCCCTCACACCATCGCAACACCCAACCAGCCAGACTCGGGGACAGTCACACTCCCACACATCTCTCTCCACGGCTCTAGGCAGCCCTCAGGGGCCCACGGTACCCCCGATTTTCCCACGGCCGCGGCATGGACTTGGCTTTGGGGAGGGCACACATGGTCTTAGAGAACCCGAAGGCAAGGCCAAGGGCGCCTCTGGCCGCGCTGACCTCTAGCCCAGTGCTCCCTCCTCCTCCCCGGCTCAGCCACAGGCCACAGCTGCCAGCCTCCAGGCCTGTGTCTGCCTGTCTAGTCCTCGCTGTCTTCTAAGGCTTGGCTCAGGCCTCGTGTCCGCTCCTCTCCCCAGGCCTTCCCTCATCCTCCCGGGTTCTGCCCTCCTCCGAGCGCCAGGGACCGAGGGCTGCCCGGCTGCCATCATGGTGCCGATGCCAGGACTGCCCCCCCCCGACCGCTCACCCTTGGTGCAGACACCGCACATGCCTGGGACCATGCTGGCTGCCCGGCTGGCCTCCAGGAACTCGCCCCCGGGAGGGGAGGCAGGCGGGCAGAGGCGGGAGAGCCACCCGGCAGCCCACCCCATCTCCACAGCCAAGCGCCAAGCAGGAGCGCCCGGTCCCCTTCGCGGAGGAGACCCCTCTGTGGCTGGGGGCAGTGACTGCCCGAGCTGCGGCGAGACTGGCCAGTGCTGCTTCGGGAGGAGGAGGGAGACGGACCACGGTGAACAAAAGGGTCCTATCCAGCCACCAGCTTCAGCATCGCCTCCCCTCAGATAAGCTTGCCCCCCGGCCTGGGCACCATGTCTCCCCACCACCAGCAGAGTTGGGGCTCGGGTCTGGTTCCTCTTCCTCCTGGCCCCTGTGAGGCTCCGTGTTCCCACTGTAAGATGGGGTGACGCTCCTGGCCTCAGATGCCCGTTATGGACACCAGCGCGGCATGCCCCTGCTCCTGGGTACAGGATGGTGCTCAGGAAATGTCAGTCCCCCTTTTGGCTCCTCTCCCAAATTCCAAATAGAAACAGCGGGGATGGGTCCATATGTGAAAACATCGGGGTTGAAGACCCGAGGCCAGCCCTGGCTCTGTCACCGGTTGCTATGCAACCTTAGACCAGTCACTTGCTTCCCCTGGGCTTAATCACCCCAAGGCTGCCTGTCCAGGACGGGTGGGGCGAGGGGGTTGAACGTGCACCAGGGTCGTGCAGGTGGCAGCTGCGTGATACCCAGCGTCCTAGGACTGCTTTGGGAGGAAAGAGACCCCAGACATCCCCCCCATCTCCTGAAAGAAAACCTCTCGTCAGGTCACTGGGCATCATTACAAATAAATGTACAACATGCCAAGTTCCCATCTAACGTCGTGGGTGGGTGGGAGCGACCTGCCCAGCGTGCCCCTGGGATTTGGATCCGACAGGATGTCCTATGAGGTTCTGGGCCCCCACCTTGAGGGGGCAGCATTCAGAACCAGGCCTGTGAGGGGCAGGGGCAGGGTTGGACCAGACCACTGGTTATGGATAGTAGGGACCATGGAGGTTGGTTGGGGGAGGAACCCTACCAGGGAGGAGGGGAGTGACCTGTGCCCCCCGATGTTCAGGAACCAAGCCAGGCAACTTTGTCTTCATCAGGGCTGCTTGGACAGTGTAAGATGGCTCCGGAAAGCTACCAGCTCTAAATTGGGTTGGACCTGCTACCTGAGGCCCAGGGCTACCAACAGGCCGGGCTGACCTGCCTCAGCACCATCGCCACTCCTCACCCCCCAGCTAGCCACCCTGAATGGGGCCAAGTTGGCCCATGTCACATCCTCCCACCACCGATCCAACCTAGTGCCTGGATTCATGGTGGATGGAAGGAAAGGGGACAGTCTTGCACTCACACTCGAGCTGGTGAAGGAAGGTCAGTTACCATTAGAAACAAATTACACAAACAAAAAATCCAAATGAAATCCAACCCCCAGAGGGGATGAGAAGTTCAGAAGAGACACAGCAAACCTTTCTGGTGGCCAAGTGCCTCAGTGTTCAGAACACCTCTTTTCCCTGGTCCCACCGGCATCACGGCAACCCTGTGAGAGGCAGGCCTGGGACTCAGAGGCCTCCGCTGGGGTCTCTCCACAGCTGGGACTGCTGCCAGTACCCCTTCTCCTTGGCCCCAGCTGCCCCACTGTGCACAGTGACATCCAGCTAGAAGCCGGGCACCCAGTTGGTCAGCCACAGGGGAGCCCCCTGGGCCAGGTATCCAGGGCAAGTCCCTTTCCCTGCTGGGCCTCAGTTCTCATCTGTCAAATGGGTGGAATAGCATTATGCCTCTACTCAGGTGCCTCAGGGAGGAGATAACTTAACAGAAAGCAGAGCAGACAGGAATGAGCTTCTGGCTTTCGGGTTTCAACATCTCAGGCCCCAGGGCCAAATGGAAAGATCTCTGGAGACAGAGATGACTCATGCACAGCTAATATTTCAAACGATCTTTCTGCCATAAACCCATCTAAAAGTGCCCAACACAGGGCCTGGCACAGAGTGGGCTTTCGTAAATATCTGTTAATGAATGAAAGAAGCCAAGTAACAAACAACTGAGCCTTGAGGGAAATGCGGGGCAGGGCGGGGAGACCCCAGATTAGTAGAGGCCAGGAGAGGTTTTGTCAGGAGAAAGAGCAAAGCTTCCTGTGTCCCCACTCCTGAGACAGCGCTCCCGGGACACTGGAGGAGAAGCAAGACATGTGTAGATGGTTGCGGTCCCTCAAAGTGGGGAGGCTCTGAGTTTTGCCCTTTCACCCCTGGGGCCACGCTCTGGGGGTGCCATCAGCACCCCCAGCTAAGCTTGTGTGACCTGAAGCAGGGCTCTTCCCAGGCGGGGCCCAGGCCCCCTACGGGCAGGGCTCCGGATGTCTCAGGAGGTACCAAGCGCAGCACCATGGGGGAGACGGAGTCTGAGCTGACCCTGAGGCAGCCTTTCGGAGGGATGGGACACAGGCAGACTCTGGCCAAAGATGGGGCGGGACGCTGGAAGGCTCGGCAGGTGCCAGCTCGAGAAAAGCCTTGAGGACCCTTTGGTTCAGTGTAAGCCCCCCACCCGGGAACTTAGACACAACCAAGAGAAAAGACGGCAGTACTCTTGGATTGGCAGCATGCGGATGCTCAGACTGGGAAGGGAGTTCATGGCAAATGGCCACACTGCATTTCTTTCTCCCTCACTGGAGTGTGTGGACTTCACGTTGGAACCGGACATAAATAAGTCAGCCGTGCACCCTTTCTGTGCACTGCCTTCTTTGACCTGCTGGCCACCCTGGACACGAGGTGCCACATGATCGTCTTTCACTGAGAAGGAGACAGAGGGTCCCAGAGAGCCTGGGCTCAGGGCGCCCACGGAGTCAAGGGACTGAAGGCACGGGTGGCTGATGCCAAAGCCCTTGGCCCTGTTCTTACACTGCATTCAACAAAAAGCAGATTGGTTGGGAAACACTAGGCCGTGGGAAAGAAAGGACAAAAAGCAAAGAATTCAATGTTTCACGTCGCCAGGACAGAACAATACTAGCAGTAACAGCCACCACACTGTCTTTCAGCTTCCCCGAGATCGTTTATTTCCCTTGAAACCCCAATTCCCGCACTCTTCAGCCCAGCATAGGCTGGAAACTCTGGAAGAGTCTGGGGGAGGTGTCCCAGCCCTCATCTGTGCCTGGGATGCCCCGGGGGTCTGAAGGGGACGGGCGGGCTGTCCGGCTCTTGGGGGAGCCTTCTGTCCCTCAGACAAGGGGAAGGCCTCTGTGGTCACCACACGAAAGAAGACCAAGGAAACTGAAAAAAAGTGTAACTGTGTGATAAAACAGGAAGGGGTCCTTAAGCAGAAACGCGCCGCAAGGCACTTGGCCAAGAACCAAGGGGGTGGCAGGAGGGGCGTTCCGGGGAGCAGGGCCCCTCCCAGAAGCCTGGCCCTGCAGAGTTGAGCCCAACTCAGGGGGACGCCTGGAACTCATTAGCATTATGTCAGGAATAATGTAAAATTAAAACATTTAGCTTTGGCTTCTAAAATGAAGGAGGACAAAAAGAGAAGGATGCCATTGTGCTGAGCTGCGCAGCTATGACTTGGGCACCAATAATTTACAGAATATAAATCTCTGCCTTGCACTTGGGCCCAGCCCAACGACTGAGGGCTGATGAGCCTGCAGCTCTGTCCTGGGGCAATCAAGTTGGGAGCCTGGGAGGGGCAGGGGGCCCAGGGCTCAGGTGAGGCCTTCCAACTGCTCGCTCCCCCCGGAAGGGCCAGGTACGCAGCCTCTCTCCTCACCGGCCCCTCCCTCCCTCTACCCTGGCCACTGCCCCCAAATCCATCACCTACCCTGCAGTCAGACAGAGTCCTAGATGGCAAGCCTGTCCATGCCACTGCTCAAAACCCAGTGATTGCTCCCTGCTGCCTTTAGCATATGACCCAAGGCCTTCAGGCCTGGTGTTTCTAGACTCCCAACATCTGAATGTGCAGGCCTTCCAGCTGTGACTGGCTCCCCAAGCTCCTGTTTCCTCTCTAGGCTCCAGTTACACTGACTACTTGGGCTTTCGGAACTTCCCATACTTTCGGAGCTTTTGCATATGCTGTTCCCTTAGCCTGGAATTCCCTCAGGCATCAGGGCTAAGCTCCAGCAGTGGCTCCCCTGCAGAAGCTCTGGGCTTTGGGGCAGGTCCTGGGCCAGATTCCTTTCTGGGTCCACTCTGGCCCTCAGGTAAAGGCAGGGTGGCTGGGCCAGGCTGTGTAGGAACCCAAGACTCCATGTTAGGACTGGCTGGCCTTTGGAGGCCCTTGTGTTACAGACTGGGACATCGAGGCAGACCAGAGAGGGCAGGGCTGACAAGGTTTCCCTGGCCCCCTGCCCCAGCTCTGGTCCCCTTGGATTCTTAGGCAGACTCTTTCTGCTCCTACATGCTCATTCTGGGGTACAGCGTGCTCTGGAATCACCCAGGCCTGAGTTCAAGTCATAACTCCCCTCCAACTCCGTGATTGGCAGAAACCCTCCAAGCTCTCTGGGATTCAGCATTTGTCGGCATTATAGGGATGTAATGATAGTATAGGGCGCCCCCCTCCCAGGGCTATGCAGAGGCAGGATCAGACACTGCCGAAGACTGACCATCACCACCTGCGACCCCCCATGCAGATGGAGAAACTGAAGTCCGAGGCGACGGAGGATGGGGAGTCAGTGGCAGAATAGAGTCAGAGGCTCCCCACTCTGGGAAGGCAGTCTGAGCACAGTTCACAGAGCCTGACTTGTCCGGTGACACAAGACAGATGCTCATTCAGTCATTCACTAGCCATCCGTTCGTTCCTCACTCACTCATTCGCTCAGCTAAATGCACATAACCAGATGTCCCAGACACAATGTAGTGAAAAGAACAAGTTACAAACAGTAAATATAGTATGATTCCATTCCAGTAAAGAATATAATTATTGTATATACAGAGAAAAGTCTGGAAAAATACTCTAAAATGGTAAACAGTGGGTATTACTGAGTGGTGTAGTTAGGAGTAACTTTTCCTTTTTTCTTTGTACTTCACTGTCTACTTTCTATTTCTTTTTTTTTTTTTAAGATTTTATTTATTTGAGAGAGAGAGAGAGAGCACAAGCAGGGGAAGTGGCAGGCAGAGGGAGAAGCAGGCTTCCGGCTGAGCAGGGAGCCCAATGCAGGGCTCGATCCCAGGACCCTGGGATCATGACCTGAGCCGAAGGCAGCCACTTAACTGATTGAGCCATCCAGGCGCCCCTACTTTCTATTTCTTGATATGTCACATTTTTTTACTTTATATTTTATACCGCTGTGTTTTGCTGAAGTTTAAAAAAAAACCACGGTGGGCAGTGTGGTCCTTTCCCAGATAGACTGAGGTTGCAGAACTAGATTTCCGCTCAGTTCCACATGTGGCTTTGGGTGAGTTGTCCTGGGGAACAGGACTTGAGGATGCTCCCATCCTCAATGTGGAGCCGGAGATCTGAGTCAGGTCTGGACATGACATTTGCTCTTGTCCTCTGTGACGTGGGTAAAGGACTTCCCTCTGAACTCAGTTTCCGTCCACATAAATATATGGGGACCACAAGATGACCTCTAGAGGGGATCTGAGGATCAAGGAAGGCATGGATGTGACCAACTTTCAAAACGACTGGGGATGAAGCCCATGACAACGATAGCTGCGTGCCTGCCTCAGGAAACCCAAGGCCCACCCCGTCGGATGCCCCCCGCCCCCCTGACGGGCACAGATGCCTCCTCACAGGGTGATATCACCGAGCTGTCCCACATGTGGTGGCCAGTGACGACCGAAGAGTCTCTGGAGACGGAGTGGCCAGTTTAATTAAATAGTGGTGACAGACGGCCTCACTCCTAGGGCAGAGGACACACAGGCAAATCCGAGCCACAAGCGTGGACGGGGGAGGGCAAGGCTGCAGCTCACTTCCCAGCAGCAACCAAGAGCACAGAGCACCAGGGAAGCGTGACTGCTCCCACACCCATCTCTACCGCCTCAGCTGAACGTCTGAGGACATTCTGAGCCAGCTGGATGGGGTGTGGGTTTGGGCTCAGGCAGACCAAGGTTCCAGTCCCAGTTCTGCTGTGTACTGCTTGTGTCCTTAGGCATGTTACTTCGACTCACTGGTCCAGAATTGTTTTCTGAAAAGAGTTAACACGCCTTCCTGGCGGGTTTATTATAAGGGCCAAATGAGATAAAAGAGGGCAGGACCCGCCATCTCTGGGGTCAGGACAGGGCTCCACCCAGCAATACAACATGCCAGTGATGGGTGTCACACTCCAGGAAGCCGGTGCCTCTGCTCCCGTCACTTTCTACCCAGAGTGCCCTTCTCCCATCCCTTTACCTGGCAAAACCTTGCTCATCCTCCAATCTTCAGCTCATATGCCGCCTCTTCCAGGGAGCCTTCCTCAATTCCCCTCACTATTAAGGCTAGGCTCCTCTGGGGTCCCACAGTCCTGTCCTTCCCTCATCATAGCCCCTAGGACTCGGGATTTTAACTCTTGGCTTCTGTGTCTTTTCCTCCCACCAGCTGGGGGTGTGAGTCAGACAGGGAATGATGCTGGTCCCGCTGACCGGCCCTCTCACTCCACAGCCCAGCAACGGCCAGGACACACAGCATGGACTCAGGGCACGTTTGCTGACTGGAACAATGTGCTCAGTCGGGGTTAGTCACCCTTGCTTATTCCCATCCTTGGGTAAGAAGGAAGGTTCTTTTAAAATCACAGAAGGTCTGAGTTGGAAGGGGTGTTAGGGAAAGTCTGCCCCCATTTTACGGATGAGGAGACTGGGGCTGGGGAAGGAGAAGAGACTGGCTCAAGGCTGCCCATTCAGTCAGTGGTGATACCAGAGAGGGAGCCAGATCCTGACTCCCAGCCCAGTGCTCCCTGACCTTTGGCCTCAAGGGTATTCTCCTCACCCACAGAAAGGGCAGCAGAGCCGTCTCCTCCTGCATCCTCACAGAACTAGCTCTTGACTGCTGAGTCCTGAGCTCTATTCCACTTTTCACCACCTGCTCCTGCCTTTGATGGATGGATGGTATTACTTAGCTCTGGAATGTTCCATGTTTCGGGCCCTGACCCAGGCCAAATCCCCCTGACATACCCAGCCCCCCAGAATGTCACCAAGAACCAGGGCTGTCTGGTGGGCCCCTCAGGCCCACTCAAGCCTGGATCCATAAGGGTCCTGCTTTAAGACGTATTTGCTAAGTGCCTACACCACAGTGGGTTTTCATCATCTCTGGAATGACTGTACCTTCTGGAACACAAACTTGGTGAGCTTGGCTCAGACCAGGTCTGACAAAGTCTATTTCCCTGCCTCTCCCTTCGTGCCGAGCCAAGCCTGAGCTGCCAGGGATTACCAGAGCAGAATGGCGGTAATTTCTCATTAGAAATATGGTTCATAAAGTCCATTTCTATTTTACTCAAGGAGCCAGGAGCAGCCCAAAGAGGTCCAACTTGAGAGTCTTTCTGTGGGAAGGGGCAGCAGGGAGGACTTTAATTTTTTTATAAACCTATGCTATTGTGTTTTCCACGTTGTCTGCAACAAGCATATAAAACTTCTACAAATATTTATTTTTAAAAACTCAAGGACAGAATCTTCCTGCTTCTCCAACTCCCCCCTGCTGGCCTGCCTCCCTTGTTGCTTCTTTGCATGGGGGGGGGGCAGTTTCTGCTAAACATGGGATGAACCTCCCCCCCAAGTCACCAAGCTCTACCTAGACCCCCAGTCTGCTCACTTTACCTTCTCAACAACTCCATATTTTATTTTAAGTAGACTCCATGCCCAGCATGGGGCTTGAACTCACAACCCCAAGATCCAGAGTCCTATGTGCTACTGAGCCAGCCAGGTGCCCCGACAACTCCACATTTTAAAGACGACTCTTGCCCAAAGCCGCCCCAGGAGTCCAGGCTGACTAAGACCTGGATGCAAGTCTGTCTGACTCCAAAGTACTTCCTCTTTTCTACGGTAGCACCTCTCCTCTCTGGGCCTCAGTTTCCCCAGTTGTAAAAATAAAGAGGAGAGGGCTGAAGATGCTGCCACAGGTCCCTTCCGGCGCTGGCATGCCACACCTAGTGTGACTGGCTTCTTTCACTTAGCGTAATGATTCCGAATTTCATCGTGTTATAGCATGGATCAATACTTCATTGCTTTTTATGGCCAAATAACATTCCATTGCATGGAGAGACCACATTTTATTTGTCCATTCATCAGCCGATGAACATTTAGTTTGTTTCCACCTTTTGTCTCTTATGAATCATGCTGCTATGAACATTCACGTACAACGTTTTATATAGACATATGTTTTCATCTGTTTGGGTGTATGGCTAGGAGTGGCATTGCTAGATCATGTGGTAACTCTGTATTGAATTTTTGGGGAACTGCCAGACAACGTTCCGAAACAGTTGTACCATCTTACATTCCTATCATCAGTGCAAGGGCTCCAATTTCTCTATGTCCTTGCCGACACTTACTATTACCCATCTTTTTTATTGACGCCATCCTAGCGGGTGTGAAGTAGTATCTCATTATGGTTCTGATTTGCATTTCCCTGATGGCTAATGAGGTTGAGCAACTTTTCCTGTGCTTTTGGCTATGTGTGTGTCTTCTTTGGAGAAATGTCTATTCAAATCCTTTGTCCATGTTTATTTTTTATTTATTTTATTTTTTAAGATTTTATGTATCTGAGAGAGAGTGCACGAGTGGGGAGAAGGGGGAAAAGGGGGGAGGGGCCGAGGCAGAGGGAGAAGCAGACTCCCCGCTGAGCAGGGAGCCCGATGCGGGGCTCGATCCCAGGACCCTGTGATCACGACCTGAGCCGAAGGCAGACACTTAACTGACTGAGCCACCCAGGTGCCCCCTTTTGCCCACTTTTAAATTGGGTTATTTATCTTTTTTATTATCGAACTGTAGAAGTTCTTAATATGTTCTGGGGACAAGTCCCTTATCAGAAACGTGATTGCAAAAGTAAAGTCATTTTCAAGCTAAAAGGACACCAGCTAACAGGTACCAAGTGCTTAGGGCCCTGCTGCAAGCACTCTACATGTCAGGAGTGTTTTAAGTCCCCACGACAACCCCATGAAGCAAGTATGATTATTGTTGTTGTCACTGTCATCATCCCCATATTACAGATGAGTAAACAGAGTCACAGAGCAGTGCCCTGCTCAGGTCACCCATCCCGGAAGTGGCACCATGGAGGCTCTGGGGCATGCAGGGAAGGTTGTCATACCTCCTGGGGCTGCTACGGGGCAGAGGTGGCAAGAGACCCGTCAGAGCAGACACGACACTCCTGACCGGAGCCAGGGGCACCAGGTGGAGCCCGCCTCATGAGATTGTCCATCTCCTTTGCCAACCTCGGGAGACCTGGGTTCGATTTTATTGAGGAAGGCTTCAGTTTCCTTATAGCCATGCAGGCTCAAATTGGGTGGAAAAGGGGTTTTCTTCCTGGAGATTTCAGACTACTGCTCGGGAACCAACTCACTGCAAATCATGGATGATGAGGTTTTGAGCCGTCGATGCCAGAGGGAAGCTAGCCCATTAGCACATTAGCAAGTGAGCATCCGTGGCCTTTCTCGGTAGTAGGCCTGGGCCCGAAGGAGGCGGGTGGTGGTGCTGGGGGAGCAGCGAGCCCAGATGGGAGAAAGTCTTGCCCCTGGGGGTTGTAGGATTAGATGGGACTGTGTGTAGGGTGAACACAGACTTACACCGTGCCAGATTCCAACTGCCCCCTGACATCGGGGTTCTGGGCGCCCACCCAGGCTGGAGACCAGACAAGCTTTATGCAAGAAGATAGTTAACGAAATACTCTTGTTATGAAATCAGAGCAGTGGAAGATCAGGGACAACCTAGATCCCACAGTGCCAGCAGACAGGAGTAAACCATACCACCATCCTCGTGATGGACTCTAAGACCGCTATGAAAACCGCAGGCTTTGATGGGCCGCGTAACCACGGGAATCTCCTAAGCCAGAAGGCTAAACTGATCAATGCTGATTCTTAATCATCCTCACATAGGTACAGAGAGGTGACTACTTCATCCGACGTGAGGGCTGGACTGGGAGTCGGACGCTTCTCACTCCAAGATCCCAGCCATGAATGTGAAGTCGCCCCTTGTGGGTCAGACGCTGTTCTAAGGGCTCAGCCACGTGCGGACGGGAACAGGCCCAAAGGAAACACTGCACTGTGGTGGCCCAGAGTCACCCGCGCTCTCTTTCTGGTTTTGCAAAATCTCTAGCCTATGATTATGTCACATTCATACAAAGAAGTTCAAAACACCTGCCTGTTGGGGCCGCAGTGAAGCCTGGGGATGCCATGAGGCGGCGCTCTGGACACTGCGGCGGCCCATCTGCACTCAGCACCCCGGGCCCAGGACGCAGGCCTCTCACAGATGGGGGGAGACGCGCAGGCCTCAGGCCGCTTCCTCCCTCCCATCCCGTGCCCCCATCTGTCCAGTAGGGTGACCGCCTCTGCTCTACTGCCTCCCTGGGTGCTGGAGAGTGCCAGGTCAGTCACTCCACTGCAGGCAGGGCAGAGCCCGGGAGACCGACAGAAGGGGCCCCCTGAGCACTCCAGGAAGCACTGCGCTGCGGGCAATCCTGCCCCTCCGAGGGCCTCTCCCACCTGTGACCTCTCCTCCTCCCTCTGCCCACGGAATCCTGTCTCTGCTGTGGGCCTGACACTCAAGAGTCCCCGTGTCGTGGCCCAAGCGCCACTTCCTTCTGCTCTCCCTCACCTCGCACCCCGCTCTCCGCGCCCACTGCCTTCCCCGGATGCACTGTATGACCTCCTCCCTCCTGGCCCCTCGGCCTGCAATGTCCTTGGCCACCAGTGCGCTCTTCACCACTCTAGGCTCTGCCCATCTTCAAGAAACTTTCCCAGATGCTCCCTCCAATACCTCACACGGTCCTCGACTTGAGGAGGAAGGAGTGGGGGCTCCAAGCTCCTGGGTTCAAATCATAGCGGGGCTGGGCCAGCAGACTCATGTCTCCCAGCCCATGCAAGCTCTACTCCAGCACCCCTCTACCTAACGTATGCACACACAGCCAGTGCACATCCAACATCCCCCCACACACCTAACTACACACACACACACACACACACCCCCAACATCAGCACACATTCCCACACCCAATCCACATGTCCATGCCGAACACAGATTCTCAAACACGTTCCTCCAAACACACACATGCCTCGACCACACATGCACACCCAACACAGAATCAACACCTAATCAACACACCCCGCACAACCTGAACACAACCACACTCTCAAACTACTCTCCCCCAGTATAAGCACGTGCCACAACCGCACTGCACCTCCCAAATTCAAACTCAAGCCCACCCTCGCCCAACGCAGGCACAGGCGCACAGACGCACACCTACTGGACGCGTGTGCTTGAGAGTGTGTCATGTGACTGTGTGCTGCTGTGCGGGTGTTCACTAGGCGCCGGGCGTGTGTCTGGCTGTGCTGTTGGGGGTTCTGGATATGCTCCGGGTGTTGATGGGTAGGGGGACATGGGGTATGCAATGGGCATGTGTCTGTTTTCACCATATACTCCCCCAACCACATCCCCAACATATACATACTTAACTGCATAAACACCCCATCCCACACCAAAGTCCACACCCCCATCACAGTCCCAAACATAGACTCTGAGATCATACACATTCCAATCCTACTGCAAACAACCCCCTACACACACACACACACACACACACACACACACACACACACCCCCCACAGATCTAATCACACAAACACGCATACCCACTCTCTCCTAATTCCTACAACACTTACCATGCACCCAGGTATAGTCAATCACACACATACACACTCTCCCAGACCACCTGCCCACTCCACCTGTCCAAGCCCAAAGAAGGAACCCCCCTTGACTCTCCCCTTCCGGCTCCCCAGGCCTCACCGCACACCCCAACCTTAAACTTCTATGGGTGGAGATCGTGCCCCCACGGGAACGGGACGGGCTGGTCCCTGTGAGCCTGTGTACGAACCGCATGCATGGGCCAGCTCTGTGCGGCAGAGCCCAGGTGCCAGGGGGCGGGCAGCCCCCACCAGGCCTCCATCCTCAGGTCCCCTGGCCACATTCCTGCCTGCTCCGGGGGTTTATTCTGCCCTTGTTCATTGATGATTAAAATACTTTTAAGCCAACCACAAAGATTGTTGTCTTTGTCTTTCGTTCTTTCTTTCTTTTTTTAATATAAAAACCAACAGATGCGTTTGGGGACCCTCTGATTTTCCTCCAGGGTGATTTACATGACCACAACCAGTTCTTGGAGAAGAAAAGCAAACATTCCCGCGGCCTAAGAGAAACATTCCCCCCCTGCCATCCCTCCTCTCCTCTGCAGGCTCGGCTCATTCCCAGGGATGGCTTCCCACTTGGAGATGAGGGCCCGGAGGAGGATCTGGCTGCTCCAGGACCACAGCCCCACGTGAGGTTATCTCTATGAGCCTTTTTCTATTTTTAGTTTTATCCTCTACCCTGGAGGAGGGAGTTGGGCAGGCAGAGATGAACCACCTCAGTGACAGAAAAGAGGGAAGCTCCCATTTATTTAATCAGGCTTTTTGAACCAAAAAACTAGTAACCCCTGGAGGGTAGGTACTAGTGTTATTCCCATTTCACATACGACAAAACTGAGCTCAGAGGTAATAAGTAACTTGTTCAGGTCCTCAACTAGCGGCAGGACTCAGCCAATGCAATATAGAGCTGGTATCTGAGCTGATTCCACAGCCGAGCAAGGGGACCACCGACCTTCTCAGCCTTGGCGACATCTTGCCCTACTTAGCTGGCCCACGGTGGCTGGTCAGGTATGCGCAGTAGACCCCAGCCCTGGCAGCCTCGGGGAACACAGGTTGTGCTTCAGATCTAGAGGATGCCAGGAAAGCACAGCCAGGGTTGGAAGGATCTGTGGGGTTACCGCATCCGACCCTCCCCCAGGATAGGAATCCACTCTACGGCCTCCTTGCCAGGGACCATTCCCTTGGCTTATACACCTGCTGAGATGGCGCCCCCCACCTGAGGCAGCCTTTTCCTATCCAGCCACCGCCTCTCCATCCCACCATGACTCCTCCATCTACACCCTCACCCATCCATCATCCATGCAATGTTTAGTGCCTACAAAATTCTGGGTACCCTCTCAGCCGCTGGTGACACAGTGGTGAACAAGATACTATATGGCCTCCTCCCTTGTGCAGCTCACATGCTAGTGGGGTGATACGGAGACCAACCAAATAAGCAAACAAGTAAGACAATGTCAGACCATGTCAGTGCTACGGGCAAAAGCACTTGCCTTGTGATACGATGGGAGAGCTGCGGTAGGGAGGAGATGGTCAGGGAAAGCTTCTCTGGAGAGGTGGCATCTGAGCTAAGACCTCAAGAATGAGAAGATGCCAGGCACACACACAGCTCCGGGAACGAAGAATCCCAGGGAGGGGGAACAGCTGATGCAAAGGCCCCGAGGCAGGAAAGGAGGTACAGCAAGGAGGCCAGCATGGCTAGAGCAGAGGGGGCAAGGAGGAAGACAGCCAGGGGGTCCAGAGAAGTGGGGACCTGTCTTGTTGGCCAGAGCAAGGGTCTGGCCAATGTTCTGGGAGATAGGGCCCACTAAGACAGAGCAGTGTCCATCTCGACAGCTTCCCCGGGTATTCCTAACCAGAAAAGAGGACACTGAACCTCTCCAAAGTCTGCCTCCAGGATCCCCTGCCAGGGCCACCTCTCAGTGCAGAGAATGCCCTCCTCTGCCCACAAGACCACAAGACTCCACCATGCTTTCCCGAACCCACACCTTCCCTTACCACAGCCCTGTAGGACTTTCACATTTGAAATCCCATCTGAGCATCCCCAAAACAAGGAAGGGAGGGCAGTCATGCAATGTCCTTTTGATAGATGGGTAAACTGAGGCACCAAGAGCTAGAACAATCACCCAGTGAGTGGGACTTGCACCGAAGCCCTTTCTTTGGGGTGTCCAGAGGACCCCATCAATCCCACCACAGCCCTGTGGGGTAACGTTTGGACAACTGAGGTAGTGATGGGCAGTACCAGGCCATTTACATATGTTAACCTATAAAAGCAGAGAACCAAGGCTTCTAGAGGTGAAGTAACCTGCCCAGGGTCACAGAGCAAATCTGAGGAGGAGCCAGGACTTGACTCAAATCTGGCACCACAGGACTCTTCAAGCAGCTTGTTAGTTCAGGCCAATTTCCACTTCTGATGCCAATTTGGACTCAGGTTTGAGCCCATGGGCAACAGGGCCACTGGGTGAAGAGTGTGGGTACAGAGGGGGAGGGGTCACATCAGGGAGGCCGTGACACAGGCCCCACCAACTCTGACCTGTCACCAGGCCCCAGCGGCCACCTCTGAGAAGCTGAGGGACACTCCTCTGAGAGCCACTGCCTTGGGGGCTCAGGAGGGCTCCCCACCCTTGACATCCCTTCTGATCCTGCTAAAGCCACCAATGAAGGACATTCTCTCATCCTCCCGGGCTCCATCAAGGCCTGTGAGGCTTGGAAGAGACATTCTCTGGGGTGCAGAATGGATAACACCTTGCAAGAAGGGCAGAGAACCTGGGGATCTGAGAAGGATGGGCAGTTCCCAGGCCCCTGAAGCTGTCTTTCTTGGCAGACCTAAGTGCTGCCCACTGGGTGGCTTCTCTAGGCTCAGCCACCTACAGAAATGGTGTGTTCCAAAAAGTTCCATGGGACTCTCAGATCTAAAGCCTGGCCACCTCTCCTCTCCCTTCAGGTGCCTAAGTCACTCCCTTCCCTACAAAGCAGTGTATTGGGACACGACAGTCTCCTGGGCCACTCTGATTCTGTAAATCCTCTACCCTGGACCTTGTTTGTGGCTCCGAAGGCTGTTCAAAGAGACAGGGCATGGCCACCGTGGCCGCAGCACGGAGCATGGATGGAAGGGGACCGGAAGAGGCTGCGCAGCCGAAGTGTGTGTGTGCATGTGGGCTGTGGGGTTGTGGCTAGGGGTCAGGCTTCAAGAGAGGCCAGAGAAACAAAATGGCTCAGCTAGAAATCAGGCACATGGGGGAGCAGCGCGTGGTCAAAATGAGGAGCAGAATTAACTCAGCCCCGGGAGGAGAACGCTAAGCCACAGACCCCACTGGGGGTGCGTGACCACCCTGAGAGCCCGCAGCCTGGGGCTCAGCACGCTGTGTGCACAGCACACCTGCTCACTTCCCTACCCCCCCGCCCAGGGTGATCGCATGGGCCAGGCCTGGGACCAGAAACAAACTGTAGCCGTGTGGCCACACTGGTGTCCTCAGATCGGCTCCAGCAGTGGTGGGCATTACCATGGCCCGTGTCACAGATGAAGAAAGGGAAGCACAGAGCGTTTGGTAACGTGCTCGTAGAAAGGGGCTGCAGATGGCATTGGACTCAAGCCGTCTGGCTCGAGAGAAAGGTCGAGGAGGCCAGGCCATTAGCAACTTGGTGACCCACTAGATGTTAGGAAGCGAGGAAGCGTCCAGAAAGCTTCTTGGGTGGTTGTGAAGGAAAGGGGTGGGGGCAGCAGTGGATGTCCAGATGCAAAGGAACCACACAGCCTGTGGCCAAGGCCGGGCCGAGAAAGTACGGAGCCTCTGAGCCCATCAGCTGTGCCTTAAAACAGACCCAGCGCAGATGGCCGGGGCACCTGGTACCGACAGGTAGCTACCATGAAATATCTTGTCACTCCAATTACGTTTCTGAATGCCTCTCCTAATTCACTTCCTCTAAAATCAGACAGACTAGGTAAATATGTATCTTTCTCAAATGAAGCACGTTATAGTGCCTAAATGGTTTTTATGCAGTTCTTTCCAGTCTCTTGCAAATTTCTGATTTCTAAATAATCTCTTATCTGTTCCATATGCCCCTCTGGAGTCGTGGTTAAACAGAACAGCAGAAAAACACGTAAATAATCCGCCCTTCTGCACGGGCTTATGCTTGACTCCAGTCACTGCCGATCAAATGTCTTTCGGAGAGCCCCAATCAAAGCAGGATGGAGCCACTAATTAGATCGGGAACCGGGCTCTGGATGACAAGGGACGGGGCCCTGCGGTGGGCAGTGCTTGCCAGGCAGAAGGGCACACTGTCAGAAGCACATAATGTGTAAATAACGCGCCAGGAGCCTGGGTCCCGGAAGTGCGACAGCACGCAGGTGGGGCAGTGGGGCATGGGGACACGTTCAAAGGGTCCAGTGTAGCGAGGGTAGCTTAATGACCCATGCTGAGTGCCATCCCCTGCAGTTAAGTCACTGCTCTGTCACTATCAAAATGATCTTTTGAAAGCTAGTGATATCACCCCTCTGTGGAGCTCTAAGATGATGTCCTAGCCACTCTGTGCGTTTGAGGCACTGTGTGACCCAGCCCCGCAGGACCTTTCTCATCTCCATCCCAGGCCTTCCACTCTGGCCCCTGCAGACTCTTAGCCAGTCCCAGGAGAGGACAGTTCTTCGCTCACACCGTCCCCCCTTCTCTTCCTAATAAACTCTCACCCCTTGGGCCACTCCCCATGTCATATCCCCCGGCTGCAGTGTCTGACTTTCCCACCAGACTCGGGGCAAGGTTGAGAAGGTTGTCCCACTGGTGTCGTGGTGCCCAGCACCAGCCCAGAGCACGGTCCAGAGGAGCTCTTGGCAAAGGCTGAGTGAGTTCATGAATGAACGCCCACCCTCCCCTGTGGTGAGCCAATTACCTTGCTCCATTCAGGACCCTATACATCTAGGACATCGTTAGTGTGTACTTTTTGTGCTTCTATCCCTAGGCCACCTAGAACTTGTCACAGGGCCGTAAGGCCTCTAGGTAAACAGAGCACAAAACTGGACTTGTCTGTGCTGTCCCAGAAACCAAAAAGTAGGAGACACACAAAGCCCAGAGCCCAAATTGGTGAGTATGTGCTGTAGCTGACAGATGAGTCAGACGCGCAGCTAGAAGAGCCTAGAAAATGTTCTAGGCCCTAGAACTCTGGGCTCACTTAGAAATAGAAACTCATAACACAGTGGGCTTCACTGTCCCTGCCGTTTTGTATAAACCCCATCTTTTCAGACTTTGGCTTCTCTAGGGGCAGAGACCTTTTTTTGGCTGTGCCCACCCTCCTCAGAGCCCAAGAGGCACAGAGTGGACAGACACTGGGGCTGCTGACTGGAGAGAGGACCTCTGGGCCTCAAAGACACAACCCTGCCTTGTCATGCATTCAATCCCAGAACTGGCCCAGAACTCGGGACTCTCTGAGATAGAAGGGCTCTAGGTCTCTGCCCTTACCAATGTGTTCTCCCTTGACTGCTTGTCAGTCCCTCTGTCCTGGTGATTGTCTTTCTTTATATCCCACCATCTGCTCAGCCCTTGCCCTGATCCTGCCAAGCCACTCCTGGTTGGGATGATGACTGGCAGGCTCTGACTGGTATATCCAGCTGCTGGGCCTGCCCCTCCTGTCCATTTTCTCACTGTGTGGCTCCCTTTGTCCTCAGGGTCAAGCCCAACTGCCTTAATGAGGCATCAAGCCCTGGTCCTTTGCTAATCTTCCACCGGCATGCCCAGCTCCAGCCCATCTCAGCCCCTGCAAAGGTCATCCTGACAGGCTCGCGACTCCAGGACTCTGGGCCCCGCTGCTCGATGGACCACAGGCAGTGTACCATACTCGGCTGCCCACTCAGCTCCTGCCCCTGCCCCACCAGGCCTCAGGTGGCCAGGCAGAGCGCCAGAGAAGACCCCAGCCCCATACCAGAATTTTGCTCCTTTCAAGAACCCTAATGTGCGCACCATCACTGAGCGCCTACTATGCACTAGAACCGATGGGTGCTCGATTGATTGCCCTTATGCAATTGTTTGATCCCCACAAGGCAGAGGGACCTGCCCAACTCTTCCTGAGTCCCAGTCTGCCACACTGGTCAAGTTATAGATGAAGCAAGGCTCAGAGAGGCTAAACCACTTGCCCAAGGTCACACAGCAAGTAGTAGAGAGCCAGGATTGAAACCAGGTCCCTCTTTCTAATAATCTCCTAGGGTCACTTTAACAAGCAGCTAAGCCACAGGGGCCTTGCAGGTAAGCTGAGCAGCAAAACAGTTAAGAATATACTGCATTTATAAATGGTGCACAACTTTACAAGCCTCCAGCTATAATTTCATCATAGCCCAGACCCTGGAAAGTCTGCATAATCCTGGAAGGCGCTGGATTTCAGCTGAAAGACGACTGTGACTGCTAATTGGATCCTTGGCCTACGCTGTAAATCAGACCAAAGTGTGGGCACCTACATGCAATCTTTTTTCAAACAAGGACTGTATGTCTTTACATGATTGTTGGCCAACCAGGGCCTTAAATAGTTTCTGTGTGACCGAGTTCATAAATCTGCCCTCGCTCCACGGCTGGCCAATGCTGCCGGAGAAGCGCTCGCGCTCCCAAGGTAAACAGTTGGCTGGCAGCTGCCTCCCAGCCAGTCAAGAACTAGAGCGATGGGCCCGGGGTGGGCGCTGGGCTTGGACATGGCAAGCCTCAGAACACGCTGGGCTTGGCGGGGAGGGGAACCAAAGGCACTTAGGCCCATGGGAACCAGCAGAGTGCTCTGGTTAGGTGGAACATGCGGACAAACAGCACGTCCAGAGGCCAGCCAGGGAAACTGGAGGGAACTCACCCTCATGGTGAACCTACAGCATGCAAATCTCTCCACAGTCCTGGGAGGCTGGCTTCACTGTCCCCATTTTAGAGGTAGAGAGACAGACGCTCACAGAGGTTATGTTATCTGTCCGCAGAGCCAGCAAGTGGAGAAGCCAGAGTTTGGATGCAGAGCTGCCTAGTTCCAGAGCCTTTTTCCATGTCTCCCACAAAGAGAGGGCCTGGGGGCGCAAGGGTTATGGATATTTACCAAACTAAAAATCTATCCACTAGCAATGACAGGTGCGAGAGTGATGACGAGGGTGACACGACAGAGTGTTTGAATGTAAGATGAAGTTAGAACACAATGCTGGGGGAAGGAGTGAGCTTCCCGGAGACGGACGAGCAGAGGCTCGTGAAGACGCAGTCAATGTAGACGTGGTTCCTGTGTGAGACCATAGAGAAGATCCACTGTTTACCTGGAGTCAGCATCTGCCAGGTGACAAAGAGCCAGGAGGAATCAGGGACTTGAAGGAACCCTACCATTCAAGGAGCTAAGGGGTGAACAGAAACCAGGGCACCAAGACTTGCACTGCCTACAGAGATGAGACCCAGAAGGAATGTGGGGGCACCGGAGAAGCGCACCTCCGCCAGGCAAGCACTTGGAGCTGCACGTCTGCGGTTCCTCACGGTGTACAGAGACACGCTCCTGCGCCCACACCTCACGCCTCTGCTCCCAAGGGCGGAGCCGGCACCCCAGACCACGAGCTGAGCTGGCTCAAGAGCAGCCAGCAGAAACCTGTCAGAGCCACACCCCTACCTACGCTTTCTCCCGAGTCCCGGCCCCCATGCTCCCCACTGCACCACACTGCCCCTCAAGCAGCAGGCAGGCCGCTCACCCCACTCCCTGACACCCTAGGACATCCAGCTATTCTCATTTTCTTCTCCAACAACAACATAACAGTGATAATAGTAACAGTGATGCAAATGAACCTTAACCACTTAAACATCAATTTCCTCCTTTGTAAAATGGAGGTGATGACAGAACCAGATCTGCTGGAGGAGTAAATGAAATAATGCATGTAAAGCACTCAGCACCGTAAAAGATCAACAACATATGGTAGTTATACTTCAAATAACATTTTTACAGTGCTTTGCCGTATATGATTTCCTATGATTCCTACAACGACTGTGGGGTAGCTACTCTTATTATTGGTGAATGTCTTACTGATGAGGAAACTGAGGTTTTGCTTCTAGGCCCTTCTGCTGCAAAAGAACCAGATCATGCATAAAATAGTTTTTGTTGAGTTGCTTGTATCCTAGAAGGTAAGGAAACTCTCAGAAGCTCAGGGAGAAACAAAAGCAAGAAGCTATGAGCTCAAACTAGACAGGTGAGGGGTGGAGTTGCCCCATTAACATCAGGGCTGCGGCAAGGTTGGGGGGCTGGACCTTTGACTCTTAGACTGAGCTTGGGGTCTGGCTGGGGTTTGGGGTGACCTGATTCTGAGTGCTCCCCAGTTTCTGGCAAAAGCAAATGCTAATGCTCTAGGGAGGAAAGCACAGTCAACTCAGGCCTCCAGAGTGCCCAGAGACAAAATACCAACGACATGACCTCATGCTCAAACTTACCCAGCAGCAAGGGGACAAGCAGAGGGAGAACCTGAAGACCTAAAGAAGCACAAAATCAGATGTTCCCTCCAAGGATTTCACAGTTTAAAACTACCAGACTTTGAATACAAACTGTTATGGGTGAAATGTTTGAAGAAATAAAGGATGGAATCACAAAATATGCACAAGTAATAAGAGATGGTCAAAAACATCCAGCGAGATTTGAAAAGGATCAAGTAGAACTTTGAGAAATTAAAAATATAATTGTTGAAATAAATGTTTAAAAACCAAAATGGGTGAAACATCAGATCAGACACAGCTGACCTGGAAGAGCTGAAGAAATATCAGGAATTCAGACCACAGAGATGTGCAGCTTGGGAAATAAGAGGTGTGGGGGCCAGAATAAGGAGGCATAAGATACTTTAATCAAAGCCTCAAAAGCAAAGAAGAAAGAATAGAAAAGAAGCAATATTTGAAGAGATAATGGCTGAGGATTTTCCAGAGCTGGGGGAAAAAAATAAAACAAGTTCATACTTACTCATAGAGTAGTGAAAATTCAGAACAACGAAGTACAAGATCTTAAAAGCAGTAGAGAGAAAATATAGATAAACCCACAAAAAGAATAGCAGTTGTATCAACAGGCTTTTCTATGATAGAATGGGAGCCAGAGGCAATGGAATCATATATTCCAGAAAACAACCGTTAACCCAGAACTGGGTATTTCAAAAACTATCTTTCAAAATGAGGGTGCAAGAATTTTCAGATAAACAAATAAGAGGGAAAGAGAGACTTAGTCAAGGAACTTCTAAAGGATGAACTTCAGGAAAAAGTAAAATGATTGCAGAAGGAGGGTCTAAAATGTGCAAGAATTAATCATAGGCAAATAAATGTGTAAATATGTAGGTAGAGCTAAACAAACATTGATTTACAAAATAATAATGCTCTCTAATTTGTGGCATTGAAACAAGAACAGAAACAGAATACTGGATGACAGTAGGATATAAATTTGGATGAAGTAATTAGAGGTAATGTTCTAAGGTCCTTGTGGGAGGGAATTAAGGTATTAACTTTAGGCTCCCTTAGGTGAAGAATGCATTTTAAAAAAAGCCAACAAATCCTCTCTTAACCAATCAAAAAAGCAAAATAAAACAAACAAAATAATTAAGCCAAAATAAACAAAGTTGGCATAGAAAAAGCAGAGGTAGAAGCAAAATGTAAGATGCCCACAACATATCTAAATACATTAGTAATTGCAAGAATTGAGAGTGGACTAAACTCTAATTGAAAGAGAGCATGTCAAAATGAACTGAAGAAACAAACTATGGCTTCCACCATTTGCTAATCACAATAAATGTGCCTAAAGCATAAGCATGTGAAAAAGTTAAAAGTTAAAGGACAGAAAAAGATAGATCATGCAAATTTTATCCAGAACAAAGCTGGTATATCCATATTAATATTAGATGAAGTAGAATTTAAACAAAAAATAATTAGGGATAGAGTTATCTAAATGATAAAAGCTTTTAATGTCTAGGAACCTAATGATGTTGCAAATATTGAGAGAAATGCAGAACCTACCATCTTGGTGGGAGATTTCAACAAATTTCTCTCAATTACTAATAGGTCCAACAAAGAAAGAATTAGTAAGGCTATAGAAATTTTGAATAATACAAGACTGTCGATCTACTGAATGAAAATAAAATGTACACATTCTTCTCAAGTCCCTATGGAACATTTACAAAAAACTGCCTTATAAGTCATAATGGTTGATAGCATATAAAGAAATGTTTTTCAGTTACACTGAAATTAAATTAGAAGTTAATAACAAATAGGGACAAATATTTCCCTATGTTTGGAAAATTAAAGACTCATTGGGTAAATCAAAGCATCATAATGGATATTAAAAATACTCAGAACTGAACAATAATGCCAACAGTACATATAAAAAATTCCAAGTTGCAGTAAAAGTAACATTAAAAGAGAAATTTATTTTGCAAATGATTATACTAGAAAAAGAGAAAGTCTGAAAAATTAATGTGCTAGGCGACCCATTTCAGAAATTAGAAAAGGGACAGCAAAACAAACTAAAAAATATAAAAGGAAGAAGATAAATACAAAAACAGAAATTAATAAAGTAGAAAACAAAGATACAATAGACGGAATCAACAAAGCCAAGAATTAGCTCTTGGAAAGACTAATAACAGAGACAAACCTCTGGTGAAATGATTTAAGAAAAAAAGAGAGAAGGCACCAAAAAAGAATAATGTTAGGAATAAAAAGGGAGACATAACCACTGATCCAGGAAAGATGTAAAAAATAAAAGAGAACTCTAATGACCAATTTTATGCCAATAAATTTGAAAACATACACAAAATGGGCAAATTCTGGGGGAGGGGCACTGACTTCAAAAGAAACAGAAAGCTTTAATAGTTCTTTGCCAACTGAGGTGATTGGAATAGTAGTTCAAAATCTTCCCACAAAGATAACTCCAGACTGAGACAGTTTTATAGGCAAGTTTTGCCAAATATTCAGAGAACATATCATTACAATCTTATACAAACTTTTCAAGGAATAGAAAAGAAGAGGAATAGTCCCTAACTCATTCTATGAAGCTTAAACAACAACAACAACAACAACAACAAAAAACTCTGATACCAAAATCAAATGAGAGAAGTACATGGAAAGAGAACTATAGGCAAGTGTCACTCAACAATAAAGAGGTAAAGATCCTGAATTTAGTAATATATATAAAAAAAAAAACTGCACCATAATCAAGTTGGAGAATGTAAGTTGGGAGAATATAAGAATGATTTGACATAAAAAAATGTATAAATTTTACTCACCATATTTATAAATTGAAGTAGTTAAACTATACATATACATATGTATGATAACCTCAATGGATTCAGAAAGACCATCTGATACAATTCAATGCTCCTATTTTCTAAAATTCTTTGTAAATTAGAAATAAAAAGGAATGCCTTGAACAAGACAAGGATGTCCTCTTTCACCACTCCTTTTCAACATCACACTGAAAGTCCTAGCTAACGAAGTAAGGCAAGAAAACAAAAAAGAAAAGAAAAGGAATAGAGATTTGGAAGGAAGAAATAAGACTGTCTTGTTTTGCAGGTGACATGACTGTCTATGGAGAAAATCCAAAAGAATCAACAAAAAACTACTGGAACTAATGAGCTGTTCTAACAAGGTTGCAGGATACAAGGTTAATATACAAACATCAATCACTTTCTCATATGCTGGCAATGAACACATGGAACTTATGTTAAAAACACAATAGTATTTACGTTAGCACACACACATGCCCTGAGAAGCAAATACATATAAATCTGACAAAATATGTACAAGATCTATATGAGGAAACCTACACAGTTTTTGTTTTTGTTTTGCATGTGTGTGTGTGATGAAAGCAATCAAAGGACTAAATAAATGGAGAGCTATTCCGTGTTCATGTATGGGAAGATTCAACATTGTCAAGAAGCCAATTCTTTCCAACTTAACCTACGGATTGAACAAAATCCCAATCTAAATCCTAGCAAATTATTTTGTGGATATTGACAAACTGATCTGAAAGTTTATACAGAGAGGCAAAATACCCAGAATAGTGAACACAATATAATAGGAGAACAAAGATGTTAGATTGACACTATCTGACTTCAAGACTTTCTATAAACTACAGTAATCAAGACTGTGTGATATTGGTGAAAGAACAGACAAGTTGATCAACTGAACAGAACAGAGAGCCCAGAAATAGACTCCCATAAATATAATGAACTGATCTTTGACAGAGGAAAAAAGGTAATACAATGGTAAAAAGGTAGTCTTAAAAAAATGGTGCTGGAGCAACTAGACATCTACAAAAACAAACAAAAAATCTAGACATACACCTTATGTCCTTCATACAAATTAACTACAAATGGATAACAGACCTAAGTATAAAATGCAGAACTACAGAATTCCTAGAATATATCATAGGAGAAAATCTTGGTGACCTTGAGTTAGATACAACACCAAAGGCATGATCCATGAAAGAAATGACTGATACACTGGACTTCATTAAAATTAAAAACTCCTGTTCTGCAAAAGACATTGTCAAGAGAGCAAGAAGACAAGCCAAGACTGAGAAATATTTGCAAAAGACATATCTGATAAAGGACAATTATCCAAAATATACAAAGAACTCTTAAAACTAAACAATAAGAAAACAAACAACCTGAATAAAAAATGGGGAAAAAGTCTGGACAGACACCTCACCAAAGAAGATATACAGATGGCAAATAAGCATATGAAAAGGTGTTCCACATCACATGTCTTCAGGGAATTACAAATTAAGACCACTACACTACTATTACTATTACTACTACTACTACTACACCACTACCATTCTATTAGAATGGCTAAAATCCCTAACACTGACAACACCAAGGACTGGAGAGAATGTGGAGCAACAGGAACTCTCATTCATTGCTGATGGGAATGCAAAATGGTATACCCACTCTGGAAGACTTTTTGGCAGTTTCTTACAAAACCAAACATACTCTCACCATATGATCCAGAAATTATACTCTTGGTACTTACCCAAAGGAGCTGAAAACTTAGGTCCACACAAACACCTGCACACGGATGTTTATAGAAACTTTATCCATAACCACCAAAACTTGGAAGTAACCAAGATGTCCTTCAGTAGATAAATAAACTGTGGTACATCCAGACAGTGGAATATTATTGAGTTCCAAAAAGAAATGAGCTATCACACCATGAAAAGACATAAAGGAACCTTAAATGCATATCACATGTGAAAAAGCCAATCTGAAAAGGCTACGTATTGTGATTTCAACTGTATGACATTCTGGAAAAGGGAAAACTATGGAGATCAGTGGTTGCCTGGGGTTAAGGGATAGGGAGAAATAAATCGGCAGAGCACAGAGAATTTTTAGGGCAGTGAAACTATTCTGTATGATAATATAATGGTAGATACATGTCCTTATACATTTGTCAAACTCATGGATGTACAACATCAAGAGTAAACCCCTAATATAAACTCTGAACTTTGAGTGATACCAATGTGTCAATGTAGGTTCACTGATTGTAACAAATGTACATTGGAGTCCAGAATGTTGATAGCTGGGGAGGCTGGGGACGGCAGAGAATACATGGGAACTCTCAGTACTATCCACCCAATTTTTCTGTGAACCTAAAACTTCTCTAAAAAAAGAAGATTTAAAAAAAAGAACTACTTTTCATCTGGTAGAAGGTATCTACAAAAATCCTACAGGAAGCATTATACTAATGACAAAATGTTAGAAGCATTTAAAATCAGCACTAAAACAAGGATGTCCACCACTATCATTGTTTCTTTTCAAAGCGGTAAAAAAGAAAGTATAAAGACTGAGGAGGAAGAAATAAAATCATCACTACTCACATATATGAATGCCAGTATAGAAATACCAAAAGACTCTACATTTAAAATTAATAGAAATAATAAAAGAATTTGTTAAGATGACTGGGTATAAGATAAATATACAAAAAGCAATTGTATATCTATTCACCAGGAACAAAAGAGGTAATTTAAAAAGAGATCTAATTAACAACAAAAACCAAAAGAAACCTATGAATATATATTTAAAAGAAACATATGCAAAACATGTATGGAGAAACATATAAAACCTTGTAGAAAATCATTAACAAAGACCATGTTTATAGATAGAAAGAATTAATATTATAAAGAGGGCCATTTCTGCAAACTGATCTATATAATAAATGGAATTCCAATCAAAATCACAAGTTTTCTTCATGGAAATTTTAAAATTGATTCTAAAATATATATGGAAGTGTAAAATCCCAAGAATTGTCGAGGAACACTGAAGGAGACTGGAGTGGGAGTGGGGGATGGACTTTCCCATTAGATCAGCAAAGACTCCTTACAAAACTATGGTAGTTAAGATAGTTTGATACCAGGGCACCTGGGTGGCTCAGTCAGTTAGGCATCCAACTCTTTCAGCTCAGGTCATGATCTCGGGGTAGTGAGATTGAACAGCGCGTCAGGCTCCCCACTCAGTGGGGAGTCTGCCTGAGGTTCTCTCTCTCCCGCTCCCTCTGCCCCTCCTCTCTCTCTCTAAAATAAACAAATCTTTAAAAAGAATAGATAGTATGATACTGGTATAAGGATAGAAAAGTTGACTAACAGAACAAAAGCACCTAGAAACAGACTCAAATGTACAGAAACTGAGTTTTGACAGATGGCACCACATATCAATGGAGAAAGGAGGATGGGCAGTTCAATAAATAATTATCCATATGGAAAAAATTAAACTGGGTCCCTACCTCACACCATACCCCTAACTAATTCCATTGGATTAAAACCTTAAGTGAGGGTAAAATGTTAACGCTTTAAAAACTTTAAAATAAATCCTCCCATTATGATACAAGATTGTTTATTTGTAATATCAAGGTAGAGAAGGATTTCTTATAACAAAGCCAAAAGATATAAACAGTAAAAAGATTCATGAATTCAACTCATTAAAATTAAGACCTTCTGCTCAAGAAAAACACAATCAAAAAAGAAATTTTAAGTCACAAACTGGCAGAAAATATCAAGAATTCCTATAAACCAATAAGAAAAAAAGCAAACAACCAATAGAAAAATGGGCAAAGGACACTGAAGACATTCTGCAGAAGAAACATGAATGGCCCACAAATTATGAAAAGGTACTGGTAATCACTAGTAATCAGCTAAATAAAAATAAAGAACAGCACCAGATACCATTTCACACCCACCAGACTGACAAAGTTACATGTTTTTGAGGATGTGGAACAACAGAACTTCTATGTACAGGTTTCCTCCACTATCTAAAAACAGAGCATCCTATGAGACCTCTCTCAGGTTTTTCTGATACCTTAGGACACCTTGTGCTAAGAGATGCACAAAATACATGGAGATAAAGCACAGATGCTCACGGACACAGTTCAAAGCCCCGCAGCTTGATGCTGAGATGCTGTGTGTGGTTCCCAGGGAAGGAGCCTGGCGGCACCACTCCGGCTCCTGGGGCTGCTATTATAGAATAGCTTGCTGCAAAACAAACCCTAAACACTGCTTCAGCTTTTTTTTTTTAAGATTTTATTTATTTATTTGAGAGAGAGAGAGCACAAGCAGGGGGAAGGGCAGAGGGAGAAGCAGGCTCCCAACTGAGCAGGGAGCCCGATGCGGGACTCGATCCCAGAACCCTGAGATCATGACCTGAGCCAAAGGCAGACGCTCAACCGACTGAGCCATCCAGGCGTCCCTCAGCTTTTTTTTTTTTTCTATAAAAGTAAAAATCATCTTCCTCTTTTCTTTTGGTTAGCGAAAACAGGTACCACTGTAAAGACTTTCAAGAAAGTAAAGTGGCATAACGTGAACTTCTGAAGAGCAGGGAGTACTTGTATTTTAAGTGGAAGTGTAAACGATAAAACCACTTCTGGAAACAGTGTGGCACCATCTTAGGTTTCCTGACCCAGCAATTGCATTTCCAGGCACACATTCTAGTGAAACTCTTCCACTGGCCTAGAAAGACACATGAAGACGGATGAATGTTCACAGCAGCACTGCGAACTAGCAAAAAACCGAAACAACCCAAATGTCCATCAACAAGAAAATGATTAAAGCTTGGATTATTCACACAATGTAGTATTACACAGTAGTGAAAATGAATGAATTGCAGCTACATACAATAAAAAGGATAAAATCTTAAAAACATATTATGTGAAACCCTTGCAAAGACCACATATAGCCCGATACTATTTTTATAAAGTTTTAAACCAAGCAAAACTAAACAATGCCTTGTTTATGGATATATATGGGTGATGAAATGAGGTCAAGAAAAGCAGAGAATGCTACGCAGAAAAAGAACAGTGGTTCCAGAAATTCATGGATGTTCATTTTGCTACACTTTATTATGTTCACATATTTGCATGTATGCTTTTGACTGTATCGAATATGATGTAATTTTAAAAAATGTAAACATGAGTAAGGACTCTGGGGCTAATCAGTGCGGGTTTAAAGCCTGGTGCTCTACCTCCTGGCGTGTGCCCTTGGCAATTCTCTTCTTTTTCTCAAGCTTCCGTTCCTTCATCTGTAAAACAGGGATAGTGACACCTCCCTCCTGGGGTGTTGGGAGCCAATCCTAACTGAGCATAGTCTCTGGCATGTACTAAGCAGTAAGTAAGCATTTGCTCTTTTTACTGCCAGGTATCCCCCGCTTTCCGAAAGTTCGCGTTATGCCACTTGGCATTTCTGAAAGACCTGCATTTTGGCTTATGAAAGTTTTCATAGGAACAGTCTATTTTCCAATAGCGGGGGAAACCTGTATTGCTATTGATAACCATAAGCAGAGTGTCAGGGCAGGGACCCAGGCCACCCGCCCCGCTCCTTCTAAGCTGCGCTTTCTGTCTCGTGCCCCTGGGTCCCTGGGGGCTGCGGCAGGGTGCTGTTTTCAGGCTGTGTCGGAGGAGAAACTGCGTCAGGCAGCAAGCACCATGGCCAACAGCCCCCATGCAGTCAGCGGCCCCTTACATTCCTGGTGGTTTAAAATCCCCAGCCGGCACTGCGGAGGCCTCTGGGCCTTGGTGATTAATAACCTGGCCCTAGCGCTAAGAGCTCTCAGAGGATGGCTGGCAGGGAACAGGGGGGATGGCCGGGGCACCTCTTGGATGCACATGAGCTCTGGGGACAGAAGCGAGCCTCTTCCAAGCCCTGGGTGGCACTACCCCCTGGCGCTGGGGCAAGGGAGGCGGGCTGGCAGTTCAAGTCCTCTCGACTCAGGGATGTGGGTTGCACCCCTAGCTGTGCCTCTGCTTGCTGTGTGGACCCCAGGCAAGCTGCTTCATGAGTCGGGCTTCTGTTTTGCATCTGTAAATTAGCACCTGGCTCAACTGCGTTAGCAAGCTTAGAACAATGCCTAGCCCAGCAAGGGCTCCATCTCTCTTAGCTATTGTTAGTAGTGGTAGTAGTGGTACTATTACTATTCTCAGGGCCCAGAGCCAGGGCTGTACAGAATAAGCAGGTGCAGGGAGTGTGTGCGGAATGGGATTGCCAAGCGGCAGGTCAGCCTCTTCTCCCACACTTTGGGATAAGAAGCCCCCCCTTGCCCTCCACTGGGGCAGGTCCTGCCTGTTAGAAAGTCATTCCTGGTGCTTGGCTGAACTTGCTTCCTGACAGTTTCCTCCTGTGAGTCTTGAGAACGGGAGAAGGACAGTGGGGAGGAGAAGCTTCCTCACTCCGCATTTGTACCTACCACCCCTCGGACCCGAATCCAGCCGGCCCTTCTCAGTGGTGCTCCCCTGGCCTCTCCGGCCGGGGAAAATACAGACACACACCCCTGACAGTCACAGAGTCACAAACCAACGCACGCACAGGAACATCCACGATACCCTGGCGCCTGGAGACACATTCAACCACGCAAACACGGCCACAGATACCAACGTGCAGACATGCGCGCGCACACACACCCGTCAAGTACATGCGGCTAGAGACATGCTGATGAGCACCCAGAGACAGGCAAACACATACAGATGCAGGCCCTCAGAGGCTCGTGGGAACTCCAGAAGCCAGACAGCCACGGTCAGAGCTCCTCAGGGGAGGAGGGCTCCATGCTGTCCTAGACAGGGACGTGAGTGACCCTGAACACATCCCCTGGGGGCAGCTCAGGCTGATGCCGGAGGCCGCAGGTCTCCCTCTGGTCACTCGGCAAGCCTGGCATCTGAGGGGCTTTTTTAGAAACGGCAGAAAAGGGCATTCCATGCCAGGCAAGCTGCTGAACAAATTACAAGACAATGATAATGACAGCAACAATTGTCACAGAGCAGTCAGCCTGTGCAAACAGACCTCGCCGCCCCCTCCCCGCTGCCCCCCTGCTCCCGGCGCTCCCGACAGTAGGACGCTGCGATCCGGGACAGGGCCTCCCCCACCTCCAGGCCTTTCGCACTTCAGACCCCCACTTCTGCGGTCCTGCTCCAAGTTCCTTCGAGGTCACTCTCTCTGAGGCCCTGGTCAAGCGCAGCTCTGAGCCTCACTTTCGACAGATGTCTCTGGGCCTTGGGTCAGCTTCCCCTGCAATAACCCGCCCCCCCCACCCCAGCCTGTCTTTGTCCTAGGTCCCATTCAGCGCTTTGTCCCCAGCACTTCACACATTGCTGGCTGTGTTCCAAGGGCTCAGCAGATGACTGCGGAATGAGAATGAAGCCCTCTCCACCCTGGAAGCCAGATATCACTACCATCACAGTGCAGACCCTCCCTCCCCGTCTCCCCTAGGAGACCACTTGTACACACAGCCGCCCTCAGGGTCTGCTCCTGGGACACCCCCCCTAAGCACCAGTTTACGGAGGAGGAAACAGAAGCTTCAGAAAGGTAAAGAAACTTTCCCAATGCCACACAGCACAGCGGCCCCTGGGATTCGTCCTGGGGAGACAACTTCCCACTCCCTATCTGACCGGGGAGGCTGATGAGATCCTGATGTCTGGGGTCTCTAATAAAGAAAGCAGCCCCGTGCTGCCCCCATGTCGAAGCCATATTCGTGGTTCCAGCCATACCATTAACGAGGGCCACGGTGATCCTTGCCTAGCCGCAGGATCTAGACACAAATATGGTCGAAAGGAGGAGGACTGAGTTCAGCCAGGGTTTGACCATAGGCCCACAGGAGGGGGGATGCCCACCTGACCCAAAGCTTGGGCTCCTTCGGGGGGTCCCTCTCAACAAACAGCGCAATCACTCCAGGTGCAGAGCAGGCAGCCCCATCTGGCCCTGACATCTTGCAAGGGGTCCTCAGTGGACACCCTGGCCCGGCACTGAGGGTTCTTGGGCCAAGTTGGAAAACCGCCTGCAAACGCAGTGTTCTCCAGCAGCCTCTATAAATTTGGAGAAAGCGGTTATTAAACCCTGAGAAACTGCAAACCAAAGACACTACGTTCTTGGAAAAGCCTCTAGAATCAAGTCATTACCTGTTAATTACCAAGAGTGGGGCAGAGATTTTAGTCAGTGCCCTGGCATGACTGCATGCATGTTGGCTCTCGTGAGGCACAGGAAGCGTATGCACACATATGTTCACACACACAGCATGGCCCTCCTGCTTCAGCCCACTCTGAGGTCTCTGCAGCCCTGCAGGCAAAGCCCAGGCTCCTCCATGTGACCCACGAGGTCCTCCGATACTGCCCTGCTCACCTCTCCACCATGCCATGTTCCGGGTTACTTGCAGCTCGCATCTCCAGACCTTTTCTTATGCTGTTCCCTCTCCTTGGGACACCCTTCCCATCCTTTTGCTTCTGGATGACTCTTATCCAGCTTCCTTCCAGGAGCCTCTCCACCCTGGATTAAATCCTCTCCTCTGGGTTCCCATTTATTTTCCTCCAGGGGATTCATCACGGGGTCTTGTAACTTGGGTCCCTGTCTGTCCCCCCTCTAGACCATGAGCATCTCCAGGGCAGGACTCCTTGCTGTGTGGCCAACTTTCTGCGCAAAGCAGGCCCAGAGCAGGCACATGGAGCTGAATGGACCCACACAGACGTGGCCGCACACACACAGAGGCTGCTCTGAGCTAGCCCGTGCACCAGCCCAGGGTACTAGGGATGGTGCAGGAGCTGATGCACAAGGACGTTGTAAGGGCCCTCCCCTTATCCCGGCAGAATGCAGAGGTACCCAGCCCTCCGGCCTGCTAGCTCTTCCTGGAGAATGGGAAAGCCTGGTCAGTGGGGGACAGATGAGAGTCTGAGAGGGCCCAGGTGAGCGAACACCCCAAACCATCCCCTACTATGTGATCCAGCCAGTCAACTAGGCAAGGATGACCCAAATCACCATCACCCCACACTGCCCTCGTTGTCCCCCATGACTCCACCAAGCGCTTCCAGCGGGAGAGCCCAGTTTTCTCTGCTTCTTCATTTCAGATGTTCAGTGTTCCTTCCCCACCTTCTGGAAACCCACCCCCTTTCCTCCCTGGCTTCCGGAGAAGTGCTCCCTGGGCACTTCCCCGTTCTGCACTCAGCAGGAGGAGGTCAGACTGCAGGGACAAACTTAGTTCCAGCACTAACTGCGTGACCACAGGTAAGTTACCTAACCTCTCTGTGCCTCAGTT